>NC_140590.1:335756540-336365095 GCF_964204655.1 Triturus cristatus | reverse complement strand
AATCTCTATAATATACTTACCTAATGGGGCTTTCAGCCATCTGTTTTCATACATTGGTCTGTAGTTGCATCACTCACATTATGTGCAGTGTGCCAGTAATTTCGCTTTTACTTTATAATTACTTTAGCGTTGCCTTTGTGTTTAGTGCCTGATGCTTTTGATGTGAGCGCAGTCCAGCTTTATCATTTCCTGTCTCCTATCAATGCTTTTGTAAATTATTTTGAGGTGGTCTTTGTTTATGTGACTACTGCTGTTTCACAGCATACCAGAGAGTCCATCTGAAACTGTTCTGTATTAAGTTATCCTCTTTTTACTATCTATCTTTCTTTCTTAAAAGCAAGAGGCTCCTATTTCTTTGACAGTAACAGAAATTCTCCGGATGGTCGCTATAGACCAAACCTGCTTGCTGCTTGCAGTCACAGTAAGGAGTCCAATATTTCATAGGGCAGCAAGTGTGAACTCCTCTTGTGCACTTACGAACACGTGTTATTGACAAAGGTACAGCGTACATGAAAGGTGCAAGCTTCTCTCACATATGAGAGCAGGCAGTGTTAGTATAAGCAGTGCAAATGCTATGAAACAGAAACTTGAGGTTACAATACAGGCAGCAGCACAGACTCATTATTTAAGGCACATCAAGTGCAGTGCAGTCAGTAGTAAGAAAAGCTCAATTCCATGAAGTACAACTATCAACTCACGAAGCATGATTGAATTAGGTGCCATTTGATGTCTTGAGATGTCTGTAGAAGGAATACACAATAGAGTAGACAACAGTTAGAAAAGTTGGCATTGAGTCACAAAGCAATTCACCAAAGTGTCTTGTTTGCCTATGCCAGACATGGCTAGGTTATCCTGTTTCTTTATATCTACTTATTTTTCAACGACAAATAAAAAGGTACACTCATAATATGAAGAAAGAATACATAACAAAAGAAGTTTGGCGGTGTTTGAAGCTACCGGTGTTTCATACATAGTCTTTCTAAAACAATGTGCTATATGTAAAGTCCAAAGTAGCATCTTACGAGAGTAGGAGAGTAGGGAAGGCTCAAGGTATCTTAGTTATATTACGGTGAGATCAGGGGAGGGAAACAAGGTCACTGACTATACACCCTTGTAAAAACAAAAAAATTACATTTTGTATTGAAGAAAAGACGTGCAGACATCGGCTCTGAGAGCACTTTGAAAGCTTACAAATGGTTTATTTGCATGTGCTAATCAAATGTTGGTAACAACAAGTTACAATAAAAGGTGTCCTCTTTTATTTTCAAAGTCCCACTGCAGCAGCGATTTCAGACATGCTTCTGGAGGCCAGTTTTGAGTATATTCTGGGTTTTTTACAATGGGGCGTTGTAGCTTTCTGATACGAAGCATCCTTTCAATAGAATGTGCCAGTCAAATAATTATGTGAATGTTTTAAATAGGAGACATTTTGGAGCCTATTCACAAAGGTAAATTTACACATGAGTTAAATGTCATCTTAAAATATATATATACACAGAAAGAATTATTAATTTTTTTAAATAAAAAAAATGAACATTATGTTTTAAAGTAATATTTATTTCTTTTTATTGATTTTCATGAACAAAGGATGTTTGATACAATTTCACATTGCCAAGTTTTACATGTCCAAATACAGAGCATATGGTTTCGCTGTGCAGTGCATTAACAAATAGCTTGCATTAACAGTAACAGCAAACAAAAAAAAACGATCTCCATTCTGCATGACTCCTTGGTTTATGTTTTAAAGTAATAACTACATTAATTTAATTTATTTTGGATTGGTGTCAGTCCATCCACAAACTTCCTCCTTGCTCCTCCCTAAGTATTCCCCTTCCTCCAGCTACCCCTCATGGTCCCTCCCATATTTACTATTAAGTAGCAGCCGCGGCCCGTGGAGGGAGTTCCGTGGGGCGGAAGGGCGGGGGAGGGGGTACTAAAAACCGGAATATGGATAATTGGAGGTAAGTAAACAATTAAATAAATAAAACGAATTTCGTTGTACGCCCTGCATCGCAAAATGCAATGCAGCGCGCGCTACGAAATTCGTTTTATTTATTTAATTGTTTACTTACCTCCAATTATCCATATTCCGGTTTTTAGTACCCCCACTCTGCCCCTCCCCCGCTCCGCCTTTCCGCCCCACGAAACTCCCTCCACGGGCCACGGCTATTAAGTAGTAAACTGAAGTGTGAGGATTCACCATAGAAAATATATAAAATGTGTATTTGGAAATTTACATTTGTATGTTTGTGAATGGCATTTTGTAGTAAGTAAGTAGCAATACTGTAGTACTACTTTAAGTACTTCAACATTCAGTTTGTGAATCATCAGCTAGGTAGGCTCCAAAAAAATGACAAGCTAAAAATGTGTTCAAGGAACACAGCAGGATAGAACGATTTGCACAAAATTATACAGCAGGTTACTTGTCTATTTTGGCATCATGTGTTTACAAGAGACATGGAAAATTGCTGTGACAATCTTGCAAGCTTAAAAATAATTTAGAGCCCAGCAGGGAAACTTACATCAATGGGCAGACTGGCAGGCAGACTGGCAACTTTTGTGAAAACCAATCTAAACATCAAAACTGAAAAAGTTGATACCTGCAATCCTTTGTTACTGAGAGTTAAGCTGCATCTACCAAAGAAACTATTTGAGGTTTCAAAATTGTTAATACTAAACATATATCTCAACCCTGGATTTGGTAACATTGCTCAAATATTGAGAAACTCACAGAATGCCTTTCCAATTTGCTAGGAGTAAGGTTAAACCGTGGCATTAATAATGCACTTGAACCAGACAAGGAATCAACAAGGGAGTAGAATGCAATAAGGGAAATTCCAAAGTCAGCCAGTCCGCCCGAAGAATCAACCCTCTCTGCAACTATTTGATTGAAATGCTGCATTACATGGTCATGAGAGCCTTAACCAAGTGATCGCTGCTGACAAACCCACATCTTTCACTCACATCGATAAAAAATGCAAGGCGGTGTTTGTTTTTTAACTATCACCTCCATTGACCTAGTAAACTGTTGGACTTGGCCCTTCTGGCAGGTTCACCCCTGAACTTTTTGCTTTTACTGGTGGTAGTGATTTTTGGTTTCTGCGCACTTTCCCTGTGTCCCAGAGTAAAGTGCGTGCGCACTCTGAGTGCATGTGGTGAGATAGGCCTGCCCTCCCATAGGAATGCATAGGGAATGCATGTGCCCCTGGTAGTTCCTGATGCATGGGGTGTGCAGGGTCGAGTCTGGTATGTGCGGACTCGTGTGATGAAATGCTGCGCGATGATGTGTGCGGCGTGCATGTACCTAGTATGGAAGTGCCACTTCTAGAAGTGGGCACTTCTGTGTGCAGTGTGTAATGTGTGCCTTGTCTGGCAATTGGCTGGCTGAGGTCATGTGACGGGCTAGGGAATCCCCCGAGTCAGGAGGAGTCACCCAGTGGTGAATAGGGAGATCAGCAGCTAGATGGGTGGGAGGAGTACACCTGGGTCCTGAATAGGGCTGGGTTTTCCCCACACAATGCTGGCTCCGCCCCCTGTGGTGCGACTGATGACCCTGGCCTGTTCTCTGAATAGGGAGAGGGGCTGAGCAAAACAAAGTGCTCAGGAACCAGTTGTAACTGGTTCGCCCCTTCCCTGCACCTTGAGACAGATGAAAGCTGTGTATAAGAAGGGGCTGTGACCCCATGTAAAATGTTCTCTTCCAGGATCCTGCCTGAGGGGGCTGCTGCTGTTGCTGGGCCAGAGGACCGCCACTTCGACTACCTCCCTGCCTGGAGGCCCAGTGAGCTGGCTCTGGGCCCAGCCTTTCCCCCTGCCTACCTTCCTAAATTTTGCTGGACTTGCCTTCTCCACTAAGCGCCTGGAAGCGCTTTTATTTTACTTATAGCTCTAGGAGCGCTTTATTTGGTGCCCCAGCGCTTAGAGAGCGCTCCTGTGTCGCCTCTGCAGCGCCAAACTGCTCCTCCTAAAAGAGGGAATCCCCGGCGTAGGGATTCCCCCTCTGGTTGCCGAGATTTGAAGCGGGTGCTCACCCCGCATTGCCGTGGTCGTTGGCGGGTGCCCACCACGCTTATTGGCTTTATCTCACGGCGGGTGCCACCCCGCCGTATATTCCTTATCCCGAGGGAGCCTACCCCTCTTACTGCCGTGGAATCACCGCCGCGGCCGGGCTCACAGGAAGTCAGGTAGGCCTGGGGCGGGCCTCCGGGACAACCGGAACCGGAAGTAGGAGGGCGGGAGCCTACCCCACCTCCCACCAAAGACTCGCAGCTGGATTCTAAGCCCCGGAGAAGGCAGGAGCCTACCCTGCGCCCCGGGGCCCTGAGGAGAAGCACTGCGTCCCCCACGCAGGCGGGAGCCCACCCCGCACTGGGACGTGCTGCCTTCGTGCACGGAGCCAGTAGGCTCCGCATTCAAGCCCTGTGGAACACCGAGACCGGCGGAGAGAGGATCGGAGTCCCCCTGCGAGCGGCCCGGTGAGTAGAGAAGGGCCGGGGGGGCTCCGTGGGGCCAGTATTCTTTATTTCAGAGCGTGTGGACGCTCTAAACGTGTGGGGGCAGTATTGTGAAAGAGTCCCCCGAGAGAGGCTCCAACGAAGGGGCGATTATTGTTGTCCTGAGTCCCAGAAGGGACTCTCACGTCGGGGGCAGTGTTCCTGAGCCCCTGAGAGGCTCCAACCTTACTCTGGACAAAATTGTGTTTTTAGAGCCCACGAGGCTTCCACGCTGTTTTGGGGGCATCCTTCTTTTAGAGCCTAGGTGGCTCCAGGGCTGGGTATTGTTTTGGGAGGCACAGTGGTGCCCACGCTCATTTTCCCAGCTGCCCAGCACTTAGTGGGCAGCTGCAACGTTTAGGTTGTGGCCCTCCGCGTTTTGGCTTGCGCAGCCAGCGCAGTCTTGCCCTGACTCTGCTGGACACAGGGCGTCCTAGCCCCGACAAGGCCAGTTGGCCTAGGGACTGCCACAGGTGGTGGCTAATGTGAGTTTTGCGCTATTGTCCCTAACCTGCACCTCTGTATGTGTTTTTAGTCGTCATGTGTAATGTGCTTATACCCCTACAGGTATTGTGATACTTAGGTGGTTGTTTTTCTCCTAGTACAGGTGGTGCTAGTGAGGTCCTGGTTCCCTGCGCAATATTTTCCTAAGGTGGTTAGGGTTGCGTAGGTGGTACTTACCTGTTACCAGTAGTTACTGGTTGTGTGCTACATGTGTTATTTTGTGCTACAGTAATTTCATATCCTATGTTCTAAGTGCTAAGTTCTAGAAGTGCTAATTCCTGACAGTGGTCCATGTGGCCCTGTCCCCTGTACATATAATCCCTTGTAAAATTCTGCCCAGTGCCAGTTGGCACAGTGTAAATTGTGTGAATATTATCTAATGTGTTTTGGTATAATACAAAGGCTATTTTTATATAATACCTTGTGTGGAGTTTCTTTTGTGGTGGGCCTTGGGTGTTGTTGCTGGGTGCGCGCGCAAACGCTTTACACATTGCCTCCGGGATAAGCCTGACTGCTCGTGCCAAGCTACCAAGGGGGTGAGCAGGGGTTATCTTTGGCATGTAACTCCCCAGCCCTGACTAGAGTGGTGGTTTCTGCCTGGCTCTGGCGCAAGCCCTAGCCAACCAGAAATCCCATTTCTAACATAAACCAATTTCAATCAATAAATATTGAATTTCAGCTCGAAAGTGACCATTCACTGCAAATAATCGCCTTGATCATTAGGAAATACACAATCTTCTACACAAGTAACATAGGTAGCGAGGTCACTGTGCACAAAGCTAAACTCATACCAGAGCTCTGTATTAACGACAGTAGTGAGGAATTCTGTAACTCCATTGCTTAGTTTTTCAAGAACAAAGTGGAGGTAGTCTATAAATCTTTTATTGACAATGATCTGAATGCAAATGGAAATCAGTCAAATGTCATAATACCTTCTCTATCCAATTATTTTGTGTCCTTCTCTCTGCCAAATTTAGAACAGATTATACAGTTGGTAAGGACAGCAAAATTCAGGGCTCCGTCAGACCCATGCCCCCCAAAAATAGTTCACCTTGCCTGTGAAATTATTATGGCGGTCGTAGTCAAGGAGATCATCAGTTATGGCTCTTTTCTAGATGTGTGGAAAACAGGCTCGGTCCTTGCACTCATGAAAAAACCTAGTTTAGATCCCTCTGAACCCAGTGGCTTTAGAGCAATCTCTGGACTACCCTTCCCGGCAGAAGTATTAGAAAAGGCGTTAAATATACAACTCACGTCTTTCGTTTTTACCAATAAATTACTAGATTCATCTCAATACGGATTCTAGGAAGGACATAGCACCGAGACTGCTCAGGTCATGGCCTCTGAAAAACTAAGATCAATCCTGGACGGAGGAGGTAAGGCCGCCCTGATTCTATTGGATCTGTCGGCAGCCTTCAACACAGTGATTCATTAAATATTCGTTAACCGGCTATCAGATTCAGGGATAAAATGTATGGCGCTTAAGTTGCTTATGTAATTTCTCTCTCATAGGGTTTATGTTACCCCGCTGGCTAAAATCATCAGGGATTTGGGCTTACTCAGTTGTCTCTTATGCTGATGACACTCAGCTTGTGGTATCAGTCTCTAGTAACCTTGAAAAAAACGCAGATCGATTTAACAATAGTATGACTCAGGCAAATCAGTGGATGAGTTCCAACTGCTTAAACCTCTTGGGTGCAGACACCTCCTTCTGGTCACCTAAATGATGGCCATCAACGTTGGGCGATCTTCCATCACCAGCGAAGAAGGTGAAAAATCTAGGCTTCATCATTGATGATAAACTGATTTTTAAAGATCAGATTAGCACCTTTACCTCTGCAACCTTTTTCATCTTAAAGATGATTAGAAAAATTAGCCCTTTTATACCTTCAGACCTGCAAAAGACACTTGTGACAGCATTAGCCTTTTCTAGACTGGACTACGGAAACGCTCTTTATGTGAATATCCAAGCACAGTACCTCCAAAAGTTACAGCGGCTCCAAAATGCAGCATATATCAGTCAGTTGGTCTAAGAACATTGGAATGGCTTCCAGTCGGAAAAAGGATCAAATTCAAATCCCTATGTTTAGCATGTACGGCACTGCATAGTGCCGGTCCACATTAGTTGAAGAACCATCTGCTTTGGTACTCAATGTCTGGAAACATATGGTTTTCTCACAGTAAACTCTTACAGACCCCCAGATTTAATAGAGCACACTGGGAAGGAAGGGGTTTCATTTTAGGAACTGTCAAAATATGGAACTCACTCCTGGCAGATTTAAAGAGCAGTCCAAATGTATTATCCTCCTGAAAATCTCTAAAAACATGGCTTTTTACTAATTAAAGTACTTACTATTTCTCTCATCTGCAGCTTACCGGTTCTTGCTGGTGACAGCGCCAAGACGCTCTCGGGCATTCGAGTGCTAGACAAATCGCAAATCAAATCAATAAAATGGTGTGAAAATGTGCAAGGCCAGTTACAGGAATGGATGACAAATTTTCCACCAGATATTGATCAAAGCACACAAAGTATAACCAAAAGTTGAAGAAAGAAAATAAAGAGGAAGGCCAGTGTGCACTGGGATGGAACAAGCATGACATTTGGCTCAGTATAATAAACAAAAGCTGAAAGGATGCAAAACCTTCACCAAATGGTATGCCAACAGCCTTCATCAAATTAAATATAATGTATTGACTGGAAACATTGGGAAGGGTCTCTGATTGCTGTTACTTCTTGCTTCACAGTTCCCGCACCATGCAAGGATCTTAGATGTATCCAATCTATAAAATGGTTAGTAAACTAGATGCGTCAAATGTTAGGCTCATAGCCCTTTTGGATGTGGATGCTAAATACTACACATCACTGATCATTACTGTCCACTGACAATGGGTGTCCTAATATAACCTGATTCCAAAGAGGTTTCAAGGAAGAGTGTGGAATCACTGACAACATCATTACTCATCCATAAACAATGGAAGAACCATTTATGCATGTTTCATCAACTTCAAAAAGGCTATGAATTGTATTGACAGAAGATTACTCAGGCCAAATCTAAACTAGTTGGGTATCACAGAAGGTTTTCAAACCAATAACATCATTGTATTTCAGAAATTGGATCGAAATGGAATAAGGGGCCAATGACACTCTTATTAACAAAATATTTATAAACAGAGGACTGAAACAAGGATGTGTCCTATCCCCAGTATGTTTTAGTTGATTTGTGGTGGATATAAAGAAGCCCCTAAAAAACCTAAGAGCATGTCCACTGTGACTAAATGGGCATCCGCCAATGGAAGAGTTATTTTAGACTATACCTCTGTAGGCCTCTAGCACACTCTAATTAACTTAAATTCCTATTGTGAAGCTGTAATGAAGCGTCGATCCGCTTGTAGGTGGTAAGATGATAGTTTGATAACAGATACAGCAGGATCAGCGAAACAGCACCAACCGTTCAGCCGACGTTTTTCTCTCCTTGGAATGAGCGATACATCACACGATGCATCACTCCATTCCATGACATGGAGAGAATTCCGACAGTGTAAATGAATTCCAACAGTGTAAATCATAACACATCCCCTTCCCAATAAAAGAGAACAAAACGAAACACGTTAACAATAAAACTCATTTCCATAAAAGCATAAAAAACAACCTCACAATGAAACAACCTGTAAGGAAAACACAGCATCAAACAACATAGCAAAATAAATATAAGCACTAGTACAACACATAGTCTTCCATTTTAACAGGCACCCTCCTACACCTAGAAGGATAATGATCAAGAATAACCTTTCCATTCGAATGATCTACATCAGGCAAAGAAGGTCCAGGAACCTCCACATTCTGGAAACCACTAGTGTGTTTGACTAATCTAGACATACTCCACCAGCAGTCTGTGTTAACCTTCACCATATTCTTCCTGATGGCCACAATGGTAAAGGGACTCAGAAAACTAGATCTACCTTTAAAAGTATGTCTAGGATTCTTCACTAGCACTTGGTCACCAACACACCATTTCCTGTATTTAACATTCATACTGGAATCATAACTTGACTTGTACTTGTCTTGTGACGGCAGACATACCATTTCCATAACTTGGAGGCAGTCAACTAGAATTCAACTTGGAAGAAGCTTTCCTCCCTCTTAAAAGCTCAAAAGGAGACCTTAGAGTAACCGCATTCGGTGTAGTGCGATGAGCCCACCAAGTATCCCTCAAAACAGTGCTGAAGGGTATCTTCAATTCGAGAGCTTGTTGAGCATATCCTTTAACCACCTTATTCATCCTTTCGGCTAACCCATTGGCCTGAGGCGAATATAAAGCTGACTTCTGATGAACAATGTTAAAATCCTTAAGAAAATTGCACATTTCGTGAGAAACAAACTGGACCCCATTATCAGTAACTAAAAACATGGGAACTCCTTCAGAAACAAAGACATCCTTAAGAAGGTCTATCACTATTTTTGTGTTAGCCAGTAACACACACTTGGTGATCACCCACTTGGAAGTATAATCCACAAGCACCAGAACAAACCTTTCAAAAGAGGGTAACAGTTCAAACGGACCAACTCTGTCCAAACCCAATTTCGACCACACTCTATAAGTAACTTCGACAGGAGACAAGGGAGCATTGTTGGGAGTGTGAGATTTGTCATTAGAAGCACAAGACAAACAATCCTTAACCACACACTCAATCATGCGATCCATACCAGGCCACCAGTACTTTTCCCTCACCCGGGCTTTCGTTAGACTCCTGCCCAAATGTCCCTCATGAGCAAGGTTAATTATTCTGTCCCTGAACACACTGGGAGGAATCACTCTATCACCTCTCATGAGATTATCACAGCAAAATGATAACTCCTCCCTCACAGCCCAATAAGGTCTCATGTTTTGATCCAAGTCCTTATAATCAGGCCAACCATGACTTATCCACTCTTTAAGAAGAACAAAACCCTTGTCACTACCTACACCCTCCAACCACTCCTCAGAAGAAAAAGCAGACTCAGCAACCCAAAGTACACACTCAACTTCACTGCAGTCTGAGGTATGACCAACCGGCAAGCGAGAAAGGCAATCTGCGGATTTATTACTCAAACCGGGTATATACCGAACAACAAAATTAAACTCTTGGAGACCTACACTCCAGTGTTTGAGCCTGGGTGTAGTGTGCTCATTATGCCGGCACGAGAAAACCTGCACCAAGGGACGATGGTCTGTTCGGACCAAAAAGGGAATCCCCCAGAGATAGAATTTAAAATGTTGTACAGCCCAGAACACACTCAAAGCTTCTCTCTCAATACATGAGTAATTAGCTTCCGCATCCTTAAGAGCTCTAGAGGCAAAAGCAATTGCCCTGTCCTCACCATCCACAACCTGAGAGAGCACAGCCCCTAAACCTTTGAGACTAGCATCTGTCGTTAGAATAGTCTTGCGATTAACATCGAAATGTCCTAATGTGGGCATTTGACCAATTCCAGCCTTTATACAATCAAAAGCTTTTTGACACTCATCAGACCAGGCAAACTGTGTTCCCTTTTTAAGCAAAGCCCTGATAGGTTCAGCTACACTTGCAAAACCTTGTATAAATTTAGAATAGAACTCAGGGAGTCCCAAAAACGACCTCACCTGGTCCTTGTCTTGAGGAATGGGAGCTTTCACTACACTCTCAGCTAGTTCCAACTTGGGTTGTATGCCTTCCCCAGAGATCACGTGGCCTAAATATGTTACAGAACTCAACCCCACACGGCACTTTTGTCTCTTAACTGTGAGTCCCACACCCTTCAGCTTCCCTAACACCGCATAGAGGGTTGTACAATGTTCTCTTTCGTCTTTCCCATATATCAAGATATCGTCTTGAAAAAACATGACATTAGGTATTTTCCCTAACACCATTTTCATGACCCTCTGGAAACATGCCGCCGCAGACGCCAACCCAAAGGGCATCCGCAAGAAGCGGTAAGCCCCCAAAGGTGCCACAAAAGACGTAAGGTGTCTTGAGTCCTTGTGCAACATAACTTGGTGCTAGGCCGAAGTTAAATCAAACACACTGAAAATCTTAGCTCCTTTGAGAATGCTGAGAGACTCAGATATATTGGGTAAGGGTTGACGATCCACCCAAGTCCCCTCAAGTCCACACACATCCTGACACATGCCCCCCCATCCTTAGGGGCAAGAACAATGGGGGCAAGCCACTCTGAAGCTTCAATCTCTTCAATGACCCCCAAATTAAGCAATCTCTGCAACTCAGCTTTGAGTGGTTCAACCATCATATTGGGTACTCTCCTCACCTTGTGTGCACAAGGAATGGCTCTTTCTTTAAGGACAATGTGATGCTCAAACCCCTTAAGGCAGCCCAAGGCATCCGAAAAGACCTCTGGAAACTTATCAAAGCACTCACAGCTTGAATCCAAGGAGTCTACCAACATAACTTGATCTTTGGGATCCTTAGCACAGGGGTTAAGCATGATGCCAAGGTCACGTTGATGTCTCCATCCAAGCAAATTGTCCCCTCTTTCAGCCACATAAACTTTACCCATTGTATGTCTGCCCTTAAATTTGATAGAGGCTTGAACATAACCAAGGACGTTTATCTTAGAACCACCATAACTAACAGGATTGATATCTAGTGTCGACAAGGTCACATTGTCGAGACCCACAAACTCATCACACTGCTTATTACCAATCATGGTAAAAGGCGAACCTGAGTCAGCCAGAACAGAGAAATCATACCCATCAACCGTGATTTTACATTCAGGCATTGCTATTCTGTCAGCATCTACTTTCCCATCATCAGCCCTAACACTCAAAAGAATAGTGCGTACTATTTCAATATTTTTCTGTGGATTACGGGCTTTGTCAGAAGCTTTGCAGACTCTAGCATAATGCCCCTTGGTACCACACTTGTTATACACCGCCTCCCTAGCAAAACAGTGCTGGTAATTAGAAAAGTGTGAAAAACTTCCACACCTCATACATTTAGCTTTAGGATAAGTAGATGCAGCTTTGTCACTAGCATTACTACCCACATCAGCGGGATGGCTGTCACGCTCCACTTTGCTCTGGACACCCTTAGAAGGAGCACGCATGCGTGTGTCCTTTTCAACAGCTTTGCTATTATTAGAGGCAGAAATCTTCGCCAAACTATTGCAGATCTCAGAGTTTTCACCCTCTTCTACGACATGTACTTCACTAGGTTTCTGGCCTTTTTCTTCTTTGTTCTTCCTGATTTCTTTAAACCACTTAGAAGTGTTCTCCATACCCTCCACAATGGCCACAGCTTCAACTAAAGAAGGATTTTTCGATAAAAGTTTCTCCTGGACACGAACACTGTTAGTGCACCTTACTAACTGGTCTCTCACTAATGAATCCGAGAGGTCACCAAACTCACACGTACGTGCGAGAGTCTTTAAGGCTGCAACATAGCTGCCTACCCGCTCCACAGGACCCTGGATCCTGGTGAAAAACGTATGTCTTTCCAGAACCACATTGATTCGAGGACCAAAATATTTCTCTAGCATGATCAAAGACATCTCGTAGACATCACTTGGGGAACCATCACCAACAGGAATCAGATCCATACTGTCATAGGTATTCCTTCCTTCCACTCCCAAATTATGAAGTAGAATGGCTTGTTTCCTAACAGCCGAAAACTTTTCTCCACCAGTGGCCACAATGTAAGAATCAAAAAGGTTTTTCCACCTTTACCAGGGAAGAATTGGATCACCTTCCTCTGACAAAAAGGGTGGTGGTTGTGACATGCTAGAGGACGAAGCTAACGCCATTTTCAAAATTTGACGAGAAGCACTTGAAACCTCAATAAAGCCAGTATAAACTGCTATTAGATATGTCCCAGAATTTATTGTCCCAGAAAAATGCACAAAGTGTCAGTTGTAAGCATTCTCCCACTTCCATATAAACATTTGCTCTTGAAATCTGCAAAAACTCATTTGTGTGTTGACCGTAGACGTTTTAGCATAAAGTTCTGTTCAAAAGAGAAAAAAAAACACATTCCCTTCGTTCCCTCCGTGTTGCTGTATTGTTGTCAGGGTAATGCTACGAGATGGCCGCTTAGATGACGAGGCGCGTAGGAACGTGCGTTCCAAGACATGCGTTCCAACACATCCGGACGTAAACTCGCGGCTCGCGGAGACCAGCAGCTCGTGAGGATCAGCTTGTGAGGCTCGTGAGACTAACGGTACGATTTGAGTATCTCGTTAATATCTCAAAAAGAAAAAAAAAATGTGCTCCAACTCACATTTAATATTGACCGATCGTCGAATCTCCCTCAAGTCTTTAAGGAAGGTATCATAGAAGTCCAAAGTTAAATGTAGGGGAATTGGTGCTTAGCCTTGTTGCCCGTCCCCAATCAGGCAAGGTCTACTCGTCGCCAGTGTAATGAAGCGTCGATCCGCTTGTAGGTGGTAAGATGATAGTTTAATAACAGATACAGCAGGATCAGCGAAACAGCACCAACCGTTCAGCCGACGTTTTTCTCTCCTTGGAATGAGCGATACATCACACGACGCATCACTCCATTCCATGACATGGAGAGAATTCCGACAGTGTAAATGAATTCCAAAGTGTAAATCATAACAGAAGCCAACACCTAGAAAAGTATAGACAAATTACACGCTATTATTTGAATATGATGTAACTATTAAATGGTTGTAATTAACTACCAGTTTGTGAATCAGGCCCTTTAAGTGTACTCAAAAACAACACTTCATCAGACCCTTAAAGAAGCAAAATACTTGGGATTATTGAAAATCCTCATTCATCTGTTAAGAAAGCTGCTGCTTTTTAATATTGTGATGCAGAATGATTTCCCTTCAAGAAATATATAATTTTAAAATTAGAACTAAGACATCAGTGTAATTTTCTGGGGGTTCACCTGGTCAGAATAGTTTATGTTCATCCTGGTAAAAATAAGTACCTATTGCCCACTTATTGATTTTTTCTTTTGTGTGGTATTTTAAGATTTTTTAGGGTTATTTAGAATATAGCACAAATGGAACATGTGCCATAAACTGCCTAATGCCAGGTTCTGCTACATTCAAGGTTGCCTACACTATTAGGAAGTCGCAGAAATGCTTTCTTTCTGACAGCGTTGCCTCAGCTGGCCCTGCCTCTTAAAATTACTGCCGGCAGCTCGTGTGCCTTGGGGGCCGCTGGCCTGTGAGTGTCAGTAGGCTTGCCTTATATAGATACAGTGCCCAGGGCTAACTGGGAAAAAACACTTGGCGCCTAAGGGCCCCAACTATTTTGTTTCTTAGAACTGCCTTAAGCAATACTAAGGACTGATGTATCTGAAGGAGGTCCAAGAGGCCTTAGCCTTTAACAGGGTGACTATGTCACCCTAAGAGTTTCATGCGATATGTCAGGGAGAGTGCTGTCTTGTTCACTTTCTCAACAAGGAAGGTTAGAATTTACTCACATTTTTCAATGGAGATGTTTATGGTCTCTGTTAATTTTCAGTATCTAAAATACCCTTTTCAGAGAGTATTTGCTAGATATCTCTCTTTATACAAAGGTAGATCTGACTTTAAAAACACATTTACCATGCTCAGACAGTTTTACTACTGTTATTTAGCTATTTTGAGAAACAATGCACTGATATTTTTGTTTCTTTTTGTCTAAGTATTTTTGTAAATATTTTGGGGGCCATCATATCCAATATCCCTGTCATATTTTAATTCTACCGGGCTGTGGGCCCATTGTCCTCTTGTTCCAGAGGGATGGATTGCAATATATGGAACACTTCTGAAACTGGAGTATAAATGTTCTTCGGACCACTAATCCATTGTTTGGTCTCCTATTAGAAACACCACCAATCCATAAACCCACTTTTGGCAGATGTTCCCACAGCAGGCCAGCCGAGAAAAAAGACGACAGGTCCAGCCAACAGGGCCAAGGCACAGAAGCAGAGGACCAACCAAGGGCAGGGCCACACAGACCAAACCAGGAATGGAGGAACCACTGGCCAAGAGACAGTCTCACCAACCGGAACAACCCAACCAACAGAGAGCCCAGAGGACACTGCCACCGGAAACCCCCAGCGGAGGACGAGGTCCCAGGGCATGAACGGCCATCACTAACTGCAGGACAACAGCCAAGACACCCAAACCTGGAGAAGGAATCGGAGCCGGGGAACATGGGCAAGTCAAAAGGCCAAAACCAATACACCCACAAAGAACGCAGGGGACACCGGGAGACAACCAGGAACTCTGCCCAATAAAGGCTCAGCTGGGGCCAAAAGGAAGTAGGCCCAATGAGAACCAGAACACCAGCCACCTGACGACCGACCAGAAGGACCAGGCAGCCAGAAACACAGACCCCACATGGGCAGGAAATGGCAGGGGGGGAACCAGGGGCCAGTCCGCAAAGCACAACACCTCAACAACAACAGGACTGAGCCCAAGGAGAACCAAGGGGCGGACACTAGTAGACCCCTAACTAGACCAGGGACAGCACCAAGAGAGGGGTGAGGAAAACCCCCAAGGCCAATGAGACCAGGGGAATCCAAAGACCAAACAGACCCAACAGAGAAGACCCCGTCACAAACAACACACACCAAGGACAACACCCATAACCACAACCCGGGGAACGACTGAAGGTGAAAAAGACAAGACCGGAGAAGACCAAGGCAATGGCCAGCAATGAGGAACACAGGAACACGGAAGGGAGGAAACCCCCCCAACCAAACAACCAGCCAACCAAACGGCTCGGCGGACAAAGGATAACACCAAGGAACCACCCCAAGTGACTCCCAAGACTAGCAGCAGAAGGACCAAGACAAAACCCCACGACAGCCTCAGAGCAAACGGAGAGGCAGACAGCCACCGGCCCCAGAGAAAAAACGTCAGAAAACAAGATCCAAGCCAGGATCACCAAGGCGATCAACAGCCCAACCCCGCAGACGCCCCCACAGGCCCCCGAGAAGCCAGCCGACTGAACCACAGACACGCCAGCAAAGACAGGAGGGCACCAACACGGCACCCCACAGGCCCAGAAGGAGCGTCTCTGGGCCAACAGCCACAAGCCCGAAACCCCCCAACCACCGAGGGCAGAGAGAAAGCCACTGGAACCAGCCACAACCAGGCCACAGAGGGAACAAAGAGTGGCAGGAAGCCAGGGCGAAAGCCAAGCAGCAAGCACCGGCACACCAATGACACAACCCAGCCTGCACCAGAGGAAGGCAGGGGCATAGGAAAGGGGAAGGAGGCCCTACAGGGCTCCAGAAATGCCAGGCCCTGAACTGCTGGACCACCAGGGGGCCTGAAAGACCCACACCCACGCATGGCCCAAGGCGCCCAGGGAAAGGGGAGCCAGAAAGAGGCCCACAGACAGCCACTCCAAAAGAGGACCCCCAAGGCACCAAGCCCGAACGGCTTGAGCCGTACACCACCCATAAGTAAGCTCCCTACACCCCAGATGCCGCCAACCAGGAGACAAGGGCAGAGAATACACCACCAAATCAGCCGGCACAGGTTAATAAGTGACCCAACAAAGGCACAGCTAGACCACCACAAGCAGAGACCAGAAGAGGGACCAGCAGACCCCGGACCCAAGCAGAAGCAGCAACAACAGGGCAACCAAAAATTTCAGGAAGAGCAGGAACCGGAGACACCAGAGGCACACACCCTTCCCCTGAACCACAATGCTTAGGGTGGAGAAAACTAGCAGGGGGGACTTTAATCCCCAGCCAGCCCTGCATCGCGCCTGGAGGCGCTGAAGACGGCTGCCGCGCCCGGAGATGCATAAATTGAAATCGCGGGTCCGGCAGCGCGGGAAATGCTTACCTTGTTGCCGGGATCCACAGAGGGGGACTTCAATCCCCAGCCTGCCCTGCATAGTGCCTGGAGGCGCTGAAGACGGCTGTTGTGCCCGGAGGCGCATAAATTGAAATCGCGTGTCTCCGCAGCGCGCGAACCGCTTACCTTGTTGCCGGGATCCACAGAGTGGGACTTCAATCCCCAGCCTTCCCTGCGTCGCGCCTGGAGGTGCTGAAGACGGCAGTCGCGCCCGGAGGCGCATAAATTGAAATCACGGGTCCCGCAGCGCGCGACCCGCTTACCTTGTTGCCGGGATCCACAGAGGGGGACTTAAATCCCCAGCCTGCCCGGCTGCATCGCACCTGGAGGCGCTGAAGACGGCTGCTGTGCCCAGAGGTGCAAAAATTTAAATTGCGGGTCCTGCAGTGCGGGAACCGCTTACCATGTTGACGGGATCCAAAGAGTGGGACTTCAATCCCCAGCCTGCCCTGCATCGCGCCTGGAGGCGCTGAAGACGGCTAGACGGCTGCCATGCCCGGAGGCGCATAAATTGAAATCGCGGGTCCCGTAGCGCGCAAAAAGCTTACCTTGTTTCCAGGATCCACAGAGGGAGACTTCAATCCCCAGCCTGCCCTGCATAGTGCCTGGAGGCGCTGAAGACGGCTGTTGTGCCCGGAGGCGCATAAATTGAAATCGCGGGTCTCCGCAGCGCGCGAACCGCTTACCTTGTTGCCGGGATCCACAGGGTGGGACTTCAATCCCCAGCCTGCCCTGCATCGCGCCTGGAGGTGCTGAAGACGGCTGTCGCGCCCGGAGGCGCATAAATTGAAATCACGGGCCCCACAGCGCGCGAACCGCTTACCTTGTTGCCGGGATCCACAGAGGGGGACTTCAATCCCCAGCCTGCCCTGCATCGCGCCTGGAGGCGCTGAAGATGGCTGCTGTGCCCAGAGGTGCAAAAATTGAAATTGCGGGTCCTGCAGTGCGGGAACCGCTTACCATGTTGACGGGATCCAAAGAGTGGGACTTCAATCCCCAGCCTGCCCTGCATCGAGCTTGGAGGTGCTGAAGACGGCTGCCGCGTCCGGAGGCGCATAAATTGAAATCGCAGGTCCCGCAGCGCGGAAACTGCTTACCTTGTTGCCGGGATGCACAGAGGGGGACTTCAATCCCCAGCCTGCCCTGCATCGTGCCTGGAGGCGCTGAAGACGGCTGCCATGCCCGGAGGCGCATAAATTCAAATCACGGGTCCCGTAACGCGCAAAAAGCTTACCTTGTTGCCAGGATCCACAGAGGGATACTTCAATCCCCAGGCTGCCCTGCATCGCGCCTGGAGGCGCTGAAGACAGCTGCCGCACCCGGCGACGCATAAATTGAAATTGGGGGTCCCGCAGCGCAGGAACCTCTTACCTTGTTGCCGGGATCCACAGAGGGGGACTTCAATCTCCAGTCTGCCCTGCATCGCGCCTGGAGGTGCTGAAGACGGCTGCCGCGCCAGGAGGCGCATAAATTGAAATCGTGGGTCCCGCATCGCGGGAACTGCTTACCTTGTTGCCGGGATCCACAGAGGGGGACTTCAATCCTCAGCCTGCCCTGCATCGCGCCTGGAGGCGCTGAAGACGGCAGCCGCACCCGGAGGCGCAAAAATTGAAATCACGGGTCCCGCAGCGCGCGAACCGCTTACCTTGTTGCCGGGATCCACAGAGGTGGACTTCAATCCCCAGCCTGCCCTGCATCACACCTGGAGGCGCTGAAGACTGCTGCCGCACCCAGAGGTGCATAAATTGAAGTCGTGGGTCCCGCAGCGCAGGAACCACTTACCTTGTTGCCGGGATCCACAGAGGGGGACTTCAATCCCCAGCCTGCCCTGCATCGCGCCTGGGGGCGCTGAAGACGGCTGCTGCGCCCAGAGGTGCAAAACTTGAAATCGCGGGTCCTGCAGTGTGGGAACCACTTACCTTGTTGCCGGGATCCACAGAGGGGGACTTCAATCCCCAGCCTGCCCTGCATCGCGCCTGGAGGCACTGAAGATGGCTGCCGCACCGGGAGGCGCATTAATTGAAATTGCGGGTCCCACATCGTGGGAACCGCTTACCTTGTTGCCGGGATCCACAGAGGGGGACTTCAATCCCCAGCCTGCCCTGCATCGCGCCTGGAGGCGCTGAAGACGGCTGCCGTGCCCGGAGGCGCATAAAATGAAATCGCGGGTCCCGCATCGCGGGAACTGCTTACCTTGTTGCCCGGATCCACAGAGGGGGACTTCAATCCCCATCCTGCCCTGCATCGTGCCTGGAGGCCCTGAAGACGGCAGCCGCACCCGGAGGCGCATAAATTGAAATCACGGGTCCCGCAGCGCGCAAACCGCTTACCTTGTTGCCGGGATCCACAGAGGTGGACTTCAATCCCCAGCCTGCCCTGCATCGCACCTGGAGGCGCTGAAGACTGCTGCCGAACCCAGAGGCGCATAAATTGAAATCGCGGGTCCCGCAGCGCAGGAACCACTTACCTTGTTGCCGGGATCCACAGACGGGGACTTCAATCCCCAGCCTGCCCTGCATCGCGCCTGGCGGCGCTGAAGACGGCTGCTACGCCCAGAGGTGCAAACATTGAAATCGCGGGTCCTGCAGCGTGGGAACCGCTTACCTTGTTGCCGGGATCCACAGAGAGGGACTTCAATCCCCAGCCTGCCCTGGATCGCGCCTGGAGACGGTCAAGGCGCTGCCGCGCCCCGGAGGCGCATAAATTGAAATCGCGGGTCCCGCAGCACGGGAACCGCTTACCTTGTTGCCGGGATCCACAGAGGGGGACTTCAATCCCCAGCCTGCCCTGCATCGCGCCAGGAGGCGCTGAAGATGGCTGCCGCATCCGGAGGCGCATAAATTGAAATCGCAGGTCCCGCCGCGCGGGAACTGCTTACCTTGTTGCCGGGATCCACAAAGGGGGACTTCAATCTCCAGCCTGCCCTGCATCGCGCCTGGAGGCGCTAAAGACAGCTGCCGCACCCGGCGGAGCATAAATTGAAATTGCGGGTCCCGCAGCGCAGGAACCTCTTACCTTGTTGCCGGGATCCACAGAGGGGGATTTCAATCCCCAGCCTGCCCTGCATCGCGCCTGGAGGTGCTTAAGACGGCTGCCGCGCCGGGAGGCGCATTAATTGAAATCACGGGTCCCGCAGCGCGGGAACCGCTTACCTTGTTGCCGGGATCCACAGAGGGGGACTTCAATCCCCAGCCTGCCCTGCATCGCGTCTGGAGGCGCTGAAGACGGCTGCCGCGTGCAGAGGTGCATAAATTGAGATACCGGGTCTCACAGCTCAGGAACCACTTACGTTGTTGCCGGGATCCACAGAGGGAGACTTCAATCCCCAGCCTGCCCTGCATCGCGCCTGGAGGTGCTTAAGACTGCTGCCGCGCCGGGAGGCGCAATAATTGAAATCACGGGTCCCGCAGCGCGGGAACCGCTTACCTTGTTGCCGGGATCCACAGAGGGGGACTTCAATACCCAGTCTGCCCTGCATTGCGCCTGACGGCGCTGAAGACGGCTGCCGCGCCCGGAGGCGCACAAATTGAAATAGCGGGTCCCGCAGCGTGGGAAATGCTTACCTTGTTGCGGGGATCCACAGAGGGGGACTTCAATTCCCAGCCTGCCCTGCATCGCGTCTGGAGGCGCTGAAGACGGCTGCCGCGTGCAGAGGCGCATAAATTGAAATAGCGGGTCTCGCAGCTCAGGAACCACTTACCTAGTTGCCGGGATTCACAGAGGGGGACTTCAATCCCCAGCCTGCCCTGCATCGCAGCTGGAGGCGCTGAAGACAGCTGCCATGCCCGGAGGCGCATAAATTGAAATTGCAGGTCCCGCAGCGCAGGAACCGCTTACCTTGTTGCAGGGATCCGCAAAGGGGGACTTCAATCCCCAGCCTGCCCTGCATCGCGCCTGGAGTCGCTGAAGATGGCTGCCGCACCGGGAGGCGCATTAATTGAAATTGCATGTCCCGCAGCGTGGGAACCGCTTACCTTGTTGCCGGGATCCACAGAGGGGGACTTCAATCGCCAGCCTGCCCTGCATCGCGCCTGGAGGCGCTGAAGACGGCTGCCGCGCCCGGCGGGGCATAAATTGAAATCGCTGGTCCCGCATCGCGGGAACTGCTTACCTTGTTGCCGGGATCCACAGAGGGGGAATTCAATCCCTAGCTTGCCCTGCATCGGTGATGGATCCAACCCAGATCTTTTCACTGGGTGTGAGTGTTTGATTGGTTCTGATGCTCCGTCCATCACCACCCCCTTTTGTACCGCTTTGTTCGCCATAAGTTGGCAGGGTATGCTCAGACGTTGAGTCCCTTGCTCACTTTGCCACTGGAATCAAGCAAGCCTGGCTGAAGACGGCTGAAATGCTAGAAACCGGTCCTAGGAAGCTTGTTTCCAGTCCAGGGAAGGCATGGCTTGGCAGTTTGGGCTGGTCTGTTCCCATGAGGCACAGGGTCAGACTGATTTGCATATGGCCATGTCTGAACTGGGGTGGCAGAGTGGGCCAAAGAACGGTGATGGATCCAACCCAGATCTTTTGACTGGGTGTGAGTGTTTGATTGGTTCTGATGCTCCGTCCATCACCACCCCCTTTTGTACCGCTTTGTTCGCCATAAGTTGGCAGGGTATGCTCAGACGTTGAGTCCCTTGCTCACTTTGCCACTGGAATCAAGCAAGCCTGGCTGAAGACGGCTGAAATGCTAGAAACCGGTCCTAGGAAGCTTGTTTCCAGTCCAGGGAAGGCATGGCTTGGCAGTTCGGGCTGGACTGTTCCCATGAGGCACAGGGTCAGACTGATTTGCATATGGCCATGTCTGAAATGGGGTGGCAGAGTGGGCTAAAGAACGGTGATGGATCCAGCCCAGATCTTTTGACTGGGTGTGAGTGTTTGATTGGTTCTGATGCTCCGTCCATCACCACCCCCTTTTGTACTGCCCTGCATCGCGCCTGGAGGTGCTGAAGCCGGCAGCCGCACCCGGAGGCGCATAAATTGAAATCAAGGGTCCCGCAGCGCGCGAACCGCTTACCTTGTTGCCGGGATCCACAGAGGTGGTCTTCAATCCCCAGCTTGCCCTGCATCGCACTGGGAGGCGCTGAAGACTGCTGCTGCGCCCAGAGGTGCAAAAATTGAAATCGCGGGTCCTGCAGCATGGGAACCGCTTACCTTGTTGCCGGGATCCACAGAGGTGGTCTTCAATCCCCAGCCTGCCCTGCATCGCACTGGGAGGCGCTGAAGACTGCTGCCGCACCCAGAGGCGCATAAATTGAAATCGCGGGTCCCGCAGTGCAGGAACCGCTTACCTTGTTGCTGGGATCCACAGAGGGGGACTTCAATCCCCAGCCTGCCCTGCATCGCGCCTGGAGGCGCTGAAGACGGCTGCCGCGCCCGGCGGGGCATAAATTGAAATCGCTGGTCCCGCATCGCGGGAACTGCTTACCTTGTTGCCGGGATCCACAGAGGGGGAATTCAATCCCTAGCCTGCCCTGCATCGGTGATGGATCCAACCCAGATCTTTTGACTGGGTGTGAGTGTTTGATTGGTTCTGATGCTCCGTCCATCACCACCCCCTTTTGTACCGCTTTGTTCGTCATAAGTTGGCAGGGTATGCTCAGACGTTGAGTCCCTTGCTCACTTTGCCACTGGAATCAAGCAAGCCTGGCTGAAGACGGCTGAAATGCTAGAAACCGGTCCTGGGAAGCTTGTTTCCAGTCCAGGGAAGGCATGGCTTGGCAGTTCGGGCTGGACTGTTCCCATGAGGCACAGGGTCAGACTGATTTGCATATGGCCATGTCTGAACTGGGGTGGCAGAGTGGGCCAAAGAACGGTGATGGATCCAACCCAGATCTTTTGACTGGGTGTGAGTGTTTGATTGGTTCTGATGCTCCGTCCATCACCACCCCCTTTTGTACCGCTTTGTTCGCCATAAGTTGGCAGGGTATGCTCAGACGTTGAGTCCCTTGCTCACTTTGCCACTGGAATCAAGCAAGCCTGGCTGAAGACGGCTGAAATGCTAGAAACCGGTCCTAGGAAGCTTGTTTCCAGTCCAGGGAAGGCATGGCTTGGCAGTTCGGGCTGGACTGTTCCCATGAGGCACAGGGTCAGACTGATTTGCATATGGCCATGTCTGAAATGGGGTGGCAGAGTGGGCTAAAGAACGGTGATGGATCCAGCCCAGATCTTTTGACTGGGTGTGAGTGTTTGATTGGTTCTGATGCTCCGTCCATCACCACCCCCTTTTGTACTGCCCTGCATCGCGCCTGGAGGTGCTGAAGCCGGCAGCCGCACCCGGAGGCGCATAAATTGAAATCACGGGTCCCGCAGCACGCGAACCGCTTACCTTGTTGCCGGGATCCACAGAGGTGGTCTTCAATCCCCAGCTTGCCCTGCATCGCACTGGGAGGCGCTGAAGACTGCTGCTGCGCCCAGAGGTGCAAAAATTGAAATCGCGGGTCCTGCAGCATGGGAACCGCTTACCTTGTTGCCGGGATCCACAGAGGTGGTCTTCAATCCCCAGCCTGCCCTGCATCGCACTGGGAGGCGCTGAAGACTGCTGCCGCACCCAGAGGCGCATAAATTGAAATCGCGGGTCCCGCAGTGCAGGAACCGCTTACCTTGTTGCTGGGATCCACAGAGGGGGACTTCAATCCCCAGCCTGCCCTGCATCGCGCCTGGAGGCGCTGAAGACGGCTGCTGCGCCCAGAGGTGCAAAAATTGAAATCGCGGGTCCTGCAGCATGGGAATCGCTTACCTTGTTGCCGGGATCCACAGAGGGGGACTTCAATCCCCAGCCTGCCCTGCATCGTGCCTGGAGGTGCTGAAGACGGCTGCCGCGCCCCGGAGGCGCATAAATTGAAATCGCGGGTTCCGCAGCACGGGAACCGCTTACCTTGTTGCCGGGATCCACAGAGAGGGACTTCAATCCCCAGCCTGCCCTGCATCGCGCCTGGAGGCGCTGAAGACGGCTAGACGGCTGCCATGCCCGGAGGCGCATAAATTGAAATCGCGGGTCCCGTAACGCGCAAAAAGCTTACCTTGTTGCCAGGATCCACAGAGGGAGACTTCAATCCCCAGCCTGCCCTGCATCAAGCCTGGAGGCACTGAAGGCAGCTGCTGCACCCGGCGGTGCATAGATTGAAATTGCGGGTCCCGCAGCGCAGGAACCTCTTACCTTGTTGCCGGGATCCACAGAGGGAGACTTCAATCCCCAGCCTGCCCTGCATCGCGCCTGGAGGTGCTGAAGACGGCTGCCGCGCCGGGAGGCGCATTAATTGAAATCACGTGTCCTGCAGCGCAGGAACCGCTTACCTTGTTGCCGGGATCCACAGAGGGGGACTTCAATCCCCAGCCTGCCCTGCATTGCGCCTGACGGCGCTGATGACAGCTGCCGCGCCCGGAGGCGCATAAATTGAAATTGCGGGTCCCGCAGTGTGGGAACTGCTTACCTTGTTGCCGGGATCCACAGAGGGGGACTTCAATTCCCAGCCTGCCCTGCAGTGCGTCTGGAGGCGCTGAAAACGGCTCAACGTGCAGAGGCGCATAAATTGAAACAGCGGATCTCGCAGCTCAGGAACCACTTACCTTGTTGCCGGGATCCACAGAGGGGGACTTCAATCCCCAGCCTGCCCTGCATCGCGCCTGTAGGTGCTGAGGACGGCTGCCGTGCTGGGAGGCGCATTAATTGAAATCACGTGTCCCGCAGCGCGGGAACCGCTTACCTTGTTGCCGGGATCCACAGAGGGGGACTTCAATCCCCAGCCTGCCCTGCATCGCGCCTGGAGGCGCTGAAAACGGCTCAGCGTGCAGAGGCGCATAAATTGAAATAGCGGGTCTCGCAGCTCAGGAACCGCTTACCTTGTTGCCGGGATCCACAGAGGGGGACTTCAATCCCCAGCCTGCCCTACATCGTGCCTGGAGGCACTGAAGACGGCTGCCATGCCCGGAGGCGCATAAATTGAAATCGCGGGTCCTGCAGTGCGGGAACCGCTTACCTTGTTGCCTGGATCCACAATGGGGGACTTCAATCCCCAGTATGCCCTGCATCGTGCCTGGAGGTGCTGAAGAGGGCTGCCGCGCCCGGAGGCGCATAAATTGAAATTGCGGGTCCTGCAGCGCGGGAACCGCTCACCTTGTTGCCGGTATCCACAGAGGGGGACTTCAATCCCCAGCCTGCCCTGCATCGTGCCCGGAGGCGCATACATTTAAATTGCGGGTCCCGCAACACAGGACACACGTGGGCATGCCCGGGCGCAGCCTGGTCACAGCCCAGGCCAAGGGCGGGCCCGTCTGCGCCCATCCCAGACAGGATGAAGCTGGGCTGGGCCACCCCCCTTGGTTCCACATATGCCCTTGATTCCACGTATGGACTATCGACAGGGGGATTGAGAGAACTTTGCAGGTAACCTCAAGGGGATTGGTCTAAAACGCATTATGGGAAAACGTACTCCCCCCAGTGAAAGGCCCCGCCACCAGGAAGAAAGTCCCATCTGCCCCTCTAACTGCACAACCGACCGCAATCGATAAAATGCTACAGAGGCCAATTGGAGCAATGTCCAACGAAATCAAGCGCACTGAGAGCCTACTCTCTCAAACTCCGACCCTTGCCATGAGTCCAAATCCAACGGAGCCAGGGACCCCATCTCCATCCTTAACACCAAACACGACTCTAGACCCAGAGCCAAGACATGCCCTGGCAGTGCTCCTCAGATCCCCCTGGGAAGTGGCGCAAAAAAGAAAGGAGGGAAATGGAAACAAGTTATAAATAAGGGAGCAAGGCAGAATAAACAAGTCGATGATATGTCATCAAGCCAGCCCCCGGGGGGACCAGAAGCAGACGAGCTGCCACAGAAGACTTCGGAGCTCTCGCCATGGGTGTCTAATCTGGTAATGGAACTTAAAGCCCACTTTACTCTGACTTTAAAAACTGAACTTGATGCTCTGACGACACGTATTGATAATTTATCATATTTGTTGGACCATTGGGTGGGCAAAGCTGAAGCTAATATTAACAAAATCGAGTCTACAAAATCCCCTACCCCATAGCAGGTCTCACACCAAAACAAGGTAACACCAGCTATTCTCGAGAACTTACCTCTCGCTGCAGGGTCTAACACAATCGTGCAAAAGGATGTAGCTCCTAGTCATAGATAACCCGCCCCACAGAGCAGGGATCTAGTTTACCCCCAACTGAGGCCCCTTCACTGTGCCCCCCCGAACCTCTAAATAGGCACACACCAAATACATCAGGCCCCTCGGACCAACAACAAGTCAAAAATAACCAAGATTCTAACAACAGGATCCCCTCATACACTAAATCAAGAGACACCAAACCCGCACTGACTTGCCCCCAGCGTCTAGTCCATATGTCATCGTTTTAGCAGGAATACCTGAGTTGGAAAGTGGCCTTGGGAAGACACACCCAGAACTTAAAAATAAATGCACTCACTGGCTAAACCAATATAGGCCTCTTCCCTATCAAGACCAAGGTGAAATTGTATTCACTCTTAGGGGGACCTGGCTGGGGTGGAGGCGAAAGGACATATCCGGGGATTGTATTGTGATCAATTTCAGGGATGTTCGGGTCGTGCAACACATCTTAGACTGGAACTACCTATGGGAGAATGGGGATATTCTCTCCCTGCCCCTGGGATATTTCTATCCCCCCAGGCACATGCTAGATAAAGAGAGAAACATGGCTAATGGTTAGGGGCTGAACGATCAAAACGGTGTCAGGCAAATAACTGGATGGGAACGTTCAAAAACTGTGATGTATAATATCCCTGTTAATAATAGGTTTAGCTCTCTGGATCTGGTAGATTGACTAAACCACTCTAATCAATGGCCCACAAACAAAAACAATGCCAAAAGGGGAAACATGCACCTGGTTGGCTTCCAAAAAAATGAGTGACAAGAGACGGAAAAAATAGTCTCGGAGAAGCCCGGTGAGGGTAGTGTTTTTATTCACACTCCTACCCCCGTTAGTACCTCGAATCGAGCTAATGAATGTAGCCAAAGGGGAGGGGTAGGATATCAATACACTCAACAAGTTCCTTCAGAGGAAAGGCCGACCAATCAAATCCCCCCAGTTAACACAATGGAACCACAAAGCACCCGGATCTTATCCTGGAACATAGCAGGCCTTAAATCGAAAATGGACCTCCCAGATTGGGGGTCATTTGTAGACCGACACGAGCTATGCCTGTTCCAGGAAACATGGGCAAAGACAGATTCATTTAGAGTGGGATTTGTAACGTATTGCACCCCGGCAGTTCAGGGGGCCAGGGCGAAACCCTCGGGAGGTCTATGCACCTGGGTAGGTGTACACTTGGGATGTAATGTAAAAAAGATAGAGACCCAGTCCCCCGACGTCCTGTGTATTCTCCTTTCTTTTCACAACGCCATGAGGATTGCAATAATCAATGTCTACTCACTGCCAGCAAGCTATGGACAATCATCCCACACGCTTGATTGCCTATCCTCATTTCTCCCCACCTTACCAGAAAATTGTCCTATAATTATTGGAGGGGGTTTCAATTGTCAATTTGAGCCCTTGAATGGCTTATCCACTAGTATTACAAGCAAGGAGGACTCGGTATGATCAATCCCAGATTCTAACATCAAACCAACACGGGCATGGACCCCTCTTGTATTACAACTGAACGCAGTTACACTCAGTTACTCATTAAGGGCTTGTAATGGCCAATTCCCATCTGACAGTCCCGGGAATTCTACTTTTAATAGACCGAGGCAGGCATCAAATATAGTCTACATTTTGGTAGATGTCAGCCTCTGGCACAGAGCTATTGACTTTAAGGTCACCTCTCGCCATGAGAGAGATCATAATTCCTTAGCACTTGAAATATCCCTACCGCTGGCTAAAGATCTGCCAAGTACATCCACAAACCCCAACTTCAATCTAGTATTGGCCGAAGGAGGGAGGATGGTACGCTGGGAGGAACTAGCACAATCACCGTATAAAGTGGCTTCGCTTTATCAGCAAATCCTCCCCTTTCTAGAAGCTGCGCATGGAATATCCGAAACTAGTAGTAGCATAGCATCTCAATCCATACTGATAAAAAATCACCAGGACCTGTACTCTACACTGGCAGATTTCTTTTATAATCATAACATGCCCAGGCCAAAATTTAAACCTAAGCACCCATGGTACAATAAAAACATATAAGGTAGCCAAGCAAGCCCCATTAAACTCTATCAGAATGAATGATAGACTGTCAAGTAGGGAAACTAGGGATCGATACAAAAAAATTATAACGGGAGCTAAAACTAACTGGGAAAACAAAAAAAGGGACGCAATAAAAACAGCATTAAACAACCATGACATGAGAGCCTTCTGGAACCTAGTCAAAACAGGGAAACCCGAAGGCCAATCGGCTATAGGACCAAACCTAGGGGAAGAAGTTTGGAGAACCCATTTTAAATCTCTATACACAAGGCCCATAGAGGAAGAGGGAGAGGACAGGGCAACATCATCCACCCTAGATATGAACGCCTCAAATATAGATGCTCCCCTTTGCACAATGAAGGAGATCACATGGGCATTGGGTAATCTACTTCCAGCTAAAGCACCTGGGTTGGATAGGATACCTGGGGACCTATTCCGATCCAAACCCTTAGTTTGGGCACCCTACCTGCGGTTATTATTTAATGCCGTTTTACAAGGTATGGTGTTGCCCCCTACTTGGGCTGGAGCAGAAATTATCCCCATTTATAAAAAGGGCACTCCACTTAATCTAGCAAATTATCGCCCCATAAGCCTTATAGATGTCATTCAAAAGATTTTTGCTTGCGTACTTCTGGAGCGCCTGCAATCTTGGATAGAGAAAAACAATATACTAACACCTCTACAAGCAGGATTCAGGGCCAGGACCTCCACTATTGACCAGATCTCCAGATTACAACTTATCCATTGGAAAACCGTAGTTTTAGAGGGTGGCAGCCTCTATCTCACATTTGTGGATCTTAAATCCGCGTTTGACTTGGTGCAGCGAGATCAGCTATGGGGCATTCTTCTTGATATGGGAGTACCAGAATATCTTTGCCACCAGCTGAAACGCTTGCACCAAGGCAACTATGCCAGAATTAGATATGGCAAAAACGGTGAACTCTCCGCCCCCTTCCCTGTAAAGAAAGGGGTGCGACAGGGATGTGTCCTGGCCCTGACACTCTTCTCCCTGTTTTTAAATGGCTTAATTGAAATTTTTCTAGCTGGTAAAAACATTAATGCTCCAAGGCTGACGAACCGTAAAATTCCAGCACTTATGTTTGCGGAAGACACACTCCTACTTTTAAATCGCCCATGGGCATGCAGAGAGTACTGGAGGTATTTCGTTTATTTTGCAAGAAGAGGGGACTGGAAATCAATCTCCAGAAAACCAAGTATATGGTTTTCAATGCTAACACAATAAATTGCCCACATCCCCAACTAGATGGGTGTCTATTTCTGATTACCTAGGGATCACACTCACAGATAAAATGGACTGGGGGACACACATAAAAAAAGCTAGTTTAAAATTGACTCAGTCCACGGGGGCATTTTAAAGATATACAAAATTGCACCCATAAAGTGTTAGGTCCACCAGTAGAAATCTACAAAACGCAGGCCAGGGGAGCCTCATTATACGGGCCATTGCTCATCCATTTCCCTATCCATGCCAGAGAACTTATTTCTTAGGCAACTGCTGAGCCTCCCTATGAGTACCCCATTAACACCGCTTAGAATGGATTTAGGGATTGGCCCCATAGCCGATGTAGTTTCCTCTAGACCTCTCCTATACTGGCATCGCCTGTGGAGTACACCTGAGCTAGCTGACTCCAAAGAGGAGTTGAAGGACGTCATGACCCTTCTTGGTGCAGTGAAACTCCCCTGGCTAGCCTATATCAGGAATTCCTGTCAGGCAATAGGGAGGGCAAAAATGTGGACCATATCAGAAGAGACCTGTCCCACAATCTCCAGAAAGGCACTACTTGACTCCCACAGAGAATATAAAATGGCCCTACTATGCCAAGGGATTAAACCAAGTAGCTTGATTTCCAGGTTTCTGGATATCAAGCAGTAATATAGGACAGAACCGGCTCTTGATCATATCCAACCATTATTGGCAAGGAAACTTTTTCTTCAGTTTAGGCATGGGGTTCTCCTGCTCCGAGCATTTATTATCAAATGGCAGGGAGCCCTCAAACTTGATTGCCCAGGGTGCGACCAAGTTGAAGAAACAGAATCACATGTCCTTTTCTTTTGCCCTGCATACGGTAGGCCAGGTCTAAGTGGGTGTTACAACTCTGTAGAAACCTGGGGATTAGACACTGCACTGAGGCCCTTAGGCTCCTCAAGTATGAAACTGACACACTTATTGTGTTCGCCACTTCTAGGTTTCTCTACTCGATGTGGTGCATTCGCAGAACAATTTTAAAGAAAACTATTGTAGGAAAACCCTACCCTCCCCCATCCTCTATATACGCTGCTATGCTATGTTTGCATATATTCATCGTATGATTACTCTTATCACAAATCTTCTCCCCTGTGATTTGCGCTTCGTAAAAAAATATATATATATATTTTATATTATCTCTCTTGATGTAGTTTTTTTTAACACTTCTGTGAGAAGTTGGCCTGATATGTGCTGTCCACTAGTTATAGTGGGCACCCTGTATCAGTCCAAACAACCCCTTATTGGTTATAGGTTAAAGACAACCTTTATTGAAAGCGATCCTAGTGGTAGCTATGGAGAGCAGCCTTCAGGCTAAGTCTTGAAGGAATGTAAAGCAGCTTCTTTTACCAGTCTATAATCTCTTGAGTCACTAAATGAAAGATTTCCACACCAGGTATATATATAAAATATATGCATTTATTACTAAACACACCCTCGTAGTCTCTTTATGAGACTAGAGGTCAAAACACATAAGTTAAACTTCAATAATCACAATAAAATAGCACAAATGCACGTCAGGCCCTAGGTGTGAGCCAAACCCTATACTAAAATAGTGGTATAAGAACCATGACTTAAATAGACACAAGGCCTAGAGCCTGTAGAATCGCTGGGACCCCATGAAACCACCCAAGGTAGTGACACAGGGGACCCACGGGGGCCGTATGCAGTGCGTGAACACAGTCACGAACTCCTGTTAGCTTCTATGGGGAAAGTCGCGGTTAGATTTTTAAAGATTAGGGACACTTAGAAATGAGTTAGGACCAAACCCTTTTGGACTTAGGAAGTTCTAGGGCTAGCACCCACGGGAGCACCAGAGTACTTGTGTTACTTCACCCAGGGAAGCCGGGTGCATAGGTGTCTTTTGGTGTCGGGTTGCGTCGTCGATTTCAATGGGAGCTGGCGAAGAAGTGCTGCTGCCGTGAAGATGCAAAGTGTCCGAAGAGATCCAAGCCTGGATCGAGGATGAGAAGAACCTGAAAGCAGAGGGGACAGAGTCTGGGTGACTAGCCAGTGACCAGGGAGGCGATGAGCAGATGCCCACCGATGTCGGGTGATTTCAGGTGAAAGAGGTGAAGCTTGACTCTTCAGCCACGAGGACCAGGAGGTGTCGAGGACAACCAGGAGCTGGATTTGAGCTGTCTGACAAAGGATGTCGAGTGCTGCAGCGTCGGTGCCCAGATTGGACACAACAAGCCTTGGCAACAGCAACCCATGCAGAAACGAGAAAGATGCTTCGGTGCAGACCAGCAAGGTCTGTGGGACTCACCACTTGGTTGGGAGTCAGGGTATGTCTGGAGCAACCAGAAAGACCAAGGAAATACAAAGTTACCCCCTCAGGGATCCACCAGTCAACCGACCAGGGATCACAAAGGGACCTCAAGACAAAACACAAAATGGTGGCCCACGGGTCACTCGGAATGAGCAGGCTGACAATCTTTGGTGGATTCAGTGCTCAAAGTAGAGGCTACAAGTCAGCCTAAGCACGACTTCAAGAAACGTAGAGAAGTCAATGCACTTGCAGAAATGCACGGTGACCAGGAGTTCCGGTTCCACGCTACTCACGAGGGCTGCGGGTCTTAGCTTAGCTGGGGACTCGGGTCGGCCTCGGAGTTGTCTGGAAATCCTCTTCCTGGGCTGCCTGCAAATACTTCGTAATCTGGCGGGAGCTTCAATAATGCAGACCAGCAAATTGCTTCATTGGTGCCTGCCAAGCAGGAGAGCCACTCCTTGACCCCAAGCGTCGAAGGTCCAGGATTCAGCTTCAGAGTTTCGTCCAGGGTAATCTAAAGTCCTAAGGACTGGGGTCCCATACTTATTCTAAGGTAGGGGGTTGGACATACTCTGGGGACCCACCTATGGGAGAGTTTGGAAAGAGGGGTGGCTACACCCATTTCCTTTGTCCAGTTTCGCACCAGAGCAGGGCCTGGAAGCCCCTGAACCGGTTTGAGCTGGACTATGCACAGGGACACCAAATGTGCCCCCAGTGCAGGACTTCAAAGCACTCAGAGAGTGCTCCCACCCAGCCCCAATACACATAAGCCTGTCTGGGAGGTAGTTACACCTCCCTGTGACAGGAAACCTATCGTCCAGGCTTCACCTGCCAGAGTTTCGGTCAGCAGCAGGAGGAGAGACCCGTGTCTGTGGCTGCAGCATCCATTTTATGTTGCCAGGGCTCTATTAAGTTTCTACCGGGTATACCAGTGCTGTCATGTCTCTCCCTCTAGAAGGGTGGGATCATACTCCCACACCAGTTACTGGTGTGGGGGTATGATTCCAAGGTGTTTGACACCAAGCAAGACAAGTTTCCGTGCAGCCAGTCCAAAGTTAGCATTTACCGTTTGTTTATAATGCACATAAGAGTATATGGTCACGCTGCACTACTGACAACCACGTAGGTTGTAAGTTATTTGGCGAATGGTTGCAAGAAGTTCATTTGAATTGATGGATGAAAGTTGTGTGATGTTGAAAATAAGATTTTAAATGGTTTTAAGATTCTTTAGTAATTGTGATATCCATTAAAAATGTAATTTGGATAAATACATTTTGATTAATTCAGACGAACAAAGAGGTCTGAGGAACATGTTGTTTGATTTCAATGTGTGATCCCTGAGAATAATTTCTTTTGAATAGGTATCAGTATTGGCAGTTCTGTTGTTCTTTGTTCAGGATTGATAAGGCCTGCCATAGGGGTGACTGATAGGTTTGTATGTGCAGTATATGGTGAGATATAGTGAACCTATATCTCCGTAAGGGGTGCATGCACCACCTTACACAGGCTGCAGTAGCAGACCTGTGGTGCCATTTTGGGTGGCTTTCCAGGGGTGGCATAATACATGCTTCAGCCCCTGGTAGGCCTCTGGGGTAACTATGCCCTGGGTACATAGTATACAATATACTAGGGACTTATAAGGGTACCTCAGATCCTATCTAAACTGTACCTAAAGTACATGGAATCATTTTAGAGAGGAAGCAGCTAGGCTGGGGCCCAAAATAGCCGGGTCCCAGCCAGACTAAAGTCGAAAAACAGTGAAACACCAGCAAAAAGTGGGGGTGAACATGTGAAGCAGATTCTACTCTCCTACAACTGCTATAAACATCTACTAGATAGGCCAAAAGCATTTTAATATTTGCTAGGAGTTTTATACATAGCAATGAATCGGCTATTGGTTTTAATACACAATATTTTAATCCCCCCACCACTTAAGGTAGAACACTTATCCCGTAATGGATACTGTCACATACCCAAGTTTAGCATTGAGTGTTGCTGTGAGAGAGCGCACCCAAGAACGAACCAGAAAACTCTCCACAAATCAGATCCGCATCATCTTTTTATAAAGCACCTATGTACATAAATTGTATGATGACATATTTTAATACTCTTCTTTATGATATACAAAATGGACTGTATTGTCCTTTTCTTATGTGCTTTTATGAACATATCGCTGAAATAAAGCTTTTTTGTGTACTTTGAATAAAGTTTGTCAGAGTTAATTTGGTTGTGTGGGTAGAGAATACTGAAGGAGTTAGGGCCAGCTCTGTATAGAGGATTAGAGAAGGGGGTGTTTTGAAGAGTGAATGATAACAGTTTATCATCATCACTGCAAATTCCTCCCTGTTAAAGTCACTTCAAATGGATGAATTTTGCAAAGAAGAACCATAATTCTTGGTGAATGTCGATCAAAAAGGGGAACTTCTCAAACATGCGATCATCAACAAGAAACCACTATTGAGGGGCCAATTCCGATCCTGTAATTTTTTTCCCCGTACGACTCGTATCCGTAATTTTTCCCGTACGAATCATATAAGTCCCGTCCCACCCGTATATAGATAGATACATATAGATCGGCCCCATCCGTACGAATTCGATCGGGAAAAGTTGTACGAGACGGACTCGGACACTTTTCCGTACGAATAAAAAAAATACAGTCTGAGCGTACAAGTACGATCCGGACCGGCTTTCCGATTTACGACTCATACGGAAAACATCCCATACACGGGGAATGACTTTACCTGCTACAAAGCAAACTTTGTACAACTCGTATCCCGGGAAAAGTAGGTACTGGGGTGTGAGTCATACAGGCCCCCCCATGCATATGTACGCACCTCACAACAACATCACGTATGTACGCACCTCACAACAACATCGCGTATGTACACACCTTACAACACCATCATCGCGTATGTACGGTGCGTAACCCAACATCGCGTATGTAGGCACCTCACAACAACATCATCGCGTATGTACGGTGCGTACACCAATATCGCGTATGTACGGTGCATACACCAACATCGCGTATGTACACACCTCACAACAACAGCATTGCGTATGTACGGTGCGTACCCCAACATCGCGTATGTATGCACCTCACAACAACATCATCGCGTATGTACGGTGAGTACCCCAACATCACGTATGTACGCACCCCACAACAACATCATCGCGTATGTACGGTGCGTACACCAACATCACGTATGTACACACCTCACAACAACATCATCGCGTATGTACACACCGAACAACAACATCATCACGTATGTACGGTGCGTACACCAACATCGCGTATGTACGCACCTCACAACAACATCATCGCGTATGTACACACCGAACAACAACATCATCGCGTATGTACGGTGCGTGCCCCAACATCGCTTATGTAGGTACCTCACAACAACATCGTGCATGTACGCACCATACATAGGCAATGTAAAACAGCACAAGGAGGGTCTATTCAATTCGCACAACACCACAAAACACGTCTACAGTGCACAAAACATGGAAATGACTGACCTGGCCACATCCAAACAGGCAAACAGAGGGGCAAACTCACAACCACCCCTTATAACACACCCACCAAAAATTCAAACTGAGGCCCACCCACAAATGGACCAATAAAAAGGGTCCACACACACAAACCATGAGCCTTTGCAACAGACTCACTGCAGCTAGAGAGCACACACCAACAGCTGCACCCATCCACCTTAACATATACATCTTCACACAACCTCCTTCACACATCCCCCTCTTCACATTCAGACCCACACCTTCACATTCAGACCCACACACCCACAACCATCCACACCCTCACCCCACACCATGCCCACAGACAAGAATCCAAAGTTCACAAGGGAGGAGCTGGAGATCCTTGTCAATGAAGTCATCAGAGTCGAGCCACAGCTGTTTGGAACATTGGTCAGACAGACCAGCATAGCCGAAAAATCACGCCTGTGGCAGAGGATCGTCGATAGGGTGAATGCTGTTGCACCCATCAGAAGGACCAGGACTGAATGCCAAACCAGGTGGTACGATCTGCGGAGGGCGGTTAAGCGAAAAATGAATGACGACTACGCCCAGAGCAACATCACTGGAGGGGGTGGGCCCCGCAGACCAGTACATTTCCATCCCTGGGAGGAGAAGCTGATGGCCCTGCTTCCGCCGGTGGGAGTACATGGACTGCAAGGACTTCCAGAGCCTGGTGAGTACACAAACAACTTACGTAACATGGGGTAATGGCATCCACACCCCAACTACACAAAATGCACGCAACTACCCCCAAGCCCTCACCGTCCAGAACCACAGTAAAAACAACGCTAATGCCACTAACATGTGTATGCCCCATTGACAAAGCAAGGCCATGCTATGTCCCATGCTACACGAAGCACCAACCCAAGAATGGATGTCCAGTATGCTGGGAGGGTGGGTGTCACAAAACGCATTTTTGAACTCCAAATCAGACACAATTGCCCTCCTCCCATATGGCCCAGGTACATACCCATGCACCATGTGCAATGCACAGGGATTGGGAAAGTACTAACAAGATAGCTGAGGCTTGGCCTGGGTGTAGGCAGCACAAGTCCCTCCTGTGACCAGTGCAAACACAAACACCAAGACAACAAGGTCAGATATCTAGGACAGGAACTCACACTCACTGTCATGGCAGCATTCTCCATGGGGGGACAGCTACATCACCTGGGAGCCCCAGTGCAAAATCACACTACACCCACCAGCAGGCCCTGTCACACACACCCCTTACACAAGCAGACACCCCGGGACAGGTAATGGATTTACCCACTGTCACAATGGACATGTAACACCAATACATAGCCGAAGAAGCATCCAAGACAAAAATCTACATGTCAAAGACTCAGGAGAACATATCAATCTGTCCCCCGCAACATACCCATCCACAAGTGAACATTGAGGAGAATGCTAGGCACATGCAACTACCTGGAGGAACAGTGCCAACTTGAATGTGTATGAAACATGGATGTTGCATGAAACAGTATTAATATTGTCTGTCTCTAACACACAGGGCAAGGTGATGAATCTCCCCCCAACAATGGGGGTGAAGAATCACAGTCCCAGGCTCGGGAGGAACCTGATCCCACCAGCAGTGACGCCTCTCAACACTCCGCGGATGACCCCGGCTGACCTGGACCGTCTTGTGTCCAAGCCCCATCAGCACCTGGTTCAGGAACATCTGTGCCAACCACCACCCCCATTCCTGCCACATCCCAGGAGACACAGAGGAGCCCTGCCCGCAGTGAACAACTGAGCCAGTCTGACCAGGAGGGACAAGGTGCGCCGGGCACCCAGGAGGAGGCAGACAACACCGCCACTGCCATCCCTCAGGGGTCCCGTAGACCCGATGTGCCCACAATGGCAGCCCAGGCTCTTGTGGGCAGGGGTGGTGGGAGTGGAGGCAGGCGGAGGCGAGAACCTGACCAGCCAGCTGAAGGGACCGGTATGTCACACATAGACAACATCATGGACGCATACCAGCGTGACACCAGGGAGTTCAGCCAGGTAGTGGTGACCCTCACAGAGATGAAGAACCAGTAGGCCGAGCAACACGCCAGTCAACAAGAACACCAAGGACGGATGGAAGCAAGACTGGTTGAGCTCCTGGCGGTGCAAAGGGACATAAGCCATTCACTCCGTCGGATCGCCGACAACATGGGCAACCCTCCCTGTGCCCCCAGGCGAAGACCACCACCAGCCACAGGGAGGGTGGAGGAGGAGGATTCGTCCGACGGAGCATTCCAAGCATCGTCAAGGCCTGCATCTGAGGGTCCCCGGAGGAAGGTGGGTCGTCCACGGAAAAGACCGTGAGAGGCAGCGAACCATCCACATCTCTCAGGTCAACTGGCCTGGCACCTGGCCTCCATGTGCGACAGCATCACCTCATTGACTGACATCATCTGTCACATGGACTTGCTGGTCACAGTCTGACCAATGATGCCAAACACTGTGGCCTGGACTCTGATGACTTCAAATGCCAAGGATCTCATCTCCCCCTGTGAACTTTGGATTCTATGGTCCCTGTATTGCACCTTTTTTCTGTGCACAAATCACGCCCCAGTCCTATAATAAATACATTTATAATTGTAATTTTATGTTGCAGTCATTTAGCATGAGTCCACAACATACGTGTGGGGATATGTCAAAGTATGCATGAGTGTGGAACTAACTTCAGCCATCCATACACTTGGATTTGAGTCCGGTTGAGGACACACATGGGTCACAATGTATCACCAAATACAGACATGGTGCCCAATACTCACCCGTGATGGCCTCAAGCTGCTGAGGGGGGGCTTGCAATACTGCTCAGACAGACCAATTTGGTAGAGTATCATGAAGGTGTAGAGGGCATGGGTCATGTTGAGGTGCCCGGGGAGGGAGTCCAAGGTCTGTTTGGCGAGGTGGGAGAACTATCTCCTGCATGCAGTTTTCCTGTGGATGTGATGAATAGTGGCCAGGGCAAGGTGGGCTGCACGGAGTTGGGCCAACGGGGTGTTGGATGACAGACGTCCAAGGTCGGTTTTGGGTCTGGGGTTGTGGACTGCCTCCTGAGTACGGTTGAGGATTCCGAAGGTGATCCTGCAGCAGACAGTGAGCCATTCTAGCTATCTCAGGTGGACGGTGATGTGGCTGGGGCGGGGGATGTTGACGATGAGGTGTGCGGATGCACACTGGATGTGGACAACTTCTCCTGCAGTTTTGCTGTTGTTCCTCCGTAGAGGGCGGTGCTGTAGTTGAGCCGGTTGGTGTTGTGGACCTGAGGGACGGTCTGTCTTGCCTTGGAGTGGATCTATCTGTGGATCATTTGCAGCATGCGGAGGGTGTTGCAGCATGAGGTACAGATGGTGTTGAGTTGCATGTTAATTGTGAGCGATGAGTACATGATGAACACCAGCTTGCGTGCGTGGCCACTGGGTGCTGGTGCGGTGCCCAGGCCGGTGGGGCACAAGGAGTTGACCCAGCCGTATGGGGACAATCCTCAGATGATGCCATCGGTCCTGTCCAAGTCCAGCCTCAGGTGGCTGATGTTCAGCAAGTCGTCAACGGATCTCATGCCTTCTTGAAGGTTGGATCTGGCAACGGCTGGGTCTTTGGTGAGGTTGAGGAGCAGCTGGGTGTCAATGGCATACGAGATGATGATGAGGTCGTGTGCGCATGTGATGGTGGTGAGGGGGATCATGGAGACATTGAAGTTCATCACGCTGAGAGATTAGCCCTGGGGCATGGGCCACATGACCCCAGTGTACTACATGCTGCAGGGTGGAGGCCGACTGCCTGGGCCTTGCTGGTGAGCTACTTGTTGATTTAATCCTGGGCCCTCCTCTGGATACCAGTGTTGGAGATGTGTGAGCTGACAGTGTGGTAGCACATGGTGTACAATGCCATTGAGATGTCAAGGGGGTGGTCTCACCATTGTTGAGCAGGGCAAAGTTGTCGTTGGTGGTGGCAATGATGACAGTTGCAGTGGTGTGATCACTGTGGAAGATGTTCTGGTGCCGGTTGCCTGGAGCTGTTTGCGCGGAGGAAGTATGTCAGTTGCTCGTTGAGTGTCTTCCTGATGACATTTGCTGGATAGGGAAGCAGGGTGATGTTCCAGGAGATCCTGCGGTACTGCCGTCTGTTGTTGAAGAAGGGCCTGGGTCTCTGCATGCCTCCAGCTCCCATGGAATGTGGCAAACTCAAAGGAGACATTCAGGACGTGCTGGACGTGGGCTTCAAGGATGGGGAATGATGTGGTTGAGATGTTGTGTGGGAAGGGGCTTGATGGAGAGCCAGAGTGGATGGTGCACATGAGTCAGGTGGTGTATTTGCTGCTGACGGGAGTCCAGAACCTGAGGGGGGTTTGTCCCGTGGATAATAGTGCTGTCCGCCTCTGTGTGCCAAGGCTGTTGTGTATGGCCATGAGCTTGCAGTGGTAAAAAGTTGCAAGGGATTTGATCTGCCTTGCAAGGGTGATGAATACAGGCCCCAGCTAGGCCCGCAAGTAGAAAGGGTTCGCCCTTCTGTATACGAACTACTAGAAGGAAGTTGGCACGGAAACTGCAAATACAAAGACAAAGTTTATTAACCTTCAAAGGTGGTCCTACAACCTACGCAACACTCTACAGTATTGCACAGAGTAGCACAAAGAATTTGTGCGCATGGTCCCCTTTTATACACAATAGGGGGGCTCATAAGTAGGCGGATACAACATGAAGCAAGATTTGTGGCCTTATATGGACATGTTCAATACATGATCAATACATGGGCGGAGTTAACAGTTCCTAAGACCCGCGAAAACAAATTAGAGCAAAGCCTAATTAGTAACAGATGCAGTCAGTCTTGAACATACACCAAACGTACAAGGGGCTATTTATAGACTGTTGCTAGGCAGATCTCGGGAGTGACCAATGAAGAGGTAAGACTCTTCTCGTGCAGAGCACGTGGCTTCGTGGCCATACAAGATGGCGGACGGCTAAGCAAAATGGAGTCCGAACATTAGTCAATATAAAGCAGAAAACGTAATTCAGAGATGAAGAGCACATGTCTTCAGTGAATGCTTAATCATATCGCTGTTTTATTTACAACAGACGACCCTTTCAGCATTTGCTGAAGACATTCGGCTTGCTAGGATAATCAAGATAATCATCATTTATATTGATTCTCATCATTTCAGTTATTTCTTTGTTTATGCTCTTTTGATAGGTGGCATCGGCAACAGCTTTCTTATTGGGGATACAGAATGAAACACATAAAGAACATATCATAGGACCACATTGAATACACATACAACATGTGAACAAAATTGCTACAATAACACATAAACCAGTAAGGACTTTCCATCCCCATGTAGTAATTAAGGTCCAAAACCATCCAGAGAAGGTCCAAGTGCCATTTTCTGTATGGATGTCAGCAGCAATTTTATGCAATTTATTAATGGCTTGATAAACTGATGGTGTGTGATCAGGGATGAACACACAACAACTACTTCCTATAATTCTACATGCTCCACCTCTATCTGCTAACATAACATCTAATACCATACGATTCTGTAATGTAACAATTCTAGTGATCTGCAATTCTTCCGTAATGTTCCCAAGAGCAGCAGCAGTTTGATTTGTCACAGCCTCTACAACCCTAGTTAATCGTCGAATCTTCCTACTATTCAGGGCAGCCCCAACAAAGTAAAACAGTCCTAGATTAAAATCAATATACTGTTGCAAACTGGTATCTGTCTGGTCAACGTCATCAACAGATAGAGTGCGTTTATACCTATTTACGGTCACATTGTTCAATAACTTCAAGTCTTTATGATAAGACGCAGGTGCTAAGAATACAGGGGGTAATAAAAAGGCCACATAGCATACCCCGGACCATCCGGCAGGCAAACGGTAGTAACCTTTATTACCACACACAAAATAGGTATTGTGGGAGGCCAGAAAGGTACTGTTATTTAATCCATCTATGTTTAGTACAACAATGCAATCACTGACACCAACAGGAATATAACCGACGCTTTGGATACACATGTCCGCTTGGGATTGTGCCACTGAAATTACAAATTTCTCATTTCCATGAATGTCTCTAGTATTCGTAAAGATGTAGGGAATTGATTTATTGTCTGGTCGATATTCTTCCCATTCCCATATTGTTCCATTGGCTTGTGGGTAGCCTTCTTTATCCTGATGACACTCTTTGTTAAGTCTGAAGAGTAATCGTCCCACTGTAGGTTTTCGTGTGGCAAAAAGCAAGGTATACCATGCTCTACAAGAGCCATTATGTGAGAAAGGGAGAGGTATAAATGGTGTTCCCCCTTTCTTCTGATGTGCTGGCATCATACCACATATCCAACAATTTGTAGCATTTGTAGCAACGTGGGTATGATGCAGCATCTGGATAAAAGTATTATTCAGATAGGATTGGCGATGCTTCAATTCTTGATATGGAAGGGTGTAGAAGTAGTGCTCCTCAGGCACTGGAGTAGACACAACAAGCAACTCACGGGCAGGAGTTACATCCTCAACAAACCACGTGGTTATGGCAGCAATCGCTATAGCAACAATGAACCCTATTGCACAAAAAATGTTCTTCTTCTCCATTTTCAAACAAGTGTCCATATCTTCCTGAAACTAAAAAGGTTGTCAGAACTCTTCCCCCTAGGCAGCGGTTGATTTCTTCACCATCGGGCCAAGACGGGTGTCACTACACTAATGCAGGGCTGATCCCCCCCTTGCCTCATTATCTCTCCATTTCACTAACCCAGGGGCTGCTCTGACAACGTATTTAAATACTTCAGAAATTCACTTCCTCGGTCTGAGGTGATATCTTCTTACTCCAGGGGTCGCTTGGTCCGGGAAGAGCTCCTCAGTCTCGTCCGGGTCCACAGCACGGCCTTTCTTCGCAGTCAGGATTTCTCGATGGTCGGTCAATACAGCAGGCTCCACCAATCCGGGTGGCACTCTACGACAATGTATAGAGTGGATCCAATTTTTGCGGTTGGAAACCCGGACAGCCGTTCTCGTTGCAAGCAAGACCTGCTCAGGACCGCACCACCTCGGCTCTAGACTGCTCGTCCTCTCAAACGATTTCACCAGCACAAAGTCTCCAGGCCGGAGATCATGGCCTTTACCTGTGGACCGGTCAGGGAGCGCTTCTCGAACCTGTTGATGAATAGAGACCAACTTATCGGTTAACTACACCAGGTAATCACTCATCATTGCACAAGGTACATCATACACTGACTTTGGTTTCGGTGGGCCCCAAATATTCATCGGACGTCCAAACACGATCTCATATGGCGTGAGACCGGTTCGAGAATGTGGTACTGATCTGATTGACAATAATGCCAAAGGTAAAGCATCCGGCCAAGTCAGAGAAGTGGAAGCTTATATTTTCGCTATCTTAAGCTTCAGAGTGCCGTTGTACTTCTCAACCAGTCCCGCAGACTGAGGGTGAAACACTGCGTGGAACTTCTGGGTGATTCCCAATCCTTTCAGGACATACTTGATAACGTCTGCTATAAAATGAGGTCCGTTATCACTCCACAACAATCTACAAACACCATACCGAGGGAAGAACTCCTTCAATAATACCTTGGCTGTAGTAATTGCAGTATTGTCTTTCATAGGGTATGCCTCAATCCATTTGCTGAAGGCACAAACCACTACTAGGCCATACTTCAGATTATTACAGCGTTCAAGCTGAATATAATCCGTTTGCAAAACTCCAAAATGTGCAGTGGGTGTTGCAAATCCTCCTGCTGGAGTTCGTGTCCCTTTTCCTGGATTGTACTTCAGGCAAATCATACAAGTCTGCACCACTCTCTTTGCCGTGCTAGCAATCTCTGGATGCTCCCAAACTTGTGTGAGCAATGTTACAATTGCGGAAGCTCCAACATGAGCTAGCCCATGTGCCATCTGAACCATAGGTTGTACAAAAGCTATGGGTAACTTCCATTTATCCATCTGCTTATTCCTCCAACAACCTTCATCATCCAGTTCTCCGTCAATAGACCACTGCTCCCGTTCTTTATCGGAAGCTGTCCTCTGTATCTCTAACACTTCTCCCCTAGCATCGTGCCATCTTTCTGCCTGCGACTTCACAACATACATTGCAGTGGAGTCAGGCTGCATCGCAGTGCCTCGTGCTACTCGGTCTGCCAGAGCATTCCCTTCTCCCACCTTATCTATCACCTTTTTATGTGCATTGCATTTAACTATGGCAATCTTCTTTGGATATGTCAATGCGGTCAAAAAGTTGTGAACTAACTCTCCGTTCATTATCTGTGCTCCATGTGACGTTAGAAATCCTCTCTCCTTCCAGAGTAAACCAAAGTCGTGTGCTACCCCGAAGGCATAGCGGCTATCTGTATAGACATTCACACGCAATCCTGCACTAAGCTCACATGCTCGTGTTAATGCTATCAGTTCCGCTGCTTGAGCTGATTTCTGCGGTATGCGTGCTGTCTCCACTACTGTTCGTAACGTGGTGATTGCATACGCCGCTGAAGTCGTACCATCTGGTAGCTTCAGGCACGACCCATCCACCCACAGTTCTCCATCTACATCTGTAAAGGGCATATCCTGGAGATCAATACGACCCTTTGTCTGTTCCTCAGTTACAAAAATGCAATCATATGTTTCTTGTGCCTCCGGCTGAGTCTCCGGAAATGATACCAAAAACAGTGGTCCTTGACCAATTATCGATATATCTGAGCCATATGCTTCACTTAGTTAAATAATTTTCTAATCCTGAGCTTGAAAACAGAAAACTCTTTAAGAACGAAGCTCACAATACTCAATATGTAATTCAATCTAACAAAGGACAACATCCAAAACAATGTGAAATACTATACATACGTTTATTCTTTTGCCATTTCGAAGTATTGATAAGACAGTACAAGGTTGCTCCAAAGGGAACGTGCATCAAAAGAAGGTGATTAAAGGGTGAGTGAGTGAGACAAGAAATGGGAGGTACATAGTAGTAAGAACATTCAATCAAATTTAGGCAATGGGGATCGGTTGTAATTCACCGTCCAAAATCCAAGAAACCTGGTCACATTCATCAAATACAGCATTATGTTATTATATTTCATAAAACGACCCTATTAGTGGTCTTGCACGAAAGACTGAATATGTGTCCCAGGTAGTAAAGAATGGGCGTCGACGTTTCCACCCGTCTTGATGGCCTTAGGGATTTTTAAGCCTTGGCCTTGCGGGTCTTCATCAGGACCAAAGAGGGGGCAACCTGACTGGAAGGTGGTCTAACTCAAACACCTAATCAGATTCAAGGGACTTAAATCAAAAGAAGGAATCCCGACTTCCAATGTGAGATCTGTCTGCGTGGGATCGGCCGTTAATTAGAAAAGATCGCCGAAGTGTAATGTTCGCACGTAGACGTGGTTGAGCTCACACTGAGCTGGAGCTCCAACGGAGACAGACGCTCCGTGAACTAGCACGTTCATTGTGTTTTCTTGCCCCGACTGAACATTACACTTCGGCGATCTTTTCTAATTAACGGCCGATCCCACGCAGACGGATCTCACACTATTCTTTGATGCGCTCGAATTGATTAATCTGTGACACCCAGCCCTCCATCCATTGGAAGTCGGGATTCCTTCTTTTGATTTAAGTCCCTTGAATCTGATTAGGTGTTTCAGTTAGACCACCTTCCAGTCAGGTTGCCCCCTCTTTGGTCCTGATGAAGACCCGCACGGCCAAGGCTTAAAAATCCCTAAGGCCATCAAGACGGGTCGAAACGTCAACGCCCATTCTTTACTACCTGGGACACATATTCAGTTTTTCATGCAAGACCACTAATGGGGTCGTTTTATGAAATATAATAACATAATGCTGTATTTGATGAATGTGACCAGGTTTCTTGGATTTTGGACGGTGAATTACAACCGATCCCCATTGCCTAAATTTGATTGAATGTTCTTACTACTATGTACCTCCCATTTCTTGTCTCACTCACTCACCCTTTAATCACCTTCTTTTGATGCACGTTCCCTTTGGAGCAACCTTGTACTGCCTTATCAATACTTCGAAATGGCAAAAGAATAAACGTATGTATAGTATTTCACATTGTTTTGGATGTTGTCCTTTGTTAGATTGAATTACATATTGAGTATTGTGAGCTTCGTTCTTAAAGAGTTTTCTGTTTTCAAGCTCAGGATTAGAAAATTATTTAACTAAGTGAAGCATATGGCTCAGATATATCGATAATTGGTCAAGGACCACTGTTTTTGGTATCAATACTACACCCAGGTCCTTTAACCATGGGTTACCCCATTTTTGTAATGGAGTCTCCGGAAATGGCAACAATGTGGCTGGGTTTGGCGTTGCACATCTCTTCAATGTGATATGAGGAGCCAACAACGTCAGCTCATATCCTGTTAGACAAGCACTAGTTAAGTGCTGCGTCTTTGTCTGATTCAACAGGGCGTCAACAGCATGGGGGACCAGCACTAATAGCTTATGAGATAACACAATTCCTTCGCTTTGGCGTATTGACACAGCTGTCACCGCGACCGAGCGAAAACAACCAGGCAACGCTCGGGCAACAGGATCAAGTACTGCCGAGAAATATGCACAAGGGCGCTGCTTGTCGCCGTGCATCTGTACTAAAACTGATAACGCACATCCATCCCTTTCATGTACATACAATGTACAGGGCTTCGTATAATCAGTGGTGCCTAACACTGGTGCTGAACAAAGGGCTTGTCGTAATTGTTGAAAAGCACTCCCACACTCGTCTGACCAGGGAAGGGGAGTTGGAGTGTCTTTCGTCAAAAGTGCCAACAGTGGTTTAACTATGTGTGAAAAACCCAGTATCCATTGCCTACAGAAAGAAGTGAGTCCCAAAAATGCGCGCACGTCCTTCTGCGTGGAAGGTACTGGCGTGTCCAAAATTGCTTGAATGCGATCTAGTGTGAGTGCACGCCCCTCCTTAGACAAAAGGTGACCTAGGTAGGTTACCTTTGGTCTACAGAATTGTAATTTTTTCTTCGAGACTTTGTGATTATGTAATGCCAAAAAGGAGAGCAAAGATAACGTGCACTTCTCACATTGCTCAGGAGTATCGGCCGCCAACAAGATGTCATCGACATATTGTATGAGGGCCACCCCTTCAGGTAAAACAAAGGAATCCAACTGTCGTTTCAATGCTTGACTGTAAATGCTAGGACTTTCTGTGTAGCCTTGAGGAACTCTACAAAATCGATATGAACGATTATTCAAAGTGAAGCCGAAAAGGTATCGGCTATCAGGATGAATAGGAATCGAAAAAAAAGCATTTTTCAAATCAATAACAGAGAACGTGGTTGCCGTTGGCGGGACCAAGGTAAGCAATGTCGTGATGTCAGAAACCACTGGGTATTGAGGTATCACTATCTTATTCACCTCACTTAAATCAATAAGAAAACGATAAACCCTAGTATCAGTGTCTTTTTTCAAAATCGGAAGGATAGGACTATTGCAGACATTGTATGGAACTTCCTCCACTACCCCCACTTTAATGAGATCCTGCACTATCTGCACGAGTGCCTCCTCCCCCTCCTGCGAAATACGATATTGAGGTAGGCGTGGTAACACAGCTCCCTCCTTTACCCTAATGTGTACCGGGGGATAACCATCTGTCCCACATCAGTATCCGAGGTGGCCCACAGAGTGCGGGGTAGAGAAGCCAATGTGGTATCCTCTGCAACCACACACATCCTTCCTGTCCTCGGATAGTTATCGTTTAGAATCACACGCACTCCTTCAGGGGAGCAACGGATTGTGACTCTGAAATGTTTAAGCATATCCAGACCCACAATGTTATCAGGCGTGTTCGGGGAAAGCAAAAACGGACAAGGTGTAGAAAACTTATTAAGATGAAATGCAAGAGGTTGTGATAATGGGCTAAGTGAAGGTGTGCCATCGAACCCTATCAATGTAACCGTTAAGCCAGACAGGGGAGCCCTCTGAACCAATTGTTTGGACAAAGCGCTACGAGTAGCACCTGTATCAACCAGAAACCGATCAGTAGAACCCAAAACCTGTGCTGTAACATAAGGACCCCTCAGATCTACTGGCACTTCAACTGATTCCTCCCCCCATCCTACGCACTCCTATGCATGCTGTGAATCATGATACCCAGGGCGTTCATAATCGGACATTTGATACTGGTTTTGTCGATCAAACACATTAGGCCCATCACGTGGCCGCATATTAGAATCAAATCGAGCACGATCAGTTAAATGTCCTCTAGGTCCCGAGAAACCTCCTCTACCTCTCATCGGCCCCTGGCCACACCCCTGGCGCTGTGCCTGCAATACCGGACAATCCCTGGCCCAATGACCCAACTGTTTACAATACGCACATTGATCCTTAGTTACATCTGGGCGACCAAAAGGGGGACCATAAAACCCTCTTCCACCTCTCTCAGCACCCCGGCGAGGCGGTCCATACACTTGCGCTAACATCACCTTTGTTTTTAAGTCTTTCGACTTCTTTTCTTCGTTACCCTTCGCTTCTTGTTCCTGACGCTCATAATACTGAGCCATCGTCAGGAGGGATGCCGGAGACGATGTGGTCCAAGAGCTTTCAATCGCTTTTAATCGAGCTGCTACTCCTGGTAATAAATTCGACACATATTTATCAACAAAAAGATGTCGACCCGTATCATCCGTAAGTGACTGACCGCTAAAATCATGAAACGTTTCCTAGAATCGCGTAAAGAAATCAGAAACTGATTCATCAACCTTCTGTTTGCATGAGGCTAACATGTTCCAATCAATCTTTTTAGGCGGGATAATCGTTTTTAACTTAGTCAAAATAGCAGCTGGGAGGTCTAAAATAAGCTGAGGTGGCTTTTGCGCGGGTTTTCTTTCTCTATCCTCATCTTCTATATCAGACCATTTCGCCTTAAAGGCTGCTTGATCATCTACTTTCCGTACGGATCTCCACATATCCGGTGGTAAAATAAGCCCAAAGAACAAATCTATGTCTGCTAAGGTCATAGTACAAGAATTTAAAGCCCCCTCAACTTCCTCATAAAAGGCGGCAGGATTCTTTCGGGGATCGGGTAGTGCTTTCTTTAATGCCATAATATCATCCCTATGCCAAGGAGTGTAAACCCAATTGTACACAAAATATCCTCTAGCATCGGGGGAAGACATATCCGAACTAGTTCCCGCTCCCTTAGGAGGAACGTACAGAGGCGCTGCCTCTCGCATCGGCTTAGCATGCACTAATTCAATCTTATCTGAGTGAATGATAGACGACTGCTTTCCGCCTGCATTCGGATTCGATTGCTCCTCCTCCTCTTTCTTTTGGCGCGCTTTCTCTTTGAGTTCAAACATCGCGTCCCGTAACGCAAACAGCCGTCGAGCCACATCGGGTACCTTAGAGGGAGATAGGGCACCGTTACGTAATGCTTTAGAATCTAACACTATATCATCAGGCTCAAAAACATCGGAAAATTTTCGAAAAGCAGTAACCACTTCATCAGAAAAAGTTTCAGCAAAATATAACTTTTCCCTATCCTGCCATCCTTCCAAAGACAACAATAATTCAGCGAGAGATAGTTTATCTTTAAGCGCACGAAAAGAAACTTTCCGAAGCTCACCCATGCGATCAGTTGATAACATGGACCGCGTGTCTACCTTCTCCTTGAGCAATCCAGGATCCTTGACTCCCGGAGCGGACGGGCCAACATAAGGTGGCGGAGAACGATCTAATAGAGAAAAATCATCTTCAAGATTAGTAAGGACAGGATAAAGAGGCTGCCGAACAGCATATTGACCTGATATTTGCAACCTGTGCTCTTTCTCCTGTTTTTCCGACAGATCTTTTTCCTCACGCTGTTTCGCTTCCTGTGCTTTCACATGGTCCTTTTTCCGTTGCTCTTTGTCACTCAGCGCTTTTTCACATTTCTCGCGCTCACGCACTTCTTTCACCCACAATCGTATACATTCAAACATGTCTTGTCTCGCACGCCGCTTACATATACACTGCTCCACATACTCAATCTTACGCATATCAAACGATCCATACAAAGGCCATCGCAACTCAGGATCCTTCTTGGTATATTTCCTCCACAATGTGCTGTACATTATAGGGGAAAGACCGTGCTTCACATACATATCCCTATTAGGAGCCCCCTCTGGGGGGGCTGGCTCAGATTCCTCAAGACTTAACCGGTTCCCAAAACAGCAGCACCACTTACGGAGTGCGCTCAAAGCAGGCATGTTCAAGAATAGTGCAAAATATGCAATATTATCAAAAAGTGGCACTTAAACGTTGCGCCGTTCAAATTCAAACAACCCCGGAGAAATATCTCCACATTACCTGCCTATATGTGTTGCAACGCATATATTTTCACATTATTCATTTCAAAATATGACCGGTCATCTCAAATAGCCTTGCCAACCCAGGCTTCAAAAGCTCGCAGCAAGTACCGTACACCGGTTCTTACCAATCAAGAGCGTCCAGGTTCCAACTGCCAAGTTCCAAATTCGCCCAAACAGCTATTGCACGGGAAAACCGACAGAAGGGGTCTCAGTCGAGGACCGGCACCACCCAGATGGTCAGCTCGGAAGGGAAGGAAGAAAGCCTCGGGATGCCAGGACTAAAGACGCCGCTGGCAGTGATCACGTCCCCGGCAAGGTTCCACTCCTTCGTCACGACCAGTCCTTCGAGTATCCGAGTCGCCGATGAGCCCCACGTGACGGGCACCAATTGATGAATACAGGGCCCAGCTAGGCCCGCAAGTACAAAGGGTTCGCCCTTCTGTATACGAAGTACTAGAAGGAAGTTGGCACGGAAACTGCAAATACAAAGACAAAGTTTATTAACCTTCAAAGGTGGTCCTACAACCTACGCAACACTCTACAGTATTGCACAGAGTAGCACAAAGAACTTGTGCGCATGATCCCCTTTTATACACAATAACCCAATAGGGGGGGCTCATAAGTAGGCGGATACAACATGAAGCAAGATTTGTGGCCTTATATGGACATGTTCAATACAAGATCAATACATGGGCGGAGTTAACAGTTCCTAAGACCCGCGAAAACACATTCGAGCAAAGCCTAATTAGTAACAGATGTGGTCAGTCTTGAACATACACCAAACGTACAAGGGGCTATTTATAGACTGTTGCTAGGCAGATCTCGGGAGTGACAAATGAAGAGGTAAGACTCTTCTCGTGCAAAGCACGTGGCTTCATGGCCATACAAGATGGCGGACGGCTAAGCAAAATGGAGTCCGACCATTAGTCAATATAAAGCAGAAAACATAATTCAGAGATGAAGAGCACATGTCTTCAGTGAATGCTTAATCATATCGCTGTTTTATTTACAACAAGGGTGGGGTGTCTTTTGGATGGAGAGCTGCTGTCAGTCCACTCACAATGCTGATGAGCTCCTTTATGTCGTGTGTTGTGGTGCCTCGGCCCAATCTGAAGGATCTCCACTTGTCCTTGCTGATGATATGGTGATGGCTGTGTGTGGCGTTTTTCAGGGCTGTAAGGTAACTGATGGTTCTTTGTGTTGCAAGGTTTGCTCAAGAGTCCAGCTAGATCTGTATGAGTCCAGTAGGTCTGCCTTGTCCCAGGTGGCTTAACTGTTGTTGTGCTTCACAGGAAAGTCCGTCAATGTGGCCAGATTGTTGGATCAGTTGCTGATCCAGTGTGTAAGGTTGCAGGGTGTGGCGGGGGTGTTGGTTCGAGTGTCCCACACAGCTTGTCTGTGGCGACTTACATCAAGCATCTTTGGGTGATCGGTAGCTGGGTGGGGGGCAGTGTGTTGCTTGTCGGAGACGTGGATGCAAATGTTGATGGACCAATGATGGATGGTGGTGTGGTTTTCCTCCAGCAAGAAGTTACTGCCCCCCAGCCACATGTAGCCTGTGGAGGTGAGGGCGTGCGTGCAGATGTACGTGTTGATGGCTTTGGGGATTTGTGGATGTAGGTCTGGAGATCTGTAGATGAGAGTTACTCTGAGGGTTGCCAGGGGGTTGGTGCGAAACCGGATTTGTGACTCTGAGGGTGTACTTGTGAATAAATTGCAAGTCATACGCCGGGATTGTTGGTGCCGTCCCTGCGGGTGATCTTGTATCCGTCAGAGATGGCAATGAAGAAATTGTGTGCTGAGGATGCTTTTATCCAGGTTACTGTCATGAAGGTGATGTGTGGGGCTGTTGTGTTGAGGAGGAAACAGAGTCCAATGGCGTGCTGGTGGACGGAGCGGGTGTGGAGTAGGAGGCACATGACCTGGTTGTTCTGACAGGGTCTGGTAGGCGGGGCAGCGCTGTGTAGGCAGTTGGAGTTGCACACTCAGCATGCAAAGGTGTCGTGTGTGCACTTAGGGGTTGCCTAATAGCAGGCGGTTGCTTTTCTGGTGGACATTGATTGGAGGGATGGCTGCAGCATGAGCCTGTTGTGTGACGTGGGTCATGCAAGGACCAGAGGGTCGTGCACTGTGCACGTTGCAGGCGCAGACGGTCCTGCCTTTGGCACGGCGTTGGTGCAACAGTGGCACAGACAAGCCGCTGGCTGCATTAAGAATGGGTGGAGGGGGGAGGGAGGAGCATTATGGAGGCGTGTGGGTGGCAGAATCAGGGCACTCGGAGGGGCGGTGCCGCAGGTGAGGCTGCAGCAGGCGGAAGGGGTGAGAAACTAGGCAAAAAGTAGCACACAAAGACAAGGAGGTCAGAAAGGCACAGTGCAACAGGTGTATGTAAAGGAAGGAGTGTCAGGTTACTCATGGGTCACTCCGAGAAAATGTATGAAGAATCAACAAAAATGACGGCCACAGGATCAGGCAACAAAATGCGGAGCTGCGCACAGGAGACACACCGTCAGTAGGCGTTAACGTCCCGTTGTGGGGAGCAACCTGCACAAATACATACACAACCAGGTGCTTCATGCACAATAGAGATTATTAGCCGTGAAGAAATGCATGCATGTTGCCGAAGTACACATACACTCATATGCTCAATCTTTGACAATTATGCCATAGATGACGCATGCAAACTGGCAAGAGATCTGCAGTGACAGAGATGAGGCACTTTGGATTGTGCTGAACACCTTTATTGGCCAAACTCACACAAATGGAAAGGGAAATGCATCCATACGAACAGACTCACAGGTCAGTTGACAGAACATGTGGGACATACCTTTACAACACGGATGTTGTAAATCCCAATGAACTGGCACACAAGTCAAGGGGATGAGCCAAATACATCCTGCTGCACATGGAGAGACTGCAAATCACCATAGAGCCAGTTGTTGTGATGTCCCACACTATGTCCACCCGTAGCATCAGCAATGTTTCAGAGGCAAGGTTTACGCACATTGATGCCTTCATCAGACTCCACACTCCACTACAGATGACTGTCAATAAGGGTGACTATCATGTCATGGGAGTGATGCTACATGTTATATGTTCCATGGTGAGAAGACATGTATGCATGGTACCACAACATGCACAGAAGCAGTCCCCACACATCCCCAACCCGTACCACCACCAAAAAGTCTTGCTGCAATCCTTACCCAAACTGACAGTTTCACATGTCCGTGCATGGAACGCTGATTCTGCACATGTTGCAATCCTCATGAGGAATAGCAGGAGGACAAAGATGACACGAGCAGACAACAGGCGCAAAAACCTGGGAATGACAGACACACAAGAAGTCACCTAAAACAAATCTCGCCGCACACATGGTCAGTTACGAAACATGAACAATGTTGGACACATGCAAATTTCAAAGAAAGTCTCTCCGCAAAACTGTGTGGCATGACATCATCACTCGAGTGACACATCAGTACTCACATCAAAGTCATTTTGCATTCAGTCAGCTGGACACACACATTGCAACACATGCCACTTAATGCTACAAGCTTGCACACTCATACCCAGTGACTCACCATTATGAGAAGAAGTTGCGTATGAGCTGACTCCGGATATCATCCTCCTCCTCCTCATCACTTGCCTTGTGACCAAGCCCTGGGTCCTCCACAGGTGGGTGTTGCTGCTCATCAGGATCAAGGATGAGTGGCACTGCCTTCTCAACAGCCATGTTGTGCAGCATGCAGCACACAATGAAGATTTTGCACACCTTCTCCGGTGCATATGGGAGGGACCCGCCTGTCTTGTCAAGGCATCGGAATCGGCTCTTCAGGAGGCCAAACGTCCTCTCAATCACTCGCCTGGTCTGCCCGTGTGCATTGTTGTACCTGTGCTCTGCAGCTGTTCTTGGCTTGCGGAGAGGTGTCATTAGCCATGGCATGTTGGGATATCCAGAGTCCCCTACGTGGAAACATCATGTAAATAAGTGGGTCAGGAGATGCCGTAAGAGCCAAGATACCGCAACACACAGGACCAACAGAGTATACCCACCAACAAGATATGCTCGTTCGTTGTGTAGCCGCAGCATCATTTGTGGCACCCTGCTACGCCTCATGATGTAGGCATCGTGTGCTGATCCTGGAAAATGTGCACAGACATGGGAAATCAGCATGTTAGCATGACACACCACAAGGGCATTTATTGAGTGGTAATGTTTACGGTTGCGATAGGCTTGCTCCTGTGCCTGTGGTGGTACCAAAGACACATGTGTCCCATCAATGGACCCAATGACATGGGGCATCCCTCCCAGGGCATAGAAATCACCCTTGACATCTGTCAACTCCTCAGGAGTAGTACATTTGATGAATTCATCAAGGTGCTCCAACATGGCTGCCAAAACATCACGCAGGACACGGCCGAACATTGTCTGTGACATCCCACTAACATCAGCTATGGTCAATTGAAACGTACCTGTGGCAAAAAAATGTAGGGCTGCCATCACCTTCATCTTTGGGGTCAGCACAGTAGGATACTAGTGTCGCGGTTGGAGGTGTGGTGCCAGCCTGTCAGTCAAGTCCTCAATCAACTGTTGAGTGAATCTGTAACGCCGAATGCAGGCACGTTCCCTCATGGCAGCCAAGTCTGGCATTGTTCTTGGGACAGGTGGTGCCCTGCAAGACATTGTTAGGAATCATGAAGATTGAGAGTCTGCCAACATCAATGTCAATGAACATAGCACATGCTAAACTGCTACTAAACATCAGGTAACTATGGAGTCTGGTGTGTGCAATACATCCAGGACACATATGCCAGCTTGCTGGCACTCCTACGAAAAGCCAGATACACCTGTTGATTGTCAAGTCTACATGACATGCCCTGAAATGAGCTGGGGGCAAGTCTGAGTGCACAGCCAGAGACATCACCGGAGTGACACACATCCACATAGCTGCATTGGAAGGATGTCATCTCATCCAGACAGTTGACTGCAAGGCACACGCACAAGTCACATGGAATGTCAAATGTACATATGACACACATTGCGATGAAGGGGTACACGTGACAACAAATAAACACAGCCTTCAGACGACCCAGACATGTATACCTGGGTAATTATGATGTCCGATGCACACAGACCCTACAGCCGTGGGAATCCACATGTGGCATGGTGTGCGTAGATGTGTGCCATGCCCATCTACACACAGACCCATGTTAAATGCACCAACAGCAGATGCAGTAGACGGAACACTAACAGCAAGCTCATGGGAACACATGACACACACCTGACATAGTCACATAGGGGCACGCTGATTGTGACATGTCAGTTGATAGAGTGTCCCTGTCCCTGGCCTTAGGAGACAGGTGCGGCTGTTGATGACTGTGCCATCCCACTACTGCTGTGCATGACACAGTTGGATTACAGACACACATGTGGCAAGTGTCAAGGTGATGTGTGCCACATAGTGCCCCATCACACATGACATGTGTACACAGGTCATCACACATCGATTGTGCAATTAGATGAGATGACATGTGCAATATCACGGGCTGACACACCTAGGGCCTGCACATGAAACTATGCAATGACAAGTACTTGGTGGACATCCTTGTGCGACTCGTAGCCCTCCATTCCTGGCATGTGTACGCCTGTATTACCATTGTAAGCGTGTGAAACGCACCGTACACCCGCAATCATCGCGTGTGTACGCTTCGTTTCACCATTGTACTTGTGCCGTAGGGGTACGTGTGAAACGCACCGTACACCCGCAATCACTGCGTGTGTATGCTTCGTTTCACTATTATACTTGTGCCGTAGGGATACGTGTGAAACGCACCATACACCCGCAATCATCGCGTGTGTACGCTTCGTTTCACCATTGTACTTGTGCCGTAGGGGTACGTGTGAAACGCACCGTACACCCGCAATCATCGCGTGTGTACGCTTCGTTTCACCATTGTACTTGTGCCGTAGGGGTACGTGTGAAACGCACCGTACACCCGCAATCATCACGTGTGGACGCTTCATTTCACCATTGTACTTGTGCCGTAGGGGTACGTGTGAAATGCACTGTACACCCGCAATCATCGCGTGTGTACGCTTCGTTTGACTATTGTACTTGTGCCGTAGGGCTACGTGTGAAACGCACCGTACACTCGCAATCATCGCGTGTGTACGCTTCATTTCACCATTGTACTTGTGCCGTAGGGGTATGTGTGAAATGCACCGTACACCCGCAATCATCGCATGTGTACACTTCGTTTCAACATTGTACTTGTGCCGTAGGGGTACATGTGAAATGCACCGTACACCCGCAATCATCGCGTGTGTACGCTTTGTTTCACCATTGTACTTGTGCCGTAGGGGTACATGTGAAACGCACCGTACACCAGCAATCATCGCGTGTGTACGCTTTGTTTCACTATTGTACTTGTGCCGTAGGGGTACGTGTGAAACGCACCGTACCTGTGTGTGGATTTAAAAATTACATAGGGGACACATAAGGGACAAGTATTAGGCCCTAAATGCATGCTGGTTGTCATGGATACTGAGTTTTCAGTTGAAATGTGTCCATCAGGTGTCCTGGAACAGTCAGTTGGCCACAAAATACAGTGTTGCAAAGTGGTTGTTGACTTGACATGATGCTCAAAATTTGAACGATGCGAATGCGTGTCATAGGTGTATGTTTAAAGGGATTGGAGTAAACGTACGATGCAAATGTGTCTGACCAATCACTATGTACTCCTCAAAATGAATGCCCCTCAGCAAGACAGAAATAAGGCAGCCAGAACCCATGAGAGGGCACTTACCTGCACAACTTTCGAGTCGACCACACTGCTGCTGTCTCTGCTTCCTCTGGACCATGTCACGTACTGTGGAGAGGGCCCAGCTATTCACCCTGGAGGAGAATGAGGCGTTGCTGGCCTGCCTCCTCCCACAGTACACCAAGCTGTATGGGAGACCAGGGGAGCTGGTGAGTGCTGACTCCACTACCTTTGCCTATGCACCTGTTGTGTGACTGTCAATATTGTGTCCAGGGGGGACAGACATGCAATGTTGTTTAGAGTGGGTCCCAGGGGGGGGGACATGCTGATGCAGAGCATGATGTAGTTCCTGTGTGCACTCCTCACTTGCATTGTGCTTACTGTGACTTTCACTGCATAGTGCATGACACATTCAGCCTGGCAAATGCTTTGTGGCTTTTTTTCCTATTGTCCTGAGGTGATTCAGTGGTCCCCCCGGTGTGACCGGTGACTGTACCCACAGATGTGTATGAGTTGAGTGGACCTGTGGTGAGAGTGTCCAAATGATGTGTATGACCTCATGGACATTGATGTGTGTGAATGTTCCTTGTCATGTGGGTGAGTGTCTATGTGAAGTGTTGCACCACAGCTGCATGGAGGAGGCAACAGATCTACCCATCTGATGTGACAAGTAAGCCGTGCTGTGTGTCTGACTTGCAGAGCTAGCACGACACCTGTGACACCCCACTGGCAAGTGGCACATGTGCAGAGTGAGGGTTGTATCCGCTGTTGTCAATGACAGGCGAGTGATCTGTGCCTGGGTGTGTCTGTCTAGTCTGCTGAGGGTGCGTCAGTGGAGTGGGACATGAGACTGCTTGACACGTGCTGGCCATCAGCCTGCTGTTGCATGTGCTGCACAGTGTGTGCCATGATCAGTGAGTGTGTCGCACCCCTCGTGCCACCTGTTGACTTTCAATGCCATATAGTGCATTGGGGCTTGCACACAGGCCAATTTCTTATTGTGAATGATGCAATTCCCGTCAGCATCCTATGCCCTGTTCAACATTTAAAAGATGTTCAAATGTGTGTCTCTGGGACATGGAGCAGGTGTATTGTTGTTTTGTCACTTTGTCATCCTGACAGGTAACTGCCTACGAGAAGGGGGAGATCTGGAGGGGCATCGTCAGGTCCGTGAGATCTGCGGGGGAGCGTAGTCGGAGCCTGCCACAGGTACGCAAAAGGTGGCAGGACATCCGGTGCTGGATCCGGCGGATCGCCCGGGTCCAGCTGGGGATCGACAGTCCTCTCCCCCACGGCAGGCGCCGACGCCTGACCCCCGACATGAGCCGTGTCCTGGCGGTGGTATTCCCTGACCTCGATAGGCAGTTACAGGAGAGACTGCAGGAACAAGGGGGTAGGTACATGGCTGTTTGTTGTGTTATGTGTCACCAGCTTTTGGAAGTGCTCTGTAGCCTGGATACACTCCCAGAGTTTATATGGTTCTCCAGCTGACCCCTTTCCTCCTCGCTCCTGTGCTAAAATTTTACCACTGCTTGCTGATGTTTTAACCACTATTTTTAACCTGTCACTGAACCAAGCTACGGTCCCACAGAGATGGAAACTTGTGCAGGTTAAGCCCATTCTTAAAAAACCCCTAGCTGACCCTAATGCACCTGTAAATTACCGCCCTATTTCATTGCTTCCCTATTTTGGGAAGGTACTGGAGCTCTTAGTCAACAAATGTTTCACTGCCCATCTTGAGACCTATGGGCTCCTTGATCCTTCTCAATCAGGCTTCCGTGCTGCTCACAGCACGGAGACCGCAGTTATTGAAGTAGTGGACAATATCAGGCTTGCATTGGACCATCAAGAATCTGCAAGCTTGGTCCTTTTGGATCTGTCTGCAGCATTCGACACCATCTCCCACAGAATTCTCAAACACCGTCTGTGGGAGGTGGGTTTCAGAGGGAAGGCCTTGGATTGGTTCGAGAGCTATCTGGCTGATCGTTTCACTACGGTTTCTGTCGATGAGATTGTCTCCTGTACGTATCCAGTAACAGTCGGGGTTCCGCAGGGTTCTATTCTTAGCCCCATGCTGTTCAACGTTTATTTAACACCTCTAGCGGATATCATCAGGTCATATGGATTTGAAACCTTGCCTTACGACGATGATACCCAGCTGCTTGTTACTTGTGATTCTGACAAAGATGACGTTCAAGCCCGTTTTAAGAACTGTATGATTCGGAACAATGACTGGATAAACCTAAATATGCCCCAGTTGAATGGCGGTAAGACGGAGGTTATTCTATTTGGGAAAGCGGAACAGCTCTGGACCTGTGACTGGTGGCCGTCAGAGCTGGGTACTTGTCCCTCGCCCAAGTGAGCAGTCCGCAATTTGGGTATTACAATTGACAATTCCCTGTCCTTGAATGCTCATATTAACCAAGTGCTTGGAACCTGTTTTGGGATTATGCGCAAGCTGCGAAAGATCTTTAAATGGTTACCCATTGAAGCAAGGAAACCATTGGTCCAGGGACTTATTATTAGTCGCCTGGACTATGGTAATGCCCTGTTCACCGCACTTAATCAAGACTTACTTTCCAAGCTCCAAATCCTTCAGAACACGGCCGCCAGACTGGTTCTCAATCTCCCTTCACGTACTCCTTCTGCTCCTACTCTTAAAACTCTGCACTGGCTCTCGGTCCGCCAAACAGGGCGTTTTAAAATCTTAAGCCTTACTCATAAGATAATGTATGGAACTGGGCTACTATATCTGGCAAAAAAACTCCAATGGTATGTTCCCGGACGTTCTTTGCGGTCAAACACTAGATTTCTTCTTGTTCAACCACTTATTCGGACAGTCCGCAATGGTGGCCAATCCTTCTCATATTTAGCTCCTTTACTTTGGAATAAACTTCCATTGGAGCTGTTATCCATAACGGACCATCTACACTTTCAAAGAAAGCTGAAGACTTGGCTTTTTTTCTCAATAAATTTAGGTATTTGAGCATTTCAGTCACTGTCCGTCTTTTTTGTCTTGGCTGCTAGCGCCCTGAGACCTTTTGGTGATTTGTGCGCTTTATAAAAATATTTGACATTGACATTGACAGCTTTTGGAAGTGCTCTGTAGCCTGGACACACTCCCAGAGTTTATATGTGCAGTGCATTTTCTGTTCCCCAATGTCACCTGGTGCTCTTTTTCATCCCTTCCCCTCCTTGACATGTGTCCCCTGGTCTGTGTGTAATCACATTTGCACTTGGTCATCTAGGGATCCAGTAAATCTAAGTGCACATTGCTTTCTGCATCATGTGGGAGGGTGGTCTGTGACTTGTGTTGATACCTTGCCTGTGCCATGACCTGTTCACTCTGTTGGGGGTCCATATTTGTTGGCACTGATGATGATTCTCAACATAGGAGTGTGAGGTTTCAACTGAACACCCTTGCAGCATGCATGACCAATGTGGTTACCCATTGAACCAAGGAAACCATTGGTCCAGGGACTTATTATTAGTCGCCTGGACTATGGTAATGCCCTGTTCACCGCACTTAATCATGACTTACTTTCCAAGCTCCAAATTCTTCAGAACACGGCCGCCAGACTGGTTCTCAATCTCCCTTCACGTACTCCTTCTGCTCCTACTCTTAAAACTCTGCACTGGCTCTCGGTCCGCCAAACAGGGCGTTTTAAAATCTTAAGCCTTACTCATAAGATAATGTATGGAACTGGGCCACTATATCTGGCAAAAAAACTCCAATGGTATGTTCCCAGACGTTCTTTGCGGTCAAACACTAGATTTCTTCTTGTTCAACCACGTATTCGGACAGTCCGCAATGGTGGCCAATCCTTCTCATATTTAGCTCCTTTACTTTGGAATAAACTTCCATTGGAGCTGTTATCCATAACGGACCATCTACACTTTCAAAGAAAGCTGAAGACTTGGCTTTTTTCTCAATAAATTTAGGTATTTGAGCATTTCAGTCACTGTCCGTCTTTTTTGTCTTGGCTGCTAGCGCCCTGAGACCTTTTGGTGATTTGTGCGCTTTATAAAAATATTTGCCATTGACATTGACATTGACAGCTTTTGGAAGTGCTCTGTAGCCTGGATACACTTCCAGAGTTTATATGTGCAGTGCATTTCCTGTTCCCCAATGTCACCTGGTGCTCTTTTTCATCCCTTCCCCTCCTTGACATGTGTCCCCTGGTCTGTGTGTAATCACATTTGCACTTGGTCATCTAGGGTTCCAGTAAATCTAAGTGCACATTGCTTTCTGCATCATGTGGGAGGGTGGTCTGTGACTTGTGTTGGTACCTTGCCTGTGCCATGACCTGTTCACTATGTTGGGGGTCCATATTTGGTGGCACTGATGATGATTCTCAACATAGGAGTGTGAGGTTTCAACTGAACACCCTTGCAGCATGCATGACCAATGTTGTGGCCTCAGACATGATGTGCATGAGTGGGAGATATGCATAGTGCCATGACAGTTGCTCATGGTACAGTCAGCTCATTCCAGGAACACGGAGCAGTGTGCCCACTACAGTCCCCTGAGACACCCTGGCCTCATCATGTGTGTCATCCAACACTGTGCACATTCTCTGTGGGTTCAGCATAGGTCTGCCTCTGTGGCATTGGTCCCTGGCCTAGTTTGTATTTTTCTAATGTGTGCTACATGTGTCCACTGGACAGGGATACACCATTTTGCTTGTGCATACTCACACTGGGCAGTGCCTGTGTGGCTTTTCACAAAAATCTGTTGCTGGTTGTTTGTCACAAATATGTGTTGCCAGCCCAAGGAGGTGATGTTGTGTAAATCTAGCAATTTTTGCTGCACATTTTTTGTTACCCTGAATAAGAGGTGTCACTTCTTGATCTGTATCAATCACATTGACTCAGGTATGGGTGGTTGTGCGGGAGAGGCCTACATGGGCACCCCTGATTTTTCCTTGCCAGGTCTGACCTGTGTGTGAGAATTGGCTGTACACAGAATCACCGTGCAGTGCCTCTGTGATGCTGACCAGTGCTTAATGTTCATGCTTTGCAGCCTGTGTCATTTTTTCAAAAACATGATTCCTGCTCATACATGTTTGGCACCTGTGTGTGGTTCAGATGCAACGCAGTTTGGACTTTGTGTGCTGACATCTGTGTGGACATTCTGGCTTGCCATGAGGTTGTCTCCACAGTACAGCTATGCTTTGTAACAACCCAATTGCAGGCCCAGTAGCTTATGCATTGTCCTGGGTGTGGACATTGGAGCCACCCCAGATGACAGGCAGTAGGTCATATGTGTAGCCAACTGTGTAATCAGGTGACGGATGGCCATGTGACAACTGACATAATTCAATTTGTTACTCTAAAAAAATTGTACCTTGGCACTCACAGCACTTGTCAACCATTCTTCATGTTTTAAATGTGGTAATTTGATGATTTGTGTTAAGAACACTGATGTGCCTGCATGAAAGATGTCTCCCAAGGAAGTGCACACCAAACGACATTTCCACTTTCATGGAACACGCTGGCACCTTTGCAAAGAAGCCCCTGTTAGAATTAAATGGTGTTGCAGATTCTCCATATACATGTTCCCACAGTGGTCTTGATTTTGTGAGACTCCTTTGTTGTTGGTGATACAAACTAACAAGTCTCAAGACATCAAGACCTCCGTGGGCCCATGTATATGTACTTTCTGCAACACCATTCATTTCTAACAGTGGCTTCTTAGAAAAGGTGCCAGCTTCTTCAATGACAGTGTAAATGTAGTTTTGTGTGCACTGCCTTGTGAGACATATTTCATGCAGGCACATGAGTGTTCTTTTCACGAAATGGCGAATTGGCACATTCAAAACATGTCGATTGTGTAAAGTATTGTGAGTCCCAAGGTACCAACATTTTTTCGTTTTGTGTTCCAAAGTACTTACAGGTCTCTGAGTGTGGTGACACCTTGAGTATTGAGGTGTGTCAGTTTACGTTGGGTGCAACACTACTGTTTCTTTCAGGGTAAACAAGAGGTGGCATGACTTCATTGTATTGCTGTGCTCACCGGTTCACAGACACTAGCTTCTCAGTGTATTTCTCATTCAAGAAGTGGCCTGGTGTGTTCTTTTTTTCCTTGTGTCCAAGTGGCATAGAGGGTCTACCAACTGGGCAGTACAGGGCTTAGATATGTGCGCAGTAATCTAGCTGTTACTCATAATGCATTGCCTGATATGCACTGTGACCAATTGTTTTTGTTCTCATGTTTCAGATGTATACAGGTGACTGATGCATTTCGGTTTCTTCTCCTTGCCCACAGCATCATCATCCGCAATGGAGAGAGACACCTGCACGGACCTAGAGGAGGGACCCAGCGACAGTGCCACCAGTGCTGTAGAGTTAGGAGGAGCCAGTGGCACGGAGGGCGAGGGGAGTCAGTCAGAGGACCTGTCTGGGCACGATACCAGCTACGACGGGTCCGACGCTGACCTCCTCGAGGAGGCGGAGGCTGCAACACCACCTGGCAGCATCCCCACATCTGTCCCCGCCTCCTCCGTTACCATCTTCACCCTCCCAGTTGCTCCCGTCCCTTCTGTCTGTGCAGAGGCCCACCATGTCTCCTTCGGCCCAGGCACCACACCCCTGCCCCTGTCACCCCTGCTGTCCTCAGTGAAGAGTCTGTGGACATACTGCGGCAGTTGCTGGTTGGGCAGGCATCGGTGCTGAATGTCCTCCATGGACACACTAAACTGCTTACACAGATGGTGTCGTTCATAGAGGGCATGTCAGCAACGATGTCTGACCAACGCAGGATTCTGCGGTCCATGGACTCTTCCCTGACGGCAGCAGTTACTCTCCTGCAGCGCTCCGTTCCCCCCCTACCCCAGACCCGTCCAACGCACACACAGACAGTCACGGGCACGCACCCCACCAGACACAGCCAGCACACTCCCAAGTAAGGCAAAGCGCACACCTCCTGGCATGCACACTCAGGGGGATGTAGGCACACCCACAGGGTCTGGGGACAGACGACATACACGCAGCCACAGTCGCAGTCGCAGTCCTCACAACCCTGTTCCTCCAAAACCACTCCCCTTGGCTCCCCTGCCAAACTCTCACCCAAGAATATCTTTATGGGTGAGCTGGACCTCGCCCCCACCGAGCGACCACCCCACAAGCAGGCGAGGAAGTCCCTGGGCATGGGAGTTGAGTCCCCCACCATGTCGACCCCCTCCCCCAGGAGCGCTGCACCCCATCCCTCACCCACCACACCCTCTGTTGACCCTGGGGAATCCTCAGGTGCAGGGGTTCGGATGGAGGTACTGGCAGTGGTGTGCAGCGCCGAGCTCACCTCCACCTTCGGCGCTGCCCCACCCCCTGTGGTGGAGACATCCCCCCTGCACCTGCAACACCTACCCTTCACCCTCCTGTCCCTGCGGTGCCTGGTACTGCCACAGATGATGCTTCCCCCCCCCGGTCGACAAACCTTGAGGTTCCTTTGTGCAGGCAAGCTAGGGTTAGACGCGGTCCCCTACATTCCCCCTTGGACTTGAAATATGGACTGGCCATTGGCCTCTGTACATAGTCTATTTTTCGGAGGTTTTTTTTGTGCTGAACAAAGCCTTTATTTTTACTTTCAACACAATTGCATTTCAGGTACTTGATGTTGGTGCTGAGGCTCCTGGAGTTGGTGTTCTGGTAATGTGTTAGGGTTCTGAGAAATGTTTTTGTATGAGGGTCATGAGGTGGAGCATGGTATCTGTGTGCCATCACAATGTCTCTGCAAAGAATCATTGGTAGTGTGTGTTAATTTTGTTTAGAAACATTGTCCCAAGGAGTGTTCCTTCCTCTGTGGCACATGACATCTTCCCTGCAAACAGTTGCACAATTGTTGTGCTGACCTGTGTCAACATTTCCTTTGTTGGTGACGGATCCCTTCAACAATGGCCATGCCTGCTCACCGATGTCTCCTGTTGAATCGTCTGTGCCATCCTTGCTAGTCACTGTACTTGTGTTTTGAGTATGTAGGAATGCCTTCAGGGACAAATTCCCCCTTTTCAGCACTATGCATGTGTGTAATCAAGGCCTACCACACAAATGGTACTTGTTATGCAGGGTATTTGGGCACCTGACTGACAATTGTGGGAATTGTATCTTCCACCCTATTCCCTCCATGAGAGACAACATCTTGGTGGCTGAACCAGCACCTGGACATTTGTATCAGTCCTGGGATGTGCGTGACAGTGTATGTTCCCTTTGGCTATCTTAGTTTTGTAGGCAGTTACATGACTATACAGTCTTGTGGCATGATATCAGGGTGTGTATTGTGCTGCATCCGCCATGGGTGGGTATGCATGTGTTATATGTCCTCACACCCACATGTGGTGTGTCATGCAGTGTGTGAAATACATCCATCCTCCTGGGAGTGGGACACTGCTGTCAGTGATGTGTTGTTATAGCACTATCATCATAGTCCAAAGTTAGGGATGCGTCCATACCACCATGTAGGTGTGGTCATCTGATAATGATGTACACCCCCCCAATTATCTCTGTCCTCTGCAGGTAGTCCTCTGCACCCACCCCCATATGTCTGGACACCGCTGGTATTCATCTGCACACACACCTCATATTGCAGGGCACTGCTGGGAGTCCTGTGCACCCACCCCCATATGTCTGTCCACTGCTGGGAGTCGTCTGCACCCACCCCATGTCTGTGTCCACTGCTGGGAGTCCTGTGCACCCACCCCCATATGTCTGGAAACTGCTGGTATTCATCTGCACACACACCTCATATTGCAGGCCACTGCTGGGAGTCCTCTGCACCCACCCCCATGTCTCTGTCCACTGCTGGGAGTTCTGTGCACCCACCCCCATATGTCTGGACACTGCTGGTATTCATCTGCACACACACCTCATATTGCAGGCCACTGCTGGGAGTCCTCTGGACCCAATCCAATGTCTCAGTCCACTGCTGGGAGTCCTGTGCACCCACCCCCATATGTCTGGACACCTCATATTGCAGGCCACTGCTGGGAGTCCTCTGCACCCACCCCAATGTCTCTGTCCACTGCTGGGAGTCCTGTGCACCCACCCCCATATGTCTGGACACCGCTGGTATTCATCTGCACACACACCTCATATTGTAGGCCACTGCTGGGAGTCCTCTGCACCCACCCCCATGTCTCTGTCCACTGCTGGGAGTCCTGTGCACCCACCCCATATGTCTGGACACTGCTGGTATTCATCGGCACACACACATCATATTGCAGGCCACTGCTGAGAGTCCTGTGCACCTACCCCCATATGCCTGGACACTGCTGGTATTCATCTGCACACACACCTCATATTGCAGGCCACTGCTGGGAGTCCTCTGCACCCACCTCCATGTCTCTGTCCACTGCTGGGAGTCCTGTGCACCCACCCCCATATGTCTGGACACTGCTGGTATTCATCTGCACACACACCTCATATTGCAGGCCAATGCTGGGAGTCCTCTGCACCCACCCCAATATCTCTGTCCACTGCTGGGAGTCCTCTGCACCCACCCCCATGTCTCTGTCCACTGCTGGGAGTCCTATGCACCCACCCCCATGTCCACTGCTGGGAGTCCTCTGCACCCACCCCTATATGTGTGGCCACTGCTGGTATTGATCTGCAGCCACCCCCATATGGCTGGCCACAGCTGGGAATCCTCTGCACCCACCCACCCCCTTGGAGAAGTACACTGCTGGCCTGGACCAACACACACCCCAATATGAAGGTAACATGCTGGGCCAGTCCGTAAGCCCACATTCCTGGCGTGTGTACACCTCGTATCCCAAATGTACTGGTGCCGTAGGAGTACGTGTGCAACGCACCGTACCCACGCATTCATTGCGTGTGTACGGTCCGTATCACTGTTCTACTGGTGCCGTAGGAGTATGTGTGCAACGCACCGTACCCACGCATTCATTGCATGTGTATGGTCCGTATCACTGTTCTACTGGTGCCGTAGGGGTACGTGTGCAACGCACTGTACCCACGCATTCATTGCGTGTGTACGGTCCGTATCACTGCTCTACTGGTGCCGTAGGGGTACGTGTGCAACGCACCGTACCCACGCATTCATTGCATGTGTACGGTCCGTATCACTGTTCTACTGGTGCCGTAGGGGTACGTGTGCAATACACCATACCCACGCATTCATTGCGTGTGTACGGTCCGTATCACTGTTCTACTGGTGCCGTAGGGGTACGTGTGCAACGCACCGTACCCACGCATTCATTGCGTGTGTACGGTCCGTATCACTGTTCTACTGGTGCCATAGGGGTATGTGTGCAACGCACCGTACCCACGCATTCATTGCGTGTGTACGGTCCATATCACTGTTCTACTGGTGCCGTAGGGGTATGTGTGCAACGCACCGTACACGCCCACTTCCGTTGTTGCGGTACACAGGGGTTGCTGGCCATGCCCCCCCAAGTGACCAGACCCTGGTGGTAATGTATGGGCTCCATATTATAGGTTTTGCTTTGGGCATGGGGTATGTTTCCTGCCCCTCACCCCCCCGGCCCCTGGGTGTTGTTCTCACCTTCTGCGGCATGTGCGTGGGGTCAGGTGCACCAGGTCATAGGCTAGGAGGACCGGGATGACCCGTACGATGGGGATCAAGGTGTGTACGTCGCGTACCGGGGCTCCGTTGCGTAGCGGTTCACGTCGGACTCTGCTTTTCGGCTGTGTTTGGCTCCTGTAAAAAAAGAGCCGTACGGAGTGACGTAGGGACGAATCGTACTTGCTGGGCCGGAAACCGCTGCTTGAATGCGTCCGGACGTCGTGTACAAGCTGTCTCGGATCAGAATCGTTGTTTTTTTTGACCCGTACGGTCTTTTGTATGAAACGTACGGAAATAGGCTTTCTGTAGGAATCGTACTTCCTAGGTTGTACGGAAAGTTTACCGGGTACGAGTTGTACGGAGAAAACGCTCCGTACAACGATTCGTACAGTCTTTTCCCAGGATTGGAATCGGCCCCTGAATGTTACAATCAAATGGCAAAACTGTTGCAAACACAGCACTCTGCCTTAATGATTAAGGGCCTCATTTATGTGAAGTGTTGCCTCGCTGCATGAAAGCCCTCCTTGTGACACAATGTGTGCGTCATATTTACTGTATAATGCATCATGCTGGAGTTGTGTCGGAAGCATGATGCAACTTCAGCAATGTTCCTTTCACATGGGCCAAGCCCTATGTGAAAGGGCCTGCCTCACCTTTTGAGGCAGGCGTAAGGTTTTGACGCATTGGCGTCCTAGAAGTGGTGCAGAGAAATCTCATAGATTTCACTGCGCCACTCATATGACCCTTTCTTGCAAGGGAATGCCCATCCTGCATACATCATACCTGATGCAGGTATAATGTAGTGCCAGGGTTCACGAAGTAACGCATCTGCCTAGATGCATCACTTCGTAAATACGGCGCAACATGGTGCATTATTTACGCCGTGCTGTGTCACTAACTGTGACACAATGGCGGCGCAAAAGTGACGCAGGGGCTCATAAATAAGCACCTAAATTTTATGAGAGGTACATGACCTAGCCCGTCATCAAGTAATTGAAATTGCTATTTTGTAATCAAGCTGACAAGTTATTTAAAGTTAACTAGTAACCATAGTGGTTTGTACAGAAAAGTCCATGCCTTCATTGATCTTTAGAATTGGAGGTGAGTTCATATATTTCTGAATTAGATCAGTAGAGCCTATATTTCCTTAGGACATGCATTCTCTCAATGTCTCACATGTCTCTTGGTGTTTGGATTTGTGCAACCCATGTGTGTAGATGTGCAAGGCTTAACCGTGCAGAACTTTCCAACTATCACAATTCAGCAAGCATTACTTTTGTGGACAGGTGTACTCCTATAATTCCTCCACTCTTGTACAATTGCAAAAGAAATTCTGGGATACGTTGCAAACACCACACAATTCTGACATAATCTCCTAATGTAGTCACAATCCTAAAAGATACAATTCAAACTTCTTCCACCAGCCCTTTGTAAAGTGGGCCCAAGTAATTTTGCAGTAACTTGGGTTTAGCGTTGCTCACAGGTGTCTGTGTTTTTTATGGAGTATTTCCACGATTTCGTCTTCTAGACACCAAAATAAAATGACTGCCTCAAACTATCTCAGGATGATAAATGCAGTGGTTGTGCGTCCATTAGGGCCCTGGGGCATTGACCTACAAGCCGCGCTGCAGCTCACTTGGCGGCTATCTGAATGGCCTGCTGAGTCTGACAATGCTTGTCAGTCAGCATGATGCCGGACTGCCCACCCCCTTCAGAGTCTGAAGGGGATGGGCGGTCCGGCATCATGCTGACTGACATGCATTGACAGTCAGACTCAGCAGGCCAGGCCAGGGGGTGGCGCGGAGCTCACAGCAGGCAGCAGCACAAGTGCGCATGTTGGGTTTAGGTCGGAGAATTTTTGTGACCAGCCCAGTCATGCGTACTAGTGTTGAGTCTGGCTGTGGCTGCGCATTAGGGGAGCGAGGGTTGCTCAGCGCCGCAACCCTCGGTCTCCTAATGGGCAGCAAGTATCCCTGCTAAGCCAATCCTGGCGCTGCTGGAGCAGCGTCAGTATTGGCTGAGCGGGTTTGGAAGCACCACCCGAGGAGCTGGTGCATTTCAGAGTGAGGGAACCCGTATGTGGGGCTGTTTAGCAGGGAGTCCCAGCAGCGCCGGGCCTTGGCTGCCCCCCAAAGATCACCTCTTCTCTCTGAGCTGACACTGCCTGCTCTGAGAAGTGCTGCTCGAACTGCGCAAGGCTGCATGGCCGACTGACTGCCCCCTGAGAGCCTGCTGACCGGAGCCTTCTGCCCTGTACTTTCCTCAACGCCTCCTGGTGTGATGGACATTCGCGTCCAGGCCCGGCTCTGTCCCGCTACAGGGCCCCGGTGCCGCTCTAGCCCGGCTGATCAGTTGGTTTCGGATCAGACATGGTTTCCAGCCCTTTCTCCATTTCTTTCTCCTCCTCACGCTGCTGATTGCTGAAGCCTGGTTGAAGGAAGAAGAGGAGGAGCTGCGGGAGCTCAGAGATTGCGCTGGGAACCGGAGGAACAGGAGAGCCAGCGCTAAACCTCCGACAGGTAAGACAGGTCTCAGTGACTGCTGTGCTGGCGGCTGCTCCCCGTGCTTCAAGCTGTCAGACTGATATATTCACAGTAACGTTTTAACTTAAAGGAAAGGCCACTAAATAAAAAGAAACTTAGTATGATGAAAGTGAGTAAGAAACTTTTTATAGTGGTTACGGCCCGACTCCTTTCGTTTCTGTCAGCATTTGATGGATTACACTGTCCCAGGACTCCATTACCTCTAATAGGCCAGTCTTCAAACCCAAACTGGTCGTTATGTTGAAATCTCGCCGAATTCATATGACGGGGTGAGAGTGAAAACAAGTTGTGACAGCTATGGTTCCCAAAAGGATTTATCCATCTTTTTAGCTAGTTGTTTGATTTAAAAAAATTAATAAATAGCAGTCAGGGGATCAGATATACATTTAAACCTCTGTTTCTAAAGTTACATTACCGAAACATCCCCCAGTAGGTTGTTCTGGCACGCTCGCTACGCTCGCTCGCTGGGGTACAGTATGACAATTTTACGCCTCACTACTTTCAAATGTCACCAGCCGCCACTGGATAAATGCTGGACAAGAGGGTTAGTTGACATGCACCTACCACATGCACAAATCCTGTTGCCCACGGGATAGAGTCTCAAAGTAATTGGCCAGTCTGGGTGTTGAGACAGAATATTGAGTTGGAAATGTCGCCTTACACAAATATCGAATTTGACATATCGTGATTCAGAAATATCAACAGCAATAATATCATGGTCAAGAAAATCAAATTTAAGGTAAAAAAAATTGTTTTAAAAAATATGAAGGTCATTAATATTGTTTGGAAAAATATAGGGGTCGATCCAGATTTTTTTACGTACGAATCGTACAAGTCCCGTACAAACTGGCAAGTACGATTCGTATGTAAAAAAGACCATACGAATCGCATTGGGAATATACCCCGACAGGTCCTCGGTTCGGAAAAAGTGTCCGACACATCCCCGGACGTTTTTACGTACGACTCGGCAAACCGACGTCCGAACGCTCAAGTACGATCCGTCCCGTCCGTCCGAATCCACAACCATATGGTAAAAACACTGTGCGGAGCGGACCTCCACAGCAACCATGGAGACGTCCAAACATGTGCCCGCATACGTGCCGAACACCCCCCGTATGTACACGACGTCCCCCCAGCCCCCCCGTATGTACGCGATGTCCCCCCAGCCCCCCCGTATGTCCGCGACGTCCCTCCAGCCCCTCCCGTATGTATGCGATGTCCCCCCAACCCCCCGTATGTCTGCGACGTCCCACCAGCCCCCCCCGTAAGTACGCGACGTCCCCCCACCCCCGTATGTACGGTGCGGACCCCCACCCCCGTATGTACGCTGCGGACCCCCACCCCCGTATGTACGGTGCGGACCCCCACCCCACCCCCGTATGTACGGTGCGGACCCCCACCCCTGTATGTACGGTGCGGACCCCCACCCCCGTATGTACGGTGCGGACCCCCACCCCACCCCCCGTATGTACGGTGCAGACCCCCACCCCCATACGGTATGTATGTTTTTTTCAGTGAATTGCTAAGGTTTTTTAAATGCTAATTTCTAACTATAACGTTCCTGAAACCTATGGTTTTTCAGTGAATTTCAAAGGTTTTGTAAATGCTAATTTCTAACTATAACGTCTGTAAAACCTATGGTTTTTTCAGTGAATTTCAAAGGTTTTGTAAATGCTAATTTCTAACTATAACGTCTGTAAAACCTATGGTTTTTTCAGTGAATTTCAAAGGTATTTTAAATGTTAATTTCTAATAATAATGTTCATTAAACCTACAATTTTTTCAGTGATTTTAAATTATCATTCCATTCTCAACCCGGTTAAAACAGCCGATATCGCCTGTTTTCCAGCAATAGTTCCCGCCCAAAAAAATTGCCACAAATCAGAGCAACAACGAACGCAAAGAATATACAGAGTAGGCGTTCCTGTACAAAAGTAACACGAAAACACCACTTCCCAATATTTTCAATGAGCAGCCAAATCTGCGGTGCGTTCCAAAAATAGGCGATAAGCTGCGTTATCAGTAGGAATGTAACATCTGCCTTTTACTGGTGTAAAGTAGGATGACTACCTACATTGTGAAAGGGAGCCCAGCCCAGAATCACATCTGAAGACCAACACATGTCATAGAGCTACTGTTCATGCACCTCTGACACCCAAGAAGGTCACAAAACCCACTGCCCCCACCCTTAGGATCTACCCCCGGACCACCCCCCTACTACCACTGAGGCAGCGCACAACAGGACAGCGGAACTTCCAAAAACGGCATGGCCCCTCAGCCACTCAATAGCTGAATGTAGCGAGATCTGGCAACCAATCATGTGCGAAGAACGCAAGTCACCCACCAATAATAATACACACAACACGCAGGACTGGCATACGACAGGCCATCCCAATCCGTTTACACATACAGGGAGGGACAAGAACGCTACATAGCCCAGCTTTTCATTGTAGTGATCTGCTGCTCACAGGTCTAGTTGTCAGTACGCCACAGCCAATCCCTGATGGCTGGTTTCCATCCACACCACACCCATCAAGCACAGGCATCACAGGATAGGTGACCCTGCCAATAAAAACCACCGGACGCACGTGCTCCACGCCATTTCCATTTTAGACTTGGTGCACCGTATGCACTGCGGTCGGCACAGGCACACCGCCACAGGATGGTGAATTTCGGTCCACCGAGGTAGGGGCATTGTAAGTGCTGAGCGGGTGTGCAGCCTGCGATGATGCCCCGTACCGGTGGTCCGGACAGCTCATGTTTTGTGTGCCCTGCTGGACCGCAGTGTAGGCCAGAGCCATCGAACAGTGGGGGCCTACTTGGTCACTGAGTTAGTGGCACCACAAGGGCTGAGTGGGTGTGCAACCTGCGATGATGATGGGTGCACTGGTATGTCCTCTGCCATGGCAAAATCTAGACGCAGCACCAAATGTGAGACCTGTTGGCCTGCGGAGCGGGGCTGCACGATGTGGAGTGTGCCCTGTCCACGAAAAGGTGAGCAGTCAGGCCTGGGTGCGCAAGGGCTGGCAGACACCTCTAGGCAGCGGGAGTGGATGGGGTGCTGCAGCCTGGGAGCGCAGCGGCGGGCAGACACCTCTGAGCAGTGGAAGTGGATGATGTGCAGCAGCCTGGATACACAAAGGCGAGACAGCGATTTAGGCGTGCGCAGTCGTATATACTCTCCCATTCCTGATTCTGTACTATGTTTCAGATGTGGGAGCTTGAGGGGTCCACTAGGTCCCGGCATGTGGTTGGAGACACATCGGTGGCATAAAGGTGAGCTGTGAGGGATTTGTCTACAGTGTGGGCACTCACTGTCCCTACTCATCTCTTCCTTTCTCTCCCTCACACTCTTTCTCTCTCTTCCTCTTTCTCACACTGTTTCCCTCTTTCTCTCTCTCTTCCTCTCTCTCTCACTCTTTCTCTCTCTCTTTCTCTCTCTCTCACTCTTCCTCTGTTTGTCTCTTCCTATTTCTCATACTCTTTCTCTCTTTCTCTCTCTTCCTCTCTCTCAATGTTTCTCACGCTCTTCGTATCTCTAACTCTTTCTCTCTTACTCTCTGTCTTCCTCTCACTCTTTCTTTCTTTTTCTCTCTCTCTTCCTCTCACTATCTCACTATCACTGTTTCTCCCTTTCTCTGTCTTCCTCTCACTCTTTCTTACTTTTTCTCTCTCCCTCTCCCTCTTTCTTTCTCTCTCTCATCCTATCTCACACTCTTTCTATGTCTCTCTCTCTCTCTCCTTTGAGGAACGCATGTCGCACAATCTTATCTTGCTTTTTGTCTAACAGGCTGTGATTCACGGATTGATGCCCCCCCCAACACGGAACTACCGCCACTCAGTGCCACCAGAGCTGAACGCGTGTGCAGCCTGCCATGATGCGTGGCCATCCTGACAATCAACACACATTCTGAATTGTGAGGTCTGTTTACCGCGTGTACACAACACCTGAGAAGGTTGCTTCGGCACATGGTGCACCCTCTTACACACACACCGGTGGCAGAAGGTGAGCAGAAAGGCTTGTTTCCGCAGCAGCGGGCAGTCACCTCTGGGTGGTGGGATTGGATAGTGTGCAGCAGGCCTGGGTACACAAGAGCGGACAGACACCTCCGGGCACTGAGAGTGGATGGGGTGCAGCAGCCTGGGTGCACAACAGCGTGCAGACACCTCTGGGCAGTGGGAGTGGATGGGGTACATCAGCCTGGGTGCGCCGACGCAGGCAGACACCTCTGGGCGGCAGGAGTCGATGGTGTGCAACAGCCTGAGTGTGCAGGCCAGACGGACATCTCTGGGTGACGGGAGTAGATGGGGTGCATCAGCCTGAGTGCGCAGGGGCAAAACAGAGAATTACGTGTGTGCAGTTGTATGTACTCTCTCACACTGTTTCTCTCTTTCTCGCCTCACTCTTTCTCTCTCTCACTCTTTCTCTGTCTTCCTCTCTCTCACTCTTCCTCTCTTTCTCTCTCTCTCTCTCCTTTGTTGGACGCATGACGTACCATCTTATCTTTCTTTTTGTCTTGCAGGCTGTGATTCACAAATTGTCGAGGGATGACACGCCATACCTGTACCAACTTTTATTTTGTTCTTTTGTTTAAATAAAATGTTTTATATGTAAATCCATACATGACTAAGATTCTTATTTGTCCAACCTCACAAGCATGTTCTTATTAATAATTGTACCACATTAGCCAATTTTTTATGTTCCAGATTCCCTAACGTGACTGTCACATTTGTTTGTGGAGGGTGGGGTGAGGAGGGATGGAGTACAAGGAGCTGTTGCTGGGGGGTGTCGGAGCAGTGTCGGATGTCCCACCTGCATAATCATTGGCTCCTTTGCATCTGTTCTCAGAGACTTGCGAGCCGGCGGGATGTCTCGTAGATGAACAGCTGCGAGCCGACTGGCTGGCTCATAGAGGGAGAGCCGCAGCCCGTCAGTTCGCAGAGGGAGAGCTGCAGGCCAGCTCGCAGAGGAACAGCTGCGGGCTGGCAGGTATAGGGAAAGGTGCGGGCCGTCAGCTTCCAAAGGGATAGCTGAGGAACAGTGATGTGGGGAGAGGGAGCGTGAAGGGGGTATCTCACAGAGAGAGACCTGCGGTATATTTCCAGTCTTGCCTTCACAGATACAACTGCGGCCCGAGAAGTCGCACCCGAAGAGCGGCGAGCCGACCGGTGGTTCGCAGAGGGAGACTTGCGGGCCCAAGAAAGTTGTTGAGGGTATGCTGGTGATGTGGGAAGAGGGTGCGTTACCTGCTGATGTGGGGAGAGGCAGCGCGAAAGGAGTATCTCGCACAGACAGAGCTCCGGTATGTTTTCAGAGTTGCCTCGGACAGATGCGAGCTGATGGACTGAATCACAAAATGGCTTTTCAATGCTCATGTAGTGTCACAGTTCGCACCCAGGCTCGCAGAGGGACATCTGCAGCCTGCGGGCTCAACTCACAGAGGGAGAACTACGGGCCGTTCGCTCCCAAAGGAACAGCAGCGTACTAGCTTGCAGAGGTAGAGGCACAGCAGCTTACTAGCTCACAAAGGTAGAGAGCCGCGAGCCGATGGAGTGGCTTCTAAAGGAATAGCTGCGAAGTGGTGATGTGGGGAGAGGGAGCGTGGAACGGGAATCTCGCACTGACAGAGCTCCGGTATATTTTCAGTATTTCCTCGCAGGGGTAGAACTATGGAGAGATACGAGCTGACGGACTGAATCACAAAATGGCTGCCAACACTTCCTAGTCTCAGCAGTTGGCAGCCAATGAGCCGCAAACTCGTGCTCGTAACGCCTCAACCAATTAGATGTCAGAATTCTCAAATATCGATATCTGTACAATATAATATTTCTCAAAAAACTACTGAACGGATTTACCCCATTTAAACAAAAGCATGCTTTCCGGACCACAACCTTTCTCCCTGCCAAATGTGGCGCATCCACTCGCAAAGAGGCACAGCAGCGTACTAGCTCACAAAGGTAGAGAGCTGCGAGCAGACGGACTGCCTTCTAATGGCATAGCTGCAAGCTGGTGATGTGGGCAGAGGGAGAGTGAAAGGGGTTTCTCGCACAGACAGAGCTCCGGTATATTAAATTGCCCCCGGCACCTTTGTTTTATATTTTCACTCGATGTGAGGCACAAGATGGCTGTTACCACTTCCTGGTTTCAAGTGTTAGCAGCCAATCAGAGGACACTTCCTGGTTTGAAGAGATAGCAGCCAATCAGAGGCAAGCTCGTGCTCGGGAGTTAGGCTCTGCCCAGATGTATATATTTTTCCTTTAATATCTCAAAAACTACTGAACGGATTTACACCATTTCAACAAAAGCGGGCTTTCTGGACCAAGACCTTTCTCCCTGCCCAATTTGGCATAATTCTGTTCAGCAGTTTGACCTGTAGCCTTGTCTAAAGTTTCCTATGGAAAATGCATTCAGAAAACACGTTTTGGGATCCCCCTTTTTTCTCAGCCCCCCTTGACCAATCATCCCCAAACTTTCAAGATAGGAGCTGATCAAAAAAGAGAAACTTTTTGGAATCTTTCGTAAAGATTCGCCAAACGATGCCAAAGTTATAAGCACAGGAAAAAATGCTTTTCCTATGGAAACGTGGTCCTAAATATAACTATCTACTGGTCAACGCCAGTAGATAATATATATATTATCTACTGGCGGTCGCCAGTAGACAGTTATAGTTAGGACCGTGTTTCCATAGGAAATCTGAAAATTCTATTTTGAATAACTTTTGCGCCGGTTGACGAATCCTCGCGAAATTTTCAAAACTAATGGGGCGCTCCGCTCAGCTCCTACCCTGAAAGTCTCGGGGTGATTCGTCAAGCGGGGGCCGAGAAAAAAGGGGGGTCCCAAAACGCGTTTTCCCCATGCATTTTTCCATAGGACCTTTAGTCGAAGGTACAGCCCGAACGGCTGAACAGAATTACTTGAAATTTGGCAGAGAAGTAGTCCTCAGGTCAGGGAAGTGCCTTTTGCAGGTCTGGTGTCAATCTGTTCAGTAGTTCCTGAGAAAATAGCATTTAAAAGCATATAAATATCTATAAGCGCGTACCGTGCGCGCACCATAAGCGCACGGTGCGCGCACCATAACGTGCGCAAGCAAAATTCTGATTGGTTGTTACATGTCTGTAAACATTCGAATCGGTCGAAATCAGGAAGTGTCGGCCGCCATTTTGTCTGTCACACTGAAAAGGAAAGGTGGAGAACGTGAAAAGGGGGCAGAGTAGGGAGTTCCTGACCCCCTAGCGTTTGTCAGGGGGTCACAGTGGGACCCCGAAGGGCCTATAAAAAGATTTTTTATTTTTTTTTAAATTCACGAGGTACGCGCACCGTGCTCGCACGGCAAAAAATAAAAAAAATAAAAGATTTCAAAAAGAAGATTAAGTGTTTAGATATTAGGTGGCTCTAAAAAGAGCCGTTGTGTTTATTGAGTGGTTTTTGGTACCTACAAGTAAGTACCGATGCAGAGTCTAAAGTTCAAGAGGAAGACTCTGTTCCCTTCATCATTGAAATGTACACCGTCTCCTCTATAAATGCCTTGCATGTTGTAACGCAAGTTGTTGTGGTATATAGAACCCATACCATAGTCTCTGAGGAAAGCAGAAACAGACTTATTGACGTGCTTTCTTGCTTTGTCAATCTGCGGACAATGTTGGTTGGACCAGTTCCACTTTTGCATATATTAGAATATACAAAGGCAGTTTGTGGAAAAAGTGACATCAATTGCACAAAGGTGTCCTTAATAAGCATTTCCAGACCTACCCCAGTTAAAGTGCCTAGGTCATTTCCACCACAGTGCACAATAATAAGGTTAGGCTGTGGGAGATGTAGAAAGGTTTTCACCAAAGGCATTAATTGGTGCCACTTTAACCCTCTCTGACCAATCCATTTAATGTCTACATTTGGCAAAGCAAGATCTTTCACAATACCTCTTTTTTCTGCAAACTTTTCACTCCAGAAGACATAGCTGTGACCTATAATCCACACTGTGAACATCTTCCAAGGAGATCTGGATGCACTCAGAAGGTGTCTTTCAGTAGAATGGCAATATGAAAAGAAAGATAGTTGTAAAATGGAGGCTTACATACCTTAAAAAAAATAAAAATAGATCATTGGCTGTTTCAGACCATTCAACAGTAAAAACTAGGCTGTATGTTTAAATTTTTAAAAGCATGTTTTGTATTGGTTCAGAAAAATGTGTTCCCACAGAACATTAGTTAGGATTTGCTGTTAGGTTTGAAAAGTCAAGCACTCTTGCTCTTTGTGTGCTGAACTTCTGACCTCTCTGCTCACACCAGTGTTCCATGACCTGTTGCTATGGTAGCAGGCAGAAGTCATGTTGGGGGAAGGGATCATTTGGAAAGGGTTGAAATTTGCAACCAATAGAAATGTGTGATTCCATTTGAAAAAATGTGGGGAACACTGTGATTTGAAGTTAACATGTATATGTGTGAAAAAAGAGAGGGAAAGATTGCCATTTACTGGTTCTGCTGAGAGGTGTACAGTTCAGAGATTCTGGCTCTGATAATCTGCTGTGTGAGTGGCACATTTCTTTCTCAACTAACTACTTTTAAAGGTGAGTTATGAATTTGAGAGGGGATGTATGTGGTGTAGTTGGATATAAATAATAGAAATTTGATTTTTCTTATAAAGTTGTGTTTTACATTTTATGTTAAGGAAGATATTTAACTGCCTTGAACATGTCAGATATTATGGAGTATGTCTTCACCATAAGTTAAGGTGTACTGGTATCACCCAGAAATAATGTTTTGTGCCTAGAATCACACCATGAGTCTGTGTGCACACAGGAATTTTTCACAGAGATTTAATTTGTGTTGCTCTTGCTTTGTTAGACTTGCACTCGCAGGAAAGGGGCAGCTTGTTTTCAAGAACTGTGATGGTTAGCATTCAGCAGAAATCACTTTCTCACAAATGAGAGGCAAATGCAAACACATTTGAAAACAGCATGGTACATTTCCCTTCCACTTTTAAAGTTGTGTTTTACATTTTATGTTAAGGAAGATATTTAAGTTCCTTGAACTTGAAAGATATTATGGAGTATGTCTAAACCATAAGTTAAGGTGTACTGGTATCACCCAGGAATACTGTTTTGTGCCTAGAATCACACCATGAGTCTGTCTGCACACAGGAATTCTTCTCAGAGATTTAATTTGTGTTGCTCTTGCTCTGTTAGACTTGCACTCGCAGGAAAGGGGCAGCTTGTTTTCAAGAACTGTGATGGTTAGCATTCAACAGAAATCACTTTCTCACAAATGAGAGGCAAATGCTAACACATTTGAAATTAGCATGGTAAATTTTCCTTCCACTTTTAAAGTTGTGTTTTACATTTTATGTTAAGGAAGATATTTAAGTGCCTTGAACTTGAAAGATATTATGGAGTATGTCTAAACCATAAGTTAAGGTGTACTGGTATCACCCAGGAATACTGTTTTGTGCCTAGAATCACACCATGAGTCTGTGTGCACACAGGAATTTTTCACAGAGATTTAATTTGTGTTGCTCTTGCTCTGTTAGACTTGCACTCACAGGAAAGGGGCAGCTTGTTTTCAAGAACTGTGATGGTTAGCATTCAGCAGAAATCACTTTCTCACAAATGAGAGGCAAATGCTAACACATTTGAAATTAGCATGGTACATTTTCCTTCCACTTTTAAAGTTGTGTTTTACATTTTATGTTAGGGAAGATATTTAAGTGCCTTGAATTTGAAAGATATTATGGAGTATGTCTAAACCATAAGTTAAGGTGTACTGGTATCACCCAGAAATACTGTTTTGTGCCTAGAATCACACCATGAGTCTGTCTGTACACAGGATTTCTTCTCAGAGATTTAATTTGTGTTGCTCTTGCACTGTTAGCCTTGCACTCGCAGGAAAGGGGCAGCTTGTTTTCAAGAACTGTGATGGTTAGCATTCAGCAGAAATCACTTTCTCACAAATGAGAGGCCAATGCTAACACATTTGAAATTAGCATGGTACATTTTCCTTCCACTTTTAAAGTTGTGTTTTACATTTTATGTTAGGGAAGATATTTAAGTGCCTTGAATTTGAAAGATATTATGGAGTATGTCTAAACCATAAGTTAAGGTGTACTGGTATCACCCAGGAATACTGTTTTGTGCCTAGAATCACACCATGAGTCTGTCTGCACACAGGAATTCTTCTCAGAGATTTAATTCGTGTTGCTCTTGCTCTGTTAGACTTGCACTCGCAGGAAAGGGGCAGCTTGTTTTCAAGAACTGTGATGGTTAGCATTCAACAGAAATCACTTTCTCACAAATGAGAGGCAAATGCTAACACATTTGAAATTAGCATGGTACATTTTCCTTCCACTTTTAAAGTTGTGTTTTACATTTTATGTTAGGGAAGATATTTAAGTGCCTTGAATTTGAAAGATATTATGGAGTATGTCTAAACCATAAGTTAATGTGTACTGGTATCACCCAGAAATACTGTTTTGTGCCTAGAATCACACCATGAGTCTGTCTGTACACAGGATTTCTTCTCAGAGATTTAATTTGTGTTGCTCTTGCACTGTTAGCCTTGCACTCCCAGGAAAGGGGCAGCTTGTTTTCAAGAACTGTGATGGTTAGCATTCAGCAGAAATCACTTTCTCACAAATGAGAGGCAAATGCTAACACATTTGAAATTAGCATGGTACATTTTCCTTCCACTTTTAAAATTGTGTTTTACATTTTATGTAAAGGAAGATATTTAAGTGCCTTGAACATGTCAGATATTATGGAGTATGTCTTCACCATAAGTTAAGGTGTACTGGTATCACCCAGGGATACTGTTTTGTGCCTAGAATCACACCATGAGTCTGTGTGCACACAGGAATTCTTCTCAGAGATTTAATCCGTGTTGCTCTTGCTCTGTTAGACTTGCACTCGCAGGAAAGGGACAGCTTGTTTTCAAGAACTGTGATGGTTAGCATTCAGCAGAAATCACTTTCTCACAAATGAGAGGCAAATGCTAACACATTTGAAATTAGCATGGTACATTTTCCTACCACTTTAAAAGTTGTGTTTTACATTTTATGTAAAGGAAGATATTTAAGTGCCTTGAATTTGAAAGATATTATGGAGTATGTCTTCACCATAAGTTAAGGTGTACTGGTATCACCCAGGGATACTGTTTTGTGCCTAGAATCACACCATGAGTCTGTGTGCACACAGGAATTCTTCTCAGAGATTTAATCCGTGTTGCTCTTGCTCTGTTAGACTTGCACTCGCAGGAAAGGGGCAGCTTGTTTTCTTGAACTGTGATGGTTAGCATTTACTAGAAATCACTTTCTCACAAATGAGAGGCAAATGCTAACACATTTGAAATTAGCATGGTACATTTTCCTTCCACTCCCGCAATGGGTGAGGTAGTTTTTACATGTTCAAAACTCCAATTAACCTTTACCACACATGTACTCTTACATACATGTCTGCAGTCTTCATGCAGTTGTGCAAGCGTCCATGCAGATCTGTGTTGCACCTGACAATACACGGTCTCCAGAAGCACGATCTTAGCACACAGAGAGGTGCTTCTCCTGCACTCTCATGCTTACTATTCAGCTCTGTGTGGTATTTCAGATAGCAGTGTGTAATGCTAACACATTCAACGTCACCAAGGCTCATTTCCTTTGCTCTACTCTAATCACTCACCCTGTAACACATGCTGATGGTCTCAAGTAGCTGTTAGGACATGTGCTCTTTTCTGCCTCTCTAAAATATAAGGAAAATGTGTCAGGCTGCAATAGTAATTATCACTTCCTCTTCCACAGTAGTAAATGTGCTTTGAAATTGCCAAACCAAAATCGTTTTTTGCCTAGAATCACACCATGAGTCTGTGTGCACACAGGAATTGATGTTAGAGATTTAATACGTGTTGCTCTTGTTCTGTCAGACTTGCAGTTGTAGGAAAGGGACAGGTCATATGATAGGATTTGAAAAGCTCAAAAAAAATCGTGATATATTAAAATTACATAAAGGTATTTTTTTTTTAGTTTCTTTTAGGTATTGCTGAACAACAGTGAAATTAATTAAAGATGCCTATAAAGTCAAGAAAGAGAAAAGAACAGCAACAACATCTATATTTGAAGAAAACTGGACCAAAAAAATAGTTGAAGAACCTCATGTTGGAAAAAAGAAAAAGTCTTCTGGTAAGCAGACTAAGGATTTTTTTAAAAATATCTTCAAACAAAGAAAAAATGTTAAAAATATATCCACTGCAAATAGTGTTTCAAGTACAAAACAACAACAGAGTCGACAGAAAATACGAAAAGCGAATGTAGAATCAGAAGTAAGAAAGAGTGACTTAACACGAAAAATAGATTTTAAAAACATTCGTAGAAAAATGTTTTCAGAGAAGAGTGATGTTAAATTTGCTAAAGGATGTGAACAAATATAAGAAGAAAACCAAATTTTATAAAAAAAAGAAATATATTGAAACAATTGTTGCTAAGGCTTTGGAAATAAAACGAAAACTATTCATTTTAATTTTGAACAGGATGCGTAGATTAGAAAAATTAGTCAAAGCAATGAAGTCACAAAGCAAAAGGAAAAGAGTAGTGAAAAAAATAACTTTTGTAAAGTGTTCTTAGGAGAATGGAAGCATAGTTCAAGTACTGAACCACTTTTTAATGAAGAGAGTTATCTTCAAAGTAATAGTTTGTTGCATGCAGTTGACACCAATGGTCGAGCTTATGACGTTAAAGATGGTTGTGTAATGGAAAAGGAGCAAATGGTTCCAAGAAATGAGGAAGAAGTGTTAGCTGATGAGGTTATGGGGAAACGTCCTAAAGCCCCAGTGTACACTTGGAATTGTAGTAGTATTGCACTGTGCGACAGGAATCTATTGATAAATTACGTGACTTCTTAAGAGAATATATTAAAAAGAGTGTTAAACAGAAGATTAAGGTGCTTCAAAGACTAGACCCATGCAGAGTGAGAGAGAATACTGGTTTGCAAGGACATTCTCTTGCTTGTCTATCTAGGAAAGTTTGCAAAAGTGTTTTTCACCATTTTAGGATGCTGGCTGTTCATCATACTGAAATGAGAAAGTTTGTGAGAACATTGTATTTTGCTAAAAGTCCAGCACTAAAGTTAAATGAGTTGAATAGTGCTCTGTTCCGTGGATCTGTATCAGATGTAGTGAAGGTTGCTGATGATATTCAGTTTTGTTACTTTGGCCCAGAGCAAGAAAGTGCAGGAAATGACACAGTTATTGAGGAAAATGTGGAAGAGACTGTAGAACTCATTGTTAGTAAAAATTTTGAAGATGAAATGACAAAATTTGCTATCATCTCTAATGAAAGACCAAATATTACTTGTATTTGTTGCCGGAGAAGCCATTATAAAATTCAAACAAGGAATGTTGATCTGTATAAAAAAAGTGAAAATTAAGATAATTATAAGTGGAAGGACTTTGCAACATATATATTTCTGGAAAATAGTTTTGATTTGGGTGAAGATCAGCGTATTTGTAAATACTGTTATAACAAGTTAGAAGAAAATAGAATGCCAGCTAGAGCTGTACATAATAATTTAGAATTGGTTGATATTCCTGCAGAACTTTCTGCTTAAATACGTATGAGTCTATACTCATTCAATGTGTCCATCTGTTTCAGACCATAGTGCGTATGGAGACCAAAACAGGTAAATTACCTCCTTCGGATTTACAAAGAGGTTTAAAAGGAAGAGTTGTCTATTTGCCATTGGATTTGAAAAAAAATATGGAAACAATTGATGCAGATAGATTGGAAACTGAACCATTAGTTATTTGGGTTAATGGAGTACCAACAAAGAATAAGAAAATTTGGCAGGAGCTGGTAGATGTACGAAAAGTACAAAGAGCAAATTTATATTTGAAAAGAAATAATAAATGGTATGAAACAATTTATATGGATGAAGATGAAGAAGTTTTACTAGCAGACTCAGGAATACCAGCTGGGTAAATTGAAAAAGTGGATAAGTCAAAAGAAGAAGAAATTTATGAACATTTCAGCATACATCCTCTTCATTGTAAAGAAGTTATGGGAAACACTATTGATCTGTTTCAGATGAAAAAAGCACAAGGAACTCCCGTGAGTGTATGGGAGGAGAGCTTGGAAGCTCGTTGTTTTCCCCAGCTATTTCCTACAGGAAAAGGTGGACGATATGATGAACGTCCAGTACAGATTCCTGCTTCTGAGTATCGGACTACAAGGTCATATGCAGAAGATCCAAGATTTCGTCAAAGTATTCCTTATTTGTTCCATCTTTTATTTGAAAGTGACTTGTCTGCACTATCTTATGCAGTAAATCACATTTTAAAAACTGGAGTACATCTACATAATGTGTCTGCAAAGGATTTTATGAACAAAGTGCAACAGCAAAATGATCATTTGGAATCTCAATTGATAAATTTGATGGCTTGTCAGCGAGGAACTAATGAATATTGGTACCGACGCCATGGAGAATTGAAATGTATGTTACGGAATTTAGGAACTCCTACATGGTTCCTTTCCCTAAGCTGTGCTGAGTACGCTTGGGATGATTTACTGGATTTTCTTCGAGAGGCAAATTCAAATATTGAAAACATCCAATACAAGACAGCAGGAGAATTGTGCTCATTGGATCCGGTTAATGTTTGTAGATATTTCAATCATAGATTTGAGGCTATGAAGTCCTTCATCTGCAATAAAAAAAATCCACCTCTTGGAGAAGTTGTGGATTTCTTTTGGAGAAAATAGTACCAAGCAAGAGGTGCTCCTCATATTCATATGCTGTTGTGGATCAAGGATGCCCCAAAATTTGGAACAGATTCTGATGATGCAGTTGTATCTTTCATTGAAGAATATGCAACATGTGCTATACCTAAAAGCACAGAATAAAAAAACTTAAAATAGCAAGTTTTACGTTTCCAAAGTCATCGGTGTGGAAAATACTGTCGACGAAAGTACAAGAGTAAGGATAAATTCTACACAAAATGTCGATTTGGATTTCCACGACCAGTTCTTTCAAAAGGAAGAGTAAACAGTTTTATGTCAGCTGTGCAACATACTATTACAAGAAAATCGCCTAAGAATACCCACAACCTAAGAAGAAAAGAAGAGTCAAAATATATAAATGACTACAACCCAGTCATTTTATCCATGTGGAATGCTAACATGGATATACAATATGTAGCTGACAATTCTATTGCTGTTGCTCGGTATGTCACATCTTACATCACAAATCTGAGAAAACAGAATTGAAAGAAATGTGGGAAGAGATTTCTCACAAGAAGACTGTCAGTAAAAGGCTATACAGTTTCAGTTTAAAGATGTTATCGCATCGAGAAATTGGATCCTACGAATGCTCAGATAGGTTATCATCTGCAAGTCTGTACTCCAAATCCAGAAGAATAATTTGGGTAAGTTTAGGCCTTGCAGAAATGAGAAATCGGGTACTGAAATCTGTTCGAGAAATTGAATATTTAGCAGAGTACGAACCTGAAAGTACAGACATTTTAAGAACAAACATGTTGGACACATATTACCCACAAAGAAGTCATCATCTTAAGAACATGTGTCTATATGAAGTGCTGCAGAACTACATTTATAAACGGAATACCACAGAAGACATCAACAATGGAAAATATAAAGTCACTGGTGAGGAAGGATGTTTGGTAAAACAAACAAAAGGAAGTTTGATTAATCACCGGAAGCTGAGTTGCGACACTACTGACAAAAAGGAATTTTACTACTTGGCACTTTTACAGCTGTTTAAACCATGGCGTTCAGAGGACGAACTACTTGGAGATTTTCAGAGCTATGAAGATTCCTTTAATGCTTGCAAAGATAGCATAGAATGCAGTACTTTCTCAACTTATGTTCAAATGTTAAATGAAGAAATTGAACAAGAAGCAACAATTGCAGCTGAAGTAGCTAGAGACAGTTCTCAAGACAGTCAAAGTTCTGGGACATTCAGTCAAGATCCTCTAGGACAACCAATCGTAGAAAATGAAGCTGCAATAGCCATGACTGAAGTCGAAATAGCTATGAATCAAGCTCAGGAAGATTTAATAAACTTACCAAATATGGAACAACAACTGAATGATGAACAACAACAAATTTATGAGGAAGTCAGAAAAAAAATTGATCACGGATTACTACATGAAAATAAAGAGTGCTCATGCACATCGTTTCAACCAATCAGAATGTATGTGAGTGGACAAGCCGGAACTGGAAAAAGTTTCTTGATTAAAGTAATTAGAAGCTATCTACAGCAAAAAACAGATTCAACTTTGTCTTGTGTTGTTACTGCTCCAACTGGGTTAGCAGCATATAACATAAAAGGAATTACCCTCCATCGTTACCAGTAGAGCACGAGAACAAAATACAATACCACAAGCTAACAGGAGAAGCATGTTTTGAAGTTGCAAGAGTATTGAAAAAAATGAAAGTTCTCATCATTGATGAGGTAAGCATGGTATCAAACTTAATGCTTGCCTTTGTGCATTTAAGAATGCAGCAAATTCTAAAGACAAACTATGAAGTGCTATTTGGAGGAAAACATGTTATAGTTTTTGGGGATCTTCTGCAGCTCACTGCAGTTAAAGGACAACCAGTATTTCAAACCCTTACACATGAAAACACGAAAAAGTCATTAGGAAGTATAGGTAATGTGAATATTTGGACATACTTTGAGTATAAAGAACTCATTACCAATATGCGGCAAGCCAATGATGAGGATTATGCAAGTATTCTCAAAGATATCAGAATTGGACTACTCACAGAACATGGCATAAAAGCTTTACAGAGTCGATTGCTATGTAATGTGTTTCCAACAGAACAAATAGTTCCAGAGAAAATATACAAGAACATTGCTGAAAAAAATACTGTAATCTGCTTAATGCCAACACTACATGAATGCTCTATATTCAATCAAGAACTTTTGAAATTGGAAAATGAAGAGATTGTCAAACTGAAAGCTGTGGATAAAATACAACATGAAGGAATAACTGTTATATTGACAAACAAATTGACAAGTAAATTGGATTCTCTAGAGAAAAACATCTCGAAAACAGCCGGTTTAGAAAAGAATCTATATGTATGTATGAACTGTCAAGTAATTTTAAGACGTAATTTGGATGTAGAGAAAGGTTTAGTGAACGGAGCTATGGGTAAAGTTGTGGGTTTTGTTAATTACCAGAAAAAAGTTGGAATTGAATTTTTAAAAATAAAATTTGATCAGATTGAAGAGGTTAAAGACATTTGTCGTTGTTCAGTTCGTTTCTTGCTTGTGAAAGACTTATATGTACGTAGGAAGCAGTTTCCGTTTTCTCTAGCATATGCTGTAACTATTCACAAATCTCAAGGATTAACTGTAGATAGTGCATTTGTAAACATTGGATCTACTGTGTTTAAAGAAGGTATGGCATATGTTGCTTTGACACGCGTGAAAAAAATATCTGGTTTATTCATGATAGACTTTGATGACTCAAAAGTTAGTGCTGATGCAAACTGTGTAAAGGAGTATAATAGATTAAGAAGAAGCTATGCTCCTCATTTAGGTCAGTATCCTGTGTTTGAAAAAAGTGTTGTTTGTCGGAAAAGGAGATTTGAGAATATCTGTAATGAGGATGTACAGAAGAGAAAACAAAAAGAGAGTGATGTGACTGCAAGCAAAAAGAAAAAGGACAGTGTTGAAGAGGTTGTTGGTTGTCATTTTGAAAGTAGCGCTGGTGTCAACTGCTACGCAAATTTAGTGCTGAATGTTGTATTTTATCTTCAAATTTTGCAAGAGCAGATAATACTAAATCATGAAAAAATATTCTGTTCTCTGCTGAGTCTCCTTTATGAGAAGCTGAGTAATGATAAAACTAAAATAGAAAGTGCTTCTGATGTTAGAAATCTTTTAGATGAATGTTCTGGATGTACACAGTTTACACAAGATGTCCAGCAAGATGCACAGGAATTCTTGATGTATATGCTTATGGTACTGGAAGATGAAGGAGTAGAAATAGAAAATATATTAGGTGTCTCATATAAATGGGAACATTGTTGTGAAAACTGTATGAACACATGCAGCAGTAATGTTGATTCTGAAAGGTTAATATATTTAACATTACCAGAGAGTAAAACAGTGACTTTTAGTAAATTAGTTAAAGATGCAAATCACAACATGGAATGTTCTCAATGTAAATCAGACATGTTATCAACGTTATTTTTTAATAAATATGGACAGTATGTAATTTTAATGATGCAACGTTGTAGAGCAGATGGAACTAAAATGGAAACTTTACTAAAGAAGTTTGTAGGAAATCAATTATCAATATCAGGTAAAACTTTTGTTGCAGTTGCAATTATTTTTCATGATGGACCTTCTATAACTTCTGGTCATTACACAGTTTATCTTAAATGTGAAAAAGGATGGACACTGTGTAAGGATTCTCAATTGATTTTCAAGCATCGTTTGCCTTATGACTTACCAAATTGTTACTTAATTTTTCTAAAACTAAAATTTTAGATACAAATTCCAGCATCTGAGTAAACCATTATTTCAATTTTATAGGGTTAACATTGGATATTTCACTTACAAAGGATTTTAAAATTACCATTTGGCCTCATGGAAAGGTGAAGGTAACAATTGTGGACTTGTTTGACAGATATTATTTTGGTGTACGTGCTTAAGCAGCAAGATTTACAGACGTTATTTATTGCAAATAGTTATTGTTCTTAGAAGGTATTTTTAATATATTTGTGACATTTCTATCAAGGTCTGTTTTAGTGGGAAGAGATTCAGGGCTTTTTTTAAACAATCTTTTAGATTGGTTTCTTTTTTTGCCCACTGTTAAATGATGAAAACAATTGATATCACTATTTTCAGTGAAGTTCAATACATTCTGAAAACAGCAAAAAAGGGCAAAAAATTGCTTTGTTAAATATGAAAAAACATGTACTGCTTAAGAAAATGTATTGTTGAATATTGATACTTTTTTTCTTTTTTTCAGATCATGAAAGAAAATTTAGGAAATGTAATCCATTTTACTTGCAATTTAAAAAAACCATTTAAAAATGTGTTTTAATTTAAAACGAAGGTGGAGAACATGGAAAGGGGGCATGGTAGAGACTTCCTGACCGCCTAGTCTTTGTCAGGGAGTCCCTGAAGGATCACAAAGGGTGAAAAAAACGATTAATTAAAAAAAAAAAAAAAAAGTGTGCGCACGGTGCACGCACGGTAAAAAAAACCGAAAAATAGATTTTAAAAACAAGTTTTTGTGTTTAGATTTTAGGTGGCTCTAAAAAGAGCCCTTGTGTTGATGTAGGGACAGAGGAACAGAAAAATGAAAAAATGAAAAAAACTATGGCCGGGTGCATGAGTGCTCCTCTAACTTTCTCTCAATGAGATCAATACTGGTTTCACCAAGAGAAATAAGAGTATGACAGTCAATGCACCGTGTATACAGCCTCCGAAAAGCAGGGCGTATATCCAGAGGTAAAGAAGTAGGTGAAGGCGCCACCGCAGAGGAAGTACTCGGCTGAGCTGCCAATGATGTGCTCGGCTGAGCTGCTGCGGATGTGCTCGGCTGAGCTGCTTGTGAGTTTTCACTAGCAGCTCGAGCAAAGGACACAGGATGTTGTCCTTCAACGTGCCTTAACATCGTGTGAATACTAAAAGAGTATTTCTTATTAGCATTTCCACGTGATAAGGTCCGATTGCAAATAATGCAGGTGACTTTGGGAGCATTTACCTTCTTCTGCCCCTCTGGAAAAGTTAAAAACTGCCATATGAAAGAGTCTTTCTGCTTCCTCTGTCTCTGTGGCAAAAGAGTCTCCTGATCACTACTAGAAGATGGCTGCTGCTCTGCCATTGTATCTCAAAAACAGATCAGCTCCTTCTCCCAGAGAATCAGAAGTAATAATGAGGGGAGTGGGTGTGGTATTGGAAGAATCTGGAACTGAAACTAATATGAACCAATGAAAAGTGTTGTTTCCTAATCACATGACTTGCCTGGGTGTGGTGTTGGAAGAATCTGGAAGTGAAAGTACTATGAACCAATGAAAAGTGTTCTTTATAAATCACATGACTTGCCTGGGTGTGGTGCTGGAAGAATCTGGAAGTGAAAGTACTATGAACCAATCAAAAGTGTTCTTTCTTAATCACATGACTTAACGTGCGCGCACCGTGCGCGCAAGCCGCATGCGCGGAGCACGTGCTCATGCGCGAACGTACTACGTGCGCATGCGCGAACTTAGCACACGTAGTACGCGTGCATGCGCAAACGTTCCGCGCATGCGCGAACCTAGCGCGCGTAGTACGCGCACATGCGTAAACGTAGCGCGCGGAGCACGCACGACGTACGCATGCACACACGAACAACGTACGCATGCGTACGTAGTGCGTGCACCGAACGCGTACGAAGCACGTGCGCATGCGCGAACGTACCGCGCGGAGTACACGCGACGTACGTATGTGTATGTGGAGAATGTACGCATGCGTACAAGAACAACGTACGCATGCATACGTAGTGCGCGCACCGAGCGCGTACGAAGCACACGGGCATGCGCGAACGTACCGCGCGGAGTACGCACGACGTACGCATGCGTACGTTGAGAATGTACGTATGCGCACAGCACCGAACGCGTACGATGACGTAGCAATCACCATGCGCGCACCGAGCACGCACGGTAAAAACCCATCCAAAAAAAAAAAAGAATTAAAGTGTTTATAAGTTAATAGAAGATATTAACTATGCTGTTCAACTTTATCAAAAAAATGTTTTTAAAAAGCAGAGCCATTCCAAATTTAAGGACAGAGGTAATCTATAACTATATACATAGGTAAGTTTTTATAAAAGAAATTTATAAAAAATATATTAAAAAATACATAAATTAGCATTAAAAAACCTTTGAAATTCACTAAAAAAACCATAGGTTTCACAAACGTTATAGTTAGGAATTACCATTTAAAAAACCTTGCAAATTCACTGAAAAAACCATAGGTTTCACACATGTTATAGTTAGCTGGACATTTCACTCGTAAAAAACCAATGAAATTCCCCCGTTATAGTTAGTTCAGCTAACTATAACTCGCGCGCCCGCAATCCACTGCTGATGATGTCATATTACATCACTCATGACATGGTCAGTGACATCACTGATGACATCTCAAATGACATCACTGATGACATCACTGATGACGTCGTCCATGTGATAAATTACCACATCTTCTCACACCCTAATATAACCTTTGATACACCGACTCAAAATTTAAGAGTTCCATTCTCAAAACCATACATACTGCAATACCAATAACTACATACCCACTTATTAACTCTTAGGTCTACATACACCTCCACTCATTCACCTGTACAGTCACTCATACTTACAGTCACTCCATACAAAACTATCATATGCATTTATACACCTTTATAGACACTCACACACTACCAATCATCCATAGAGGTACTCTCACACCTACTCAGTCATGCAAATAATCACACTCCCATTTACTCACCTATGCGGTTATACACACTCAAGTTCACTTAATCATAAAAATAGTATCACATTCTTACGCTCTTATAGAATCATTGATACAAGCACACACTCATCCATACAGTCACTCTCACAATCACACACTCTCATTTTTACCCACTTATATACTCTTACACGCACATATAGTGCCTTTCACATATGTAGTTTGTCACAAATGTACCACTGAGATATACATTCAATCCCTAACACACCCATACATACACTCACTCAACCATACAGTCCATCACAGATGCACTCTTAAAACCATGCACCCATAGAATCACCCACTCACACATCTATGCATAGAGTCACACACACCCTACCCACACAAACACTCAGGAACCCATACAGATACTCAGACAAGCAATCAATAACTCATATAGACACTCATATAGGTATTCACAAAACCATGCAGCCACTTATACACCAACATACAGAAACATACAGACATTTACACAGTTTAGTCACTAGTCTGCAGTAAGATACATTTAATGACTCACTTATAGAGTTAGTTACGCACCACAGAAAATCATCCATTTACACACTTGTACACCCACTCATTCTTCAACAGGCCTTTCCCACTATATATTAAACATATTAAAATTGTTACGAAACACATACTCAATGGATGATGTCATCAGTGATGTCATTTGAGATGTCATCAGTGATGTCATGAGTGATGTCACTGACCATGTCATGAGTGATGTAATATGTGACGTCATCAGCAGGGGATTGCGGGCGCGCGAGTTATAGTTAGCTGAACTAACTATAACGGGGGAATTTCATTGGTTTTTTACGAGTGAAATGTCCAGATAACTATAACATGTGTGAAACCTATGGTTTTTTCAGTGAATATATATATATATTTACTGAAAAAACCATAGGTTTCAGGCGTGATATAGTTAGGAATTAGCATTTAAAAAACCTTTGAATTTCACTGAAAAAACCATAGGTTTCAGGCCTGATATAGTTAGGAATTAGCATTTAAAAAACCTTTGAAATTCACTGAAAAAACCATAGGTTTCAGGCCTGATATAGTTAGGAATTAGCATTTAAAAAACCTTAGAAATTCACTGAAAAAACAATAGGTTTTAGGGGTGTTATAGTTAGCTGGACATTTCACTCGAACAAAACCATTGAAATTCCTCCGATATAGTTAGTTGTACTAACAACATCTTGCGCGCCCGCAATCCACTGCTGATGATGTCACATATTACATCATTCATGACATGGTCAGTGAAAAAACACTGATGATATCTCAAATGACATCACTGATGACATCACTGATGACGTCTCCTATGCTGACGACACTCAGTTGGCGGTTACGATCAGCGGGGATGCCAAGCAGGATGCCCTCAGGTTCCGAAGTGGACTGAGAGAGGTGGCCAGCTGGATGAATAACAACTGTCTCCAGCTGAACGCGTCAAAAACAGAGGTGATGATCGTTGGAAGGGAAGCGGACCACTGGGGGGACGAATGGTGGCCTCCAGAGCTGGGATCAGCGCCGGCCCCTGTCCTGGAACTCAGAAATCTCGGAGTATGGCTTGACCAAACGCTAAGCTTTGTGACTCATACAAAGAGAGTGGCGGCCTGCTGTTTTGGAGTACTACGCGGGCTAAGACCCCTGCTGCGATTCTTCGATGCTCCTACAAGACAGCTGGTCATTCAAGCAATGATCATCTCGCGGTTGGATTACGCCAGTTCTCTCCTATTAGGAGCGAACCAAGCCGAGATTCTTCGTTTACAACGAGTCCAGAATGCGGCGGCTAGGGCGGTGGTTGGTCTGCCTCGAACCTGCCCTACCTCTAACACCCTGCGGTCCTTGCACTGGCTCCCAATATGCAAACGTATCCAATTCAAGGCTCTCTGCCTGGTTTTTAAAATTCTGAGAGAGTTGGCACCCGGAATACTCAATACACTGATCTCTCCCTATGTTCCTACCCGCTCACTACGATCCCTTGGACAGTCCTTGGTGGTCGTCCCCCGTTTCAGACTTAGTCGGATGGGGGGTCGCTCCTTCCGCGTGAAAGCCGCAACCCTCTGGAATGCGCTCCCCTTGGAAATCCGCCTTTCGAATGACCTAATGTCTTTCCGTAGGGCCCTGAAAACCTTCCTGTTTTAATTGTTTCTAGCTTTTATTTGTTTGCTTCTGTTACCGGACCTAGTGTTGTGTTGTGTTTACCTTTCCCTGCGCCAGGACGCTCCTTCGCTGGAGCAGCTGTGCGCATTAAAATGCAACTAACATAACATAAAATGCAACTAACATCATCCAGTGAATGTGGTTTGGTTCGTTATTTAAATATGTATTATATATATATATAGCAATTTGCATTGAAGAATGGGTGGATATATAAATATAAATATCTGGATGAAGGATTTAGTAGAGTATGATTGACTGTTTACTTTACTAATTTATAGTGTCTCACTAAATATATTGCATAGTGACAAAACTGTGTGAATATCTGTATCACTTTGTCAGTTGTTGTGTAAACTGCTGCACCAGTTGGTTACTAGCTACGTGAAAGTCTATATTATTTATTGATTAGTTAACTGAGTATTTGTATGGGAGAGTGAATGTGTGTGTGGTTCGGTGGGGGGTGTGTGACTGCCCAAAGATGTGTGAATAGTTGATTCAGTAGGTATCTGAAGTTAAAACTACATGTTATAACAGTTGTTTGGGTGAGTGAATTTCTTTATGGGTGTGGCGATGAGCCAATATATGTCTCAATGGTACATGTCCAACAAACTAGACAAATAAAAGCCAGTGTATGTGTCAGTTGTTGTATGTAAATAAGTATACATAAGACTCAGTGATTGTATGAGTGACTGTATGGATAACTGTATAGTTATAATAGTGTTTTTATAACACACTAAGTATGAGTTATTATCTATATGAATAGATGAAGTGGTGTTTTTATAAGTGTATAGCTAAGTAAAAGTAAGTATGATCCATTGTTTGCATAAGTGAGTAGGATGACTTCATAAGTGATTAGGATGTGTGCTGGTGTGTAATGTCGATATAGGTGTATAAGTATATTTGATAGTGTTCTATTGATCATTGACAGCATGTATGAGTGAATCTATAGGTAAGTGATTAGATGTGTGTATGGATCTAGGAATCACTGAGTGGGTGTTTAGAAACTTGTATTGGTGTGTCAATGGTTTTAAATCTGGCACTCTCTATTTTACAGTGAGTGATGAAAGGTTATACTAGCGTATGATGAGGTGTATCTGTCACGTGGATGATGTCATCAGTGATGTCATTTGAGATGTCATCAGTGATGTCACTGACCATGTCATGAATGATGTAATATGTGACATCATCAGCAGTGGACTGCGGGCGCGCGAGATGTAGTTAGTACAACTAACTATATCGGAGGAATTTCAATGGTTTTGTTCGAAGTGAAATGTCCAGCTAACTATAACACCCCTAAAACCTATTGTTTTTTTCAGTGAATTTCTAAGGTTTTTTAAATGCTAATTCCTAACTATATCAGGCCTGAAACCTATGGTTTTTTCTGTGAATATCAAAGGTTTTTTTAAATGCTTATTCCTAACTATATCAAGCCTGAAACCTATGGTTTTTTCAGTGAAATTCAAAGGTTTTTTGAATGCTAATTCCTAACTATATCAGGCCTGAAACCTATGGTTTTTTTCAGTGAATTTCAAAGGTTTTGTAAATGACAATTTTTAATGTATTAATTGTTATACTGATTTTTTTTATACTGATTTACTACATTGTTTAAACTGTTTATTTTTAGATATTTTCTTTTCTTAATTACATTATACATTACAATACAAAATATACTTTCTCAGAATGAATTATTTTAGTTTAAAAACTTTGCAAATAGGCAATAGACTTTTAAGTACAGTAGTTACAGTTGTTGCAATGGGCAACACAATTTCAAACACAAAGCAACATTGAGCTCAGTGTGAATTTCTAGTCAAATACAATTAGTTACTTTATGGATTACTTTTCTAACCACAGGACTGGATGCTAGATTCAGTCCTTGGACATCCCCTGTAAACAGTTGAGTAAAAGCGTTTTGGTTACAGTAGTGATTTTTAAGGATTATTATTGTATTTTAAAAGTTGACACTTAGAAAAATTTTCACATAGAATCACCAATGTTATCCTATGGCAGAAAAATCACTTAGCAGGTAAGTACTGTTATCGTTACTTTTTCTTACTCAGTGGTGAATCCTGAATCCAGCACAGGTGAATCTCCTGTAAACAGTTGAAAGAATATGTTTAAGTCATACAGACGATTTTTTAGGAGTATTTTTAGTTTGAGAAAATAGACACAGAAACTTTTCTACTTAAAAGCACACTATGGATTCCTATGGAAGGAAATACAAGTTACTGGTAAGTACGCTTAGAATTATTTTTCAGGGTCAGTGCTGGTCTAAAAGATGCAGCACTGGGTTCTCTCCTGATAACAGGTGAGTAAAGTGGAATTCGTAGTTTGGCTGATTTTAGCGGAATATTTGTACCTTTCAAAAATGGACACTTAGAAACTTTTCTGCTGAAAACCACACAATGGTTTCCTATGGAAGGAAATACAAGTTACTGGTAAGTACGCTTAGAATTAGGGTCAGTACTGGTCTAAAAGATGCAGCCCTGGGTTCTCTCCTGATAACAAGTGAGTAAATCGGAATTCAGCTGATTTTAGAGGAATATTTGTACAATGGTAAAGGAAGGGGGCGGGGCCTGAGGTGACGTGTGCAAACACACCCTGTGGCACGTTTTAAGTTGGGGAATTAATTCCTCTTCAATCCTGCGGTCCCCTGGGGGCCAACTAGCCCACCAGGTACCTCCAGTATGCATCAGGGAGCTGCATTGTAGAGAGGTGTTCAGAGGCCACGCCCCTTTTTACAACACTCTGCAACGCAGCTTCATGGCGCTTCCTGGAGGTACCTGGTGGGCTAGTTGGCCCCTAGGGGACCTCTGGATTGAAGAGGAATTAATTCCTTAACTTAAAACGCGCCACAGGGCGTGTTTGCACACATATCACCTCAGGCCCCGTCCCCTACCTTCACCACTGTGCAAACGTGCCCCGTGGCATGTTTTAAGTTGGGGGATTAAGTCCCCTTGAATCCTGAGGTCCCCTGGCGGCCAACTTGCCCACCAGGTACCTCCAGTATCCGCCAGGAAGCTGTGTTGCAGAGAGGTGTTGAGAGGCCACGCCCCTTTTTACAACACTCTGCAACGCAGCTCCGTGGCACTTACTGGAAGTACCTGGTGGGCTAGTTGACCCCTAGGGGACCTCTCGATTGAAGAGGAATGAATTCCCCAACTTAAAACACGCCACAGGGCGTGTTTGCACGGTATCACCTCAGGCCCCGCCCCCTATCTTCACCACTGTGCAAACACGCCCCGTGGCACGTTTTAAGTTGGGGGATTAAGTCCCCTTGAATCCTGAGGTCTCCTAGGGGCCAACTAGGCCACCAGGTATCTCCAGTAAGCACCATGGAGCTGCATTGCAGAGAGGTGTAAAAAGGGGCGTGGCCTCATTACACCTCTCTGCAAAGCAGCCCCCTGGCGCATACTGGAGGTTCCTGGTGGGCTAGTTGGCCCCCAGGGACTCCCAGCATTCAAGGGGATTTAGTTCCCCCTCTGCAAACGCGCCAGGGGGCGCGTTTGCAGAGTGGTGTAAGGAGGGGGCGTGGCCTCCGGCCCAATCCCGTTTTCTTTTTCCCTTCTTTTTTGTAGAAGGGGGGCTGTGTAGCCCCCCTTCTTTTTCTATTTTTTTGGCCCTGGGGACCCCATCCCCCAGGGCCTGACCCCAATTTTTATGTTTGAAAAAAAAAATCGTGAAGGGGGTGGCGTGGCCCCCCTCCGAGGCCATAATTTGCCCCGGGGACCCCATCCCACGGGGCATGGGCCTTTTTTTTACATCTTTTATGGAGGGGGCTGCGTAGCCTCCCTCCTCTGGCCACTTTAAGGCCCCGGGGACCCCATCCCCCGAGGCCGGCCATTGTTTTTTTTTTTTATTTAATGTTTTATTTAATGGGGGAGGGGGTCCGCGTGGCCCCGGGGACCCCATCCCCCGGGACCTGGCCTCTCGTTGGAGTCCCAGCCGGCTCCCCGCCTTCTACGGGAGCCGGCATTGCTTTTTCACATGGGGAAAAGCTAACATGCTGCTCCCCATGTGGAAAAGCAATCTGCTTTGCTTCATTGAAGTGAGAGCAGGTTTCCCTGCTCTCACTTCAATGAAGCAAAGCAGTTTGCAATGGCAGGGTGGGAGCCGGGAGGCTCCTGCCCTGCCATTGCAAACAGCAGTGTCCCGGGGGTGGGCACCCCGGGACACTGCAGGAGCCGGCCCTGGGGGGTGGCGGTGCCTAGGGCCAATACAAGGCTCCAGGAGGGGGGCCGCATGGCCCCCCTCCAACATGTACAAGTTGCCCCGGGGGGTGGCAGTGCCCACGGCTGGGGGATCCTGAGAGCCCCCCCACATCAAATCATTTTAAGCCCTGGGGGGTGGCGGTCCCCGAGGCAGTGTGGGGGAGATTGGGACCCCCCCACACTTTTTTTTAATTATCCCCCCGGGATTTGCCCCCTGTGGGCAAATTAGAATATGCAGCGCGGGAGCCCGCCCTGAATGTAAAAAAAAAATTCGGCCGAAATTCGCGCTGGGTGCGCGAATCTCGCCGATTTAAAAAAATATATATATTTTTGGGGCCCTGGCGGTCCTTGTGGGACCCCCTGAGAAGGCCTAGAGGGTCAGGGTGTTTCTACCCTGCCCCATTGTCGCGTTTTTCGCATTTGTTTTTTAGGTTTCTTGTGCCTCCGTTCTACCGAGGCGCAAGATGGCTGCCAACACTTCCTGATCTGGAGTGTTGACAGCCAATTAGAATACAGCTCGTGCACAGCAGGGTGTGCGCTGGGTGCGGGGAGGGTGCGCGGATCCTCCGAGGCCATAGATATATCTATCTTTTTAACTCTAATTTTCTCAGGAACTACTGAACGGATTTATACCATTTAAACAAAAGGCACGAGTCTGAACTGAGGACTACCTCTTTGCCAAATTTGGTGTAATTCCGTTCAGCAGTTCGGGCTGTAGCTGCGTCAACAGGTCCTATGGGAAAATGCATGGGGAAAACGTGTTATGGGACCCCCCTTTTTTCCTCGGCCCCCGCTTGACGAATCACCGTGAAAGTTTCAGGATAGGAGACGACCGGAGCTGGCCAAAAGTTTGGAAAATTTTGCAAAGATTCGTCAATCGGCGCCAACATTATTCCAAATAGAATGTTGCGGATTTCCTATGGAAAATAGGTCCTAACTATATCTACCTACTGGTGACAGCCAGTAGGTAATATATATATATATATATATATATATATATATATATATATATATATATATATATATCAAAGAAACTTCCCAATGTGCAGTAGCGCACAGCCGCAGGAACGGACAACTTCACTCGCCGATGCTTTCAAATCGTGTTTATTAGATATAAATTACGTGCCTATATATATATATATATATATATATATATATATATTCAAACTCCAGATTGCTCCTTCTGATTGCTCGGACCCAAGGGAGTTGGTGCACACACCGGCGGAGCACGCCGGAAATCCAATATTCCACACGTGATCAAGACTCTTGTAGTTGAAACGCGTTGTGAATAAACACCCCTTCACCGTAATTTTCGTGGATTCTTTGGTATTGAGAGCGCACGTTATTGGACATTTGTGGAATATATATATATATATATTCACTTAAAAAACCATAGGTTTCACACATGTTATAGTTAGGTGGATATTCCACTCGTAAAAAACCAATGAAATTCCCCCGTTATAGTTAGTTCAGATAACTATAACTCGCGCGCCCGCAATCCACTGCTCATGACGTCACATATTACATCACTCATGACATGGTCAGTGGCATCACTCATGACATCACTGATGACATCATCCTTGTGATAGAGTGGCGGTCGCGCGAGTTATAGTTAATATCATACAATCTATATGTGTGTGTATATATATATATATATATATATATATATATATAATTAAAAAAACATATATAAAAAAAAACACAAGTTTGCCATTCGGTGAAAATGCACTACTCAAGCAGTAAGTTTATTTTCAATGGGCTGCTTTGAAGGCGCAAAGATAAAACAGAGTAATGCATGACACGTTTCGGAAATTATTCCTTTCTCAAAGGCTATACGCACAAGTCCCGGCATCAAAGTTCCAATTTATCCCCTTCATTATTATCCTCAGGTGAGTAGGCAAAGTGCAAGTGATCATGGGATTTGTAGTCCCATATCGCTCATATGAGCTGCCAGTCTCAAGTGTTTCGTACATATTTTATGATGTTAATGCAGCTCTTACCCAAGTAACCCACTGTTGTCATTGCTGCTGATCCACAAATTGCGGATAGAAATTTGGGGGAGATTCTATATGGAGTGACAGAGGCTGGAATCTGGACTAAATTTTTCGATAAATAGTATACCTCTGACACCATTAATCACACGTTTTTTATGTCAGCTAGTCTATTTAATGACTGCGATTGATGACATTTGTTTCATTTGCTTGATTTGTTTAAACAGTATAAACACTACTTCATCTCTTATGACACATTATTATATACAGTGACATATATATACATTTGTACAGTGACTACGTGAAGTATCAAAAAATACAATTACAGTGAATTTGAAAATGTACAAAAGATAAATCAATTTTATATATGAAACAATCAAAAAAATCAATTTTTCATTAATTGTATGTCCGAAATAGATTGTCTGTGAGGACTTTTGGCTAGTTGGGTCCTGTAGTCCCGGCTATAGTTGCGGTCCTGAGCAGAGTCAATTTCAAGGCTCAAAAAGTTTATTGGGGCATACTTTAATTTATTTTAATATGTATGCTCTGGGGGGCACTGTTATAAATTCCTTTCCCCTTCTACTACTATTGATCTCTGCTTTTTTTCGCCGACGCGTTTCGACCTGTAACAATGGGGACCTGTGTCTTGGTTCTGAGGTCGTCTTCAGGGCTGTTCTATAGATGGGGTTCGGACTTGTCTCGCTGAAAGGACAAGAGTATGTCTACTTTAGTTTAAATTTATAGCAAAGGTGTTCTTAAAACAAATTAATGGTGGGTTAACTTACGCTCTTCGAACGTGTGTGAACGCTTGTTTGTCTTTATCTGCAAGAAATGAATTTATTTTTATAATTGTTGTGACGCTCATACATGATTAGTGGAAATTTGATAGATGTCATCGTGCAACTCCTACCTTGCCGTTCCGCTGATGGGCTGCCGGCTCAAATGGGTGATTTTTGCTCTGACTTGTTTCTCTCTGTGGAACGAGAGATGTGGTTTTAGTAAATGCTGGTTTGAGCCAATCATTGGCGCTTATGCCGTGATGCATGAATTGAGCTTTGTTTTATTGTTGCCTCTGGCCGCTTTGGTTTTAACTAATTTGGAGGAAATAAGTGTTATCAAGACGCTTATACAGGCTTTGTGGAGATCGCGAGGTGAATCGCTTCAAGGGCATTCCTAGCGCGCCTCCGTAATTGTTTGGTACGTCTACTTCGCCATTGTTTAAGTTAAATGGTGACCTGGCTTTGCGCTTCTATCATAAAGCATTCGGTTCAGGTTTTTCCGTACCTTTCGCAGTGTCGGGTTTCTGTTTTAATCTCTGGGGACTCCGGCGTTGATTTCACGGTCTCCGCTGTTCTCGTGTTACCGGCATTTCCAAGGTTGCTTCAAAGACGGTCTTTCTCATTGGATGATTTTATGTCGTGGTTTCCACGTGATTACGTTGAGCGTTGTCATGGTTACCACTTCATTAACTTCGCAGGCTGAAGGAGTTTTTGAATGCAACTTTATTTGTTGGCTACAAGTTGCATTGTCTTCGTTAAAAACACTTTCCTTTTCTGGGTATATTTGGGACAGTCTACAGTTACTATTTAAATACGTCGTCCTTGTTGTTTTTTTTAATAAAAACACGGGAATTCACAGCACACTTTGTTCTGCTCCGCAAGTTGTGGTATTGTTTTGGTTCTTTTTTCGAGACAGGCTTGGGTTCATTTGAGCCTTTCTTGTACTATTTTGATTAGCGGCGAATTGTTTTTCTCCTCCTTCATTGCTGTTTTTGGTTGTGGATATTTAACTGGTAACCTCTTGATTTCCGGTTTTGGTTTGAAGCGTCATTACATCCTGCGTAGTTAATTGGTATTGGTGATGAATTATTTTCTCCTCCTTCGATTTTGTTTTGACTATAGAGCTCATGATTTCCGGCTGTAGGTTGAAGCATCGTTGCACTTTGCACAATTAATTGATGATATCAGTTGAGTATCCTTTGATGGTGTTTGTTAAGAGGGGGGTATCATGAATTACTCCTGTTAAACGATCTGTGTTATCTCCGTCATTTCGTTCAAACCATTGTCTATGGTGCCAAGGAACATAATTGTTTTGGCTTCCGTTTTAGATAGAATTGCGTCCACGTTTCTTCCTTGAATATGGCGTAGAACTGTCCATTTAAGTTCATTTGGATTATGATTTTTTTCGATGCAGTGGGATACCATGGGGGCATTCTGGACTTTACATTTGATTCTTGAGCGGTGTTGAGAAATTCTGTTTTTGACCGGTTGTGTGGTTTTCCCGATGTATGCCAGTGGGCATGGACATAAAACACAATAGATGACATTATTAGTGTTACAATTGGTGAAATCTTCATGAATTATATATTTCTGTCCATATTCAAACTTCGTACCTTCCACTGTGCTTTCGCAAGATACACATGTACCACATTTTCTGTGTCCTTTTATGGGGGGTAGTGCTAGCATGGACCTCAATGTTGTTCCCGGTGGTTTAAATGCTGTGTTTGCACGCACCAATTTTTCTCTTATGCTGTTGTTTTTTTTAAGAGCAAAGATTGGTATCTGTGTAAAGTGCGGAATGCTTTTTATTGTGTCCCAGTTCTTACGGATGATTTTTTGCATCTCGGTGGTTTTACTGGAGAAAGTAGTGACGCATACCAGTTTGTTAGTTGTTTGTTCTGGTTTCGGGGTTAACAGGGATTCTCTGGGTGTATACCATGCCCTTTTTAGTGCCCTTTTGAGTAGTTTTTTGGGGTAATTTCTTTTTAGCAGTTTGTCCCTTAGGAGGTTAGCATTTGTGAAGTAGTCCTCTTTTTTGGAGCAGTTTCTCCTTATTCGCAGAAATTGACTGTACGGAAGGTTTTCACGTAGGTTACGTTGGTGAAAACTAGAAAAATGGAGAAAGGTGTTTCTATCTGTTTTTTTAGTGTATAATGTTGTGAAGAGATGACCGTCTTCGTGTCTTATTAGGAGATCCAAAAAGTTCATTTCTGTTTTGTTATGATTCATGGTAAATTGAATATTTGGATTACGGTTATTTAGCCATGACACAAATGTTTCTAGGGTTTGTAGCTCGCCTCTCCACAGCATGAATACATCATCGATGTAACGGCGCCATAATTTTATGTGGCCGTCATATGGGTTGTTGTTATATGGACAGAAATATATAATTCATGAAGATTTCACCAATTGTAACACTAATAATGTCATCTATTGTGTTTTATGTCCATGCCCACTGGCATACATCGGGAAAACCACACAACCGGTCAAAAACAGAATTTCTCAACACCGCTCAAGAATCAAATGTAAAGTCCAGAATGCCCCCATGGTATCCCACTGCATCGAAAAAAATCATAATCCAAATGAACTTAAATGGACAGTTCTACGCCATATTCAAGGAAGAAACGTGGACGCAATTCTATCTAAAACGGAAGCCAAAACAATTATGTTCCTTGGCACCATAGACAATGGTTTGAACGAAATGACGGAGATAACACAGATCGTTTAACAGGAGTAATTCATGATACCCCCCTCTTAACAAACACCATCAAAGGATACTCAACTGATATCATCAATTAATTGTGCAAAGTGCAACGATGCTTCAACCTACAGCCGGAAATCATGAGCTCTATAGTCAAAACAAAATCGAAGGAGGAGAAAATAATTCATCACCAATACCAATTAACTACGCAGGATGTAATGACGCTTCAAACCAAAACCGGAAATCAAGAGGTTACCAGTTAAATATCCACAACCAAAAACAGCAATGAAGGAGGAGAAAAACAATTCGCCGCTAATCAAAATAGTACAAGAAAGGCTCAAATGAACCCAAGCCTGTCTCGAAAAAAGAACCAAAACAATACCACAACTTGCGGAGCAGAACAAAGTGTGCTGTGAATTCCCGTGTTTTTATTAAAAAAAACAACAAGGACGACGTATTTAAATAGTAACTGTAGACTGTCCCAAATATACCCAGAAAAGGAAAGTGTTTTTAACGAAGACAATGCAACTTGTAGCCAACAAATAAAGTTGCATTCAAAAACTCCTTCAGCCTGCGAAGTTAATGAAGTGGTAACCATGACAACGCTCAACGTAATCACGTGGAAACCACGACATAAAATCATCCAATGAGAAAGACCGTCTTTGAAGCAACCTTGGAAATGCCGGAAACACGAGAACAGCGGAGACCGTGAAATCAACGCCGGAGTCCCCAGAGATTAAAACAGAAACCCGACACTGCGAAAGGTACGGAAAAACCTGAACCGAATGCTTTATGATAGAAGCGCAAAGCCAGGTCACCATTTAACTTAAACAATGGCGAAGTAGACGTACCAAACAATTACGGAGGCGCGCTAGGAATGCCCTTGAAGCGATTCACCTCGCGATCTCCACAAAGCCTGTATAAGCGTCTTGATAACACTTATTTCCTCCAAATTAGTTAAAACCAAAGCGGCCAGAGGCAACAATAAAACAAAGCTCAATTCATGCATCACGGCATAAGCGCCAATGATTGGCTCAAACCAGCATTTACTAAAACCACATCTCTCGTTCCACAGAGAGAAACAAGTCAGAGCAAAAATCACCCATTTGAGCCGGCAGCCCATCAGCGGAACGGCAAGGTAGGAGTTGCACGATGACATCTATCAAATTTCCACTAATCATGTATGAGCGTCACAACAATTATAAAAATAAATTCATTTCTTGCAGATAAAGACAAACAAGCGTTCACACACGTTCGAAGAGCGTAAGTTAACCCACCATTAATTTGTTTTAAGAACACCTTTGCTATAAATTTAAACTAAAGTAGACATACTCTTGTCCTTTCAGCGAGACAAGTCCGAACCCCATCTATAGAACAGCCCTGAAGACGACCTCAGAACCAAGACACAGGTCCCCATTGTTACAGGTCGAAACGCGTCGGCGAAAAAAAGCAGAGATCAATAGTAGTAGAAGGGGAAAGGAATTTATAACAGTGCCCCCCAGAGCATACATATTAAAATAAATTAAAGTATGCCCCAATAAACTTTTTGAGCCTTGAAATTGACTCTGCTCAGGACCGCAACTATAGCCGGGACTACAGGACCCAACTAGCCAAAAGTCCTCACAGACAATCTATTTCGGACATACAATTAATGAAAAATTGATTTTTTTGATTGTTTCATATATAAAATTGATTTATCTTTTGTACATTTTCAAATTCACTGTAATTGTATTTTTTGATACTTCACGTAGTCACTGTACAAATGTATATATATGTCACTGTATATAATAATGTGTCATAAGAGATGAAGTAGTGTTTATACTGTTTAAACAAATCAAGCAAATGAAACAAATGTCATCAATCGCAGTCATTAAATAGACTAGCTGACATAAAAAACGTGTGATTAATGGTGTCAGAGGTATACTATTTATCGAAAAATTTAGTCCAGATTCCAGCCTCTGTCACTCCATATAGAATCTCCCCCAAATTTCTATCCACATTTAGAGTGGGCACCAGGCCCACGAGGGTTTACAGGTAGATTAATAATACCCGGAGTAAATATACCCCCTGCCACCTGGATTAAAATAAGTCCAGGTACCATCATAACAGTTGAACACCACTCATCCAACACCACTCTCACATTTCAGTTTTTCTTCGGAACCACTAAATTAATTTGTTAACCTTACGCTCCTACAACGTTAGATAGATTTCAAATCAACACACACAGAACAGGTCATTTACATCAATGACAGAACCCAAAACTCTAAGCTTTAGGGAGGAGGATATCGAAGAACTCCTAAAACGACCGTCCACTTTCAACCTAGGAAAGAATTCCACCAGCTTTGCCCAGCAAACAGATCTAGAAAAAATCACAAGACTAAAGAAAAAACAGATAAGGACAGCCCTACACGGAGAAGCTCTACTAGAACACCTAAGAGCAGGCACAATACCAACAGGCCTACAAGTCAAGAACATACCCGTGATATTTACCGATCTACCGGAGTATCTCGAAGGATTCAGTCACATTGGAACAAAGTGCTCAAGAGACTGGATGTTTCATTCTATCAAAACAGCAGAACGCTTAAGTATAAAAGAATTGGAACTGATTCAAGAATTGGAAGAAGCCTTCCTAAACAACTCAGCAATTGAGGACGCTAAGAACCTTTTATCCAAACTAGAAAAAGAAAATACGATCTTCAAAAAAAACACTGAGGAAGCAAAAAGATTTAAATTACAAAAAGATATAATAAATTTCTCCATAACAAAAGCCTACCCCTATTTGGAAAAAGAATACTACAGTCAGACCCAAAACATCGGAATACTAAATTCCTACGGAGGTAGAAGTAAGAGAAGGTTCATCACCTTCTCAGAACCCTCTTCTTCATCCGGAACATCAAGCGAAAGCGAAGGCCAAACCGACAACAGAAATATCCCACAAAGACCATTTTACCAGCAGGCACCTTTTTTAGACAGAGGCAGCAGCAGGCCGAGAGGGCGTCCACGAGCCAACAGATGGTACAATCCTCAATCGAACCAACACCAAGGAGAGATCACAACCAGGAGGAACGTCTACCGATGGTAACGGAAGAAATAGGATCCATATACAACCTATCTAATCAATCTCTTTCACCAGCAGAAACACAAGTTCTGCAAAAAGGCCTATCATTTATCCCGACGACAAGACCAGACCTAAACCAAATGAAAATGGAAATAATCCAACTTTTCCGAAAAATGAGGCTTAAAATATTTTTTCAAGACAGAGAAGAAACCTCTTCTCGAAACTTCTCTGGTTTAAAGAATCCATCCTCCTTTTTTCCGAACACTCTAAATATGCCCGTAGAACTTTTGACATTCGAGAAAAATGTCTTAAGAGACCTAGACGACCTCGAAAAAAAGAAATCATTCATAAAATGGAACTTGACAAAACATGAAAGTGAAGCCTTAGATCAGCTGGCACACAATAAAAATCTGATAATCAAACCGGCAGACAAGGGAGGAGGAATCGTGATTTGGCCGAGGGAAAAATATGAAGCTGAGGTACACCGCCAATTAGCGGACACCAAATACTACAGAAAAACAAATGAAGATTGGAACCTACAAATCAAAAGAAAACTCTTGCCTATCATTGACATAGGCAAAGAAGAAGGCTGGCTTACGACAAAAGAATCAAAATATCTGATTAATGACAACCCCAGGACTCCGATGATGTACGTACTTCCAAAAGTACATAAGGATTCTTGTAATCCACCAGGAAGACCCATAATATCGGGAGTAAATTCGATCTTAGAGAGGCCAGCGAAGTATGTGGATACATTCCTCAAACCTCTAATAAGAGATACCCCAAGCTATGTGAAAGATACAATGCAGGCAATCACTGTGCTGGAAAACTTCCCCTTCGAGGAAGAGAACGAAATCCTTGTAACTATGGACATTGTCAGTTTATATTCAAACATCCCTCAAGAAGGAGGTTTAGAGGCAATACATGTGTTCCTTGAAAAAAGAGCCAGACCACACAATGTACCAACAAACCATCTTGTACAACTAGCAGAAATTTGCCTGAAACATAATTTTTTCACGTTTAACGATATTCAATACCTTCAAGTCACGGGTACCGCGATGGGATGTCCTTTCGCCCCCGAAATGGCCATAATGTTCATGGCACTATATGAAGAAAAATGGATATTTAACAACAACCCATATGACGGCCACATAAAATTATGGCGCCGTTACATCGATGATGTATTCATGCTGTGGAGAGGCGAGCTACAAACCCTAGAAACATTTGTGTCATGGCTAAATAACCGTAATCCAAATATTCAATTTACCATGAATCATAACAAAACAGAAATGAACTTTTTGGATCTCCTAATAAGACACGAAGACGGTCATCTCTTCACAACATTATACACTAAAAAAACAGATAGAAACACCTTTCTCCATTTTTCTAGTTTTCACCAACGTAACCTACGTGAAAACCTTCCGTACAGTCAATTTCTGCGAATAAGGAGAAACTGCTCCAAAAAAGAGGACTACTTCACAAATGCTAACCTCCTAAGGGACAAACTGCTAAAAAGAAATTACCCCAAAAAACTACTCAAAAGGGCACTAAAAAGGGCATGGTATACACCCAGAGAATCCCTGTTAACCCCGAAACCAGAACAAACAACTAACAAACTGGTATGCGTCACTACTTTCTCCAGTAAAACCACCGAGATGCAAAAAATCATCCGTAAGAACTGGGACACAATAAAAAGCATTCCGCACTTTACACAGATACCAATCTTTGCTCTTAAAAAAAACAACAGCATAAGAGAAAAATTGGTGCGTGCAAACACAGCATTTAAACCACCGGGAACAACATTGAGGTCCATGCTAGCACTACCCCCCATAAAAGGACACAGAAAATGTGGTACATGTGTATCTTGCGAAAGCACAGTGGAAGGTACGAAGTTTGAATATGGACAGAAATATATAATTCATGAAGATTTCACCAATTGTAACACTAATAATGTCATCTATTGTGTTTTATGTCCATGCCCACTGGCATACATCGGGAAAACCACACAACCGGTCAAAAACAGAATTTCTCAACACCGCTCAAGAATCAAATGTAAAGTCCAGAATGCCCCCATGGTATCCCACTGCATCGAAAAAAATCATAATCCAAATGAACTTAAATGGACAGTTCTACGCCATATTCAAGGAAGAAACGTGGACGCAATTCTATCTAAAACGGAAGCCAAAACAATTATGTTCCTTGGCACCATAGACAATGGTTTGAACGAAATGACGGAGATAACACAGATCGTTTAACAGGAGTAATTCATGATACCCCCCTCTTAACAAACACCATCAAAGGATACTCAACTGATATCATCAATTAATTGTGCAAAGTGCAACGATGCTTCAACCTACAGCCGGAAATCATGAGCTCTATAGTCAAAACAAAATCGAAGGAGGAGAAAATAATTCATCACCAATACCAATTAACTACGCAGGATGTAATGACGCTTCAAACCAAAACCGGAAATCAAGAGGTTACCAGTTAAATATCCACAACCAAAAACAGCAATGAAGGAGGAGAAAAACAATTCGCCGCTAATCAAAATAGTACAAGAAAGGCTCAAATGAACCCAAGCCTGTCTCGAAAAAAGAACCAAAACAATACCACAACTTGCGGAGCAGAACAAAGTGTGCTGTGAATTCCCGTGTTTTTATTAAAAAAAACAACAAGGACGACGTATTTAAATAGTAACTGTAGACTGTCCCAAATATACCCAGAAAAGGAAAGTGTTTTTAACGAAGACAATGCAACTTGTAGCCAACAAATAAAGTTGCATTCAAAAACTCCTTCAGCCTGCGAAGTTAATGAAGTGGTAACCATGACAACGCTCAACGTAATCACGTGGAAACCACGACATAAAATCATCCAATGAGAAAGACCGTCTTTGAAGCAACCTTGGAAATGCCGGAAACACGAGAACAGCGGAGACCGTGAAATCAACGCCGGAGTCCCCAGAGATTAAAACAGAAACCCGACACTGCGAAAGGTACGGAAAAACCTGAACCGAATGCTTTATGATAGAAGCGCAAAGCCAGGTCACCATTTAACTTAAACAATGGCGAAGTAGACGTACCAAACAATTACGGAGGCGCGCTAGGAATGCCCTTGAAGCGATTCACCTCGCGATCTCCACAAAGCCTGTATAAGCGTCTTGATAACACTTATTTCCTCCAAATTAGTTAAAACCAAAGCGGCCAGAGGCAACAATAAAACAAAGCTCAATTCATGCATCACGGCATAAGCGCCAATGATTGGCTCAAACCAGCATTTACTAAAACCACATCTCTCGTTCCACAGAGAGAAACAAGTCAGAGCAAAAATCACCCATTTGAGCCGGCAGCCCATCAGCGGAACGGCAAGGTAGGAGTTGCACGATGACATCTATCAAATTTCCACTAATCATGTATGAGCGTCACAACAATTATAAAAATAAATTCATTTCTTGCAGATAAAGACAAACAAGCGTTCACACACGTTCGAAGAGCGTAAGTTAACCCACCATTAATTTGTTTTAAGAACACCTTTGCTATAAATTTAAACTAAAGTAGACATACTCTTGTCCTTTCAGCGAGACAAGTCCGAACCCCATCTATAGAACAGCCCTGAAGACGACCTCAGAACCAAGACACAGGTCCCCATTGTTACAGGTCGAAACGCGTCGGCGAAAAAAAGCAGAGATCAATAGTAGTAGAAGGGGAAAGGAATTTATAACAGTGCCCCCCAGAGCATACATATTAAAATAAATTAAAGTATGCCCCAATAAACTTTTTGAGCCTTGAAATTGACTCTGCTCAGGACCGCAACTATAGCCGGGACTACAGGACCCAACTAGCCAAAAGTCCTCACAGACAATCTATTTCGGACATACAATTAATGAAAAATTGATTTTTTTGATTGTTTCATATATAAAATTGATTTATCTTTTGTACATTTTCAAATTCACTGTAATTGTATTTTTTGATACTTCACGTAGTCACTGTACAAATGTATATATATGTCACTGTATATAATAATGTGTCATAAGAGATGAAGTAGTGTTTATACTGTTTAAACAAATCAAGCAAATGAAACAAATGTCATCAATCGCAGTCATTAAATAGACTAGCTGACATAAAAAACGTGTGATTAATGGTGTCAGAGGTATACGATCCACAAATTGCAGCCTAAATGAGCATGCCGTGACCCGCTCGGGTCTCGCGGGGTGCAGATTTGCGACCAGACAGGCCGCTATACAAAAAAAACAAAAGTTTGCCATCCGGTGAAAAAGCATTAAGTTAATTGTCATATTTTTTAATTGATGTTTTACTTCTATATTTTTTACATCGATATTTTGTCAGTGAACCACAGGTCTGTTAGACTGGTTCCCAAGTTCAGTCATCCAAAGACAAACTGGTTTTCCTCTTAAGATATTTTTGGCTCAGCCTTGGTATTTGTGCAGCAAGGTCATTCACAATCTGATAACTTGAGGATAGCACCTTTATTTCCTGCCTTATGTGATTTATGTCAATAGAAACAATTTTTATTGAAATTGTCGTTTATCTGGAACACGTGAGATGCAGTAGAAGCTAATAGAATTCTTGTTATTCATCCTTTTACCGCCTGTTAGCAGCACATAGGGGCATATTATCAAGGACGGCGTTAAAATTATCGTCGCTTTAGCGGCAGAAAACTGCCGCTAAAGCGGCGATAATGGGCTTCATAATATGCCCTAGAGAATTCCAATAAAAGCCCATGTTGACACCAGAACATGGGCTTCTATGGGAATTCTCAAGGGCATATTATCAAGCCCATTATCGCCGCTTTAGCGGCAGTTTTCTGCCGCTAAAGCGGCGATAATTGTAATGCCTTTTCTAGATAATATGCCCCTTGTTGTGTCACGTGGAGTTCCTAGCTTTGAGCATTGGCTTGTTAACTTTCTGTACTATGAATGCATTCCTTTTGCCTGCCTTTTGTATTAGCTGTGGGTAAGGTTCCTGCATGTTGAGGTTGTCCTCTTTGTTCCCATTTAAGTGGTAATGAATCATGATACACCAACCTGCTTTCTTATAATTTTGGTTTTGAAAGTTTCTCTTAGCTGTAGTAAAATGTTTTCCTTCAAAACAGTATTCATCCAGGAAGTGCCTCCTGCTAATGACAGTGTCTCCATCAGAACGTGTGAGGCACTTTCTAGCGCTCTGCAGTATTTGAGGCTGTACCATCTCCCGTTAGTCTATTTTAATGATATGGCTTTCAGCAATTCCTAACTTTTAGTCCCCTCCGTTCTCCACTCTGAATCTAATTCTGTTTGCTATCAATTTACCAACAGCATCATAAGACGCAATCCGCCACTGAAAAACACAGACCCACAGCGTCTAGAAACGCAACCCACTACTGAAAATGACAGACCCACAACGTCAAAAAACGCAACCCACAGCTGAAAAACACAGACCCATCCCATCAGGTTTTGGTGCCCCGTCACTTGGTTTCACAGTATATTAATTACTGATTTTCATTCTTTTGCATTTATCATTAAATGAGTATTCAGCCAATGTGTGCTGAGCACACAAAGAGAGCTTGTTCCACTTTGCGTGGGATCGCCCCACTCACCAATCTTCTGCTCCAACCCATAGGCGCACTCTGTTAAGGCAAGAAGCAATGTATGGTTAACAGCAGAGCAATTGTGCTCGGCTTTGTTTCCACAAGATAAAACATTAGAAACACTGTTAGTATTAGATGCGCTCATTATCGTAACTTAATGGTAATGCATTTGCTTAGACTATTAGGCCCCATTTACAATATGTTGATGCACAAGTGCGCAGCATGCCTTCCTGCCGCACTGCTGTGCGTCAAAAGAAAAGGCAAGGAATGCACCATATCTGCAAGATACAGCGCATTCCTGTCCATTTCCTTTGATCCTGCGCACTAACAGCAGCTGTGCGGCAGCTCAGACACCGTTGCATCATTTTGCAAGGGTGCCTGCGCAGAGGGGATGATTGTTTTTGTGCAGGAAGGGACATATTTTCCTCATCCTATGTGTGCTGCATTCTGCAGCAACATTAGAAAGAGGAAAATGCCCTTTAATGATTGTTTTTTGTGCAGGAAGGTGTACCTTTCTGCACAAAAACAATGATTAAAGGCATTTTCCTTTTCTATGCATTCTGCAGAATCCAGCATGCATAGAAAGTGGAAAAACAAGGGGAAATTAATTAATGTATTACTCCTTGTTGTGCCTCCTTACGTCTCCCCTGGGAGGTGCAGGATTCTGAGACATTCCCAGGTTTACAAAATGTTGTAAATCTGGGAATGCTTCAAGTTCCATCGATGTTGCATGGGAACACCCGCAGCAACACCCAGGGCTTGCTTTACTACTGGTGGCGCCCTGTGCAACAATGTTTGTTGGCGCCCCTCAATAACCACCACTGCCACAGATTTCCCCACTACCACCAGTTAACAGTGCCCCTCAAATCTCCATAACCAATTTCTCAGATTCATTAAGTTTTATAGCGCCACTCATACCAGTGTGAGGTGTCAGCGCAGTTCACATCATACACACATTTATAACAGAGACAATCACACTAGTAAATCAGTGTATACAAAACATTGTATAGGACAGAGGATTACAAGATGTAGAAGTCACATGTCATATAGTTTGAGTCCTTGGTCTGGAAAAGCACAAATTCTGAATTTAAACAATAACACTAATTGTTAGGGGTTCTCTTTAATAATAATAATTAATTTCCACCCAAATGAACCCTTTTTGCAATATTGGGTTATGGAAAGACCGGGAAACAAACACGTAGGTCTAATATAAACCTTGCACTTTGCATGCAGACCTTTGTTGACACATTGCTCTATATAGGGATTTTAACCTATAAACTGCAAGTAACAAAAAGATCTCTCTGACAATAGCAGTAACCCATTGACCTATTAACATTATATGCACTTTGTGATCTGCATGGCACACGTTTTTAGCAGCAGGCATATTAACCCTCTGATCTACCTTATGAGGACTCAAACTTCCACTAGACAAAACTCCATCCCTTTCCAGAAATAACATTAATCACTGGAGTAATCTTGACATTTTCTATTGATGTCTGAAAATTGCTGGAGACAAGGAACGCAAAATTGCTGGCGGCAGCAAGTGGTTTTCTGACCTCGATTTTGGCATAAAGCACTGCTTCCGCAGCTGTATCTCAGAGATAGGCGCCTATGCAATGTCTTTTCTTGATTGCTCAATGGCAGTACTCCTTTATTTAAAGAAAAATCTCTCTCCGATGTAATTTGAGGTAAAGACGGCATGTGGATAATATTTGAAAAGAGCTTTTTGCTTATGTTTTTTAGTTTCACAAAGAAATATCTTGTACGGATTCTCCTTGGAATGCAGGCAGGATGTACGGCTTGCACAGTCACCAAATGAATTGTTTCGTACTTAGGGGCCGATTCCGATCCGGGTTAGAAGGGCACCAAACGCGATCCGGCCAGAACAACTGCGAGCCATACGCGTGTTTTCCGCCCGACTCGTACAGCTGTTGAATTTCACAGACAGAGTCGTTTCCAGTCGTTTCCAGGTCCGAACCGCTCCGTACGTCTCGGTTGTAAGCTAACCGTGGCATGCAATGGATGCGATTTACGACCGAGCAAGGACGATGCACGCCTCGGACAGCCAGTGCGTGCTGGAGTGTCCGGCTCGCAAAATGTCCGGGAGTTTGCCTTTGGAGCTCCGCGTCTGACCCCCTGTCACCCTCAGCCCTAGGACTCGGACACAGGGGGAGACCCAAGAGTGCCCCCAACACAGGCATGTATGGTGCGGATGGCACCGACGCGTACCCACTGTAGGGGGTGCCCTTGTGCGAGACGTACCCATTCAGTCAATGGGAGCCCATGTACGCGTCGTACGACCGGCTCCCATTGACTTCTATGGGAGTCCGACCGAACCGAGTCCAGCAGCATACGGGCGCATCGTACTTGCTCGGTCGGACTGCAGGACTCTGGCTCGGTCGGAAAACACTCCGGATCCAGCTCGGTCGGAGTGCTTTCCGACCCGGATCGGAATCGGCACCCAAATGTTCTTCTTGTTTTCTTATTCGTCACTCTTTTGTTTTGCCCATATATATATATATTTTTTTTTTTAATTGTCTCAATATTCCTTTTATTTACCATGCTCTTCCTTCACTATTTTTGCGGTTTGCTTTGTTTTCCTCTTTTCCTTTTTATTATTATGCTTTCAGCTCTGTTCCCTTTTCCTCTTCTTTCCTTTATTTTGCCAGCTGTCTTTGTTTCTCTTTTTCAAAACGTTATTATTCCTTCTTTCTCATTTATTCATTACATCTCTTAAATATGCTTTTATGTTCTGCTTTGCAATGTTAGCTTCGTTGCATTTGGTGGTTTTCCATAATTTATTTCACTCTCATGTCTCATTTCCGTTCAATTTCGTCCTCTTTCTTTATTGATTTTCTTTCCCTTTAGTGTTATTTCATCCTTATCCGTCGTTCTCTCTTTTGCTATCTTTTTTACTTCCACCAAAACACTCTCCCAAATATTCTCAGAAATAATGATTCAGCTTTTTCTGCTTCTCCCCAACATGAATGAATGAATGAAATAGAATTTATAGAGCGCGTTGGCTACCCGGAGGCCTCCCAACGCTGCGGACAGAGAACAGGCAGAGAGCAAGGCAAAGGAAGAGCTAGAACAACCAAGTTTTTAGGAGCTTGCGGAAAGATAGAAGGTTAGATTCTTTCCGTAAATGGAGTGGAAGGGCATTCCAGCCAATGGCGCCGTTATATGCAAAGGACCGGCCCTCACATCTTCTCCTCCTTATTCTAGGTTGACAAGCAAGGAGGGATACAGACGACCGGAGGTCTCTTTTCGGGTTATAGGGGGTGATCAGGGACTGAAGAATAGGGGGACTATTCTTCCAAAACATTTTATGGACCAGACACATAGCTTTGAACTGGATCCTTTCCCTGATAGGCAGCCAATGCAAGGTCTTTAGTGCTTGTTTGGCTGAATGCCGATGGGGGATTTGAAGCAGTCTACGAGCGGCAGAGTTCTGAATGACTTGGAGCTTATGAATGGTGTACTGCGGAGCTCCTAGGTATAATACATTCCCGTAATCCAGGCGGGAAAGGATCAGAGCTTGAACCATGATCCTTCTGGCATTAAAGGGAAGAAGGGGCAGAATCTTATGAAGCATCCTTAGTATCCAGAAGCAAATTGCAGAGAGTTTCGCTGCTTGGTGACTAAAGGTGAGTGAGTGGTCAATCCAGATGCCTAGGCTCTTAATTTGCTCTTTGGGGGCTGGAGCAGGGCCTAGGCAGTCCGGCTAGAGAGATGCCGGGTTGAAAACAGGAGAATTACCCAGGAGCATCAACTCTGTTTTGTCCCCGTTCAGTTTTAGGCACGAATGTTCCATCCATTTGGAGACATCCTCCAAGCAACTGCTTAGAGTGCCAGAAGGCCCTTTACAGTGGTTAAGTGCCACCACAAGTTGGGTGTCATCCGCGTAGGAAACAATTTTTATGCCGAACGGTTGGACGATCTCTGCCAAAGGTCTCAAGTATACATTGAAAAGCGTGGGACTAAGGGCCGAGCCCTAAGGGACTCCACAATTAAGGGGAAACTCATTACAGACCACATCTCCCTCAAAGACCCTAAAAGAGCGGTCACTGAAGAATGACTGTAACCACTGTATTGCCATACCTGATACTCCCACATTCTTAAGTCTGAGGAGCAGGGTAGCATGGTTAACAGTGTCGAAGGCAGCACTGAGGTCAAGAAGGATAATGGCCGCCGTGCCACCCTGATCCAAAATCCTTTTTGATTCTTCTATCACTGCAAGGAGAGCAATTTCCGTGCCCAATTGGGGACGGAACCCCGTCTGAGATGGGTGGAGCAAGTTTTTGGGTTTCCAAAAAGGCTGCCATAGTGTTATTTACGTGTTTCTCTAGAATCTTGCTCACCCAAGGAAGGAGAGAAATGGGGCGATAGTTGGAAAAATGATCCTGATCCAGATTGGGTTTTTTTAGAAGGGCTTTGACCACAGCACATTTCCATGCTACCGGAACTGTTCCTGAGGAGATGGAAGAATTCACCATATCCAGAATTAGAGGGCGAACAGTGTTGGCAACTAAGGTGAGAACCTGGGGAGGGCAGGGTCCACAGGGGAGCCGGATTTTATATGTGCCATGATTGAATCCAGCATGGCAAAATTGAGGAGAGGAAATTGTGCTAGTGAGAAGAGGGGCCCTAAAGACAACCCAGCAGAGGTGGTGATGGGAATAGTAGGCTGAGGGGGCAGAAAGGCCTGATAGATATTTTGGATTTTCTTATGGAAGAATTCTGCCAAAGTGTTGCAGTGCGTCAGAGGATCCTGTAGCCTAGGCTGATTTTAGCGGCTAATTCAATTTTCTGTTCATAGAAAATTGCTTGAGTATTTTTGATTTCCAATTTATAGCATCTGATGGATTCCCTGTATTCCGTTTTACTAATATCAGAGTAATCCAGCCTCCACTTCCTTTCCAGCCGTCTGCAACGCTGTTTAAGTTCCCTCAAATTACGAGTGAACCAAGGTGCAGTTTTTGTCCTGTTAATTATATACAATGGTTTTTTGGGGTGAACTGTATCTAAAGAGCCTTGTATCCAGGAATTAAATCTCTTATTTGCATTTTCTAGGTTAAAATTTCCATCCAGGGATGGCCTGTTGATTTCCAGGACAGATTTCCACTGGTCCATAGGGAGTTTAGACCAGTTTCGCTCACACACCGGGATCGCATTGGGGGGGCGTGCAGGGCCGGGGATTTCCCAATTTAGCGGAATTAAGAACTGGTCAGTCCAGGGTAGAGGGATGGGCAGCCCACTAGTAAGTTCCCTACAATTGCTGAAGACTGGGTCCAGAAGATGACCTTTGGAATGAGTGGGGTTCGATACTTTCTCCGTGAGCTGGAGGGCTGACAGACTATCCATCAACTCCATAGTCGTTTTATCAGATAAAATATCTAAGTGTACGTTAAAATCACCTAACATGGTAAAATTAGCTGGTCCCAGGGCTAAGTCTGCTACTGCAGATGGTAGCGCATCTAGAAACTGTCTAGCGTTCCCAGGAGGGCGGTACAACAAAATACCAGAGAAGGTGCTAGTAGGAGAAATCACTAGGGAGAATGCCAGACTCTCGCAGTTTAATAGTGGGTCTGCAGTGATACGGCATAGAAAGGTATTTTTATAGATGATGGCTATACCCCCTCTTCTACCAGTTTTCCTATCAATCCGGTTTATAGCATAGTCAGGGGGGATGGTTTTTACCAGAACAGGGTCAGACTCATCACGGAGCCATGTTTCAGTTAAAAAAAGAATATCAGGTTTAACAGCGTCTCGTAGCATAGCCAATTTCGTAGAGTGTTTAGGAAGGGATCTACAATTAAGTAAAAACATTTTTAACAAGAGAGGGGAATCAGGGCAGTCGGCTGACTTAAAAGGAGGCGAGAAGGCAAAGTCACAGTGGGGGCATTGCCCGACTTCATGTAGTACATTCATGGAGTGATAGCAGGCTTCTATGATAGCTGTGCGAAGTGCAAAGAGAGAATGAGGGCTGTGAGTAATAAGATCGACCCCAGGGCAAACAGGGGTTGTGGCCCCTGGACCCGACCGGGCGTTGACGGGCGCAGACGGGCTTGCCCTTGGCGCACCTTCGGCGTGCCGCTGGCGCGCCCGCTGCGCGCGTCTGCTGCGCGAAGACCAGAGCATCCGGTTAAATGGAGGGGGAAGCGCGAAGGCTAGAGCGCTAACCCCCGGGACCGGAAGTTGCCTTTTCTCCCTCCACGCAATCGGGACAAGACCCGTGGTGAACCGGGGAGAGGCAAGTGCAAAGTGACAATAGTGCAAGTAATCTCAGTTAAACGGTTTTTAGCAACAGTGCAAGAATCACAATTAAAAGCAAATGTTTAGCAGCAGTGCAGTGTCTCAAATAAAACAGCTCTCGATTCACAGCACATTTAAAAAGGATACACACAAGTATTCAGTGCGGGGTCTAAAAGTAACGTTTTACTAGTGGAGCGTTGAGTAGCAGAACACCAAAACTTTTGTCTAGGCTGCGACGTCCCAACATCTTCTTGACAATCTGATGTCTTGCCTTCAGTACAAAACTGAATCACTTAGGACTAACATTTTCCTTCCAATGCTCCAGTCAATTTTGATTTAGATGCTGAGATTCACTTTTTTCTGGCGTGTTTGTCCTCACAGGAAGAGGAAACTGCCCCTCAGCACTTCACCCAGAAATCCACAACATTAGTAACTAACCTACCCATCAGGCTCCTATTCATAACCAACTAAATAAACTCCCCCACATCAGCTAGTGCTGTTCTTCACAAGTACAAATGTCAATGTCCCCTGCAGAAACATCGATTGTGAACCAGAGAGCAGGCCGATTTGTATTACATTGCAGGCAGTTTCAGCCCTTACCATGAGTTATGGGGAGATAGGCTGTGATTGCAAATGATTCTGTTGTCATTCCAGTTCCTGCCACCAAAAGGGACAATGTGCACAATGGCACAGAAATGGCACACTGTGAGCAAGAGAACACGGAGAGCAGTAAGTCGGGCCAAGGGACCGCCAGTGTTGCAGTTAGCGCTCTAGCGTCTGGCGCTAGAGCGCGGGTAGAGGAGACGTTATGCGTACGCCACGACGGTGGCGTACGCCACTGGTTAAATAAAGGGGGCGTGCCCTGCATGGGCAGTTACGCCAACACTAGAGAAGTGTGTACAGTGTCCCTCATTTACTGCGCGCCCAGCTAGGCCAGCGCGACCACAACACTGGCGACGGAGGCTGAAACGCACCTCCGCGTGCAACGCTGTGTCCCGCACTTCGGCCCGCAGCAGCCCCGCGCGTGCGCACGTGGTGCCGCCTCTCCAAACGGCCGTACGCTCGCTCCGATGTGACCGGAGCTGGAGCCCCAACGAATCTCGCTGCATGGAGGTGAGTGCACATGTGCACCCAACACTGCTGGCTTTCATCGGCGGATGAACATTCCCGCCCTCTCTCAGGTGCACTTGCCGGTTGCTGTGACCACCCCCTGCCCTGCATCCCCGAGTCAGGAATTTGGCTGTGCTGCCCTCCACTGGCCCCACACCTGCTGCCACGTGCCCAGCTGTGCATCCTGCCACGCAGATTCCCGTGCCAGCGCCTGCCAGCCAAGTCACCATCCCTGAGCCATGGGGGACGACGAGCGTCCTGCGCCTGCTGTGCCCCTCCACCCACCGTCTGGTGTCCTGCCGCCCTTCAGTGAGACTGCTGACCCTGCCACTGCCGCCCCACGCTGGCCGACGTGGATTGGCCGGCTCAACAATTATTTCATTGGCACGAGAGAGACGGATGGGGCAGTGAAGCGGTCGTTGTTACTCCACTACGCAGGGAAGGAGGTCTACCTACTTTTCAAACACCTCCCCAACACAGGGAGGGCGGACGACTACGACGCGGCGGTGGCGGCACTCAACACGCATTTCGACCCCCAGATGAACCCGGATTTTGAGCACTTTAAGCTGCGTCAAGCAAGGCAAAGAGAAGGGGAATCGGTGGACGCGTTCCACGCACGCCTGAGAGTGCTGGCGGACACGCACTTTGTCGGAGACAGGGCCAAGGAAGAGATCAGAGCACAGTTGATCTGTGGCATCCGGAGCAAGAAGCTGAGCAGCCTCATCCTTCGTCAACCAAACATCCCGATGGCGGACATCCTAGTGCTCGCACGGTCCCATGATCTGTCCGACGCCCGTGCGGAAGAGATGGAACAAGCATTCACACGAGGCACAGGGCCCGGAGTGACGGTCAAGACGGAACGGACAGACGCAGTGCAGGCGCACGAGAAGGCTCCCCGACCCACCGCCAGGAAGGCGACTCCGGCCCAGTGTGGGTACTGTGGGTATGATGAACACCCAGGCAGGTCGTGCCCGGCGAGAGGGAAGACGTGCACCAATTGTGGCACGGTGAATCACTTCGCGTCCGTCTGCCGGAAAAGGTCCACAAGGAAAGACCAACGGGGAAGAGGCCCGCAAGAAACATGGTGAGACAGCTGTCACAGCTATCCCTGTCCTCCCACACCGATACAAGCCACAGACAGGCGCAAGCCCTGCGAGACGACGATTCTGGATCCGATGATGAAGGGGAGACATATCTGATTTCGTTCACCAGAGCCCTCAAAAGCGCGAGAAGACCACAGCCTCGGTGTGACATCATGGTCGCAGGGTCCAGAGTAAACGCTGTAATCGACACTGGCGCATCAGTCACCGTTATGGGAGTGCAACAATATAACCGCCTCCGACCAAAACCAAAACTCAGGCGGTCGAAGGCCCAAATCTACGCCTACGGAAGCGATGTGCCCCTACCCCTCGCAGGAAAAATGACAGTGCCGGTGAGGACAGAAGATACGGAGATAACGATCGACATACACATCATTGATCAGGAAGTGGACACACTCCTGAGCGGACATGCCGCCGAAGACTTAGGGCTGCTAGCCTTTCTCCGCAAAGTGCAAGACACCCAAATGGCCAACTTGCTGGACCAATTCCCTGAGCTGTTCACCGGCCTCGGGAACATCAAACGCCCGCCAGTCAAACTCCACATTGATCGCTCTGTTGCACCCACAGCGCTGAAGCACAGACGGATTCCGTTCCACCTACGCCCACTGGTGGAAGAGGAACTGAGAAAACTGGAAGAACAAGGGGTCATAGAAGCAGTGACTGGACCCACCCCGTGGGTATCCCCAATGGTGATAGCGGAGAAGCCCCGCCAACCAGGCAAAATCCGTGTGTGCATTGACATGAGGCTGCCCAACAAGGCCATCAAGAGGGAGAGACATATCACGCCCACCATGGATGATATAATTGCCGACCTCAATGGGGCCCGGTGGTTTTCCAAGCTAGACTTAAATGCGGGCTACCACCAGCTGACACTAGCCGAGGAAAGTAGATATATCACCACGTTCAGCACACATCTGGGGCTGCGAAGATACCGGCGCCTCAACTTTGGAATCTCGTCGGCAGCGGAAATCTTCCAGAACGCCGTCCGTGACATATTGCAAGGGCTGCCTGGAGTGTTGAACGTCAGTGACGATATACTAATCCACTCCACAACGGTGGATGAGCACTATCGGCGGGTCCGAGCCACGCTGACACGACTCAAGGAGTACGGGGTCACACTGCACAGAGACAAGTGTCAGTTCTTCCAGCAACGGATCGAATTCTTTGGCTACACATTCACCAACCAAGGCATCCAGGTGGACCCGAGAAAATCCCAGGCCATCAAAGACGCCCCAGCGCCAGCTTCTGCCTCCGAAGTACGCAGTTTCCTTGGGATGGCTACCTACTGCGGGTGTTTCATCCCGAACCTGGCTACCATTGCTGAGCCACTCAGGCGCCTCACGAAGAACGACACCCTATGGCAGTGGGGTCACCGGGAAGAAGACGCGTTTCAAGCCATCAAGACTGCACTCCTTGACCAGGCCACACTAGTTTACTTCGACCCAACAAGGAAGACCGAGCTCCTTGTCGATGCCAGCCCGGTGGGGCTGGGAGCGGTTCTCACCCAAGAGCAAGAACCAGGGAGATGGGCGACCCTGGCATACGCCAGCAAGGCGCTCACAGCTACGGAACAGAGGTACTCTCAAATTGAACGAGAAGCACTGGCGATACGATAGGGCTGTCGGCACTTCCACCTATACGTCTGCGGGCACCCGTTCACAGTCGTGACGGACCACCAGCCAATAGTACCCCTCTTCAAAGGGACCGCACCTCACCCCCCACCGAGGATTGAGAGGTGGGCCATTGGGCTGCAGCAATATCAGGTGGACGTAACATATCGGCCCGGCGCCAAGAATCCGGCGGACTTCCTGTCAAGGCACCCTGAGAAGAGTGAGCCTACCCCTACCGGAAAGGAAGATGAGGATGACGCCGAGGCACACCTCGACCTCCTGGCCGCCCTGACATGCCCCCAGGTGTTGACAATCCAGGAGATCCTACAAGCAGCAGAGCACGACACCGTGATGGCCAGGACCCGAGAAGCCCTCCAAAAAGGATCGTGGGCCGACTTCATACAATCCGCCAACTCGTGGACAGATGACGAGAGGAGAGACTTGCAACAAGTCTGGCGGATACGGAACGAGCTGAGTGCGACCCGAGACGGGATCATCCTGAGAGGGTCCAGGATCGTCATGCCAACGGCACTGCGCCGCCAGGCCGCACTCATCGCCCACAAGGGTCATCAGGGAACTGAAAAAATGAAGGCCCGGATGAGGGCGAAGATATGGTTCCCAGGGATGGACAGCCTGGTGGAGGACGTGGTGAAGAGCTGTCCGAGCCTGCCAGGTGACGAGCGGCCCCGAACCTCCGGCTCCCATCGTGACGGAGGAACCAGGAACTCACCCGTGGGACAAGGTCAGCATAGATTTCGGAAGTCTCCCGGACGGGAGAGTGACACTGGTCATCATCGACAACTTCTCCAAGTACCCCCTGGTGGAGGCTTTACCATCTACAGCATTCACCTTTGTAGGGCCCGCTCTGGAGAAGATATTCAATATGTTTGGGTGCCCCTCTGAACTGAAGAGCGATAATTGGCCCGCCGTTCCAAGGCCACGAGTTCCGGGAGTTCCTCAGACTACAGGGCACACGACACCGGCGGATCACCCCTCAATGGCCGCAGGCCAATGGCGAGGTTGAACGGTTCATGCGAACATTGAATAAAGTTATACGAATAGCTGGTGCTGAACATCAAGACCCCGAACGGGAGATTCAACGATTCCTAGGGGAATATCGGAGCACACCACACTGCTCCACCAAACAAGCGCCCTGGACGCTCATGCTGAAGGGGACGCGATGCGACGGTCTACCTACGGCCCCTGGATGGGCCCCTCCACCTTTCGAAGCAGAGCGAGCCTTCCAACGACGAGCGCACCGGAACCAACAAGTGAGCCGGTCAAGAGGCAGTCGGGAACGCGACATCGGGCCAGGAGACAATGTCCTCGTAAGGAACAGAAGACCCAGGGGGAAGTTCAAGCCGCGGTATGAGCCCGGGAGCTGGACAGTGGAACAGAGACGGGGGACAATGGTAACCGCCAGAAGGGGGACGGAATCGTGGTTCAAGCGAATTCCGGAGGCCACCGAACACCACCACGGAGGGGTGAATGAAGGGGAGGAAGATGCCCCGATCCCAGGCCTGGAACCCCTACCGACCCCGGCCAGGCACGAGTCAGCACCAGAGCCGGATCACCCTGCCCCCGAGGACGGCGAGGTGGAAAGTGATCACCCATCCAGCCCCAACACCCGAGCCACCGCAAGGTATGGACTGAGGGGGAACCCCCCGCCGAGCAGCCGCCTCAGAGACTTTGCTTGCCAAGTAAGTGAGTGACTGTCGGGGACTATAATTACGTTTGTTATCCAAGTTGGAGAGGGATGTTGCAGTTAGCGCTCTAGCGTCTGACGCTAGAGCGTGGGTAGAGGAGACGTTATGCGTACGCCATGCCGGTGGCGTACGCCACTGGTTAAATAAAGGGGGCGTGCCCTGCGTGGGCAGTTACGCCGACACTAGAGAAGTGTGTACAGTGTCCCTCATTTACTGCGTGCCCAGCTAGGCCAGCGCGACCACAACACGCAGGAGCCGTCTAAAACCGTTTGTGATTTCCATTGTGAGTGGTAAGAAGGGCGCAATGGCCCTCTGCCACTCCTTGCCCAGGCACCTTGTCTACAATCAGCATCCAGTTGTCATCACTCTAGTATGACAATTAGGCGTTAAATCGTTCTGGTGCTCCGAATCAATCCTCAAATTCCTCCAAATTCTACAGAACACAGTCTCTCCCGTCTTGTCTACTTTCACCCCCAGGCCACACACCATGAGCTCCATTTATTTCTTGTGGCTGAATGTGCACAGGGGGCCCTGGCCCTCTGGGCGGTACTCAGGGTCCCTATTATTCGGCATATTCATATCCTTACTCCTAAAGATTATGATCAATGCACAACTAAAGTCCTCAACCTACTTGAAAGAAAATCATCAATAATGCGAATCCTTTCACAAATGAAATAAGCAAATGCTCACATGCTACCAGCCTTCAAACTAGTCAACTGACGTACAGACAAAAGAAGAAAGAAAGGAAGAAGGATTTAAGGAAGTGAGGACTGATCAATGCAGTGAGTGAGGAAAACGATGAAGGGAGAAATAGACGGAGCTAGAAAGATAGAAGTAAGAGTTGGAGTCTACTCTTCTGCGTCTCACCTGCCTATCCAGGTCTCAATGCATGTTCACTGTACGCCAACTGGGCAGTGAGGAAAACAGACGCTAGGACATAACTGAGCCATAACTACCACTGAATATGTGTGTCTTTAGCGTTTTATAAAACCTAAGAGATTCTTCTTCAAGTCTTGGCAATTGTGTTAGGCACTAAATAATGCAGGTATCTTCCTCTGATTCATTTTCTATTTGTGCAGAAGTTGCAGAAGAGCAGCCTCAGACGCTGCAAAGACCAGCCTCAATCTCTGGGCAACTTAGTAGGGTTGAAGAAGCTTAGAGAGGTTACTTGAGGTTTCTCTGATACCATCTTTAGGTACAAACCTTTATGGAAATGAACTTTAACTTTTCTTTCATCAGGACCTAGTAAAATCTCTGAAGATCAGGAATGTTGTGGCTAAGTCTTCAGAAGCTAAAAATGTGCCTGAGTGCACCACTCTGGATTCAATGGAGCATGGGCAATGCCTTGGTCGGTAGCCCTATGTATTCAGAGTTACAGTAATCAGGATATAGCGTTAGCATGAGAAAGATGATAGTGACCTTATGCGTCATGCTGACGTGATGGCACACATATTTGGTGGCAGTGCTAACTTGAGAAGTAACGTAAAATTACTTGTGTGTCACAATATCAAACATAAAAAGATTGTGCTACTAAAACATTGATTTTAAAACAATGATACCAAAACTATTGACCCTAAATATGTATAACTTAGAAAAGTACTGACAAAAAACACATTAACAGGAAAAACAGAGTAAGTACAAAAATATCTACTACCAAAATATCTAACGCAACAAGCATATTAGACTTGTTAGCCTTAGGGTTTTTTCCCCAAGCCTTTTGCCTTTCTCCTCCATTTTTGAGGTTGAGTCTGGACAGCGCAAGCGCTGCTCTGCCAGGTATCCTGTATTCACGTAGGGAGTTGAAGCTCCGCCCACTCTCCGCCCATATATTTTATTGGCTTGTGTCATTGTCCCCTGTTAACTGTGGCTGTTAATTGGTCAATATGCTTATTAGTTTCTCCTTAGTACCACCTTCTCTCATTTTGTAATCTCCAATGGCGACACCCCCCGTTACGTGTGTTGTTATTCGGTAGGCTTTAATTACAGCCTCCGAGCACTATTTTCTCAAATAGATTTTGCCTGCTATTGCAGGCCGGACACGCTCTCTACTAACGCATTTTTGTATTTAATTTTATAGCACAGGCGCCGAACGCATTTGCAATGCAATAGGTCTCATTTTTGCGACAGTTGTAAATGACAATGCCTTTTATTTATCTGTTTAAAATGCCAATAGCTCAAACTCTCATAATTGCTAGACCTATTGCATTGCAAATGCTTGTTTCTAATATCACTTTTGCTGGCCGTAGGACTCGGCACACTTTTTCACTGCTCACCAGTGCTAAAGTGCATGTGCTCACTCTTTAAAACTTGATAACATTGGCTATCCCTAATTGGAATTTTTAATTTACCAGTAAGTCACTTGTGAAGTGGCACTACATGTGCTCAGGGCCAATAAATTAAAAGCTACTAGTGGGCCTTCAGCACTTATTGTGCCACTCATTCAAGTAGCACTTTAAACATATCTCACACCTGCCATTGCAGGGCCTGTGTGTGCAGTTTAAACTACCATTTCGACCTGGCAAATTAAACCTTTTGCCAGGCCCCAAACCTTCCTTTTTTGAAAACATTTAAGTCACCACTAGAGTAGGCTCTGGACAGTCCAGATGGCAGGGTGAAATATATTTAAAAAGTGGGATATGTAATTTTAAGTTTAAGATATTCTGGTAGTAAAAAGGTCTTAGAATTGTTTTTCACTACTACAAGACCTACATCTGCCATAGGATAACATTGGAAATACCTTATTACATCATTTTATACGTGTAATTTCCAAATGGGAATAGGTGACCAGTTCTTGTTTGTTCTCCTTCCTAATTTAAAAGCCTCTTTTGTGAAGTCGAACTTTAAATTTCAGTTTTAGAAAATGGCCATTTTTCTGCCTCAGCCATACTGTGCCTGTAGCCTGTCCCTGGTTACAGGACCGAGTGTAGCTGACAGTTGGGTTTTGTATATTCCTCATAGACAGCCTCACAAAATTGGAAGCCTAGGTGTACCTGGATGGGCCATCACTGGACGGATGGGAGGGAGGAGCTGGGCACAGCCCCACTTACACCTGAATAGGCTGTGTCCTGCCTCTACACAAAGGGCTGAACGCACCCTTTAGTTTATTTGGATCCAGCACATGGAAGACAGGATGCCTGGGGACCTCAAAGGAAAACCTCTAGAAGTGTCCCCCTCACTCCAAAGTCACAACTGAGTATAAAAAATCGACCTCAGCCAACAACACTTCAGTGCATTCCTGTACCTCTGGATACTCTGCCAGAAAGAAGGACTGCTGAGCTGCTGAAAGATGGCCACTCTGCCAGACTGCTGCCCTGCTGCACTACGGCCTTGCTGTGCTGCTGCCTTTCTGCACTTGCCTGGCTGGGAAGGATTGGACCTGAATCTCTTGAACCCAAAATCGAGAGTGACTCCATGGGTTAGTTGGCTGGCCTCCTGATCTGAAGCCTCAGGGGCATAACAGGCTTCCAAAAGCCATGCACCTGGACTGTATTATCTGTGAATCTATCCTGCCAAGTGGTGCACGCCAGTCCTGGACCCTTGGAAGTGGGCCTAAGAGGTTTTGTCAGCCTCTGTGGATGTAGCAGAAGTGAAGTGTCTCATCTGATGCAGGGCACAACCCAGAGCAGAACTGACATTGCCGCTGCTGCAAATTGAAATTGCCACAAAGTTCCTCATTGCATCGTAGCCCATCACCACATCGAAACCACCACTGCAAGATGCATCCACGGCGCAGGCCCTGGCATCCCTTCTCGACAGCCGCCCTGGTAGATGGATCCTAGATGATGATGAAGGACCTTACACCTCAGCCACGCTTCATCTTGGAACAGATGCATTCGACTGGGCGACGCATCTTTGATACGGATCCTCGCAATGCTCCACAAACCACGATTTAAGGTACTCTCTTCAGCGGGCCTAACTGGGTGCCTGTAGCGACCCGCGCTCCATTGTGGCTGGCCTCAACTTATGACTTTGCACCAGACCAGTGCAACCAGTTGTCTACAGTTGGCACTTTACGCCTTTTGGTGCTAGTAAAATTTTTCACATTTAATATCTCCAGTTCTTCAGATTAGGTGTCTGTTGTTTAGGTCTTGTTTTATTTATTAAAACGTACTCTACTGTACTCTTGTCTTTGATTTAAGCCTGACTGCTCTGTGCACTTAGCATGACATGCCTCCTGGTGGACCACAATTCTGATCTGTGGGTTTCTACAGACCAATTCTCTCTGTGGTTCCCAAAAAGTATTCGAAAAACAACCATGCCATTTATAAAGATTGAAAACATTGATTTCAATGTACAGTTTTGAGATCCCATGAGATTAGTGTTTGTTGTCATCCAGTATTTTGATTTTTTTTTTTTACTTTTAAAAACTATACAGAGAAGCATTTGCAAAGCTCAGCAATCTCATTATGAAAGTAATGCCTATTGACTTACCAATGCTTATTTTTAGAAATAAGCGTAGCTTGGCACAGAGCAGTCAGGCTTAAATCAGAGATGATGTGTAAAGTATTTGTGTAACCCTTCAAACAATAACACAGTGAAAACACACAACAAAAGTATCTCACAACAGGTAAGTTACAGAGAGTCTGTTAAAGTGTTATGAATTGTTTGTGTACAAAAATGCAATATATTGTACTGTTACTAGTGGTATAATGCGGATAAGTAATAGCAACATTTTGAAAAATGAAGTGAAAGAGGTAAATAATAGAATTATTGATGTAATAGCAATATTATGTGTTTAGAGGAGTTCTGATAACTTTTGGGCCTGGTGCCACTACATCTACTGCACTATTCAAATTATACCCCTAGTGACTGCAAGATAACTGCATTTGTTTCTGTTTAGTAGCAAAATATACCAATATTTGGTGGTTAGAGTTATGAAAAACATTTGGCTCCACTGCACCTGCTGGACCATTCAAATTATGACCATTTTGCCTGTAGGGTAATTGCACTCGTGACTGCTTGCTTAGTAGTAAACTATTGCAATATATGGTGTTTAGAGGGGTTTCTAGGGCTTTGGGCCCCAGTGTCACTGCACCTGCTGCACCATTAAATCACAAACTTAGTGCAAAGTAACTGCACTTTTGACTGCTTATTTAGTAGTTAAATATAGAAATATTTGGTGTTGAAAAGGAGTTCTGACAACTTTTGGCCCCGGTGTCACTGCATCTGCAACACGACTGAAATCATGGCCCTAGTGCCTGCTAGATAACTGCATTTGTGACTGCCTGTTTAGCAGTACAATTTTGCAATATTCTGCATTTAGTGGGGTCCCTAGAGCTTTGGGCACTGGTGCCACTGCACCTACTGCACCATTCAAATCAAGCCCCTTTTAACTGCAGGATAACTGCAATTGTGTCTGCCTGCATAGTAGTAAAATATAGCAATATTAGGTGTTTTGAGGAGTTCTGACAACTTTTGGGTCCGGTGCCACTGCACCTGGTGAACCATTTGAATCATGACCCTGTTGTCTGCAATGTAACTGCATGTGTGACTGCTTGCTTAGGAATGAAATATAGCAATGCTAGGTGTTTAGTGGGGTGCCTAGAGCTTTTGGTTCTGGTTCTACTGCACCTGTGGCACCATTCAAATCATGACCCTATTGCCTGCTAGAGAAATGCTGTTGTGACTTTCTTGTTAAGTAGTAACATTTAGCAATAATCTGGATTTACTGGGGTCCCTAGAGCTTTTTGACCCCAGTGCCACTGCGACTGCTGCACCATTCAAATCAAATCCCTCTTAACTGCAAGGTAACTGCAATTGTGACTGCCTGTTTAGTAGCCAAACATAGCAATAGTATATGTTTGGAGGAGTTCTGACAACTTTTGGCCCCGATGCTACTGCACCTGCTGCACCATTCAAATCAGGACCCTGGTGTCTGCAAGGTAACTGCACTTATGGTTGCCTGTTTAGGAATACAATATAGCAATATAAGGTATTTAGTGGGGTTCTTGGAGCTTTTGGTCCTGGTGCCACTGCACCTGCTGCACTATTGAAATCATGACCCTAGTGCTTGCTAGATAACTGCACTTATGACTGCCTGTTAAGTTGCAAATTATTGCAATTCTAGGTGTTTAGAGGAGTTCTGACAATGTTTGGGCACAGTGCCACTGCACCTGCTGCACTATTCAAATAATGACCCAGTTGTCTGCAAGATAACTGCACTTGTGGCTGCCTGTTTAGTAGGAAAATATAGCATAGCTCTTGAATTTTAACTTTATTTAAAAAATGCATTGTTTCTTACATTTAGAATTTGATCATAATTAACTAATAGGTTGAGTTAACAAAAATCAATCCGATAATGCCTACAAAGTGGAAAGAAAGATACTGAGGCATGAATAGAAAATGGCACAAACGTTCTTAGGCTAAAGCATCTGCTTTACACAATTTAGTAGCAGAAAGCAAAAATTCCAACATACTGTTATAATCTGTCTGACTTTTGTGGGAAGAGATCTTATCTTGACAGTAAATAGGGCTTAAACAGTGTGAACAGCTTCAGCAGAAGTATTGTAAATGCATGCAGCCAGGGTAAGTTAACAAAAGAAAGTTGCACACAGTGAATGAACACAGTAATTCGGCTATGGGAATTGATAAGAGCCCCTTTTTAAGAGATATTAAATATAAGAGATTTTATAAGCACATCACAAGCACTGTGCAGGCAAAACCATCCAACTCCAGTCTACGCAACAGTAGGGAAGGTGTTGGAATAGTAAACTATACTATTCCTAATGTTAGCGCGCCATCTACTGCAAGTCGATGTAATGACTTGCGTAGTAATGGCATTGCGTGCTAACAATGCGGTCGTTGTAACGACCGCGTTGTAATGGCATTGTGGTGTAATCACCGCGATGTAAAGGTAATTTCCCCCTTGAGACATCAGATCAGGGGGCCAGTCAACTAGCCCCTGGAGTCACAACGGAGTTCGGGATTCATAGATGCAGGTCCAGGCCTTTTCATCCAAGCAAGAGGGCAGCAGGCAGCAGGTCAGTACAGCAAGGCAGCAGTCCTTTAGTTTAGCAATCCAGCAGAGTGGTAGTCCTTTCAGCAGCTTAACAGTCCATCTTCCTGGCAGAGTATCCAAAGATGCAGAAGAGTACTGAAGAGTGAGTGTCTGAGGTGCAGTATTTGTACTCAGCTGTGTCTTTGATGTGGGGGTGAAGCTTCCAGCGATTGCCCTTTGCAGTCCCCAGGCATCCTGCCTTCCCTGTCCTGGTGCCACACTAACTACAGGGAGTATGGAGCCCTTTATGTGGAGGCAGGGTACAGTGTATTCAGGTGTAAGTGGGGCTGGACCCAGCTCATCCCTCCCATTCTGACAGTAATTGCCCATCCAGGCACACTGAAGCTCCCTATTGTGCGTGTGGCTGTCTAGGGGGAATACACAAAGTCCAACTGTAAGCTATACCCAGTCACGTGATCCAGGAAGAGACTACTAGCACTAAATGACTAACGCAGGAAAATGGCAATTTTCTAAAAACGGTATTTTCAAAATTGTAATTAAAAATGTGACTTCACCATTAGTTACAATTTTGCTTTACAACTCCAAAGTAGAGGTGGGTGAATAATTCTCTCCTCCGGCAGAGTTTGCGGAGTTTTTCAAACAGAGTTCTGCAAAACTCTGTGAAGTGACGTGGAGCAGAGTTTCTTCTTTCTCATGGCTCACCAACGTCCAGTTGGCAAGCATGAGCGAGAAAATTCATACACTAGACCTCCTCCTGGCGAGATTTCTCATCCTGGGCGGTTGTGGCAGGTTGCAACCAGTTGTGTTAAGAAATCTGCCTCTCACATTGAGGAAGCTGCTGCTCAAGTAGAATATCTACGCTAGCGGCAGAAAGAAGCAGTGTCCTCTGGTGCAACACATGGTGCAGTTCGTGGTGACTTTTCTGCGTGCGACAAACTCCTGGTGCTAAAAATCAGTGCAACCTACCACACTCCACCGCTCGCGGTACACCGTAGAGTGTGGAGGAGTTTGTTTTGCATTTCGCAGAGTTCTGCAGCAGAACTCTGTGAACTCTGCCGAGTCCTACTCCAAAAACGTCAAACATGAACTAGATACCTGTTCCCATTTGTAAATTACTGCTTATTAAATGTAGTAAGGTAACTCCAGCTTTAGTCTATGGGAAGGGTAGGCTTTTCAAAAGTGACAAATTAATTAAAACGTTTTTCACTACCAGGACATGTAAAATTCGAAAGTACATGTCCAACTTTTAAAAAATACTGCACCCTGCCCTTTGGGCTGTACAGGGCCTAGCCTAGGGGCAATGTATATGTATTAAAAAGTAAGGTTTGGGCCTCGCAAAAGGTATATTTACCAGGTCAAAATGGCTGTATAAACTGCATACACAGGCTGCAATGGCAAGCCTGAGACATGTTTAAAGCATTACTTAAATGGGTGGCACAATCAGTGCTGCATGCTCACTTGTAGCATTTAATTTACGGGCCCTGGGCATATGTAGGGAAACTTCAGTAGGGACTTACAAGTGAATTTAATATGCCACTTGGGGATAAGCCGATGGGTTACTATGTTTTAAGGAGCGCGCACATGCACTTCAGCACAGGTTAGCAGTGATAGAGTGTGAAAAGTCCTAAGGCCAGCAAAAATGAGTCCAACAAAAATGGAGGGGGAAGGCAAACATTTTGAGGGAAGACCACCCTATGCCTGACAGGTCTAGCAGACAGCAAGCTTATAACGGCAGGGGGAGGCGTCGGAGAAGCAAGCTGACAATGGAGGGTGGACAGGAAGGGCTGGGGGAGCAAGATGACAACAGAGGGCCAGCTCGAGGGGCTGAGCAAGCAATCTGTAACATGAAGACGGGCAAGAGGGGCTGAAACAGCAATCGGACAATGGACAGTAGGGTGGAGGAGCTGGGGTAGCAAGCTGACAACAGAGGGCAGACAAGAGGGGCTGGGGCACCAAGCTGACAATGGAGGCTAGGAGGCAGGGCCTGGGAGAGCACACTGATAATGAAGGGCAGATAGGAGGGGCTTGGATAGCAATCTAACAATGCAGGGTAGGCAGGTAGAGCTCGGGAAATAAGCTGACAATGGAGGGGCCGATAGAGGATGGTGAGCAAGCTCTCAACGGATGGTGGGTCAGAGGGTCAGGGGCAACAAGCTAGCAGCAGAGGGTGGGTGGGAGGAGATTTGGCAGCAAGCTGGCAATGGCAGATGTGAGAGAGGGCCTGTGTCAGTTCACAACAGAGGGAAGGTGGGAGGGGCTAGGATCGCAAACTGACAATGGAGGGCAGGCAGAATGTTGACAATATGGGTGGTCAGGGGGAGATGGGGAAGCAAGCTGATAATGGAGGGTGGGAGGGCGGGGCTGGGGCAACACACAGACAATGGAGTGTGGATTGGAGGTGAGGGGGAAGATCAAGAAAGGTGGATGGGAAGGACTACAGGAGCAAACAGACAATGGAGGGTAGATGTTACAGTTCTGGGGAAGCAAATAGACAAGGGGGGAGGTGGTGGAAGCAGGACCGGCAAGAGAAGGTCATCTGCAAGGAAGCAGGAATGTAAATTTAGAAAGGGTGAGAAAATGTAACATGGAGGGCAAAGAAGTACCCAATTGAGACAGCTGGAATATGCACTTGTTTAGCACACTACTTTAAAGGGCTTAAACAGAAAGAAAAAAAGAAGAGCCTGAATAATGAACAGTGAAAGGACACAAGTAATGCATCCATGGTCCAGGAAAGAGACAAATGCAAGCAGAGGAAGCAAAGCCTACAGAATCTGACAAATAAGAAGTAAGCAAATGAGAGTGACAATGAACCTCACCAATGGGCAGTCTCTAAGGCCAACATAAGCTAACAGCAGGTCTCACAACAGAGAGCACAAGCAATGTCTTAAGCGTGCCTTAAAAATAGGGAGTGAGCCTGCACAGTTCACGGACAGTATGAGTAGCCCAAGAGCGTGGGCGGATGTGAACAATAAGGATGATGGTACATTCAGTAGAACAATTATCGAATGGGCTCCTCGGGGAAGGAGGAGGGGGGGGGAGAAGTGAAGTGGGTGTGCTGACCAGGGCTGATCTGTCTGTTTGGTTGTTCTTCTTTGGTGATAAAGGAAGAAAACGAAAATGCAAATAAAAATATTTAAAAAAAATAAAATAAAATAGGGAGTGAGAAAACTCGTGCCTGCACTCTCTAACACCAAGCAATTGTGTCATGTGCATTTATTGTGCTGTAGACTCCAGATAGCACATTTGCTTTCGTAAGTCCCTTCTTTACAACATTGTTCTTGCCTTCTTTTGTACCTCCTTTGGCCCCAACCTTCCACTAACCTCTCCCAATTTGTCTCTTTAACCTCCATTATACTAATATCCTTATTAGAGGCCTTTCTCTTTGTCTCTCTCTCTCTCTCTCTTTCGATCCTCGCTCTTTCTCTCTACAAACTCAAACAGTACACTTACAAACAGGAGCAGAGAGCACATCCCTGGCTGTTTCCATGGCTCCTGTCAATCTCTATTAGCCGCCTAGTGCTGATGGGGGCCCACTGTGTTCAAGAGTAATAAAAATTAAAACATACTGAGTGCTCGTCCCAGTGGAGAACTCCCGCCGCCCTGTGATCATTAGAGCTGCCAGGAGTGCTTCAAAACTCTTCAATTATAGGCTCATGCACCAGGGAGAGGCGGAGCAGAACTGACAGCCACATGAGAGGGGTGAGAGGGAGCTGGACTGACAAACACGAGGAGAGGGGTGAGTGGGAGCAGGAATGACAGCCTCAAGGAGAGGGGCAAGGGGGAGCATCACTGACAGGCACGAGGAGAGGGGCAGAGGGAGCAGAACTGACAGCCACAAGGAGAGGGGCAAGGGGGAGCAGGACTGACAGCCACAAGGAGAGGAGTGAGAGGAAGCAGGACTAACAACCACACGATTGGGGCCAGAGGGAGCAGGACTGACAGCCACATGAGAGTGGGAGCTGGACTGACAGACACAAGGAGAGGAGCAAGAGAGAGCAGGTGTAACAGCCACCTGAGTGGTGTGAGGTGGGGCAAGACTGACAGCCAAAAGGAGAGGGGCCAGGGGAGGGAGGACTGACAGCCACATGAGAGGGTCAAGATGGAGCAGAACTAATTGCCACAAGGAGCATGGCGAGGGGAACAGGACTGACAGACATAAGGAGATGGGGAGTGGGAGCAGAACAAACAGCTACATGGAGAGGGGCAAGGGGGGCAGGACTGGCAGCCACATAAAAGGGGAAAGAGAGAGCAGGACTGACATCCACAAGGAGATGGGTGAGGGGGAGCAGGACTGACAGCCACAAGGAGATGGGCAATGGGGAGCAGGACTGACAGACACGAGAAGTGGAGAGAGAGCAGGACTGACACCCACAAGAAGAGGGGTGAGAGGGAGCAGGACTGACACCCACAAGAAGAGGGGTGAGAGGGAGCAGGACTGACACCCACAAGAAGAGGGACCAGAGGGAACAGGACTGACAGCCACAAGGAGATGGGCGATGGGGAGCAGGGCTGACAGACACGAGGAGAAGGGTAAGAGGGAGCAGGACTGACAGCCACAAGGAGAGGGTTGAGGGAAGCAGGACTGACAGCCACAAGGAGAGGGGGAGAGGGAGCAGGACTGACAGCCACAAGGAGAAGGGCAAGCAGGACTGACTGCCACATGAGAAGAGGCGAGGGGGAGCAGGACTGACAGCCGCAAGGAGAGGGGTAAATGGAGCAGGACTGACAGCCACAAGGAGAGGGACAAAGGGCGCAGTACTGACAGCCACAAAGAGAGGGGCAAAGTGAGCAGGACTGACAGCCACAAGGAGAGGGGTGAGCAAGACTGACAAGGCCCAGTTTACAATGAAAAGTGTTTGTGTGCACATTTCAACATGCACAATCAGGCATTTGCATTAAAGTTATCATTTTAAGCCTACTCATTGACATTTAATAAGCATGTAATAACTAACGTATGCATTGTATACAATACATAGACAAATGCATCAAATTCACTTACAAAGTTTTTCACCTGTTTCCCCAACAATATTCAACCACAGTTTCTGTATTTACTAATGTACGCATTCACAGCTACAAAATTATTCAATGTTTCTTTCTTTCCATCTAAACATTTTTTTCATACATGCCACCTCTTCCTACATATGTTTTGTCATTTCTGAATTGATTTTAAACAGTCTAAACCTGTAAAAATAAAAAAACGTTAGCATACTACACAGCAAGCAAATGTATCAATCAGTGGGACTTGTAATGCGCGGCTTGTCACCTCGTGGAGTCTCCAGGCACTGTGAGGTGTGAGTGATCCTGGGTCAGAGAAAGGTGGAGGTCGAAGAGACAGGTTTTCAGCTGCTTCCTGAATTCCTTCAGAGAGGAAAAGATGCAAAGGTGGAGGGGGCGGTCATTCCAGGACTTGGCTGTGAGGTATTAGAAGGAGCGGCCCCCTGCATTGGTTGTAAAGGATGCGTGGGACGTGTGCTAAGGTGAGGGTGGAGGAGCAGAGCTCTCTGGTCATTCGGTGGAAGGTCAGGTGGTTGTTGATGTAGGAGGTTCCGGTATTGTGGTTGTAGAGGGCTTTGCAGACATGTGTGAGGAGCTTGAAGAGGCATCTTTCGGCTTATAGCTTCTTATTGCTGACATGAATAGTTATTTGGCCAATTATTTGAAGGTAATAGTGGGGACATATGCATATTGTACACAAGAGAATAATCGAGCACATCCCACAAATCTGTACAAATGCTATCACGTTAAGCACAATGAGGATCATAGTCACAGGAATATAAACAAGCATTTACAATGCAATAGGTCTCGCAATTACATTATTTTGAGCTATTGTTATTTACAATACCAAAAGCAACACCTATTGAATTGCATAGCGCGGTGTCCGTGAAGACGGTGCCGCGCTTAATAAAGTTAAAAAAAAAAAGTGTGTTGTGGGACAGAGCCCTGTTGTGACTCACTGGAAAGCGCCTTGAGTGCTGCACCCAGCTCGGCAGTGCCAATGCCGCCCTGCCAGGGCTTCCCGCACTTTATCCGGGGCTGATCTTATCATTTCTATAAGGCATTTGCAATCGCTTGTGTTTGCAAAATACATTTTTTTATCAACAGTCACTGTGTAAAACACCGCCGCAGGCAGAATAAAAGAGGCACACCTTTTATTATCACAAGAAGTGTGCAGAAATATGTCTGTTGCTTTACTCTGGGAATCTGTTAATACACAGTGTTGCTGCTGTCCTTCTATGCAAGAGAACAACATTCATTGCTGGGGAAAATAGTTTCATTTGCCATCTGCTGAATATGCAGCGTTTGAGATTTAAGAATTATTCATTTTTTGTAATGTTTTGCTTTATATGGTCTGTGGCGCTCCCCTCGCTCCATGTCATGACCACACCCCATTTCCACGGCGAGGTTTTCCCGGTTTAAGCCAGTGTTTGGAGGCAAGCCTGGACTACAACGCCCATAATGCATTAAGTTGTAAAATGAACGCCTAGTACTGAAAACAGCAGCCTGAGGCCATGGAGTGAGGCGGCAATCCTAGGTTTGCACCCATGTGAGTGATGAATTGTGACACCAACGCCTCAGAACGTGCTACATTCTCGACCTGCATTGGCATATTATGTGGCACACTGCCTCAATAGTTCCCAAATAATTCACGTTTCCTCGTTGCATGCCTTTGGCGACCCTGCCACATAATTTAGTGCTGTTTCACCAGTGGCGCATGATGATGGGCACCCCTGCAGAATGTGACGAGGGACCACAGTTTCTATCCGTGTGTGTCTCTATCAGTGCGTTTGCCTTTCAGTGTGACTGCCCGTCAGTGTGACTGCCCATCAGTGTGACTGTCCATCAGTGTGTTACTATCCATGTGCCTCTCTATCTCTGAATGTCTATCAGTGTGTGTGTCTATTAACCCTGGGCGTAGTTCGCGAAGTAGCACTTCGCGAAGCTACGCAAAGTGCAGTTCGCACTACGCGAGCTACGCGTAGCACTTCGCGAACTGCGTAGTACCTTGTTCGCACTGTGCCAGATGTCGTTTTCAATGATTGCACAGTGCGGACAAGCAACCGGCACTGTGCAATCATTGAAAATGGCATCTTGCACAGTGCGAGCTGTAGTTTTCTGCTGCTCGAGTAGAATTTTACTCGAGCTGCAGCTTTCTCAACGCGAACTGGTAGTTTCTCATCGCGAGCATACGCGACCACTCGCAATGAGAAACCTGACCTCCTCGCGTTGGGAATCTCGCCGGGAGGTTTATTTTCCATGCTCGCGATCGCCAACTTGATGTTGCTGATCGCGAACAAGGAAAAAGTCTCGCCGGGATGTCATTTTGCTTGCTCGCGGTCGCCAACTTGATGTTGAGGACCGCGAGCAAGCAAAAAATGACCACAACACTACGCTACGCGTGTTCGCACTGTGCTACGTGCAATTCGCGTAGTGCGAAGTAGCGCGAACTTCGCAAACTACGCGAGCGTAGCGTAGTGCTTTGCCCAGGCTTAGTGTCTATCAGTGTGACTGCCCGTTAGTGTGACTGCCCATCAGTGTGACTGCCCATCAGTGTGTTACTATCCACATGCCTCTCTATCGCTGAATGTCTATCAGTGTGTGTGTCATTCACTGAGACTGCCATGAGTGCGAGTGCATCTGTGAGGGTCTCTCTCAGTGTGAGTTACTATCCGTGTGTCTATCAGTGTGTCTGCATCAGTGTGTGTGTCTATCACTGTGGCTGTCCATCAGTGTGTGTGTGTGGTGTGTGTGGGGAGGGAGAGGGGTGTGTGGTGTGTGAGTGTGTGTGTGTTTGTGTGTCTATCAGTGTGTATTACTATCCACTTGTTTCTCTATCAGTGTGTGTCTTTCTGTGTGTGTGTGTGTGTCACTATACCCGTGACTATCAGTGTGTTTAGCAGCATGTGTTTCTTATCGTTGTGTGCGTCATCCATGCATATCGGTGGTTCTGTCAGTGTGTCTCTCTGTCTGTCTGGGTATGTGAGTGAGTTCCTATGTTTGTCAGTGAGTGGCTCACCCAGTTCAGACGTTTCCCTCAGTTCTGGGTTTTGTAGTGCTTTTGAGTCGATTATTAAACCAGGAAGAACTACAAGTCCCAGAATGCTGCACAACACCTGCCCTAAATGCGCCACATTAACCCCTTGCATGCCCGCCCCTTTCCCCGCCCAGTGCCGCGCCTTGCATTAGCGGGCGGAGTTCATGACGAGCTGGACTCGTCATGGGCACAGCGCCACCGCAGCCCATGACGAGTCCAGCTCGTCATGGGCACTGAAGGGGTTAATAAAAAGCCAATTTTGGTTGACAGGCCTTATCCGGGCATTAAGGAGTCTCTCGCCCCGTGCTCCCGCTCCCTGACTGACCTTGGAGGTGTCTCCTTTGCAGAGAGCCATGGCGGTGGCAGCTGTTGCGGCCTGACGGAGTTCTGTGCCACGGGAAGCTCACACAGTGGCAACCGTGGGGCTTTTGGCATGGTGCTGTGTGTGTCTAACCTCTCTCTGGGCAGCACCTCCCTCGCTCCTTCCTCCGCCTCCTCCTCCCCCTTTCTGTTGCGAACCGCCGGGGGTGCGGGAGAGCAACGGCCTCGTGAGAGGGCGCTAGGCGGTGGTAGTGAACCGGTTTGAAACGGGATGGGTTATTTTAGATGTTCTGCCGAAGGGTACAGTGGTTCATCAAGGGAGAGGGGGTGGGGGTGGTGGGATGCTACTCACATTTGACTGGAGTGGATAGTTTCGCAGGGAGTGGTGGGCTATCCCTTCGGGAGGGCAAACTCTTTCATGCGCTTTACACTTAACTCTGCGGCCTGCAGCGTTTTCAAATCTACATGGGGGAGGGACAGTTGTTGCACACATGAACTCCTAGATAATAAAAGAAAAGACATGTTTATTGTGGGCGCTAGACACACGTGCACAGAGGCTTTTGTGCACCACTTAACAATAACACAAGAAATAGCTCGTCTGTATTCATAGAGTTTTCTTTTAGTCTCTTCTTTTATTCAAAAATTCTTGTTTAAAAAACACATCTGACACGTTTCGTCCAGTTAAGGACTTCTTCAGGGCTCTAAATTTAACAAACATATATACAAACATGAATATATACATTATCTACTGGCGGTCGCCAGTAGATAGTTATAGTTAGGACCTATTTTCCACAGGAAATCCGCAACATTCTATTCCCAATACGTCTGGTGCCGGTTGATGAATCCTCGCGAAATTTTCCAAACTTTTGGCCAGCTCCGCTCCGCTCCTACCCTGAAAGTGTTGCGATGATTCGTCAAGCGGGGACCGAGAAAAAAAGCGGGGTCCCAAAACGCGTTTTCCCCATGCAATTTCCCATAGGATCTGTTGTCGCAGCCACAGCCCGAACCGCTGAACGGAATGACACCAAATTTGGCAAAGAGGTAGTCCTCAGTTCAGACTCGTGCCTTTTGCATAAATGGTGTGAATCTGTTCAGTAGTTCCTGAGAAAATTAGAGTTAAAAATACATAAATATCTATGGCCGGGGAGGATCCGCGGACCCTACCCACACCGTAAGCGCACCCTCCCCAAACCAAGCGCGCACCTTCCCGATCGCGCACTTAATGCTAATTGACTGTCGAGTGTCTGTCTACATTCGAAACCAGGAACTGTTGGCGGCCATTTTCTGCCTCGGTAGAAGCGAGGCCGAAGAAGCAAGGGGAATAAGTGTGTAAAACATATAAAGGGGGCAGAGTGGAAATACTCTGACCCCTTAGAGGTGCTTAGGGGGTCCCATAAGGACCCCCTGGGGCCCCCTTTTTTTTTTTTTAAAGCGGCAAAATGCGCGCGCGCTGCGCGCATCCTATCGCGTTGGGTGCTCGGATTCTCTCACGTTGGGTGCGCGGATCCACAGAATTTTTTTTGAAAAAAGACAAGAAATCATTGGTTGTATGACTACTTTCTACACTGAAAGGTAGGGTGTATATTTCTGTTTTTTAAAGGTATAATTCTTATTGGTTAACAAAAACAGATTGTAAGGAACATTATATATGATAAGCTGATATGTTGAAAAGTCAAGCACACTTGCTGTCTTGTTTAGTAACATTGTGTGCTGAACTTGTGACCTGTGTGCTCAGTGCAGTGTTCCATGACCTGTTTGCATGGTAACAGGCAGAAGGCAGATTGGGGGAAGGGTTGAAATGTATTTCAGTTGGAAAGGGTTGAAATGTTTAACTAATAGAAATGTGTGTTTGCTTTTGAGTTTATGTGTGAAGGATTGTGATTTGATGTTTACATGTATATGTGTGGAAAATGAAAGGGAATCTTTTCCATTCTTTGTTTTTGCTGAGAGATGCACAGTGCAGAGATTCTGTAAAAGAAAATCTGGTGTGTGACTGATATACTTCTTAATCTACAAAACAACTTGAAAGGTGAGTTATTTAATTGTGAGGGGATGTATGTAGACTATTTTGATTTTAATCAGACTAAGTATTTCTCCTGCTAAAGTGTAGGGAGTACTTTTTTTCTCTACAATCTTATTGATAGTGTGTGTGCATGTAGAAACTATTCTGTGATAAGCATTTGTGTTTTTCATGTGTTTGCAGACAGATAACTGTGCTGTTTTTATATTTTGGTAGAATTAGAAACCAGTCATTGTTTATGAATTTGTGAAATGAGTTAAGTTTCTATATTAAAATGTAGTAGTCCTTCTAGATGAAGAAATGTGTTTTAGTATAATGCAAGGGATAGTGTTGTTTGTCTAGAATCACACAGTGAGTATGTGTGCATTTGGGAACCACTGTGAGAGAAGCATTTGGTAACATTGTGTATTTGGTGACAGATAACTCTTTTAAAACCTGTCATGTTGTCAAGTTTTAGTAGCATTAGAAGCCAGTCTTTGGTTATGCATTGATAAAATGATTCATGCTTTGACACTAAAGTGCAGTACTGAAATATGTAGATTGTGTACAGTCCCCTTACCCCTTCCACAGTAGTGAATGAGTTTTGGTAACCTGCTATCTTATCTTATCTTATCTTATTGTTTTGGTGAAGCGCAACAGCTGCCCCGGCAATGAGGCGTCCCGGCGCTGAAACCCAGATCCGATCCTGAGCTAGAGGGTCCGAGGACGGAGGAAAGTTTACGGGCAAGGGAATAGAAGAGTTTTCACTGCCTTCCGGAAGGCAGATAGGTTGTCTATCTCGCGAATATGATGTGGTAGTTCGTTCCACATCTTGGCTCCCAGGAACCTGAAGGAGCGTCCGCCCATGCGGCAGAGTTTTATGCGTGGGACGCAGAGAAGGTTTTGGTTGGAGGATCTTAGGTTCCGTGACGGCGCATAGGGAGTGAGAAGGGGTTGAAGCAGAGGGGGAGTGTTAAGTTTGAGAATTTTGAAGGTCGTGATGAGGGTCTTAAACTTGATTCTGGAGTCAACCGGAAGCCAATGCAGTTTCCTGATGGTTGCTCTGGCTGAGCATCTGCGGGGAAGGCCGACCAGAGTTCTAGTGGCCGAGTTCTGCACGCGTTGGAGTCGTGCTAACTCACATTTGTTGGCGCCAAGAAGGAGTACATTGGCATAGTCTAGACGCGAGAGGATGGTGGCTTGGATGATGAGTTGGCGGGTCTTTGCGTCAAAGAAGTTTAGTATATGGCTAAGGCTTCTCAGTAAGCCAATGCAGGTGCCGGCAACTTTCTTGGTGTGAGCTCGAAAGTTGAGTGAGTCGTCCATCCAGACACCCAAGTTTTTCACTAGGGTTTTGGGGGGAGGGATGGTACCAAGGGAGAATGGCCACCATTGCTCATTCCAAAGGCTGGTGTTTTTGCCAAGGAGAAGCACCTCTGTTTTTCCGCCGTTGAGTTGTAAGCAGTTTGTGGTCATCCATTGGGCGACCGCCGAGAGTCCGTTTTTAAAATTAGAGGAAAGATTGGAAGGTCCGTCTGAGAGGGCAATGGCCAGTTGTGTATCGTCAGCGTACGATACCAATGTCAAGCCCCATTCTTTGGCTACTGCCGCTAGAGGCTGAACATAAAGATTAAAAAGAGAGGGGCTTAGCGCAGAGCCCTGTGGGACACCCTGTTCAATAGGGTGGGGTTTAGATAGAAAGGGGGGGGCAGAGACTCGGAAGGACCTGTTTTCGAGGAAGGATCTGAACCACTCCAAGGCATGGCCCGTTACTCCAAAGGTCTCCAGACGTTTAAGAAGGATGACATGGGATACCGTGTCAAAGGCCGCGCTGAGATCCAGGAGGATCAGCGCAGCACCTTGACCGGTATCCAAGATCGTCCGGAGGTGCTCTGTGGTGGCTAAAAGAGCAGACTCAGTGCTATGGCCTGGTCTGAACCCATTTTGTGATGGGTCCAGAATGTTGTTTTTGACCATATGTTGGGATAGAGCGCTGTTAACATGTGCTTCAGCGAGTTTGGAAAGCCATGGAAGCAGGGAGATTGGGCGGAAGTTCTCCGGTTTAGATGGATCTAGGGTGGGTTTCTTGATGATAGGTGAAACCCACGCTTGCTTCCAGGCAGATGGTACACACGCTGAAGTAAAGGAGAGGTTCAGGATGGCGGTTAGCGCTGGTAGAAAGAAGTTGATTGAATCAAGAAATTGGGCCGGGCGCATAGGGTCTGCGGGGGAGCCAGACTTGACTTTATTGCAAAGTATAGTAAGAGTGTCTTTGGAGATTTCTGGGATGTAGGTCAAAGTCGAGTAGCTAAGAGAAGCGGAGGGATAGCTAATGGTATTAGGGTCATGCTGGGGGAAGGAGGTGTAAATTTTCTGCACTTTGTCAACGAAGAATTTAGCAAGTTCTTCGCACTGTTGCTCAGAGGAGATCATAGGGGGGGATGTTTTACTGCTCTGTAGTTCTTGCACGAGTTTGAAAATTTCTTTCGCGGGGGTGGGACTAGTTTCAATTTTGTCGGCGTAGAAGGCGGTCCGTGCAGCACGGATGGCTTTATGGTACGTTTTTTGTAGCAAAAGGTATTTACTTTTTCCTTCTTTATTGTATTCCCTACGCCAAAGGCGTTCTGCCTTTTTACACTCTTTTCGTAGTTTTTTGAGTGTGTCGTTGTACCAGGGGTTCGATGGCGAGTTACGGCCTTTTGTCCATTTAGCAGGGATAAGACTGTCTAGTCCGCTCGTAATCCACTCGTGAAACGTGCTGTAGTTAGTGTTGATGTCAGCGTTAGGGTCAGGGTGAAAGTCCCCTAATGTCTTGTGTAGGTCATCATGAGACAGTTTATGCCACGGTCTTTTTAGACGGCTGATCGGTGCCGTGTTGTGCCTGCTTTTGTAGACCGGAATGGCTAATTTAATAAGGGAATGATCTGTCCATCCCATAGGAAGGGGTGGCTCTGAGGTGAGTTCTTCTAAGTTGGAGAAGACTGGGTCTAGGATGTGGCCGGCTAAGTGAGTTGAAGTGAGGATGAGGGGGTTGAGTTGCAGTGCAGAGAGATCTGCGAGGAGCGTTTTGATCGTGGAGTCATTGAGTAGATCAAAGTGGAGATTAAGATCTCCCAGAATGGTGAAATTGGGGTTTTTGGTGATTAAAGAGGTTATTGAGTCAAGGAGGGCCTCAATGAATTTTGAAGAAGGGCCAGGTGGGCGATAGATGTAGAGACCCGACACGGTGAAGTTGGGAGTTATGGTAATTTTGAAGTTGGCGCATTCAGAATCAACCAGATTTTCCTTGACAAAAGAACAAGAAAGCGTTTTTTTGTGGATTATAGCGAGGCCGCCTCCTCTATCCTCTCTGTTAATGGCCGACATCCGGTAGTCGTCTGGGAGAGTAAGATTGGGAATAGTGGTGGTGCCATCGCGAAGCCATGTTTCGCAGAGGAAGAGGATATCTGGGTTTTCATCCAGTATTAGAGTGTTAACCTCTAGATGGTGTTTAACTAGTGATCTGACATTGAGGTGGAGTATCGTGATGGAGGTGATTTTGTCCGAACCTAAAAACTGTCGGACGGCGTGGGGTTTGGTGGTGGAGAAACTGCAGGTATGGCATTGCAGGCAGGTAAGACCAAGCTTACCCGTAATGTTTACACAGGATCTTCCGGGGTTCCAGCTATGGAGCGTCTTACTATCATAGGCAAGAAAAGGTGATGGTATTTGGCCAGGGGGTCTGGCGAGAGGCGATGACTTGGCGAGGACGGGCGCAGACGGGCTTGCCTTAGGCGCGCCTTCGGCGCGCAAACGGCGCTCCCGCTGCGCTCGTCCGCTGCGCTTCCTATACAGGCACATATCAAGGGAGGGAGGGGGCGTGGCCTGAAGGGGGCGGAGTCAGCGCGCACGCCTGGGAGATTGGCGGCAGCTGAGAAGCGCGAGATGGGCGTGTCAGCTCAAGGGCAGCTGTGCGTTGAAGCAATGAGGCGCTTAGGTGAGTGTTTGTACTCTTTAAAACACAGAAAACAGTGACAGGGATAGTGTTGCTTGTCTAGAATCACACTGTGAGTCTGTGTGTATTTGGGAACCATTGTGAGAGAAGCATTGATAACAGTGTATTTGCTGACAGATAACGGTTTCAAAATCGGTCATGTTGTCAAGTTTTAGTAGCTTTAGAAGCTATTCTTTGCTTATGCATTGATAAAATGAGTCAGGGGTTGACACTAAAGTGCAGTACCATGTACTATTCTCTTCACTGTGCCAGAACTGAAAATTTAAAAGTTTTACCCAGGCACTAACCTAGCAGTAGTCTGATGATTTAGTCAGTTTCCAAGTACTCATGTTGTGAACCATACATTACCACATAGACTGCTTCAAATGTCTATGCAGTATGCATGCAGTCTTCTAACATACTATACACTTGTCTTTCAAATTTTCAATTCCCTAGTCAGTATCCATACACTTCTAGGAAACACTCTGTAACACCCTTTGCAGTCCTCTAGTGACCCATTCAGCACCATGTACTAATCCATTCACTGTGCCAAAACCCAAACACTTATAAATTCACCAAGACACTCTATTTGCAGTACTCTAATCATTTAGTCAGTGCCTAAGTATTCATGCACTGAGCCAGGCCTTAGCACATGGACTGCTTCAAACCCCTATCCACTATGCATGCAGTCTTCTAACCACCTAGACACTTGTCTTTCACACTTTCAATTCCCTAGTCAGTATCCATACAGTCCAGCAAACATTCTGTCACTCCCTTTGCACTCCTCTAGTGACCCATTCCGTACCAAGTACTAATCCATTCCCTGCGCCAAAAGCCTACCACTTATAAATTCACCCAGGCACTCTCCTTGCTGTACTCTAATCATTCAGTCAGTACCCAAGTACTCATGCAGTGAGCCAGGCCTTAGCACATGGACTGCTTTGAATGCCTATGCAGTATGCATGCAGTCCTCTAATCACCTACACAGTTGTCTTTCACACCTTCAATTCCCCAGTTAGTATTCATACACTTCTAGCAAACACCCTGTCACTCACTCAGTGTGTCTCCTTATAGTACTGTAATCATTTAGTCAGTTAGCATGTAGTCTTTTAGTGAGGTAGGCTTTAGGGCATAAACTGCTTCAAAGTAGTATGCACTATGCATGTAGTGTTTTAACGATCGTCACACTTGTGGTTCAGGGCTATAGCTTCCTAGTCAGTTTTTATATAAAATGTGTTTGTACAGTAATGGAATAGTATAAATTTGAAAGTTATTAATATACATTTATTTGTGATTCTTTTTTACAGATACAGAACAGGAGTGTTTCTCATCTGTTTGCACTCTTCTCGTGCAAGATTTTTTGATGAAGGGTCCTTCGGTGTTTCATCATACTTGCCGTGCCGTACGAGTATTTCTTGTTAGGATCCCCTTGCAACAGAACTCTTTTGCAAATCTTGCACGTGATCAAGGTGGCATTTGTCTTTGATTGCCCCTCGGGAAAAGTACCAAATTTCCACACCACTGAAGTAAAACGTTGTGGGCATGGTGCGTCCTCCAAAAATTCATCCTTAGATTCGGTGAATATTTTAAAGCGACAACATTTACAGTTTTTAAGTTAAACTTATAAAATTTTGTTAGCTGTAAGCATTTTATATATCTGTGATTTGTATCTTGTGGTATTTTGTTGAGAATAGCATGTTGTTTTTTTTTTAACAATCTTTGTGATTGTTATTTTTTTGCCCACTGATAAGTGAGGAGTACGATTGAAATCACTATTTTTAGTGAAATTTAATATATTCTGAGAACAGCAAAAAAGGCAAACAAATTACTTTGTGGAAATTATGGTGTGTTGTAAAAAATGTATTATTACATGTTATAATTTTTTTTTCCTTTTCATTCACAGATCCAAATTTTAAAATAAGCAATTTATATTAATTTAGATTGGAATGAAAATCTGAAAAAAATGTATACCATTTTTTATTACTATTACTGTGAAGGTAAGTTTAACTAAGTCTCAATATGCAGAATGAGGAGGTCTGCAAGAAGCTACAAAGTTGAAACACATTTCTAAAAACACTCTGTTTATACCTATGTAGTTTTGAAATCTGACCATAATCAGATATCATGTGACCTGCAAAAAAAGAGATTTGAGGGGTTCATAATATTTCCCATTTTAACTATTGAAGGACCGCAATCATTTCTATCATTCTTCTTTGAACATCTTTGCAGACAAAACTCTGTGCTTACCTTCTATCATTTGCAAGGTATTTTAAAACTGGAAATATGTCACTTTTTGTAACATAGTTATTGCGCAAGACACTCTTATATTTACAAAGAGAGGAAAAGGCACTCTGTGTACTTTTTCTACCCCATGTAAATACAACCTCATTATGCACACCACTTTGCATTGAAAGGGTGTTCTATAAGTGTTGTTGTGCATGATTACACTGAATACTCATAGAACAAGACACATGTGTAGATTTATCAGAAATCAGAAATCTCGATATGTGTGTGAATGCTGCACCATTCTAAAATTGGTGTAGGAAAGCACAACAAGGAGAATTGTTTTAATTTCTCCACATTTTTATATCTTCAATGCATGCTGAAATGTTCAGCATACATTGAAGGAGAAAAATGCATTTTCTCATTGTTTTTGTGCGGGAAGGTGTGTCTTCCTGTAGAAAAACAAAGAGCACATGACAGAGATATCCTTGCACTATGGTGCAAGGGTGCCTGTGTCACCATATGGCTGCAGTTTAAGCAGCCGTGCAGAGAGAAGCATAGATTTGCAACATATTTATGTACATATGTTGCATCCCTGTGCTTTGAAAGTACTACACCACTCTGCAGTTAAAGAGGTTACTGTGTGATGCTACAGCACATCCTCATAGTTCTGCACTTATACATTCACCATACGCTACTAATGCATTAATTCTCTTAATTACGTACTACACATACATTCATCTAAACTTTCACACACTACAAAGAAATGTAGCTCTTTTTTTAAACCAGGAAAGTTAGTTCTTACAAGAACTTTTTTTTTTCTTCTTTTATATATTTTTTGGGGGTTTTCTAACAATTTTGTGATTTTTAGTTTTTTTCTGGAAAAAAAAAACAGGAGGAACCAAACAATGAACTTCAGGGAACAAAAAAAAAACAAAAAAAACTAGCAAATGTGACTTTCTTGCCGGCGGCAGATAAGATCGATCGACTGCTCACCATAGCACAAAGTCACATTGCACTTAGTGCAGAGCACTTTTAAATATTGAAATTGAGGACGTATGTCCAAGTTTTGGGCTGATGGATGCACTCTTGAAGTGCTCGGCTGCGATGAGGTGGAAGGCGCAGAGGCAGGAGTGTTTCTCATCCGTCGGCACTCTTCTCGTGCAAGATTATTCGGATGAAGGGTCCTCAGGTGCTTCATCATACTTGCCGTGCCGCACGAGTATTTCTTGTTAGGATCCCCTCGCGACAGCACTCTTTTGCAAATCTTGCATGTGACCAAGGTGGCATTGGTCTTATTCTGCCCTCGGGAAAAGTAAAAAATTTCCACACCATTGAACAAAAACGTTCTTTGGGTGGTGCCTCTTCCAAAAATTCATCCTCAGATGTATGAGGAGATGCAGGGGATGCCTGCTGCCCTGAAGCCATTTTTAGTTGAAAAAAGTTAGAGCTAAGTGTAAACTTAGTCTAAAAAATCTTGTTCTCTGCAAAGAGATGCTCCTCCAAAGAAGGTCAAAGAAGAATGATTGAATTGGGTGGGATCTTTCAATAGTTAGAACAGGAAGTGTAATGAACCAATCAAATCTCTTTTTTTGCAGGCCACATGGGATCCGCGCACCCTGCGCTTACGCAGCACGCACCCAGCGCGCATCCGAGAAATTGAATTAAAAAAAATTATAGGATTAGATGTAAAAATATATTAGTTTTAAGACTAGTTTAGAGTTTGTCTTCAATTAATATTCACATGAAATACATATATATGTTTTTTTAGATGCGCACCTACCGCGTCATAGACGCAGGTGACTCAACGCGGAAGCGCGTAAACGTCGCGTTACGTACAACGAACGTGTCGCGTATAGGCAGGGAGTCGCGTACCAGTCGCATAGGAATCGCGCACTAAACACGTGCCCGACGCATACCATGCTTGGATGCTATCGCGTAGGGATCGAGAACGGTGCGCATAGGGTGCGCGGATCCAAAAACATGGAAAAAATATATATGAAATAAAGTTTTGAACATATAGTTAAAAAAATATTTTGAAAAATATTAAAAAATATGTTTGAAAACCCATTAAATTCAAATAATATTTTTTAATTTTTAAAATAATTAATTGAAAAAATAAGTTTAAAAAATGGTGATAAAAAGTATTTCAAAAAAATATAATTAATGAAATTGACACACTGAATTTGAAAAATATACAAATCCAATCAAAATCATTAAACATGATATCTTCAGAGATAAGTTAAAGATAGGAATTAGCATCTAAAAAACCTTTGAAATTCACTGAAAAAAACATAGGTTTCATGCATGTTATAGTTAGGAATTGGCATTTAAAAAACCTTTGAAATTCACTGAAAAAACCAAAGGTTTCAGGGGCGTTATAGTTAGGAATTGGCATTTAAAAAACCTTTGAAATTCACTGAAAAAAACATAGATTTCAGGGGCGTTATAGTTAGCTGCACATTTCTCTCGTACAAAACCCTAGAAATTCCCCTGTTATAGTTAGTTCAGCTAACTATAACTTGCGCCCCCGCAATGCACTGCTGATGACGTCACATATTACATCACTCATGACATGGTCAGTGACATCACTGATGACATCTCAAATGACATCACTGATGACATCACTGATGACGTCATCCAGTGACTGTGTGTTTCTGTAAAGTTTAAATATGTTTTATATATTTATAGTGAAAGAACCTGTGGAAGAATGAGTGGGTGTACAAGTGTGTGAATGGATGATTTTCTAGGTGCGTAACTGACTCTATAAGTGAGTCATTAAATGTATCTTACTGCAGACTAGTGACTAAACTGTGTGAATGTCTGTATGTGTCTGTGTGTAGGTGTATAAGTGACTGCATGGTTTTGTGAATACCTATATGAGTGTCTATATGGGTTATTGATTGATTGTCTGAGTATCTGTATGAGTGCCTGAGTGTTTGTGTGGGTAGGGTGTGTGTGACTCTATGCATAGATGTGTGAGTAGGTGATTCTATGGGTGCATGGTTTTAAGAGTGCATCTGTGATGAACTGTATGGTTGGGTGAGTGTATGTATGGGTGTGTTAGGGATTGAATGTATATCTCAGTGGTACATGTGTGACTAACTACATATGTGAAAGGCAGTATATATGTGTGTAAGAGTATATAAGTGGGTATATGTGAGAGTGTGTGATTGTAAGAGTGGCTGTATGGATGAGTGTGTGCTTGTATCAATGATTGTATAAGAGTGTAAGAATGTTGTACTATTTTTATGAGTAAGTGAACTTGAGTGTGTTTAACTGTATAGGTGAGTAAATTTGACTGTGTTTAATTACTTGCACAACTGACTAGGTGTGTCAGTACCTCAATGGATGATTGACGGTGTGTGAGTGTCTATATAGGTGTATAAATGCATATGATAGTCTTGTACGGAGTGACTGTAAGTATGAGTGACTGTACAGGTGAGTGACTGGAGGTGTATGTAGACCTAAGAGTCAATGAGTGCGTATGTAGTTATTGGTATTGGAGTATCTATGGTTATCAAAATGGCCGTCTGAAATTTTGAGTCGGTGTATCAAACGTTAAATTAGGGTGTGAGAAGATGCACTAATTTATTACATGGATGATGTCATCAGTGATGTCATCAGTGATGTCATTTGAGATGTCATCAGTGATGTCATCAGTGATGTCACTGACCATGTCATGAGTGATGTAATATGTGACGTCATCAGCAGTGCATTGCGGGGGCGCAAGTTATAGTTAGCTGAACTAACTATAACAGGGGAATTTCTAGGGTTTTGTACGAGGGAAATGTCCAGCTAACTAAAACACCCCTGAAACCCATGGTTTTTTCAGTGAATTTCTAAGGTTTTTTAAATGCCAATTCCTAAATATAACGCCCCTGATACCTTTGGTTTTTTCAGTGAATATATATAAATATATATATATATTCACTTAAAAAACCATAGGTTTCACACATGTTATAGTTAGCTTTACATTTCACTCGTAAAAAACCAATGAAATTCCACGTTATAGTTAGATCAGGTAACTATAACTTGCGCGCCCACAATAAACTGCTGATGACGTCACATAGTACATCACTCATGACATGGTCAGTGACATCACTCATGACATCAATGATGACATCTGAAATTACACATTGTGGATTGCGGTCGCGCAAGTTATAGTTACCTGATCTAACTATAACGCGGAATTTCATTGGTTTTTTACGAGTGAAATGTAAAGCTAACTATAACATGTGTGAAACCTATGGTTTTTTAAGTGAATTTGCAAGGTTTTGTAAATGATAATTCCTAACTATAACGTGTGTGAAACCTATGGTTTTTTCAGTGAATTTGTACGGTTTTTTAAATGCAAAGTTAGGTATTTATTTTTTATTTTTTTTTCTGGTTTTTCACTATGCGCACACCCTGCGCACACGGTGCGCTTCGCGCGCAGTCCATGCCTTGCGCGCCTCGCCTTTTTTTACGCAGTAACATTTGTTTTTTTCTCCCTTGTGGGTCCTTTAATTTATTTAATAAATGTGATTGTTACTTCTTTAATTTTTTTTTTTTTATTTTTTGACGTGCGCGTACGGTAAGCTTACCGTACACGTACCCCGCGATTTTTTTTAAAAATTATTAAATTTATTTTTCGTACTTTTGGGTCCTTCTTGGACCCCCTGACAAACACTAGGGGGTCTGCAACTCTCTTCGTTGCCCCCGTTTCACGTTCCCCACCTTTGTTTCTCAGTGCGAGAGACAGAAAATGGTGGCCGACACTTCCTGATTTCGACCGATTCGAATGTTTACAGTCATGTAACCACCAATCAGAATTGAGCTCGCGCACCGTACGCGTACGGTAAGCTTACGGTAAGCGCACGGAGCGCGCTTACAGATATATATATTGATTTAAATGCTATTTTCTCAGGACCTACTGAACAGATTTACACCAGACCTACAAAAGGCACATCCTTGACCTGAGGACTACCTCTCTGCCAAATTTCAAGTAATTCTGTTCAGCCGTTCGGGCTGTAGCTGTGTCTAAAGGTCCTATGGAAAAATGCATGGGGAAAACGCGTTTTGGGACCCCCCTTTTTTCTCAGCCCCCGCTTGACGAATCCCCCAGAGACTTTCAGGGTAGGAGCGGAGCGTAGCGCCCCATTAGTTTTGAAAATTTCGAGAGGATTCGTCGACCGGCGCCAAAGTTATTCCAAATAGAATGTTGCGGATTTCCTATGGAAACACGGTCCTAACTATAACTATCTACTGGCGACCGCCAGTAGATAATATATATATATATATATATATATATATATATAAATAACATATAGACACTTCAATACATAATCATAATACAAACGTATATACCCATTAAGACAGGACTGCTATGTACATGACTGATATTACAATAACCAACTACATGATCACTGAACCAACAATACATGACAACTTTACTAACATATAATCATTAACATCAATCTTACTATATAAAGAATATCATTCCATATATAATGTGTATGAACATTTCCAGAAGACAAGGGAGATAGAAAGTAGAACAGAAACAGAATAAGAAAGCATATAACGCAGAGGAAATTGAGAAAGGGAGGGTGAGAAAGGTAGTGCCATAGTTCTTTTGTCCTTGAATATAGGATAGAGAGTCAAAGCAGTAGATATGGCGAGAATATCAGACACAGATGCGCCTGGCATGAATAGCCTGCCAGATAGTCCAATCCCAGACAAAACTGAACTCAATATGTACCAAAATGGCACACTTAGGAAAATCTAAATACAACAACCATATATTATATTATATGGAGTACCCACTAAGAAAGCAGGAAATCAGGCACTCTCTGCAAGTATCTGAGATGGAGTTGCCACGGTGGGTAGATAAAATTAGCACATAATGGTTTCGGCAAAAACTGTATCAAGAGAGAGAAAAAAAACCAATATGATAAGTTAGCCAAAAATGAGGAAGGATGGCTGCCATTTTGGAACGGCTCTCTGAGTGTACGGTGAGACAGTCATATATGCTAATAATGCGCCAACGACATGTATAACACATTGCTGGCCCTAGGGGGTATGCGATTCCACAACTAACCGGATACATGGGACAAACCGGATGAATATCAGACTGTTCCAAAATGGCAGCCATCCTTCCTCGTTTTCGGCTAACTTATCATATTGGCTTACAGAATGGTTATTATAATATCAGTCATGTACATAGAAGTCCTGTCTTAATGGGTAGATACGTTTGTATTATGATTATGTATTGTAGTGTCTATATGTTATCTACATATGTATATATTTATGTTTGTATATATGTTTGTTAAATTTACAGCCCTGAAGAAGCCATGGAGCACTGTAGCAAGAGGTATACAAAACAAGCATTCGCCTTTTTTTTGCAAATGGTTTTTGGGCATACTGTACAGCATTCCTGATTCTGTAAGCATGGCTAAGGTTTTAAAACAAAACAAAAGCCTTTGACATGACCACCTGCAGCATTTTGCAGGCGCACATGCTTTGAATGTGTGTGCCTATAAAATCACACATGTGCTATTTGTTTTTTCATACTGATCAGCAACTAAAAAGAAAAGAAAATGTCCACCTGTTATTTTGTTTGTTAAAAGCAGGAGGATGGGGTATCGAAAGCAACACAAGGCAGAAGCAATGGGGGCGTAAGTGTCACAGGACACAGAAGCTCCATGAGTGGAGGCAGGGGGACACTAAAGAAACACATACGGTGAGGGGATGTGGGAGCAACCCAGGGAGGCCAGAAGCAGCATGGGGAAGAGGGCAGGAGCAACATGGGGGAAGGAGGAAACAACACAGAGGGCATAAGTGGGGGAAACCACAGCAGGTATAGAGAAGGAGGGCGTGGGTGGAGAGGAGGCTAACAGGGTGCAGGGCAGGGAAAAGCACATGGGGTGCACACAGCAACACTATGCCCGGGGAGAGAAGTGCATGAAGCATAGGGCTAAATAGTAACACCTGAAAGCAATGAATAGGAACGCAGGAACAGGCTGCGCTCACCTCTCCTGGGCTACTGAATATTTTCAGCCCCACTCCCACACCGATTTCTCCCTCCACGGACAAATCTGCTTGCTGGCCATGGGTTAGCAGTGGTGTACCAATTGCCTGGACTACGCTTGTACGCCAGCAGTGAGATAAGCACACATCAGTGGAACTTTTAAAAAAGTGTGTGATGCTATAGGCCTCACTTCAGTGACAGGGTAAAAATGTCCTGTTCAATACACTCTACTCGGTTTGCTGCCACCATCGGGCATGTGCTGCTTAACTCCTGGCAAAGGTGGCAGCCTTCTACTACTATGAGGGCTGCGCTTTTGGCACCACTCCCAGTCGAACAACAATACAATCGGTGAAGCAGCCCAATGTCATGGCTCACACGCATGATCCGTGTTTGCCTATGACAAAAACAAAATCAGCATTAGGGATCTATATAACAATAGAGTGGGGCACGCAGGGCAGGGGTATATGTCTACCCTCATTTCCATCCCAACAGTCTCTTTAACACAGTGGGTGTCCCCCTCTCGGAGAACCCCAAGAAGAAACAAAGCCTGGGATAGACTGCCACTGTGCAATTATCTGCTGCTTTAATACTCATAATTGTTTGCCAGTAGAACCAATCCTGTGTTGTTTGGTGTTGTGTGTGTGTGTGAGAACAACTTCTATTCTGGGTAACATTTAAAAGATCTGTGCCCAGTCATCACATTCTAAGTCCTTAGAATGTGCTTCTTTTTTGTGTATACTAGGTGGGTGAATATATTTTCCTGAAGACGAACCGCACAATAACATCATAAGTAATGCAGCGACATGTTGTGAGAGGGGTGTCGGAATTCACGTTCCATTTTAGGATGTTTTACTGCCTTGATGCTTTCCTTATGTGACATACTTTTTGTATAGCACAGATTCATCAATTCCTTGTACACTTTGCTCTGTTGCAAGTACCTGGGTGTAGACTGTCAGTAGCACATTATGGGTATTTCCAATGGCAGGGTCTCTGCATAACTGGCAGGTGTTAAGACTTGTAGAACTTAAATTGGTTGGATTGTGGGTCGTGGAAAGGCTCCAATAGCGGGCCTCTTAATTGTGCATGTGATTGTGTATTTGTGAGTATGTGTGTATATGTGAGCATGCACGCCAGTGTTTGTGTGAGAGCTGCCAGTGTGAATGTGGATTGCGGATCATCTATGTGGCACCTCCTTACCCAACCTGTGATTTATCAATCAAGCACAATTATCCTTTACTTTCCACATTACGCCCTCCGTTCTGGCTCAGCTTTACTATTAGGATGGACAGAAACCAGCACAGGAGCGCATGGATACATGGAGTTTTGTGTCCAATATATGATCTCCCCAAATTGCATTCTCTAAGTGCTCCTGCTGTTTTCAGACTTCATTTCCAACTGATCTAAACACATTTTACTGACAAGAAACTGCACAAATGCTGCTTCTTTACAAGAGATCTGTCTAGGAGGACACTAAGGGGCATATTATCAGGAAACGGCATTAAAATGATCGTATCGCAGCTTTAGGGCAGAAAACTGATAAAGCGGCGATAATGGGCTTGATAATATGCCCATGAGGATTCCCATAGCAGCCCATGTTCTGGTGTCAACATGGGCTTCTATGGGAATTCTCTGCGGCATATTATTAAGCCTTTTATCGCCGCTATAGCGGCAGTTTTCTGCCGCTAAAGCGTCGATAATTTTAACGCCGTGCTTGATAACATGCCCCTAAATTAGTTAGAAGGCTTTTTAGCAAACCTCAGAGTACGTGTGAAGCTCCTTAGTCACGAAGTGAAATATATTTTCCAAGTTTTGTATTTAAAACCTGAATGATTTAGAAACAGTTCTGAGAAATTTCAAAATTTACAGAAAAGGGTATTGCCACTACACTGGCTGCAAGTCGAAACGGTTTTTGTTGCATTATGAATAGTATCTATTGCACTGTACCCCAGAAGAAAACCAACCTGTACAAATCAGGTGCCAGGACAATTCACAACCAGTGGCAGAGAACAAAACCTTATTCAAAATACCTGGCATCATAGCTCAGAGCCTTGGTATTAAGTGTGCCAGTGATGCCCAGTACAAAAAAATCAAAAGGTGGTAAATCTGTGCATTAGAAGCTGTTGGGCACATTTCAAAGCTCTAATGGAAGAAAGTCAAACAAATTAGAATGTTTCTGATCCTGGTCAAAAGGAACAGTTTAGTCCTTATCCTCTACCTAGAATAAACAGAACTAAATGCACATCTGCCTCTTTGAATTTGATGTATATTTACTTCTGAAGGGCAGTAAGGTCAGAGTCCCTCAGCCAATTGGATACTCCAATGCCACACCGTAGGGATACAACAAGATCCAAAAGTTATGAGGGAAATGCTTCCAAATTTGAATTTAAGCTCCATTGGTTATAGCCTCTATGCTAAGACCCACCCTTTTGAATCATTCTGCTGCCATGTACTATAGAGAGGACCTTCTATAAGCTGCTGAATGTGCCATCACTCCAAAAGGTATAGCAAAACGCTTTTGAAGAAATTATTTTTTAAATAATTTAGAATGTTTTGTTCCTAAAGGTCGGTCATCAGGATCCGAGCCATAGAGAATTCAATGTATTAAAAATTGAAATCAATAGGTGAACTCTTGTGCTTAAGTTAAGTTGTGTATATTGCTGTATTTAGCGAAATATACTAAAGATTCTTTAAAATATTAACAGCAGACAACTGAGAATTATTTAAATTTCACATTATTACACATTACAATACAGTACATTTGCAGTCAGGTGTATATGGGGGGTCACGTCAATAAGAGTACACAACCTAGAGCATTGAACTCACTGAATATTTTGTTTGAAGGACAGTGACATGCTTTGGTGCAAACCACCACTGAGTCGCCACTGTGCAAGGATATATGTAGTGGTGCAGCTACTAGGGTATAGGCACAGGTAAAGGTGCCAGGGAATGAATATATATATATACGAGGGTATAAGGTATAGCTATAGCTAAAGGTAGAGGTACCGGGATATAGGGATAGAGGTAGGTGACAGAAGTGAAGTAAAAGTAGGGCCGGATTCAGAAAGGTAAATCTATGTTTTTAGATCTATATCTTTACTATGTGTAAATCTCCACCTAAATCCAATACAGGATCGTGGGGCAGAGGTTTGCACCTTCCCACCCCATTACATGAGGGGCTGAGGGCATGTTAAACTCATAATGCGACTGTAAAATCTACTGTTATTTGTATGTGATTCCCTTGCGGTACATGAGAGTGACCATGTGTTGTGTGTGACTTATTTCAAGGCTTTACATCAAACACTTGAAAGGTGATGGGAGGAATGATTGTAGTAAGTCTAACCACTGGCAATTGTTCTGGGTAGCATCCCAACCCACCTTTGTTTTTCCCACCATGCCACCTCAGTTTCGACCCAGCCATACGTTAATCAGTTTGACCCTGCTCCGATAGGAACAGTCCAGCCCGGACAGCCAGGCCAGGTCCTTAATGAAGCAGAACGCAAGCAAATTAAGCCTGTTTTGCTCTGATTTTGACTCTTTGATTGGGTGTAGCTTGGTTCCAGTGGCACAGTGAGCACAGGACCCATATCTACGCATACCCTTGACCAGATAAGACATTACATCAAACACACAAAGGGGGGTGGGGGAATGCTTGCAATGGGTCTAACCACTGGCAATCTCTTGGAGTAGCATTCCAGTCCACTATTCTTTTGCCACACCATGCCACCTTATTTTGGACCCAGCAATATGCTAAATCAGTCTTGAGTCTGCTTCAATACGAACAGTGTAGCCCTAAATCCTCCAGGCCCAGTTACAGAACAGGAATTTTTCATATGAACAGTAAATGTCAGTCCTCATGATTAAACTGTCTCCTTGCCGGGTTTTACTTCAACAAGAACATGAATTAGTCTTGCCACCTAGGAAAGCAAAGCTCCATGTGAAATCCCTGGCCACAATGTTTCAAAGCTCCGCTATTCAATCAAAACATTATTAGGGCAACTTTTAGTCTTCCCCTTCACTCAGATCTCTCCTGCCCACTTCGACCCAGTATCCCTTTTTAGGTCGAGCCTTTTGCAGCACTCATGAGCTGCTCTCCGAGGCATGCTGTATCTAGTCTATGTGGTTCAAGATCCTCCCATCCTTTCTATTGGCTTCTTTAAGTGCCCTTCTTTAATGCCTGTTTTGGTTTGGTGGATGTGCTTATTGTTTGAAATTGGATTTCTGGTTGGCTAATGCTTGTGCCAAAGCCAGGCAGAAACCACCACTCTAGTCAGGGAAAGGGAGTTACATGCTGAAGATAACCCCTGCTCACCCCCTTGGTAGCTTGGCACGAGCAGTCAGGCTTATCCCAGAGGCAATGTGTAAAGCGTTTGCGCAACACACACTCACAGCTGCAATACACTAGGCACACCACAAAAGGAACTCCTCACATGGTTATATAAAAAATAGCCTTTGTATTATCATAAAACACCTTAGAAACATAATCACACATTTACACTGTGCCAACTGGCACTAGGCAATATTCACAGGGGATTATATACAGGACCAGGCCAATCGGGCCACGGTCAGAACCATCAGAACAGGTAAGTAAAGGTAAAACACAACCAGAACTACTGGTACAATAATGACCTAAGCATTATGAAATTAGCATTAGACACCCTCCTAAGCATAAACACCTTACGCATCAGGCCTCACAAGCATTACCACCTTATGCAATGCCATTAGGCCTAAACATCCTAGTAGGGCATTAGGTATTAGCATAGATACATTATGCAACATCACATTAGGCCTAAACACATTCAGGCACATGCATCAAAGGAAAAACCAGTCGCAAGCGGGCAGATTCTCAGGATCTGCCGCTTTGCGACCGGTATTTTTGCATTTGGGATGCATCATCCCAAATGCAAAAATCGCAATTTAAGGAATCTCTAAATTGCGATTACTTAAATTGCGATTGCATTTAAGGAATCCCAAATTAAGATTCCTTAAATGCAATGCATTAAAGTAAAAAAAATAGCGATTTCGCTAATAGGGGGAGCAAATTACCATGAAGTTGAACTTCATGGTAATTTGCAAAAACTTTGAAAAATGCACTATTGGTTATTTTTCAAAGATTCATGTTGCGCACACACATGCCCTTAGGTCATGTGTGTGTGCAACATATGTGCACAAATCAATTTCAGGGGTGCAATAGGGTGTCATTTTGACACCCTTGCTCCCTTGAAATTGCATGAGCAATTTGTGTGTACCTATTGGTACTCGCAAATTGCTTATGCAATCTCCAATTCATTCCTATGGACCTGGAGGCCCATAGGAATGAATCAGACGGCATTCCTTAAATGCGACTTGCAATTTGCGAGTCGCAATTAAGGAATGTGTAAGAATCGTTATTTTTATAGCAATTCCTACATGCATAGGCTTTTGCAATTCCTTAATTGCGATTCCATAATAATCGCAATTAAGGAATCACAAAAGCCTACGTTGATGCATGTGCCAGATTATGCCTAAACACTGGACATACGTCACATCACATTCCAGTAAAACAACCAGTCATGACTGGTAACATTGCATCTTGCCTGAACCTGTTAGGCAAACATAGTAGGCTTGAAAACAGAGCATAAACACATTATGCATTAGGTATAACTCAGGGCACATAAATCACATTTCCTATGCACCACATAAATCACATTTAGGGCCTGGTGCCCTATCAACCTAACCCAGTCCCCCTGGCCAACTGGCTTTCTCAGAGGGCTCAAATGCCCTATGTCCAAAATGTCAGGGCGTGCTGCCAATGCAGCAGAATACACAAGTGCGCAATTGCGCAGGCCTAAACGTTGCAGTTGCCACTAATTGCTGTGCAGCTGTGATGAAAACTAGAGGCACTGGCATTCACTGTGCCCTCTAAACAAATGTGCCCAATCGTTGCAGCTGCCCTCTATCAGGCGGGGCAGCTTTGGGAATTAAGAATAAGGCACTGACTCTTCGGTGGCCTCAGGAGTCCACACTGGGACTCTACAACAAATCTGCGGCCAATGTTACAGCTGCCCGCTACGACGGTGCAGCTGTGAATAAACAAAGAGGCCCAGCTCTGGGGCGCTCCCAACAAATCTGTCCCCATCATTGGAGCGGCCCTCTACCCTGTGGGACCGCTCAGGCACCGACAATGTGCCTCGAAATGCACCCAAGCACCACTCCGGGACTTCTACAAAGGATCTGGCCCAGCATTGCAGCTGCCCGTAACGGCGTTGCAGCTGTGGCAAGAAAAGGAGCAGAGGTGCTCTGGAGCCCCACTCTGAGGCTCTTGTAACCAATTTGCCCCCCAACCTAGGAGAGGCCCACTCTCCTGCGGGTCCGCTCAGCAAACAAGGCACTAACAAAAGTGAAGTCCTCACCCACCGGGCTTTCAGGACTCCTCTCGTCTCGAGCAGCATGCTCAGGGGAGCTCCCACTCCTCGGGGGCTCTCTCTCCTCTGTGGCGGAGCATGCGGGCCTTCCCTCAGCTTCACTGGAGCCCCGCCTGACCGCAGTCTCCCACTCGGCTGCTCTGCCGGCTGGCCGTGCTACCATTGGTGGCCGTGGCAGCCTCTTCGTGGTTTGGGCCCGCCCAGAGTCAGGTGGACTCTGCCTGGCTTCCGGGTCGGGTCGGCTGCTTCGTTCTTCGCGGTGAGGCGGGGTGGGCACCCGCAACAATCCTCATACGCGGGGTGGGCACCCGCTTCACAAAATGAATCCGCAAGGCGGGGTGGGCACCCGCAAAGGTAAAGAGGAATGCGGGGTGGGCTATACTCAACACACAGTGGCAATGCGGGGTAGGCTCTCACATGGAACAAAGGCAATTGCGGGGTGGGCACCCGCCAACATAGTGGCAATGAGGGGTGGGCACCCACTCGAAAGTCCTCCAACTGCGGGTTGGGCACCCGCTCGGTGTGCAAAATGCGGGTGGGCACCCGCTCCAGGCAGCATCACAGTGGAATCCCTACGGCAGGGATTTCCCCTGGAAAGACAGGCAGCTCAGCGCTGCGAAGCCCATTGGGGCAAATTTAAAATAAAAGCGCTCACAGGGCGCAAGAGTTCCAAAAAGTCCTTAGAGGTCCATGGGGCATTGCTGGGCCCAGGGAGGCCAGCACACAGGGCCCTCCAGCAGGGAGGCAAGCCCCCATGGTGGTTCCTCCTGGGCCCCAGCAGCAGCAAGCCCCAGCAAGTCAGGAACAGCACACCTAACATGGGGTCACAGCCCCTACATTTATACATTTCCCTTTGTCTGCAGAGCACAGGGCTTGGGGGGACTAGCTAGAACTGATTTCGGAGCTCTCTGTTTACAGTGCTCACACCCTTCTTTGGGAGATAGGGTCTCGGCCATCAGACACACCACCGGGGAGTAGCCAGCATTGACCTAGGCAGGCACAATCCTATTCAGGGCCAGGGGACTAATCCTCCCACCACTCCAAATGCAGATGTCCCATTCAGCCTAGCGCTGACTCACCCTGCCCCTCCTGGAGCCACACCCACCTCACCAGCCCCTGTCACTCAAAAGCCAGACATGCAATTCACATCAGGCAGGCAGACACATAGCACACAGAAATGCCACCATCTAAAAGTGGCATTTCTAAAATAGTTATAATAAATCTGCGCACACCATTGCGTAGCATATATTATCACTATTCCAAACATACCTAACTTGACCACGCTGCGCCTCTCATATCAGGAATTACTACTGAAACACTTATCAATGAATCCCCAAAGCATTCCTATGGGAGGGCAGCCCCACAGTAGTGAGAAACCAAAATGTCTGTTTATCACTACCAGGACATGTCACACGCTGTCCTATCTTTTACCTACAATGCATCCTGCCCATAGGGCTAGCTAGGGCCTACCTTAGGGGTGACTGATATGTAGTAAAAGGGGGGTCACAGACATGGCACACACTTTAGGTGCCACTGCGCTCAGGCCCTGCAATGGCAGAGGCCTGAGATAGGTTTGAAAGGCTACTTTGGTGGGTGGCACAATCAGCGCTGCAAGCCCACCAGTAGCATTTAATCTACCAGCCCTGGGTATATGAGATACCACTTTACAATGGACTGACAGGTAAATTAAATAGGCCAAACAGGTGTAGACCAATCTTACCATATTTACCACAGAGAGCACATGCATGTTACACTGGACAGTAGTGCTAAAGTGCCAAGAGTCCTAAAACCACCAACAACATGTCAGAAACAAGCATTGGCATAGCCAATTGGTCTCGCATTTGGGACCTTATAAGTGTTTAGCCATGCAACAGTTGATGTTGTTGCACCAAGTATATTGTGATGCATAACGAAATACTTATAAGGTCCCAAAAGCGAGACCTATTGGCTATGACGATGCTTGTTGTTGCTAGGAGCCGGTTTTACAGCAAAATACTTTTTTGCCCTTTTATGTTGGTAGCATTGACATCCAGAAAGACATCCAAGCAATGTATGCCTTAGATTATTGTGTGTCTTTATTTGCCTGCTCAGTTGACGAGATGATGACCTCTCCACACCCCTTGAGTGGTTTCCTGGTTTAGGCATTAGACATTTTTCATGTTTGTCAGTTAGCTGTCATGTGCAGAAACGAAAAAGACAATATGTTTGGAAGGAAATACCAGACCTCCCTTTTGAGATTTGTCAAATTGGCGATGAGGTTTCTCGGATATTATATTGCCGTTGATCGTTTATGGTAGGGTCAGATGAATTGATTGGCCGAATACATTGACTGCTGTAGTCTGTGTTTAACCAACGGTATTAAATGCAATGGTAGATGTTGATGGTTCGTTTTCTGAATATGATGTTTCTAATGTAAGTGTGAATTTCCATTAGAGTGGATTGCTGCAGGATTGCACCAGCATACACAGAGAACCGCTACAGTGTGATCTTATGTAGGAGTGACATAAATAAGAAAAGTGTGGCATGCACAATAATTATAGGTTCCTGAGAATGTCTAGTAGTCTACATAGGTTAACCGATAATTATAAACCTTTACCGGTTGCTGGTATCAAAAGCTTAAGGCTCCATGTTCTCTGGTTAGATGATGGGAAAAAATAAACTATCAATCTTCCAGCTTTGGGGGAAATAAAGACATGGCTTTATGGAATAAATTGTACTTTGGACGTGGCCCATGTTTGCACTGCTTGACTGTACTGAGGGCGGCCGAAAGGACCAACAGAAGAAGAAGACAGGAATCGCCTGCCTCAAGGAGGCAGAGACAGGCGTCCACAATACGAAGGAGGCTGGTTTACATAGAGTACTCACAGCTGTTCGCTCCTAAGGACGCAGGTTTGATCCTAACCTCCCTCCACTCATGATTGTTTCAAGTAAATATGTGAAACATGTCATTGTGCCTCCCAGTGAGATGTTTTGCCTTTTTATGTGTCAGTGCAGCCATCAGAACGTATACTCCCTCCTCCCGCCCCAGTACGGTACATTTGGAAAAACAATTGACATGTACCTCAACGGAGAGGTTCGGGAATATTAGTGCCTTATTTTGCATGTGCTGCTTCAAGACACACTTCTGCAGTGTTGTATAAGCACTGTAAATAATAGGTCTTAAAAGTACCCAGTTTAATGGTGTTCAAGTCCCGACCTCGGAAGGAGGAGTTCCCCTGTGAGGATTTGAAACCATCACCTTCATACATGTATCAGCAGCGGGCATTCAACTCACTCGGCTATTGTGCTAGCAGGCGTTCAAAGCAACACAGGTAGCTCTTATGTGGGGCTTTTTCTCAGTGTCAGTAATGCCACGGGGACATATATAATGATTTGTAGACGACATTATACTTTGCCATTGCAGCGAGCAGCAGAACCTCTCACATAACCCCCTTAAAAGGCAATTAAACCATTCACCCTAATGGTAATCCCCCCGCTTGAAATTCTAACGTTTGAGTACTTAGCACAGTTCCTGCAAGCCTCACTGAATAAAACATCATTCTTGCAGGGACCTCACTTGGAATCTGAAACGCATTTTGAACGTTCTAAGGTGAAAATAATTTACTTCTCTTCTGTGTAATATTAGGGCGCAGGTCCCTGGGTGGTTCGCTGGCTGCAGCAGGGCGTTTAGTCTGTATTTCAATCGTGATGTTTCTCAGCTCCAGCTGCCCTTGTGATGAATCTTTGATGCCCACTGCTACAGACTCTCGAGTCGCAGAAATGCACCCAGGGCCGATGCAAGCATTGTTACGTACCCGGAAGTTGCAATGTACTGCATCGCCGCTCCCCAGGCGATGGGCTCTCCTTTGATGCTTTGAGTGGCAATGAGCCAAAGAGATAGGTTGTGGATCAAAGAAAGCTAAGGGATATGTAGGTCAATGGGCGAGAGACTATGGGGAAGAAATGCGGGGGGCAATGGGCAGTTTTGTTCAATTGCTGACCTCCACAAATTATTACAGAGATGAAACGAGGTGAAATAAAAGTCAACACCATAATATTTAAAGTGAAGTCTTTAAAAACGCATATAGTATTCGTTGAACTGTAACTCCCATCCAATATGTAGCTTCTGTACACATTCTTATGATCTATGATGGCAGATTGGCCAAAGCATAAAGTTATTTTTTATTTTTTTATTAACCTGAGCGAGAACACACGTGTGCATCGTAAAAACAAGCATTGGCCACGCGGCCGCAAAAGTGACGCGGCCGCGAAAGTGACGCGGCCGCGAAAGTGACGCGGCCGCGAATGACAAAAGCATTAAAAAAATAAACAAGCTTTGGGCACGCGGCCGCGAAAGTGAAAGTGATCGCGATTGCGATCGCGTGCTGCGAGCGTCTTGGAGGACAGACACAAGGCGCTGCACGCGTGCACGCTCACGTGCACGCAAGCTTTAGGCCACAGGCAGCACTTTGAAAAGCTGTATACAAAATGTCTCGGCTAGACCAGCGCATGCGCTGGATCAGGCGAGACCTAAAAAGGCTAGGCGAAAGGCAAAAGGTTTAGGGATGACCCTGCAAAAAGGGCCAAGTCCAACACTTATATAGTCCCATCTTTAGGTGTTTTGGACCCTCCCAGGCGACTACTCCTGTTGGTTGTGGTATTACTCTTTTTTTTATATGTACATTTCTGAGCACTCTTTTATTTTTTTGGTTTCCCTCCGCTTGTCTATCAGCACAGTGCCCACTTCATGGACGGCCCGCTTCATGTTTTGGATGGCATTTATGGCATTTATATTATGACCACCTTATCTTTCCCTTCCGTCACTGACTCTTTATATTTTAGAGTAAAAAGAAAGTGGAAAACCCAATCTATCCTTGGAGGCTTGGGAAATATAACTATTGGTAGGTAACTGTGCCTACAAGGGATTTAATTCAGAGAACTTAATTAAACCATTTAAACAAATATCTGAGTTGTTGAGCCCCGGTTGGTGGCTAGCACATGAACAATCTGTACATCAATTTGCGTATTTACATCACAGTAAATCAACAGTTAACAATTTGAAACGCGGGTGTAAATTTCTCAAATTATAAACTCATTTAATGTGAACAAACAAAAGAAGGGGGTACAGAAAATACTGACAGAACACAATGACAAAGGTTGATAAATCATATTCAGAACTTGGAACCTTCAAGTCATTAGTGTGAACATCTATTCCAGAATGATATCATGACGGAAAATTAATCTGAAACAAACAGAAAACAATTCCTTGACGAGTAAATCTCTGGAGGACGTTTCGGTCTTGGTGGCATATATGTCCGTTAGACCATATTCAGAATGATGAAAGGATGATGAAAGGAGAATTATAATTGACCCCTGCATAGACATAATATGTTGTTACTGGTCTAGCATTCAATGTAAGAAGTAAAGAGAAAAGACACACCTGTGTGAAAAAAGAGAAGATAACCAAAAGGTAGCCTCTTTGAAGTTGGGACTAGTGCACTTAACAGAACCGGTCATTCGGATCAAGTCAGACAACGTGAAGGTATGTCTTGGTGGGTTATGGAAGTAATCAAACCATCCATCAGACAGACCAATGTCGACTGAATTCTTACTCTGAAGGAAAATCATTGGATCTGTTGCACTGATAACATTGCTAAGGGTCTTAATTCGGCAACGGAATGGCATTTCACTGGTCCATTACATGGAGGACCTTGGGTTCCATTTTGGGAAGCTCAGGCCTGCTTAGTGAAAACATGAGTAGAGAAACCCCTTCAGACAGATTTGTGTATTGCTGCATTCCTGTCAGCTTGGAGGGATATGTACTGGAGGATGGGAGAGCCAATCTCTCTCTGTGCATTTCAAAGGACTCTTTAATTCATTGATGGATCACAAGGAAGGGGCCTGGACACCTCAGGAAGAGAGAGATGGGACTGATAAGGGACTATCATGAATCTTGTTGTGGGCTAATCAGCTTCGGAGTCCTGCCTGCTGTGACAGACATCCTTCAGGAGGAAGAAGAAAGATGAAAGATGTCCATTTTAAAGAAGCAAAACCAGAGCATAAAACTTCAAAGTCTCAGACACTAAATTACATTTTGTATCTGGAAAAGGACTATAAGTAGGGGAATTTGAGACCCCAATCTTTGTCATCTGCCGAGCAGCCAGATGGGCTGCATGAGGAGGGGAAACTCTCAAAGACTTCTGCCTGTGACCAGGACTGAGAGCCCAGAACTTCTAGTCTCCCTGCTGGGTGAGAGGACATCACCCAGGGAAACCAAGACCACCTGTAGTCGAGCCTAGAGCCCCTGTGCCTGCCTGCTCTCCAAAAACAGTGTGCCCTGTGAGGAAGAGGAGAGCATTGGAAGGAGCAAGCGCTAGGTGGGAGCCCTACTGTGAGGACTCCCCGTGCGAGGTGTGAGGAGTCTGCGTGTGCACCGATTGGGCCGCAGCCTGTGTGTTGGATGATTTGGCAACCCCAGTGTGCCAGAAGGGGCTGCCGTGGTCTCAGACGAGGAGCGTAGGTTGTGTGGAGGACGCAAGGTCTGCACAACCGCGTGGTGGTGGCCCCTTTTGCCAGAGAGGGGCCACTGTGAACATCAATACCAGGTCAGCGTGACTGACTTGTGAGTGCTCTGGCGAAGACCCTGTATGACAGAAGGGGCCACCAGAGATGCTAAGGCCAAGGGTTTGGAACAAGACCAAGAAACTACAGGTGTGACCAAGGTGGGTCTGGCCCACATGCTGCAAACTGCACCGAAGGAAGCCTGTGGCTCAAAGGTTGCAGAGTCCACTTGGAGCAAGGACATCACCCTCCCCTGCAAAAGGAAGCTTGATTTGTGAGGCGATCACTGGCACTGGAGCAGTAATAACCTCGATTGCAGGAATCAGCCGGTAGCGTTGCTCGGAGGAGAGAACCTGTGACTTCTGGGTGCTGCCGCTTGTTTCCCAGCGCAGATCAACTTTGCCAATCCAGAGCAGGACTTTGCTGCACTGCTGAAGGTTTCCATTCCACCGGAGCAGGTAACCCATGAACTGGGCCTACTGCCATCCAATGCATAATTTGAGCCGGTGGTTTCCGGAGCTCGGCACCGGCACTTAATTGTCAACACCGGAGGTTCACAGTCTACCACAGGGTGGCGTTGTCTGGCTAATTTAGAGATTACCCCAACAACAGTTAATTATTAATTCAATAGACATTAAAAATTACTATTATGTGCCGCCCAAGCCACTCTTATACCTTTGGGGGGCTGATATAGCATGAACTATCACACTTGTAAGAGTGTGCTGGTTAGTAGTTGTGTTGTTACTATCATTGGTAGCATTGCAGGAGCAATCTTTTGGACAAGCTGCAGTGACCTTCCTGACGAGAGCACTGATACTTATCTATTTTTTTACAAATTAAGCACTTCTGTCATCAGTACTGTAACCCCGTATAATCTTGTGACTCAACTTCCAAAAGGAGTCAGAGGGGAGAACTCTTGAGTATTGCCTAATAGTTTACATTCCCTGGAGGTGGTCATCAGTGAATGGGGCATAACATCGACCCCATTGTACTAAAGTTAGTAGGACAGGGAGTGGTCTGACAACTACTAGAGCCCTGACCTCAAGGGAGATTTGGTTGATGCTTTTAAATGTCGGTTACCTTTGCATGGGTAGAATTAGAATTAAAATAAGTCTTTTATGTAAAAACAAGTATTTCAATGGACATTGATTTAGTGTTTGTGCTGCTTGCACGTTGAGTTATGAGTTGTGTTCACTGATCTGTGTCTGCACTTCCCCTCAAAGGAGCTGACTGCTCTTCCGACACTACCTAACTGAGAGTCAGATGCAGAAGGGGTGCTTGGCCCAGTTGAGCAGGATCCATGGTAGGTCGGACCCCGGGACATCAGGAGTAAAAAGCCTCAGCAACCACAGGTGGCCACAGTAACTCCTGCTATTCCCGTGACCCACTGAAAGGGGTTCTGACTGGTACCTTGCAAGCCCTAACTTAAAAAAGAAACAAGGTATTTTGTTTCTCTTCAACACTGGGTCAGCACAGTGTCAGCTGAGAACATGCTTCACATTGAAGCTGCCTCAGAGAGCCGCCACATTTACTGGGTTGACAAGCTGAGGGGGGCCCCTTCATAGATAGAAGAGTAGGACCCCGCACCACTAGGGTTATGGTGCTGTCCATTATGCCCCTACCCTAGCACCTGTACTCCTACCTACATCTAAACTCCTCTACCCATCACTAGAAGTTCTACCTGTGCCTGTTGGTCAGTGCATTTACCTCTACCTATAGCTTAGTACGTTTTCTCTAAACTCTAACACATCTTCTCCAACCTTACACTAGTCTCCGCTCCTCTTCCAATATGCCTCTCCCTTTTTTCCTTAGCTTTTTTCATGTGTTGTTTTCTTGTCACCCATATTTCTGTTTTTTTTCTCTTCAATGTTCTCAACTCCTTCATGGAAAAGGATTTTCGTTCTTCTGGACATTCAAAAATATAAGGGGGCATATCAACAACGAGGGGCGATAATTATCACCCAGCGCGCCTAGCGCTGATTTCCCTAACGCCGGCTATCGCTGAATTAAATCGTCGAGTTAGCGCATTATCATCAACGCATAACTCAAGGGCGATATTTAATCCAGCGATAGCAGGGAAATCGCCGTTTTGCAGGGAACATCGCTGGTTTTCCAGCGATGTTCCCTACAAAACGGCGATATACTTGAAGATACGACCCTGTGGTCGTAACACATCAATCCACCTCCCATTGTCAACATACATTAGTCAGGATTTTAGCAGACGTTAGTCTTCGGCGAAAACCGCAGTTTTCGCCAAAAACTATCGTCTGCTAAAAACCTGAGGGCCACGTTCTAAAAATCGCGATGTGCATTTAGCAATAATTTACAAGGTAGTCCGTCAGGGGTACGCCCAGTGACGCCCACTTTGCATCTCATTAGAGATGCAAAGCGAGGCATCGGCAAAACGGCTGCTGACATGCGCTAATGCATGTTAGCATCGGCTTGCAAATAGGGCGAAAAGATTATCTCCTCTTTTTTGGCTTTAAAAGTCAAAAAAGCGGAGATAAGGTCCTTGTAAATATGCCCCAAGGTTTCTTCTAAGGTGTTCTTCCTTTTTTTCTTCTAAATTAGGTATATTGCGTACCTCTATGCTTCACCTCAGAGTAAAACGCTCATGGCGACATATTACAGATTACCCACAATGCAACACAAAAAGTTGTGAAAAAGCTCGGCCTGCCGTCTAGTTGTGGAAGTGAAAGGTAAAGGAGCGATATATGAAGAGTCCAGTGCAGAAATAAACATAGCAATGTGAGACAATGTCACGTGGAGCGAAGGGACTTTTCCTTTAATGCAACTGCTTGCCAGAACCTCACAATTGAGCCGACCAGGCCCGTGCGAGACCTCTGTTTGCAGCCAGTGTGCACGCTGCCAATCTACCCTCGCTCTATTTGGAGTCGCAATGGCTGTAAAAATAGAACATGCTCCAAGAAAGCTGCTGAAAATCCGCAGATAACTAAATCAGGGGAATCAAACAGGGGAGATGTCCGCTTCCTGACAGCTAAATCGAGGTTTCTTTGCCACTTGGATATTGTGTGCAGCCAGAGTTTCAAAATGTTTTCCTCCGTCGATTCTGTCTCCGAGATCGGCTCCCCCAGCTCCCCTCGAGGGTCCTTTGATTGCTAATTGCTTTTCCAGTTCGTAGTCTGATATAAATCATTCGTTTCTACCCTTGTCAAATTACCAGGTATCTTGACAAATTTTTGTGAGTCCTTTCTTTGTGACAACAACCCTCCTTTGAATGGGCCACAGAGCCAGAAAGCCTTCGACACCTTAGTGCAGAGGCGCATTTAACGATCTGCTCATCTGTGATGATCGTGACAGCGGAACCACCTTCTAAGCACAGCTGCTAACAAGCCTGCAAATGATGACCGGGTGAGTGCTCCACTCTGCATTAAAGTGACGATTAAGGGCGCATCTCGTCTGTGGAGGGGCCCGTAAAAACAATGGGGGCCTCATTTATGAAAAGTGACGCACAGCACTTTTCATTGCGCCCTCCTTGCGACACCAATGATGCGTCATATTTACAGTATAACGCATCATGTCGCAAGGAGTTACAGATACATCAAAATTTCTGAAGTATCTGTAGGCGTTAAAATGACGCATTGCTGGAGCGTGTCACAAAAGTGACGCAACTCTAGCATTGGGTTATTACACATGGGCAAGTCCCATGTGAAATGTGCCTGCGTCAGTCTTACGCTTGCCATGAGGCAGGCGTAGGATATTGACGCATTTGCGTCCTAGAAGTGGCGCAGTGAAATCCTATAGATTTCACTGCGTCATTTCTATGACCCTTTCTTGCGTTAGAACGCCCCACGCATACATTATACCTGGCGCAGGTATAATGTGGCGCAGGGGTTTACAAAGTGACGCATCTATCTAGATGCGTAACTTTGTAAATATGGTGCAACAAGGCACATTTTTTACGCCGCTGGTGCGCCACAAAAAGTGACGCACCAGCAGCGTAAAAGTGACGCAAGGGCTCATAAATAAGCCCCTGGCAGTTTTCATTACAGTTTGTGGCTCTTGAATGTCCATTTGGCTTGGAAGAGATAACCGCGTGTGACCCCTGCTGGCCACAGACATTTTAGGGGATGGGCAAAGTGGGGAATCGCCCAGAGCCCCCCCCCCCACTTCCAAGGGGCCACCTGGAAAAGTAAAATGTATCTTTATTTAGCTCACCTCTGTCTATTTCCATTTCTCAGCTTTTCTCTTCTCTGCCTACCTCCACCTCTGAGTTTCTCTTGTTTTGCTCAGTGGCATCTTAAGGAGTTTTGGGGATCCTTAAAAGACATATTTCAACAGTTTTTCTGTAAACCCTGTTTCTGATAGTTTGGCATAACGCATGCTTCAGCTATCAGAAAATGGGCTGTAAAGTTACGAACAGGGGCCCCAAAATATCTCTTGCCCAGTACCTCATAAACCCTGTACATGACACAGCACAGCCCCCTGTCTGTACCCTTCAAGGGCACTGTCGTGTCGTAGGCCAGGCCGGACCCCACCAAAAGACGGCACGTAAACCTATGTATAATGGTCTCTAACTGTAGCCACACCTGGCGATCACAACTGCTCTCACACTCACATGGCTCACCAACATCCCCCTGTGTGCGGATCACTATATGGTGTGGCCTATGACCCGGAAACACTACATTCCTCCTTTACCGGGAGATACAAAAAATACCAAATGGTTTGAACAAGAAAACATCAAATAACAATAACGCTTCGCCACAGTCCAGATCCTGACATACATCTCACAGCATACTCTTACTTGGTGTCATGGTACAAAGTACCTACTCACAAACGTCAACACCGCCATCACTCTCTGTTTAGCCGAACACAAAGTCTTTGTACTTCTGAGATAGCCTAGGGTGGGGCCGCAGCAGAGAACGTCCTTGGTCACATCTGATTGAGAGTTCTGACTCGGGGAATCGATGGCCCTTGGGTTCCTGCTGAGTGCTGACGGGGGTGCGTTCTCTGTGTCTTGAGATGGAATGGGCGGTGGTGCTGAAAACAGTTCCTATGAGAATTCACCTGGCTCTTGATCCGGATCGTACTCGGTGTCAGTGTCTTGGAATATGCTTGTCGTGGCATCGCTATGCGGGCCGGCTAACAAGCGAGTGTTGGTGGCTCTCCCCAGGGCTTTCTTGAACTGGGAGATGTTCCATGTAATGCACTTGTGGCCTCTTTTGCCGTTACTCTTGTGCCTTTGATGTCAATGACAACCCATGGATCTAGTTCGAAGGATAGTCTGAACTTTCCTTCTGTGTGGCGGTCTTGTACAATTACTGGGTTGCCCAACTTGATGGGGCTCTCCCGAGCCCGTCATTTTCGGGAGTCGTACTCATTGGTGCATGTTCTCTGGAAGTCCGATTGGTTTGAGGGATTTGGCATTTCTTCCCATGCTGAGTGATGGGGGATGATATCTGTAACTGAGCAGTCAAAGCATAGCTTGCTTGGGGAGATGCCTGTCGTGCAGTGGGGTGTGAGTCTATACTCCCGTAAAAACTGGCACAAAGGATGTTCAGTGTTGGAACTCCCCTCCACTGCAATTTAGATCACTTTGGTAAGGGTTCTCATCAGGCGTTTTACCTCCCCATTGGCTTGGGGCCACTGAGAGAGTTATGTTGAGGTGCTTGATATTGTGGGAGACCAGATACTCTGCTAGCTCAGAGCTGCTGAAGGGAGGCCCTTTGTCCCTGTGGCTCTCTCTGAATAAGCCATGGGTGGCCATAAGCTTCTCCAGCTTCGGGATAACTTCTGCGGCAGATGTTGTAGTCATGATGTCTACTTCAGGACAGCGTAAGTAGTCGTCCACAATGACCAGCATGTGTTGTCCTCCGGGTAGGCTGCCAAAATCTGCGCTTACTCTGCCACTGGGCACTGGGGCCTGCTTCAGTGACAACCGGTGCCTGGCAGTCAGGTGGACTTGTGGCAAGGCAGACGAGACAGCTTTGCATGACGGCTACCACTTTCATGTCCAAACCTGGGAAACAGACCTTGCTTCTGAGTCGGTTCCTGGACATTATGATGTCTTGATCTGCTCCGTGTGCTAGGAGCACAGCTTTCTGTGTAAGACATTCCGATAGTACGAGTCGCGGGCCTCTCAGCAGACACCCATCGCTGGTTACCGATAGCTCCTGGTGGATGTGATACAATGCCTTGACGATTGACTTGGCTGCTTCTGTGTGGAAGGATGTTAGATTTTGCAGCAGCCACCAATCTCCGGTGGCGACTGCCTTTAAGGCGATCTGCACACAGTCATCTTGTTGGGTGACACCAATTACCTCCACCAGGGACATCGGAAGAGATTTGGAGCGATCCACAATCATCCTTACATACTCTTCGGTTTTCACTGCTTCCACGGCCTCGGGAAGAGTGGCTGGTCGGGCATGCCTGGACAGGAAGTCGGCAGGGTTTTGGGTGCCAGTTCGGTATTCAACAGGATCCATTTCTCAATCCTCGGGGAGGCCATGACGAGGATCTTTGGAAAAGTAGGATCAGTGGCTTATGGTCCGTGATGACAAAGAAGGGGTTACCCTATAAGTCGATGTAGAAATGCCTGCAGCCCAATAGAATGGCAATCGCTTCATGCTCCATTTGAGAATAGCGCTGCTCCGTGGGTGTGAGTGTATGGCTGGCGTAGGCCACCAGAGCCCATTCTTCGCATTCCTGCTGTTGAGCCAGTACTGCCTGTGGGACTAGCATCCACCACTATCTGTAATCCTCTCTTGGGGTTGAAGTACACCAGAGTAAAAAGCGGATAAAGTGGCCTTGTTAAAGCGGATAAAGCGGCCTTGGTCTGTAATGATTCTTCCTACTTATGTCCACATGCCCATGGGCTGGATGACTTGGTGAGATCCCTGAGCGGGTCGATGGTGTCTGACAGGTTTTTCATGAAACGTCAGCAGTCCATCACCATGAACCGATAAACTGGGGGTCAAGGTGCGGCAGATAAAAGAGGAGCTGTAATTAAAAAGCAGAGCCTGACAGTGAACTTCTACATTTTGTTTAAAAAATCTGCTGCAAAGAAATTGGCAACAAGGGCATATGTGACAATAATATCTATTCTAGATTACTTAACTGGTCGTTACAAAGAAGTTTCATTTTTAAATATTTTACAAGGTAAAGACACCTGCTGCAGAGATCAGTGTGCCCAGCAATTTTGCGGAGATTATAATGTCGGTAAGATAACCGGTAGTTAACACAGTTCTGAGAGAGTTGTGCATTTTGACATGCCACAGTTTTGACTAATAAAGTAGCATAGAGAGTTAATGTGTCTGCTGTAAAGAACATTATGTAACATGCAGATCAAAGGTTTGTATTTTATTTAGATAGGTAAGTGGGCTACTGCTTATGACACTGAGATCATTTTGTTACTTCAGTTCATAAGTTACAAGCCTTCTGACATAGCACAGTGAGCTATTTACCAGCATCACAGAACTGAATATAAACTGTAAGTCAAGGGTTTAGATCCTTGTTGTTTTTTCTTAAACTGTTGTTTTTTCTAAGTTTGTAAAGAAAGGTCCCTAAAGGAAAGTGATAAAGTATTTTTAGTACAGGCAACCACGATCACTGTATTACATTTTATATCCTGACTTTGTATTTCTCTGGCCATTAACTCATATAATGTTTACAAATAAGGATGATATGTGATTCCTATATTATATAACCTTCATTGTCTTATATAACTTTTCTTGTACACACTTATATGGTTTATTGTGCTCTCTGTGTGTGATGCAAAGTATTCTGACACCGTGCACTGGGATAAGTAGCACTATAAAGGAATTTAATAAAAAAATAGTAGGTGGCATTTAAATCAATATTTGTGTAATTACTCACAGAGGTAGATACATCTTGCATTCTTGCATTGCAAATATATCTCTACACAGGGAGTGAAAAAGTAAAAAAATGGCCTCCAAATCATAGTTTCTCTTAAGTACTTGTGAAGTGATAACAGCCCGAGTACCTTTGCCTGCTTTCATTACCTTGGAGTCTAGGTGTTAGGCTCCAGATGGCTCCCAGCAGGAAGATACTTCAACAAAAGGAGGGCCCAATGTCTGCAGATTGCTGCTCCGAATGGAATGCAGTGTGCGGGCACTGCTGAATTATGTCCTGGTGTCGGAAAATGACACCAGGACAAATTCAACATGGTTCCCTGTGAGGGCAGGATTAAATATCCGGCCCAGAAATAGCTTGTTGAATCCAGATCCAGAGGAATCCCCCTACTTTCCACCACTGCTACTGAGTGTATTTTCATTGGCACTGTTGCCTAGGTGCCAAACATCTTCCTCCAAAGTGAACACAAATTCTGTGTAGGGGTGAAATAACAAACATCTAATTGGATATGAACAGCGAATGGATAGTTTCAGATTGACCACCCAATTGGCAGTGTTTCAAGTTCCCATACCATTAGTCAATCATTGGAGAACTTCCCCTGGACACAGAGCTTTTGAACAATATCAAGTTTTCCCAGATTAATGTAAGCTTTTTTCTTCTGTTGGTGGGACTTAGTAGGGGAGTCTTAAGGCCTTTGTAAGGGCTGTCATCTTGTGCATCCCTGACTCAGATCAATTTCAGGGTCTTTGCCTCTTGCTCCCTCTTGACAGTTGTATTAATTTGGGGTTTTGTGTTAAAATACAAGTCCTGAAAGAGACTACAAACTCATGCTAGATAGTTGTGAAGCACAAAGGATTCCCAATAGCTGACTTGATGTGACACCAGCCATTCCAACTGCAAAGCCTTCAACTCTTGATAACTCTTCCTAGAGCAACCAACTGTGAAGACGGGTGTTAGAACCTGAACTATTACATCGCAAGTCATATCAATGACTTGCTGTAGGGGGCGCGCTGGACTTAGGAACAGTATAATTTACTATTTCTACTCCAGTTTGTGCAACAGCAGGGAAGGTGCTGGATTGAAAATCCAACACCAGTGCGCCCCCTACAGCAAGTCATTGAAACGACTTGCGATGTAATGGTTCGCGTTGTAACAAAGCAGTTGTTGTAACGACCATGTTGTAAAGGCATGCGATGTAAGGCATGCGTTGTTATGGCTGTTTCCCGTTCCGATTCATAAACTCCAACACACCGACAATCAGTAATCCATTTTATTTGGTACCTGTGCTGTAACAGGGATTACAAAGAAAGGAGTTTCTGCTGTTCCTCTATTATAGAGTTGGCAAAGTCAAAGAGAAGGCTGGATCCAACTAAGTCCACCATGTGTCCATGGTTGGAAATCCAAATGTTGGATTATGGTGCCCTCACACACCCTTTCAGGTGTCATGCTTCATCATATGGGCTGCTCCTCGTCGTGCCGGCGGTGCAATACCCAACGGGCTCCCTTGAAAAGGGGCGCTTTGTCGGAGATCTTCTATCCAACTGCCGTATGGTGAAGTGCGGGTGTGGGGCCTGGATGGTGTAGATGTGTGTTAGTGATTTTAAGACAGGGTTAAGAGTGCCTGGCGGGAATCAGTTTTATTCTGGGGGCCTCCTACCCTGATTAAAAACATGTGAACATGGCACTCGTCAGAGTGTAATGTCTCGTGTTAGAGTGTCCTTTGTTTAAAAAAAAAATGTGGGTCAACATGTTTCTCGCATATAGTAGGTGTACTCGCGATTCGTCAGGACCTAGAAAAAGAAGTACTATCTACAACTAAAAAGCTAGTGGTAATCACATGTATAGCAAGTCAAGTGTCTCTTAACTAAAATACTTGTTGTGGTCTGGAGCTACCCTATTCAGTAACTGTCCAGACATCAACAGTACTCGGTGGGCTGCGCATGAGTATAAGTTCTTCAGTAAGTAGGAATTTTGCTTCCTCACGCTGCTCCTTGTGACCTGCCCACTCCACCGGGTCTTTGTAATCTCTGTCACTGGGGCTCCTGTTTTTGCTGGACCTCCCACTCTTTTGCGAGTGGAAATGTGGAAATTTAGCTTGCAAACTGAACATTATCTGCGCCATCTTGCCTCTCCCCAGCGCCACGCACAGCGAATGCACGGCCGCCATTTTGAGCACCCCACTCTCTCCCTGCTCATTCTCGATCACCAGCGCTTTCCCCTGGCGCTGCGAGCATCCCCCGCGCGCCGGCCGCCCCTGCTCTCTCATACACGGGCCATAAACCCTCTCATTCAGCGCGACCCTGCCATGGGACCACATCCCACACCTGACCGACATCCCATACATGGTCATGCCCCTCTTTGATAAACCCCCTTCCTCTGCGCCCCATTGTCCGAACCGATCCCAGGCCATCACCTAGCCCTGCGGATGCAGTTTATTGCTCCTACTGTAAGGGAAACACCCCACATCAAAGGGATTACGGTGGATCAAAGCCCCTACCCCCTGAGACCCGGCCGGTTGCACACACCCCCGGGAATTGGCGGAATATCCAGCTGCGTGATAGCCATCTCCTACTGTGGGTGGGGTGGGGACTTCTACTGTAGATATGTGTGGGAACGGGCTTGAAGTGGGGGTTCCAAGGAATGTCTTCCCGTACATCAAAGCCTCAACAAGAATGTACCATATGTAATAAAGCAATAAACCTGTGTATAAGAGACCAGGTCTCAGAGATGCAGTTAGAGCACCTCGTGACGATACCTTGCTGTCTGATCTGATGTGTTCTGCTCCGACGGAATAAAACTTTGCTTCCTGCCTTCCAGTCTCCGGCGCCTGCCTCTTTCATTGGTAAATTATCGAGTGGTATGAGAGGCGATTACCGCCGGGCAATACTTGAAAGGTTATCGACTGAAACTGCCGCTACCATTTCACAGAAACAGCCCCTCTTGTCCCTCTTTTTGTATCCTACCTGTGCTGTAACACCATAGTTATGGCAAGCATTATTACTCACTGAAATATTTAGTGTGGAAATCGTTTCAAGAATTTTGTATCCAGGGGTTGAAGTGAGCAGGTGAATGGGGGAACGACGTTCCCAAACTTGATCAATTTGATCAAAACAGTTCCCATTTTTTTTATTAAAAAAATAACTGTTACTGAATAGTTGAGTTGCCTTAGGTTGAAAGGGATGAAGAAGGGTCTCCTTATCTGTGAAGTGAGCTAAAAAAAAAAAAGCAGCTAAAAAAGAAACAAACTCAGCCGCGTTTGCTTCAGGTAAGAGCCCTGAGGCAGTGGGGCTGGCTGGGGGGGATTCGGAGAGACGACCACAAGGGAAATTAAATAAATAATTAATTTTCCCTCGTGGTTGTCTTTCGAAATCCCCCCAGCCGGCCCCATCGCCTCACCGCTCTTACCTGCAGCAGCCGCGGCTGGACAAACTTTCTCTCTAGGGCGCCTTAAAGAAATGTAAATGTGTGCAATTCGTTCATTAGGAAATCAGACGGCTGCTTGGGAGCCAGTATAGGTTTTAATTGATTGATAAAATGTGGAATTTGCACTTTTAAAGGAAACCTCTAAAAGTTGTCCAACAGCTACAATCAGCTCATTTTAGTAAAAACATAATTTTCGAAACCACTGGAAAGATTTAAACAAACCCGTTTTGCACATTTTATGACAGCCTGTGTGTAACCTATCTTATTATGTGTATAATACATGTTTTAACCCCTTCGGTGCTCATGACGGAACGGTTCCGTCATGAGCCACGGTTGAGCTGTGCTCATGACGGAACCGTTCCGTCATGACCCCGCCCGCGCAAGATTCCGTCAGCACAGCGGCGGAATCTGCGCAGCATGGAAGGGGTTAAACTAATAACTTACTTAGTTCACTGTGATTTCGGTCACAGGCTTGGACCTTTTAGCACTTTAACTATATGTCACTGTTTCCCCAGAGTACCAATTAGGATTCAAGTCAGTGACCGTCAGGGTATAACCATAGCTATCTGAAGTGACCACATTAACCAACCGAACTGCCCTACCAGAAAAATGCATTTCTCACAGAGAAATGTAAGTTTTATTTGAGATGTGTGAATTATATTTAAATGCAGTCATCTGTAGGTTAAAGACTAACAAAATATCTATAGAATATTTTATTCTAGCCACGTTTTTGACTCTGCCCCCACACTTGCTGGCCACTCCCCTATTGTTCTCAGGATCACAGTTCTTATAATTTTTTTGTACACACCGCTGTGGTGCAGTACTGCTGTGCAGAGAGCTCCTCAAATGGGTAAATGTGGTTGTGCGCTGAAGCCGCAAAACACATTGTACTCAGAAGAAGCTGACCACTCTACCCGTTTGCAGAAGAATTACCAGCATGCCATCTAAGGTGCCAATTTCCTCACCTGCTAATGCATCCAGGACACTTCCTAGTCTCTGGCCTTATCCAGGTTTCCACAAACTATTACTGGCCTGCGGGAGGTGTATGTTTTTGAAGCTGCTGTTCTTGTCTGTGCACCCCTGTTCAAGCCAACATTTAAATATTTAATACATAGATTTTGCTTTATGTGTTTTTACCACCTGGAGACTAAGGTCCTGATGTAGAACTTGACGGATAGGTTACTCCGTCACATCAGTGTCGGATATCCTGTCTACCAAAATATAAATCCCATTATATCCTACGGGATTTATATTTCAGCGGATGGAATATCCATCACCGTTGTGATGGAGCAATCCATCCATCAACATTTAAATCATGCCCTAATTCTGAGTAAGTGACTGCTAACAAATATCTTCACAGCAAAAGTACATGTATGCTCATCCTGAATGACCCTTAATCCACCTGCTGCCCCTACATGACCCAACTGCCCTGTTGGGGTACCAGTTGACTAGGATGTGAGGTCTGGTCAAGCAGCAACCACAATCCTAGTCAGGGTACAAGCAAACCCCAAATTAAACTTTGTTCAACAACCTGGTAGCTTGGCACAGAGCAGTCAGGCTTAACTTAGAGGCAATGTGTAAAGTATTTTGTGCAACGCTTCAAGCAGTAAAACAGTAAAAACACCACACTAAAAGATCCCACTCCAGGTTAGAAAAATATAGCTTAATTTAATACATACACCAAGACCAAAATGGCAAGAATCCAATCAGTATAACCAGAGTCACGAATTTTCAAAGAATAAACTGCAATATAACGCCTATCTGGTTTGCTGCAGGTCAAAGTCAAAAGTTCAGGATGAGCGTGGGTTTGATTAAGTTCCAGATTAGTCCTGCTGAAGGTCTACCTTTTCAAGTTTTGTGCCAAGAGCGTGTTCGCGTTGAAGAGGATCGCGGGGAGCAAGGAGACTGTCACTGGTGGTGGTCGGCATGACGTGAGGAGCAGGTCAGCAGTTGGGTATGGGTGGGCTGTAGCCTCACATTGGACCTCTGCGGCGATCGCTGCTTGCCATGAGAAGATACAGGCTGGAGGCTGCTTGCGCTGATTTTCGGTGCAAGCAGGGCAGTTCCAGTGCGAATGGGCATGTTGGCAGTCGCGAAGAGCCTAAAAGCTTGATTCAAGAGCCCATTTGCCACCCCAAAGGTCCTGGACTTGAGGGGTACCATTTGAGGGTCAATAACTCATTGAAGACGGGTCCAGGAGCTGTAGGGAAGTATTTTATGTCCCTAAGGCTTAGATCAGGAGGCTAGCAGGCTAGCCCTTGGAGGCACGCTGGGGTCCTGGATTCAAGATGTGTTGCAGGTCCAGTTCTTCCTCCCCAGTTGAGAGGCAATAGTCAGCAGGTCAGCACAGCAGGGCAGTATCTCCTTCAGAGTAGCAGTCCAGCAGAGTGGCAGTCCTTTCGGCAGCACAGCAGTCCTACTTCCTGGCAGAATATCCACAGGTCCATAAGTGTACTCAAGAGTTGATGTCTGAGATCCTTCTTTTATACGCTGGTTCCCTGGTTCTGGAAGGTGGGAGAAGCTTATAGACAGTGGCTTTGAAGGGAATTTCCTACCAACCCTGTCCTGGCTCAAAGCTGGCTGAAATGATAATGAAGGGTTGTTAGTCCCTTTGTGTGGAGGCAAGACATAGCCTATCCAATGTAAATGGGGCTGTGCCCAGCTCCTCCCTTCCATCCTGCCACTGATAGACCATTTTGTCACACCTAAGTTTATAATTGCCTGTGGCTGTCTAGGAGGAATACACAAAGCCTAACTGATAACTATACTGACAATTTTATAACAAAACTCCATCCCTATAGCTAAGAAGCAACGATCTTCAGTGTCAAAGGCCATCACTCCAGCTCTGGAGGTCTATAAACTCAGGGCCCAAAATGCTGCCCTTTATGGATCAGAGCTATGGGTTGGCGAAAACCTAAATCCTTTAATAGTTGGGGAAAACAAAATTATGAGGATGTTTACGTCACTCTCCCAAAATACCCCAGAGATTCCGTTAACATATGACATTGGCATTAAAAGATTGGAACACTTAGCTATATGGAGATCCTTGTCCTACTGGGTTAGAATCTGGACAACTGAAGAATTAGAAGCATACAGGCAGACATTGTGCAAATTATTGGAACTTGATGTCCATCTTACTTTCCCCTGGCTCGCACACATGCATAAATGGCTACTGGAGTTGGGCCTGAGCAGGTTTTGGGTAAACCCCAACTTACTGAAGCCAGATTCAAAGAGTGAGATCAAGCACATTTATTGGAATTTTATCCTGCACAGAGTCCCTTTAGACTGCATATCAGGGAGACTTACCACACAATTTCTGTCAATCAAAATGGTCTCGAGTTTTGAGCAATTTTTGGATGAGATCGAACCCCAGTTAGCAAAGACATTTTATTTTAAATTTAGATACGAGACGCTGCAGACAAACTCATTTATAGCCAAGTGGGTTACACCACAGACTACGGGAAGGGACCCCAAGTGCACTCTATGCTTATCAGGCACAAATAAAGACATTGCACATATTTTATTCTTTTGCCCAGTATACGCAATTCCTAGAAGAAAATGGATTAAGCTGCTGTGCCAGAACTTGAATACCAGGAAATACCTTGAGGCGTTAAGAATATTAAAATCAGATAGCTCACAAACCATTGTATTTGGTGTTAGTAGATTCCTGCTGGCTTCTAGTTATCTAAGGAAAAAGAGAGGGCTTAAACTTTAATGTAAACCATATTATAAACATGCTCTATCAATTGGCTCCCAATAGAGATCACGCTTCACTCTCAATAGCATGCCATTCCTTCGTTTAGTACAATCTAAATGAATTTAAACCACCCAGAATGAAATCCATTGGTATTTAGTGAATGTATTATTATATCTTTTATCTTTTCAGCATAATTTTAACTAAATGTCTTGCTGGACTGTGTTAACCTAGTAAGCACTTTATATTTATATTAAACTAAGATGGCTAATGCAGTTAAAGTCCCCAGACAAAATGGAAAGTTTTTATTCGTATAACTTTTATGCATTTTACCTCTTAGCTAAATCATCTTTTGCTTTTAAAAACAACCCTATATGTAATGTTTGTGCTTGACTGGAATTTTTCTATTGATATGTTCTTTTACGATTCTTTGAATCGAAATAAAGACTGATTGATGATGATAACTACACCAAGTCATGTGATTAGAGACAGGCTGCAGGCACCAAATGGTAAAGGCAAGAAAATGCCAACTTTCTAAAAGTGGTATTTTCAGAATTGCAATTTAAAATCTGACTTCATCATAAATTAGGATTTTTACATTCTGATTCTAGAGACACCAAATTTGAAGGGGATTATATTTTTCCATTTGGAAATTACACTTAACAAATGTAAGAGTTTTTCACAACCAGGACATGCAGAACTGTCCAGACTTTTAAGTACACTGCACCCTGCACTTAGGGCTGGCCTGGCCTACCTTAATGGTGACTTACATGCATTAAAAAGGAAGGTTTGGGCCTGGCAAATGGTTTATTTTGCCAGTTGGAAATAGCAGTTTAAAACTGCACACACAGTGTCTGCAAAGGCAGGCCTGAGACATGTTAAAAGGTCTACTTGAGTGAATGGCCCACTAGTAGCATTTATTTTACAGTTCCTGGGCACATCTAGTGCCACTTTGCTAGAGCCTTACAAATAAATGAACTATGCCAATTGGGTATAAGCCACTGTTACCATGTTTGAAGGAGAGAGCACAAGCACTCTAGCACCGGTTAGCAGTGGTAAAATGCAGAGCCCTAAGGCCAACAACAATGAATTCAACAAAAATAGGAGGAGCGAAGGCAAAAGGTTTGGGGAATACCCCTGCAGAGAGGGCCATTTCCAACACATGTATATATAAATATATGTGGTATTTGTATAGCACAAACCTAGTTACTAGGCAAGGGAGCCTGTATATGGTATGAGGCAAGATAAATCCAATGAGTGATTGGATGGGTAGCTAGATTCTGAGAGTGGAAGTGGACAGTTACTGTGTTGTGATGATGCACTTTTTTTTTAAAGATAGGTGCCTTTTTCTCTTTCCGGAATTGGACTGGGGAGGGGTCCTTATGGATATCGGCAAATCATTCAAGCTCATGAGTTTTTGGATGGAGAAGGATGTTGCTTTTGTGGGGTTATTTTTGTACTATTTTGTATCCAAGGCGATGGTGTTTTGCGCCTGGGTAAGCTGAGAAACAAAGCAGATGGTGAGCTTGTCAGCCAAAAGGGGTGCTGATTGTGATGCCTTTAAAAATGGTGGAGATGATTTTGAAGTTGCTGCAGGACAGGAAGCTTAGCATGAATGACAGGGATATCCATTCAAGTGAGGCTTTTGTGATCCTATTTCCTCAGTCCCTTGATCAGACATGCTTCTGGCCTGCGGCTGTACGAGTGAGTGCCTTGACTGCGTGGAATGCTCTTGCAGCTGTCATCAATCAAGGCCAGGAGTGAGCTCAAGCTCCTTTCCAGTTCATGGTCTAGTCTTGAGAGGGCGTGTATCAGTCACCTGACAAGTACTTAAAAGCAGTTGTTGCATGACTCCCTAATAGTGCTTACGGGTATGTTACTTTCGAACATGGCCATTGTTTTTTCTATTGTTCTTGTTTGTGGACACTCCAGCAGCTTTGCTTTTTATCCTCCTTTCTGTTAATGTTGCGACACCAAAAATGGGTGCCATGAGAGTGTGGCCCACCATCCCTGCCGCGATCTTAGGAAGGGCAGGAAGGAGCTGAATTTACTTTCTAGCTCGCAGTCTCATCATGTGAGTGAATGTATCAAAAAGCCGACAAGTGTTACTTACGAGTGGTTACTCCACTGGTCTCTACCAGCAGGAAGTACATTGTTTTCTATTGTTTCTTTTAAGAGCATATGTGTCACGATTTACTATTATCTAAATTAACATACCCTTACCTTCAAACTTTTGCTTTTTGAGACTCATACTTCTTGGAATTTAGCCTGGTGTGTGTCCTTGTTTGTGGACCCCCTGGTAGCTTGTGTATTTTTCGTACTTCCAAGGGGAAGGGCATTGCACTAATTTCAAAAGACAATTTGGCTCGTACCCGTATATTTCTCACGTCCTGCTTGCCATCTGAGACACTCTTATTCCGGGGCCAATTTACATCTAATCACCCAATGTGTTTCTACACATACATAGCAAGACATATAGATCTGTTTTTAGAACAATGTAGCACAGCAGCTCTGCATATAGTTAAATTGTTTACACTGGGAGACATTAATGTCTATGCTGTCATTATGGCTCACCCACATGTGTGTCACTTTAGCAAAGAAATGGTGGTAGAGGGGCTTTAACACGGAGGGTCGACCCCACTCACTAGAGAGGGCACATCCTTAATCGTGTGTTCTTCTCATCTAGATTGGTCCAGAAGTTAGAGACTGTTCCTTCCTCTGATCAGACCATCATCAAATTCGACCCTGAAATAAGATCCCCAGAAAGCTTCTAGTGCTGGGGTTACTCAGAAACAAAGCATTTAGCCTATCAACACAGACTGAAAAACTATACGATAAAAGAGGATGTGGTTCAATATTCTTCTACCTCTATCAACATCAGCTCACAGGGTCCTGTGAGAGTCTGTCTACTTCTACCAAACCAATGAACAGACCGGAGGACAAGTTGCCTGCTTTAGGTTCTGCAGCCTGCATGGACTTTCAGAAACACCCTGGGCTGCCAGCGAGTCTACGCTCATTGCGATTCAATGAACGTATATCTGCGAGAGGCTACTGCTTACAACAGAAAACTGGGCCCCAATGGTGGAGACAAGAGGCCTTGTGAGCCGGACGCAGATCTGGCACACCTTCGTTGTTCAGAGTGACCCAGTCGAGCTGACCAGGCTCTCATCCTCGGGGTTTCCTTTGAGATTACCAAGTCTGCTCCTCTTGAGGCATGAGCAGACCTGGCCTCCCTACACACACCAGATGCACCCTGTGACGTAGACCTGGTTGGGGTTACAACATGCGTGGAGCGAGTGGGAGCTGATGCAAGGATCTCTTGGGAACCCACTTTGGTCCTGTTCGTACTTCTTTGTGTGCCCTCCGTCTGGTGGTTTGCACTATGGGAGTTCAGTTGCCTAATTCTCATTTAGACAATGATGGTACAAGCACTTCTTCTCTCGTTCCTTCTTGACTGTCATCTTCGTGGGAAATTAACTTCCTTATTCTTTTCTCATTTCTTCCAAGCGCTTCTTTTAACCGCTCTCATACTTCGCCTTTTTTTTTTAAACAAACGCTTTTTAAATAGTCAATAACATAAATGTTATTTATTACAAATAGCTATAGTAACTTCTCAAAAAAGGAATGTAAATCTTTAAAAAAGTAAGCATCCAATTCGAACACAATGAAATAAAGTAACTCCAGGCTCTTCTACAGTCTTTCTTATGGCCGTATATCCTAATGGTCTTCCTGTCTCCTGCTCTCCCTTTTGACTCGTTTCCTTCTCCCTCTTCATCTTTTGCTGGGTCTCTTATTTCTAGACTCCTTTGCCTTCTTTGTTAGCTTCTCCTCGTCATTCTCCTTCCCTTTCTTCCTTTCCCCACTGCTCTTCCCCATTCCAATCTATCAAATCTTTACTTTCCAGCTCTTTGCTTTCACTCTCCCCTTCTCTCTATCTCACTCACTCTCTCTTTCTCTCTCTCCCAATTTCTCTTACGCTCTCACCACTTCTCCCATCGAAACTATTTTGCCCTCTTCCTAGCTCCCGCCCCTCTTATTTTTCTCATTTTTCCCCTTCCTTTCTTTCTCCCTGCATTCTCATTTTTTATAAACCTTTCCATCATTTGTGTTATTTCATTGTGTCCTCTCCTTTTAATCTCCTCGACACTTCTATTTGCTCTCATACTTCATCTAACCTCTTCTTCATCTTTCCTTCATTCTTCCCTACCTCCCTCCCTCCCATTCATTCTCTTTCTTTCTCTTTCTTTCTTCTGCACTTCCTTCCCTCAAGAACTTCCTCCACTCCTTCCTTTCCTTCATTCATATTCTTCTTCTTCCTTCTTTCCTATCTCTGTTCCTTCCTTCCCTCCCTTCACAATCCATTCCTCTTTACTTCCCTTACTTTTTTTCTCCTTCCTTTCACAGAGTTAATATTTCCTTCGTATTCCCGTTTCTTATTTACCCCCTACTTCCATAAAGTTGTTTGTCTTTTCTTCTCGCATTCCCTCCCTTCATGACCTCCTTCTCTCCTCTCCTCCTTCATCCACTCCTTGATTCCACCCATCAATCCTACCATCCATTGATGCATTCCTCCCTTCTCTTCTTCTTTCCCTTCCTTCGATACCCCTGTTCTCCCTCCTGCTTCTTTCATCGACTTGTTTCGTCTTCCTCCCCTTCCCTACAGCTCTCTCTCCCCCTCTGCCTCCCCCTTCACTCCTCCTCATGACTTGCGTGCTGCTGTCAGTCGCTCCATTCTCTTGTTTGTTTACATGTTTCACTTACACTCACTTGACTCGGGCATTTAACTTTCCCAGAGACCTGCAAAGAGACAAGCAATTAGACTCGTATATGTGTGTTTGGGAAACCTACCAGGCTGCTTCTCATCCAAAGAGAGAGAGGGGGCGGGGGCGGCCTCTGCCAATTAATGAACAGGTGTACACGCGCCAAGTGAATCGGATGCGCGTCGGCCTTGCTTCAGACCAATCTCCTGGTAGTTCTCCGCGCCAGGGCCTCAGGTGCGCGAGCGGCAGATGCTGCCAAGCGAATCCTTCATCCTTTTTCATCAAAAAACTTCTGGTGCGAGTCTGGTCTAACACGGGTCCGTGAGCGCAGGGGAGCCAAGATGTGCCTTGTGCGCTCCAGCGAGACATATTTCCTTGACCTCCTGTAAAATGTCCTCCAGCCAAAGCCTAATAATGGCTTCCCATAGGGACCGGAGGGGGAGGGGGGAATCATACAGTGGTGGACACAGAACGTGGAACATCTGGTGATTTCTCAAGGGGAAGGAGGCACGCTAAGGCCTTTAGGGCTTGGGTTCAACTGTATGCTGCTTCCAGAGTTCCTGTTGCTACAGAGAAGGGCCAGTATGGTTCCATTAATGGTAATCCACCATTGCTGCGAAGTGCTGGTACTCTGTCTTTCAAAAATAAGAAGTGCAGGTACTGAATACCCGATGGTGCCCGCCCATTTAAAGCACTCCTTGTTGACATACAGGAAGGATGTGAGATTTTATATCAGTTCCCAGGAACAGAACCAGTATCCAATAACACCTCAGTAATACACATGGGCTCCAGTCTTGCACTTTAGACTCGTGCCCCTGCTGAGCATCCTGTGCTATGGTATTTTACTTATAGAGCGCTCAATCTCAAAGCTTCTTGTTATGTTATTGTTATGTTATTTCAAGCCATTTAAATAGTATTACTTCTTTTTTTTTAAGTTTGAAAAGCTTTATTAGCATTTAATAATACATAAACATATCAGCAGTACATGGGCAAAAGATGCAAATGCGAAAAAGTAACATGTGAAATAGCTGATACTTAAAAGAAAAGAGTAAAAGCATTTTTGGGAATTTTAACCAGGGTAAAGGGGGGAGGGGAGGCAGGAGGGGGGGGGGGGGAGGAGAGGGAATGACCATATCTAATAAAGGAAAAATAGGAATAATCATGTAAAACCGAGAAAAGCATACCAAAGTACGTATCATAAATAGATAAATAAAAAAATAAAGGAGAATTTTGAATGAGTAAATAATTCAAGGAGGGTTACATTTATCAGAGGTAAGGTGTGAGTTATTTTGCAAAACCATACGATCTAAAAAGGAGGTAAGGGGTGACCAGAATAGATCTCTATTAATGAGTGGTTTACATGAGGAGGCAAAAGCAACGTCCAGTCTATGGAAATGACAGAGGGTATTCCACCAATGTTGTACGGAAAGCTTTGTGAGAGTTTTCCAGTTGAAAGAAATGTGTTGAAAGGCTAGAGCAAGCATAAGATCATAAAGGCCATGGATGTGTGAGGGAAGAACTAAAGAGTCAGAAAGGCTTCCAGCAAAGAGAAGAGGTATAGAATAAGGAATGGAAATTGAAAACAGACGGGATAGGTATGACCAGACCTTCTCCCAAAAAACAGAAACAGGAGGACAGAGAAAGAGGAGATGATTGAGATCGGCATTAAAAGAGCCACAAGTCCAGCAATTAGAGTCAGCAATGGAGGAGGAGAACCTTGCCAAAGAAACAGGGGAAAGATAAAGTCTGTGGTAAAGGAAGAACATAGATTGGGTAAGAGAGGCAGGACGAGAGATTTTTAAAGATCTAGACCAAAGTTTATCCCAGAAAGTGATAGACCACTCGCATCCCAGATCCGATTCCCAAGAAAGTTCTAATTTAGTTTTAGCGCGGACCGGATTGGGAGCTAAAAAATATTTATATATAAGGGACGCTTTAGGGAAAGTAAGAAGTATTTTGAGAAGCGGATTTTGAGTGATAGATGAAGATGAAGGTGGGAGGGAAAAATATATGTCAAGAATAATTGTCATGAGAGTAATAAACATTTGCAAAAAGGAGCAAGGGCAATGGAATAAGGATTGAAAGTGAGGAAAGGAACAAGGAGAGGTTCCATCGAACAGGTGTTTCACCCATATAATACCCTTTAATCTCCACTCCTTCCAAAAAATGGGTCTATTCTTGAGAAGAATAAGCGAGTTATGCCAGATAGGGGAGTCTAAAAAAGATTCGCGAGAAAGAGAGTTAGGAAAAAATAAAGATTTCAGGAGAGAGCACGTGTGTTTAAATAGGGGAGAAGAGGTGTGAGAAGTCTTGGTAGAAAAACGTATAACTTCTTTGAAAGAAAAGGGTAACAATAAAATCTGTTCAATGGAAAACCAAAGAGGAGTAAAGGGTGAGGAATCTGATATGAGCCATTTTGAAGCTTGGCGAAGGGAGAAGGACTTATGATAAAGACAAAAGTCCGGAAAGTTCACTCCACCGTTGGATTTCGGTTTCCGAAGCGATGCTAAGGCGATTCTGGATTTTTTATTTTTCCAAAGAAAACTATAGAGACATGAATCAATACGTTTAAAATATATAGCTGGAATATGAACGGGGAGCATGGAGAGTACATAAATTAAAATTGGGGCAATCATCATTTTAATCGAATCCAACCGACCCCACCAAGAAAGAAAAAGAGGGTTCCAAGAAGAAAGTATTTTCTCAATCCGAGATAAGACCGTGGACATATTTAATTTAATTGAAGAGGTGATGGAATTGGAAAACCATATGCCTAGGTATTTGATCTTTAAACTATTCCATGCAAAACCAGTAGTGGAAAAAGAGTGGGGGAGACAGAATTTTGTGAGAGGGAGAATTTCAGTCTTGTCAGAGTTAATTTTGTAACCAGAAACTAGCGAGAAGGATTCGAATTCAAGCAATAATGGAGGAATAGAGGTTTCAGGAGCAGAAATAAATAAGAGAATATCATCTGCGTATGCAGAGAGTTTTAATTGATGATCACCATTAGGAAATCCAGAAATGGAATCATTGGAGCGGATGGAAGTCAAAAAGGGTTCGAGGGCTAGAACGAAAAGAAGCGGGGATAAAGGACATCCTTGACGAACGCCACGCTGAAGAGAGAAGTAAGAGGAGACCTGGCCATTAACTAAAACCGACGCCTTAGGAGCAGAATACAATAAAGAAATAAGCGATATAAAGTTAGGACCAAAACCATGCCAACGTAAAGATGCAAACAAAAAAGACCAGTCTACTCTATCAAAAGCCTTTTCTGCATCGACAGATATAGCGGCCAGCAAAATAGAAAGAGAGGGGACTTTATTCAAGACATTGAGAAGAAGACGTGAATTATCAGAAGTGAGCCTACCCTTAACAAAACCACATTGTTCCTTACCAATAAGATGAGTCATGAGGGGATCTAACCGTAACGCAAGTAGCTTAGCAAATAGTTTATAATCAACATTAACTAGCGAGATCGGTCTGTAGTTCTTACAAAATTGGGGGTCCCGACCTTCCTTGGGAATAAGGCAGATAGTAGCTTCCTGAAAAGTACCCTCTGTCTTACCATTTGAATAAAATGATTGAAAAATATTTAAGAGCTTAGGGAGTAACAAATCAGAGAAGTGCCAATAAAATTCCACAGAAAACCCATCCGGGCCAGGTGTCTTCCCTTTAGTAAGAGTATGAAGTGCATTGGAGAGTTCAATAAGGGAAAGATCTTTTTCAAGATTGAAGAAATTGATATGGGAAGTAGAAGGAGAAGGAATTTTATCAAAATAATCTTGGATGAGATCAGAGGAGGGAGGAGATTCTGGTGTATAAAGATTTTGATAAAAAAGTTTGAGTTCATTAAGTATATCCTGATTTTTATGTAGAAGGGAGTTATTGGAACAATAAATAGAGTCTGAGAGTGCGTTCTCTGCGAGTTTTTAAATAATTCTCGGTTGTAGATTTACTAAACTCTAGCTTAGCTCATAGCAATTCTGGCGAAATTGAGTTATTTGAGGATGTATAGAATTTATGCTCCAAAGACTTGATATGCGCCAGGATTGTTTTCCGCTTCTGAAGATAGCGTTTCTTTTTCTTGGAGACAAAGTCGATAATATAACCCTGCGCAGTGGCCTTAAAGGAGTCCCAAAGAATATGGGGGGACGAGGTGGAATCACAATTGAGTTCAAAGAACTCATTAACAAAAGAGCGAAAAGAAGAAGAAAAAAGATGATCATTGAGGAGAGAGTTATTAAAGCGCCATCGAGAAGATTTTGGATGTGGAGGGAGTAAATCAAGGTCAGTAACAATTGGGGCATGGTCAGAAATAACAATGGGTTCAATAGAAGAGGACAAAAGATTTTGAGACAAAGATTGAGATGGAAAGATATAATCTAAACGAGAAAGAGATGCATGAGGAGGAGAGAAAAAAGAGTAGTCAAGAGCATCAGGATGGGAGAGTCTCCAAGAGTCAATGAGATGTGCTTGAGAAATAGTGTTAAGGAATTGTTTGTGAGGCTTGTGTGGAATAAAACGGACGGTAGATTTGCGATCAAGAAATGGGTCAACAATTTGGTTGCAATCACCACCTAAAACAAATAAATAATTTTGAAATTGGATACATTTTTGAGTAATCAAAGGCCAGAAAGAACAATCAGGTTGTGTAGGACCGTAAACGTTAAAAACAGTTAAGGGGATAGAGTTAATTAACAGTTTAGCTAGTATCCATCTACCTTCTGTGTCATGTTCTTGCAATAAATTTGTACATTTCAATTTTTTGCGACATAGAATGACAACATCATTTTTTTTGTTAACAGAAGGAGAGAACAAAACCGTACCCACCCAGCCTCGTTTCAACTTAAGTGATTCAATTTCCGTAAGGTGGGTCTATTGTAAGAGAACTATATCAGGATTGTAAGAGGCCAGGTGAGAAAGAATTATCTGTCTTTTAATAGGATTGATAAAACCCTTTACATTCCAGGAGATAACTCTGAATGGAAAAACAGAAAAAATGCAAAAGGAATGGGGACTAGGAAAATTAAATCTAGATTATAAGCGATAGGGAAAGAAAAAATACACTGTACTTTGATAGGACAAATGGAGCCTTTCATATTCCAAAAACTAACACTGAATGAAAAAACATTAACAAACCAAAGAGAATGAAACAATTCATGAGAAATTGATACAAGATAGAACAGGAAGAAAAAGGGGAAGAGGAAAAAAAAGGAAGGGGAAAAAAAGGTCAGAGGGAAAGGAGGAAAGACAAGGAGAGACAGCACATGTCCAATTAGGACGACTGAAAAAACATACCTGAGGGGGAAAACAACGGGAGCACACTGGGGCAATGACGGCGAATGAAAAGACGGAAGACTCTAATCCGGGAAGCTCACAACACACTGGGGGAAATAAATGTGATGAGACGGAATGTACAAAATATAAAAATATACAACACCTGTGAAAGATAAGAAAAAGTAAGTAGACAAACCTCTCCAAACGAAACAGATGAGAAAATTACCTAGTAAACTTACATACCTGAAAAGAGAAGAAAAGAGAAGAAAAAGAAGAAACATTTGGAAAGAACAACAGAAGAGAAAAAGCTTTTTAACCCCTTCGGTGCTCATGACGGAACGGTTCCGTCATGAGCCACGGTTGAGCTGTGCTCATGACGGAACCGTTCCGTCATGACCACGCCCGCGCAGGAAAAGATCAGCACAGCAGGGGAATCCGTCCAGCATGGAAGGGGTTAAATTACAGATGACCTAAAAATGGATATACATATAAGACAAAAAAGGAAAAACAGGTGACAGTATGCATATGAAACATGCATTAACCAAATGAAAACATCAACATAAATATACCATCATAAAATGCATCAGAATGTAAACTAAATATGAACCAACAGAAGGGCCAGCCGTGTCCATGCTACTTGAAGTGTGCGAATGAATGAATTTCTTGAGTTCCACAGGGTCCTCAAAGGACAAGGTACGGTTCTGATAGGTCACCTTGAAGGTGCAGGGATGAAAGAGGCCATAGCGGGCTCCAAGAGAGCGAAGTGGTGGACGAAGATTAAGAAATTATTTTCGCCTGGCAGCCGTGACGCTGGAGACATCTTGAGTTAAAAAAACTTTTTGACCAAGCCACAAAACCTGACTCTTAGCTCTAGCTGCAGAGAGAACAGAAAGTAGATCCGTAAGCTTTAGAAAGAGTATAATGACTCCTCTGGGTCTAGCCGAAGTTGTAGAAACGGAAGAACGAGGACCAAGTCTATGTGCTCTCTGAATATTAAGGACCGTAGAAGGGGGCATATCCAACAGCTTTGGTATGAAAGAGGAGAAAAAGGAAACAGGGTTTCAGGAAGACCATAAATTCGTAGATTATTCCTTCTATTCCTATTTTCCAAATCCTCAGTATGTTGTTGCAATCTGCGCACCTCCTTTTCCAAGGAAGAAAGTCTTTGAGGGACATCTTGGAGAGTAGAGAATTGATGCTCCATTGTAGACACCCTATCCTCCATTGAAGACCACTTTTCCTCCAAAACTTGCATCTTACTATTTGTTTCCTCCACAATGGGACGTAAAGCGCATATTTCCTCCAGCAAAAGCTCCATGGAAATGGAGGGCGCCTTGTCAGGAGAGGGAGGGTCTCGCTTCAGACGCTTGGAGGACGTGATAGGCGGAGAAGATTTGAGGCGCAGTCTGCAACGAGGGAGTACGAGTAGAAGATGTACCAGCCATAACTTGAACAGGAGATGAGGTTGTTGTGTGCAGAGCAGAGGAAAATGTACTTGTAGGGTTATGTCCTTTCGGCACAAATATAAATTGAGGCTTCCGTATTCTAACCATATAATGGATTAATGAGACAAGGAAAAAATGTTCGCAGTAGTGAAGGTCCCAAAGACCAGCGGCAGCAGAGCCAATTAAATCGCAAGAAAAAGTCAGGTGCATGGCAGGCATAACATTGTGGTGATGTGAAGAGTCCCCTATACAGTGCATTACAGTTGAGGAAACATTCAGGAAAAAAGCCAAAAACCAGTTATGAAGGCAAGAGTTCAGGTGATGTTTAAAAAACTAAGCCATACTGATGTCAGACCTTCAACTTGAGGAGACGCTCTGAACTGCATGACAAACAAAGCTCCATTCGCCAGGCATACGAGAGAGCTAAAATGGCGGCCAGTCTGAGGAAAACGCGTTCGCGCTAATGACAAAAGAAGCGCAACGTGTTACCTCATAAAAAACCTTCCATCCTGTTCCAGCACCACTCCGATCACAGGAATGATCGCTTCCATGTTTCTAACGATGCAGGAACCGCATCGCTGACGAAAAAACAATCCCGGCGTTACGGAGCTCCTCCGTTAGGTGGCCATCTTAATCGGCGCCGAAACCACGCCCCCCCAAATAGTATTACTTCTAATATTAATTTGTCTCAAACAACCATGCACCCTGTCACAGACACACTTAAGAACTCCGGTAGCCCCAACACAAGCCAAATTTCGGTCGGTTATCTCAATACTAGATCTATGGTCAAGCACCGGACTGCAAGTTCAATCTAGTCCACTCCGAATCTCAAGATATCTTACTTTTTAACAGAAACCTGGTTAACGGATGAAACCTTGCCGGACAGACTAGATGCTCTCCCAGAAGGGCATTATCTACTCCAAGCGAACAGATCCGCAGGTAAAATCGGGGGAGCAGCTGTAATTGACAAACATCTTAGATGCTCTAGCCTGGAATCATTCAATATCCCTATGGTCGTTTGCGTTCTGATCAATCTTGGCTCCCCATCCTGTCCCCTCATTAGTGCGGTAGTGTATAGATCCTCAACCCACATGCAGCACTTTCCGCAACTCCTAGCAGAATCCATGTCTCCCCTAGTCATCGACCATGCCAAAATCCTGTTAACAGGTGATCGTAATTATTGGGCAAACAAGGAAGCTGGAGGGCCCTCCTCTGCTGAGCTAACCGAATTACTCAGTAATCCTAACCTTAAACATGTGTTCTTACCTACTCACAACAAAGGTCATACAAGCGACCAGGTATGGTCTACCAATTTACCTTTGGTTAATCCTTCTGTCACCCCTTGTTTATGGTCCGACCACTATTTACTTAAATTTTCTTTAACTGGCTTGACCCCATCGAAAATTCCTGTATGCCTTGAAATTTTTTCCAGAAAATGGTCTATTTCTTTTGCAAATTCCTATCTCTCACTTCACGCACACCATACAATAGCATTAATGGCCACAAGGAAGAATTTAATAACTGGCTCATTACTGCCAGCAACATCCACGCCCCCTTCCGGAAATCCAAACAGGTCAGACGACATGAGGCATTCAAATGGTTTTGAGATGACCATAAAAAAGCCAAATCTACACTTTGTCGCACAGGACGCAAATGGCAGACTAACTATCCATCCAGGAATAAGGAGCCTACACTCTCTGCCTCAAAGGATATAAGTTTAATTAAACAAACTAAAGCTATATTATTTTCAAATAAAACATTAAACGCAGTGAACAAGTCAAACAAAATCTTTAACATAGTCTCTGAATTATCTATTCCCGATGGGCTGGCCATACCTTTCCTTCCTACCCAGAATCTGTGACACTCTTAACTCCTTCTTCATTGCAAAGGCTAAGTCAATAAAGGACAGCATAACGACTAGCCCTCCCCCAACCTGGTACCCTCTGATATAAGGAATCTGCTTAATCTATCCTAATTTCCTGCCCTCAGAAAGGACTGCCTCATGGACCTGCTGCTAAAAGTCAAGTTGGGGTCCCCAAATGACCTCGGTCCCCCAAAATCCTAAAAATAGTATTTTCACACTTCTATGACATAGCCATTTTTCTCCTCAACCAATCCCTCAGTCACAGCATGGTCCCAGACACTTTCAAGGAGGCAATAGTCGTCCCACTCGAAAAATCAATCCAGTGATGATCCACTCATCTTGAAAATTATCTATCAATCTCCTTGCTGCCATACTTAGCAAAGGTACTTGAAGCAAATGTTGCCAGACACCTATGGTCATTCTTAGAGTAATCTAAGTTCCTCGACTCCCATCAGGCAGGTTTCCAGCCAGCCCACTCAACTGAAGCTTTCATTCCCTCAGTTGTAGATGACATGCGTGAAGAAGCCAACAGAGGCACCACCCAGGCATTGGTTCTTCTAGGTCTTTCGGTGGCTTTCGACACGGTTGACCATGATCATCTGGTTAACCGTGTCAAGGCGGCAGGTCTACAGGATTCGGCGCTTGCCTGGATCACAGCTTTTCTAAAGGACAGCTGGCTGTCTGTCCTGCTATTCCCTTTAAAATCTTCCAAGGTCCAGTTATCGGTGAAGAGGGTTAGCTTCTAGGAGGATTCTTGAGGAACTCTGCAGCTGAGACCACAGACATCCAAGGTGTAGGGTGCCAACCTGACTGATTGGGTACTTCCAGTCAGTTAGGATCAGATCCAACGGAGTGTCTGTCCATGGATTCCAGAGTTATGTAGGTGATGAGAATGAGGTGGGAGACTGTGTCTAACCCTGCAGAGAGGTCCAGTAGGGTGAGGGCTGCCATGTCTCCTCCATCCTGAGTCATGCCGATTTCATCCATGGCAGCAATGATGGCAGTTTCTGTGATGTGGTTGGATCTAAAACTAGACTTGATGGTGTCAAGGACTTGGGGGTCTTTGAGATAGTCAGTGTGGCATTTTGTGATGATTTTCTCTAAGTCCTTGTCTGGGAATAATAGGAGGCAGAATTTCCTGTATTTGGTGAGCATTGAAAGGGTCCATGGAGGTTTTCTTTAGCAATAGGAGAGTTGCATATTTGCAATCATCTGGTAATGGCACCGAAGCAACGGAGGAGTTGTGAATGGGTGTGAGCATGGCGTTGATGTGTTGCAGTCCTCTGGAGTATGTGAGGTGGTTTCCAGGGTCTGATGGGGATCCTGAGTGGACTGACTTCATGGTGGCAGCAGTTTCATCTGGGGAAGTAACAGGCTAGTTAGCATTGGCTCTTTGGATAAGATCGGTAGGAGTTGGGGGAGGTCTGTCGAGTCCGATTGTGGATTGAAGTTGCTGCAAATGGCGATCATTTTATTGCTGACAAATTGAGAGATTGCTGCAGAGTTCCAGTGAGGGGTTGATCGAGTTGGATATGGCCACTCGTGCGGTGATTTCCTTCACAATGGTGAAGATTTCTTTTCTTCTTTTGGTGCTGGCATCAATGCCATCCACCAGATCAAAGCGTTTAGTGGTTCGGATCATGTGTTGGTAGCATCTCAAGGTGGAAGTAAACATGTTCCTGTCTGCTCTCCTGGCTCATTTTCCATTTGCGCTCCAGTTGTTTCCAATGGCATTTCATTAGCCTGGGTTCCTTTGTGTATTAATCAAATGGCGTGAAGTCTAGATCTTGTTGTATTATTGTGTTTGATTGGGGCCAGGGAGCTGGAGCAGGAGGTGTCTAATCATTGAAGTTCTTGTTGGCTTGGGGGAGTCTGTTGCTGTGTTCATGTCAATGGATGTTGAAAGAGATCTTCCAGCCTTTTTCAGTGATGCTGTTCCATTTTCAGTAGGCTTGTCTGGTGGTGCTGGTGTGTGTGCATTGGACTGGGACGGGAATGGTGAACTTGATGAGGAAGTGGTCTGTCAGGAGACTGGTGTGGGCTTGTCAACCGGGATGTTGTCAAAGATGGTGAAAATAGGGTCCAGGAGGTACCCAGTGATGTGGGTAGGTTCCTTTACTCGTTGGACGAGGCCCAGGCTTCCAAGGTCTTTAATGAGTGCTTCTGAGTAGGGGTCAGCGTGGTCTTCCAGGTGGAAGTTCAAGACTCCGATTTGTTTGTAATTGCTAGCATCTAGGGCGAGGGATGCAACAAAGTGCACGATGGTGTCAGTTAAGGTAGTGCACAGTCCCGTCTGTTTGTTGATTATAGTGCTGCTTAGTGTGAAGTTGGATGTGATGTGGAGTTTGAATGACAGGTGTTGAAAGTTGGAGGATGACATGTCCATGGAGGTGGTGCAGCTGATCACATTCTCCTGGATGATGGTGATTCCACCTCCAGGCTTGTTAAGTCTGTCATGCCTGGCAATCCTGTAATTGGGGGGATTGCTGTGATGATGTCAGGTACTGATGTGGGGTTCAGACAGTTTTGGGTTAGGAAAAATAGGTCTGGGGTGTTGATGTGCTGCAGGTCCAAGATCTCTGTGGCTTGTTTGACGAGTGAGCGGGTGTTGAGAACAGAGGGGCTGGTGACATGCATAAGTTGTGGGGCTAGCAAATGCATTATTTTGACCCACTGAGAGGCATTGTGAGACTTTAAAACTGGAGTGGGCACCACTCCTCCCCTGCTGCCAATCATTAGCCATGGCTGCTGCTTCGAAACATGGCTCCAGCTGGGAGTAGTAAAAAATAAAATTGTAATAAATGCATTTTATTACCATTTTAATTTTCAACTTTGCAGCGATTTTAGCAGTGGGTCAACACTCCTCTGCCCTAATGGAGGAGCCGCTGCTAGTTGAGGAGCATGCATGCCAGTGCAGTGTTGTGTGGGTGGTTGAAGGACTGTGTGAGTGTCAGAGAGAGGGGTGTTGGGTGAGGTTGATGTGGGTGCGGTGAGTGTTAGGTATGGGTAAGTGTATGAAAACTTGCAGGAAGTGCAGGAGAATTGTCCCTTGGTGTTGTGAGGCAGCTGCATGTGGAGCATTAGCCAGAGTTGAGGCTGCCGGCAGTCACAGCAGGGTATCGAGAGAAGGGGATAGGACCAGGGTTTCTGGCACCAGCGATTCACCCACTGTGCATGTCTGTACTGCAGCTGTCATTAAGTAGGTCCTGACTGGGATGAAGAGTAATGTCACTTCCTGTGCAGATGGATTATGGAAATGAGTCCTCTTGCTTGACTACCTCTTTTAAAGACAGGTTTGGTGGGAAATCAGTGATGTCACTTCCTCCACAGATGGATGATGGGACATCCAGTGGTGTCACTTCCTGTGCAGATGGATGATTACACTAGAGAGAACACATAATACACTAAAAACTAAACAAAATCCAGTAGAAAGTAGTTAATACACCAGTTCTCTTTGAAAAAGGCAAGCTTTTTAGTAAACACCTAAAATGAAGTAAGTTTGTCTCACCTCTTCTGATTCAGCCACAGAGGAGAAGCAGTCCCCCAGATAAAGGTGGTAATTATTGGCATATTCTCCTGTATCAATAACTTTTCTTTGCTACACTCCATGCTTAAGCGAATCTGCATGATCGCTGCAACATGTTAAGAGCACCAAAGCGCTTCCCTTGTATACTATGCTATAAACTAACACTCATCTGAATATACACTGCAATGGTATGTGTATGTGACTCCATCTTTCACTCCTCTTTGCTCCAGACCATGCTTAAGGGCAGCAATACCTGACATGATAAGAGCACACTTGTGGTCATCACAAATGTTAGCAAACCACTTCCCCCATAGGTCCCACTACGAAGCCACACTCTGCCAAACAAGTGTGACCTATACACTAGCCTGCTACCCATCACCCAAAATGCGCTTTGTGTTCTCACAGGAACAGGAAGAGTAATACAAATGCAACTACGATACAACAATTATATTTACTTACATTGGTTTGTAAACCATTCAATGACACACCCTTAGGATAAGTTGAAAAGATGGATCATTGTTATTTCTGTCCCAGACTTCAATCCTTCTGAAGCCAGCAAATTACACAACAATAAATTGGGGAATAGTAACCGATCCTGAAACAGTTATACTTTTGATTGCTTAAAAATGTCTGTACTGCACAAACTAGCAATCTGTTAGGTGGTATTTAAACAAATTTATGTGTGTATGTGGCTGAAGGCATTGTGGCATTCCGCAGTAAATAGAAGGAAACAGTAGGAGTGGGTAAGGGACTTATTATGCTTGCTTAGTCCAGAGACTTAAGTTCACTTTGGTGAACATATTTTCCTGAGTGCTGCAAACTTTGTCTGAGAATAATTAAAACTTACTCCTACCCAGTGTATGACCGATGTACTGGAACAGGAAGCTGTGATGACCCCCTCTGTAGCACTGCCCAGGAAACGAGTTGTGGGGAGGAGGGGTACAAAGAGTGCCAATGACCAAGCAAGCAGAGCATTCAAGAGCTCTGATGAAGGCAGCATGGGGGAGGGGTAGTGAGGACAAGTGCAGGTAGCAGAGAGTGTACGGCAATACTTTGCCCACAGGTAAGGCTTTGAAGCTAAGCACCAAGCAGCTAAGCAATTCCCTAGGAAACATATGGCAAACCATCACTTGCACAACATTACCTCTTAGAGTTTATCAAACTGCAAGGGATTTACTTATCTTTCGAGTGTCTCTCATTATTTGTTATGTTATGTTATGTGAATTTGTAGAGCATGGCTAGTTACCCATGAGGGTATCCAGGTGCTGAGTAGGGCGGGCATGAGAGGGGAGGAGGAGATTATGCCTGTTTTGTCTGGAAGAGCCATGTCTTGAGGTTCCTTCAGAAGTTTTTTAGGGAGGGGAAGGTTCTGAGTTGTTTCTGGAGGTCGTTCCAGGACTTGGCTTTGTGGTATGAGAAGGAGCATCCTCCGCTTCTGGCCTTCTTGAAGCGAGGGAAGTGTGCTCTTGCCTGGGATGCAGATTGAAGGTGTCTTGTGGGTTGGTAGAAGTTGAGGTGGTGGTTAAGGTAAATTGGACCACTGTTGTGAAGAGCTTTGTAGGTGTGGGTGAGTAGCTTGAACTTACATCTTTCCTGGACTGGAAACCATTGGAGATTGTTGCGGTGTGGAGAGATGTGGTCATTTCGCAGGATGTTCAGATGAGCCTGGCGGTGGCGTTCTAGGTGGTTTGGAATTGGCGTAGGACATGTGCTGGGATTACGATGTAAAGGGTGATCCATAATAAGTCAATTTATGAAAAGAGCCTGGGTGACCGGTGTTCAGTGGGATCCACTTGAAAATCTTGCGTGGCTTCCGCAGGATGTGGACGCATGATGAGGAGATGGCATTAATCTGCCTGCGCATGGAGACGTTGGTATCTAGGATGATGCAGAGGTTCTTGGCATGGTCTATAGGGGTGGGTGGAGACCAAGTTTGGAGGTGCACCAAGAGGCATCCCAGGTGGAGTGGTTGTAGTCTAGAAGCAACCCGATGCCACTTTGCTCACATGTCCTTCATTTGCTGCTAACTGGGTATGCATTATAAATAAGGCTCCCTTCTTTCCATTCCTACTGATTTTTACAGGTAACTACAGACAGAAAACAATGTGTTTTCTGTCTGCATTTATTTTTAAACGTGGTTAAATATAGAAAATGGGGCTTTTTTTAAGTGATTCTCAGTGCGGTCTTTCATGAATTGTAGACCGACAGCTGAGCAGATAAACAGCATAAGGAATTAAAAACAGGACGAAATTTCCTTAAATAATGGCATATATCAAGATATGTTTGTAGTATAGTGCTAACATTTACCAGTGGGTGTATTGTTATGTTATATTTTGCAGCTTAATTAGCTAAAACATGACATACATATTATGAGTGCTCGTCTATCTGTTGAATAAATATGAAAATGTACAGTTTTACATCTTCACTTGTCCACAAACAACAAAATAAATATGGATAAATACCGATAAGATGGCTAAAAAATAAATATGGATAAATACAGACTGAAATGTTAAAAAAAGAAATACCTTAAAACCGGGCGCCCTAGTAATAAACCCTCTCCCCCATGGCCTCATTATCTCCAGGCCAGCAGAGCATGGTAGGTCATCAGCACTTTCCCGCGTTGGGCTACGTGAGTGCCTGGCCAATGGTTTATGCGGAAGCCACTCTTTACTTTTTAACTACCTACCAGCTAACTGAGATGCCTTCTCTACCAGTTCTTTTCCCACAGCATAGCGTGGTTCGCTGCCCACTCCTAAGGGGCCAAAGTCTAACTTAAATAGGGTAAGATTTATGGTCTTGTGCTCAGCAGTTACAACTCGTAACATGCCGGAAATGACCCCTATTTTACACCATGCTCCTCCCGGCCCCCATTGTGTTTTACAGTTCTCCTTTACAGTTCAAAGTATAAAATCAGCATAATGTGTTCCTTTAATACTTCTTTATTCCTATTCAGCAAGGTTTCTGTGGGATTACCGCCCAGATGCGATAGTGCACCAGAAATTTGGCTTGCATGTCTGCTCTCACGTTTGTCCTGCTAAAAGCAACTTGAAAATGAGTGGGAAAGCATGTGCTAAACACTAAACAGCTCTTCATTTCAGGACCTGCACGGTTATTCCCCATTCCAGGACCCACGAATCCAATGAATGGTAAATTGAGTGCTGATGCCACCTAGTAATTCTAATAAAATATCAGATATTACCATCCCAATTTTCTGTGGCTCCGTAAATTGCCCATACAATTTAGTCTATGACCTCGAATTAAAAGGTATGAAAAAACCTGTTATATTCCATGTTGTTGTTGAGCCCAATAGGACCATTTAGTGCTTTGGTCCTCACAGCAGCGCTCTGTCAATGCGTGTTTCCGCTCTGAAGGAGCCTTTCTGTGTGCTCTTCCTTCCAGAAGTGCCTTGGCAGTAAGGGGGTGGTGCCACACAGTGGGATCACCCTCACATGCATCAGACTCTTTCAGTGTGTGCACCCTACAGCAGTAGTATTTGTTTTATTCTTTGCAGTGATATGTCACTGATATGGCACTTCAGGGCTAGGGTGGGCCTGGGTGACACCTTTTACATTCCTAGTGCACTCCATGCCTACTTCCAACCACAAATATCCATTTATGTGCTTTTGAAATATGCTAAATAGGTCCACTGGGGCATGAAGCCACTAAGCCCCGCCACTCGCTCACAGGTGCAATGTGATTAAGGGCACAGGAGGGCCTGCGTTGTGGTAATTACTATGCAGCTGTTGGTTTGTGGTGCGGTAGGCCCTGAAGGCACAGTTAATCGCGCTCTGTGTGAACGCAGTGCTGGGCCTGCCCATGTTCCATCTATTCAACCTCCCCATCTGTCTACCTAGGCCCCTCTGTAGAGCGCATGCAAGAGGACGTCGCACATGCGCACTGACTGCCATGTATTGTTTATCGACCCCTTCCCGAAAGTATGGCAGTGCTCACAAACACTTTCCCCATCTATTCAAGCACTGGCGTTAGAATAGTAAACCATCTTCTGCTGGATTACTTGCGGGTATCGAGTTTCAGGGGCAGAAAGGAGATACAGGCACTGGGGCATACACGGGGAACGGAATGGTTTGGGGCCAGACTGCCACTTTTGAGAAGTTTTAGCAATGCCAATTAATCCTAACAAGCACTGGCAAAGCCAACAGGTCCCAACAATGCAGGAGCTAATGAGTTTTAGTCATGTTGTACAGCAGCGTGACCACTGTTCAGCATGGTTAAAAGTTAGTAGCATAGAGGAGAGTTGTGTGGAGTGTCATAGAGTGGAATGACAAAGAGTGGAGTAGATTGTTGTAGAGTGGAGTGGCAGAGAGTGTCGTGCATTGGAGTGGCATAGTGTGGACTGGCATAGTGTGGACTCGCGTAGAGTGGAATGCACTGAAGTGGAATGCATTAGGTAGAGTGAACTGGTGTAGAATGGATTGGCGTAGAGTGATGCAGAGTACAGTGGCGTAGAGTGCAGTGGCATTGAGTGCAGCAACATTGAATTCAGCATCATAGAATGCAGCATCCTAGAATGCAGTGGTGCAGAGTAGAGTGCCGCAGAGTAGAGTGACACAGAGTTGAGTGGCACAGAGTTGAGTGGCACAGAGTGCAGTGGTGTAGAGTAGAGTGGCATAGAGTGGTGCAGAGTGGAGTGGCGTAGAGTTGAGTGATGAAGAGGGCAGTGGCGCAGAGTAGAGTTGAGTGGCATAGAGTACTGTGGTGTAGATTGGTGCAGAGTGGAGGAGTATAAAGTGGTGCAGAGTATAGTGTTGTAGAGTGCAGTGGCATAGAGTGAAGTAGTGCAGAGTAGAGCATCAGAGAGCAGCAGAGTAGAGTGCAGTGAAGTATTGTGGTGTATAGAGCAGTGGCGTAGATTACAGTGATGCGGAGAAATATGCTGTGGCATAGAGTGCAGTGACAGAGTGTGGTTGTGTAGAGTGCATTGGCATAGAGTGCAGTGGTTAAGAGTAGAGCGGTATAGAGTGCAATGGCATAGAGTGGAATGGCGCAGAGTGGAGTAGAGTGGTGTAGAGTGCAGTGGCGTAGAGTAGATTGTTTCAGAGTAGAGTGAAGTGATGTAGAGTGGAGTGGCGCAGAGTAGAGTGCCGTTGCGTAGAGTGGCATAGAGTGTAATGGCGTAGAGTAAGGTGATATAAAGTGCAATGACATAGAATGCAGTGGTGCACAGTATATTAAAGAGGCATACAGTGGATTGGCGTAGAGTGCAGGGTCAAAGAGCTAAGTGTTACAGAGTAATTTGCATTGGCATAGAGTGCAGTGGTGTAGAGTGCAGAGTTGCACAGTAGCATAGAGTACAGTAGCATAGAGTGAAGTTGTACAGAGTAGATTGGCCTACACTAGAGTATTCAGGGTAGAATACAGGGGTGTAGCATGAAGTGGCATAGAGTGCAGTGGTGTAAAGTGGAGTGATGCAGAGTGCAGGAGCACGGAGTGATGTAAAGTGGAATGGTTCAGAGTAGAGTGCAGTGGTGAAGAATGGTGCAGAGTAAAATGGAGAGGAATAGAGTGGCATGGTCTGACTATTTCCGGTCTTACTTTTCCTGGGCCTCCAAGGGCAATAATTCTCTGGCACAGGTCAAACATGGGCCTTCCTCCGCCAAAATTGATCCTCTTGTCTTTAGCCATGCCTTGGCAGAGTCAAGACCAGTTTTATTCTCTGACAAAGAAGGAGCTCTGACTAGCTTCACTGATTGGATCACGCAGGTGGTGGATTATCTTTCTCCACCTTCCCTGCATAGGTGGGCCAGGGAGTCTCCCTCTAAACCTTGGTTCTCATCTGAACTAACAGCAATGCATAAAACTGGAACGCTGCTGGCGGAAGGACTATTGCCCGCTAGCAAAGACGACACTTAGAGAAGCCCAGAAAATCTATTACACTGCCATAGTACAGGCTAAAGGCCTTTATTAAGCAGATCGCATTGAGTCAGCTAGAAATAACTCTAAGGAAATCTTTTCCATTGTTCAGAGCTTTCTGGCTCCAAGAGTTGAGTCTATTAGGCTCCCTGCTTCTGATGCCTGGTACGAGAAACTCTCCAACTTTTTTATTGATAGGATTCGCTCTATACAGAAATGCTGGAATGATGGCTGGAATAAAATGTAATAGTGGCATTTGTTGTCACACCAAGTTTTACTGAAACCACATGGTCTGTCACTTCTTTAAACATTAAAATGTATCAAAACACCCCCTGAAGAATGACATTTTGCAATTTCCAGCACCCTTTGTTGGTAAAACCATTTTCTTTTACCAATAGCCTGCATTTTACATTCCCCACCTTCAGGCTAAAATCAGTTTTGATCACCTTCAAAGGTGCCATGCGGGTAGTGGAAAACCAGAACCGCCCGATACGTTTACTAGCGCAAGCATGCTAGTAGACAATCTCTCAGCACATGTGAACTGGGAGCATATGTTGAAAGATTCTCATGGCAGTTCTCCAGGGTTGATTTGTTGGCATTTCCCTGAAATTCAGATTCTGGTTCTTCAGGCAACAGACAAGGACAAATGTGCATGGGACCACAGGAGAATGCAAGCAACTGGGTGGCGTAAAACCCAATTTATCTATGGGCCCTGGTCACTTCACCTGCTGCACTACTGATAGCTACACCCCTGTGCCAAAAGGCCACTTTCTGCTAGGTCTGTTACTTTTTGACTCATGTGGAGATCCTACATTGCTGAAGGTTTTTGTTACGGGCTTGAGCAGGCCTAAGTATGTAAGGCTGATCCCAACCTGTAGGGTGTTTACAATTTAGTAACACCTCTGCTCTCTCTGTCTACGGACTAAGATTGTGATGACTGTCTAGTTTTCAGTTTGACAACTATATTCCTGCCAAGCAAATTATCTGATATAAATTGTGGCATAGAATACTTGGAAAGACAAGTAAGGACAAATCTAAACTAAATAGCATGAATAAGTGAAGGAACCTGCAATATACTTTTAAAAATGATAAACCGATTTAAAGCTGCAAGATTCCATTTTAACTGTCTCTAATGCCTATGGAACTTTATAGAAATTATCGTAAGAATGCTGGGTTTTACCACCATTTCTTTCAAATTGTCTTTGGAAAATTGATCCCTGACATCCCTGGCAAGGTCCACTATAACTTAAAAGTATTGGAAATTTAAAAGATGTCCCTCTATTCAAGGTGACATTTTAGCAGAGTTTTGCAAATACATATTCTCTAACTTTTACAGGATATATTTTTTCAAATATTTCTATGGGAGGGATTCAAGCATGAGGCCTTTCGAAAGAGCAGTTCAAAGTGATGGATGGAGTGCTTGAATTATTCTCATCAAGCGACATGTATCCTGGGCCCATTCCAGTTGTTTTTTTTGTTACCATGCCACACCAGATTGGGACCAATGATTTGCAGATCATTCTTAGCTCAAACTGATATGCTGCTGCACCGCATTGACTCTTTATGGGCACACAAGCAAACCCAGAAATACTTAATACTTGTTTGGCTTCATCTGTGAGCTGCAGCTGGAGTGCTATGTCACAGTAAACTATGGGACTCATGTTTGAGCATACCCATCCTCCTTAAGATTAGTTACTGTGTGATAGATGTAATCCTTGAATTAATCTCAGCCACTGGTTGCATTGCAGTCTATAGATTTAGTTATCACTGCGCTGTTACAGGCATTGATCAACTGTATGCAAATAAGTGTTTGCCCCATTCCAAGAGGTGCTATCCTGAGGGACACATCTCCTTGACCGGGAGCACAAGATGCTCCCCACATATTTCAGCATTTTTGGGACTCATTAGTGAAATAAAGTTTGAGTACTATGGCACTGCAAGCTACAGAACACACATCTGGACATAGCCATCCCACATAGGCTTATTCAATAAAAAGACAACATAGGATGGATGACTTATTTGCTGTTTCCCTTTGGCAGGAGGTGTCATTTCTGGAACATGCTCAAATTACCTGCTGACCCTGTTATGTTAAGTTGATTTGTATGGCACACTAATCACACAAGAGGGTATCCAGGTGCTTGGGCAAGGTGTGCAGATGTGTGGTCCCAAGGTGCTTGTATGAGAAGCCAGGTCTTCAAGCTTCTTGAGGAACTCAAGAAGTGTGGAGGAGACTCTGATGTGTTGAGGGCGGTCGTTCCATGTCTTGGGTACAATGTAGGAGGAGCAACCTCCAGTTTTGCAGATGTGGAAAGTGCGTGCAAGTGAGGCAGAGCATAGGTGTCTGGTGGGTTGATGAAAGTGTATGAGGCTGTTTAGGTATTCTGGTTCTATTTTGTGTGGGGCTTTGTATGCATGCGTGAGAAATTTGAATTGGCTGTATTTGTGTGTTCGGCGTGGAAGGTCGAGTATGAGTCTTGCAGCTGCTTTCTGGATAATCTGAAGTCTGTTAGGAACTGTTTGGAGATTCTGCTGTAGAGAATGTTGCCGTAGTCCAGTCTGCTGGTGATGAGTGCTTGCGTGATGGTCCATCTGATGTTCTGAGGCAACAATTTGAAGATCTTTTGTAGCATGCATAGGATGAGGAAGAAGGAGGTGCAAACTGCGTTGATTTGAGCCATCATGTTGAGCTTGTCATCTAGGATGATCCCTAGATTTCTTGGGTGGTTTGTAGGTTGTGGTGGTCCTAGCTCTGACAGCCACCAGGTGGAATCCCATTGCGAGGTCTTATACCCGAAGTCCAGTACTTCTGTCATGTAGGAGCTGAGCTTCAAGCAGTTGGTTCACATCCAGTCTGCTACCATGGTTCTCCAGTTGGTAAACTATGGTTCTGGTAGTGTTTATCTTGTCCATCAGGGACAGGATGAGTTGAGTGTCATCAGCATAGGAGATGACAGGGATTGTTTGTGATTAGATGATGTTGGCGAGAGATGTCATGTATACATTGAAAGAGTAGGGTTGAGTTTAGGCCTGGGCAAAAATTTTGTTCCGTTCGCGGAAATTGCGATAATTTGACATTTTCGCGTTCCGCGGATAGTGCGAAAATGTCAAAATTTCCGCTTTCCGCAGCTTGGCGATAATTTGTTTCTTGCTCGCGCTGTGAAATAATACATTCTCGCGCGCGCGATCGCCTTACCTGAATCCCTGCGTTCGCCAACAAGTTTTCTTGATCCGGTCGCGTTCTCCATGAGATGTTGGATTGTTTTTAGCCATTTGCGCTGTCTCGCGACAGTTCACGCCCGTAGTGACGTCATGCGTCGCGCGATCACGTCTTTCTTCCCGCGATCATGCACCGCGAGACAACTCAAAACAAGATAGCCGCGCCCGCGAGCAACCACATGGGTAAGTTGGCGACCCGCAACCATGCAGAAAATCTCGCGAACATGCGGGAAAAAAAATTCCGCATCTTCGCGATATTTCCGCTTGTTTGCGATAATTTTAAACATTTTCGCGATAATTTGCGAAAGTGGATTTCGCAAATTCCGCCCACCCCTAGTTGAGTTACGATCCCTATTGGACACCACATATCAAATTCTTGATCACTGATGTGAAGGGTGGCAGCCTGACCCTTTGGGTTCTTCCTGTGAGGAAGGAACAGATCTATTTGAGAGTGGATATTTGTATGCTAATCTCGTAGTGTCTTCTCGTGTTATGGGAGACAGTGTCAAAGGCTACGGAGAGGTCGAGGAGGATGAGGGCCGCTGTTTCTACTGAGTCCAGGATATTTAGTAATGTCCTCAGTGGCTGTTTCAGTGCTGTGTTTTTTTCTGAATTCTGATTGAGTGTTGTAAAGAAGATGGTGAAGTTTCAGTGGGTTGTGAGTTGCTTGTTAATGGCCTTCTCAATTGCTTTGACTGAATAGGGGAGTAGCGAGATAGGTCGGACATTGCTCAGTTGATTTAGGTCGGCTGTGGGCTTCTTGAGGAGGACGTTGATTTCTGCAAGTTTCCAGTGGCATTTGTTGTCACACCAAGTTTTACTGAAACCACATGGTCTGTCACTTCTTTAAACATTAAAATGTATCAAAACACTACCCTTACTTCCCCTACCCCCGTTTGGCCACATCACTACTCTGGTGAAATATAAAACTCAGAGTTGGTGCTACCAAAAGGAGGGCATCTTGAGAGCCTCACGTCTGAGAAACCAGGCCTGACACTATGGGCTCATTCCAAACAGTACAATGGTAGTGTAATGCCCTTCCTAGCTACAGCTTGACAGTGTGCTTCCTGCAGCAGTATTCTTTCAGTGCAAACTAGCTCTCAACAGTGTTGCAAGAATAGACTTACTCTCAAGAGTGTTCTTGTGGTTTATTTCTCTCTCATGAGAGCTGTCAACATAAGATCCCTCCCAGTGATGCCCTACAATGTAAATCTCTATAATACGAGTGCTGTAAGGGTGTTAGAGCCCATTTGCCAATGTGCTTCAATATGTGATGTTTCACATTTAGGACCTCTTAGTGCAACTGCCCTCCCTATGGCGCTTTACATTGTAAGATCACCATTCCAAAATGTGTTATGATTCTGTATACTTACAAAATGTTCTTCTGTGGAAGTGCCACGATTTATGCTCTAGAGGTCATTTTCAGTTTATTACTTTATAATTTTCTGGTTACTCAGATTAAATACATATCCCAGAAATACTCTTGGGGAATGGGGTGAGAGAAAAATAGTGGGAACAAGGTCTCTTATTCTTACTGTCAATGAACTTTTCATTTTAAGGATTCCAGATATTCTTAAAAAGAATATACTTGTTTGTTGTTCTGACCAACACAATATTATTCCTGAATATAAACTTTAACTAAATACATCACTACCTGAAAAGGACTATTCTCTTTCTCAGCTACGTTACTGTTAAGACATTAGTCTACTTCTGCATATTAAAAGAAATTAAAATTAGTAGCGAAAACAGATACTGAGGCCAATGACTCTCTTAATGTATTTTCACTCACTGTTCTGTTATTAGAAATAAATTCTAGGATTACCGCTGGAATTACTTAATTCCATAAAACAGTTATTACCTGGTCTTTTCCAAATTAGTTCATTATGCTAAAAAATTAAAAATATTTCGTATTTCATATGAAAAGTCACTTCCAAGAATGCTTCAGTTTCACAGTGGTGATCCAAGTCTATTTATATAAATATATCTGACTTTATGCAAATAATATTCATTGAAAAAGTCTAATAAAAAGAATGCCAAAAAAGAAAGGCTGTCTACAAGCACACACTTTGTCTCCAAAAAGAAATCCTCCTACCACACTGCTCAAGGGAGATTAAATGCATCAAATCCTAGATGCAAAGATCTTTTATCATCTGGGTATTCAAAGAGTTTCCACAAACATTGCGGAACAATGTTCACTTTTGTGGCCTCACTTTTATAGGTTACTGTGAGAAATTGGGTTGTTGGCTGACTGGGGTGTGAATCCTGGTCAAGCAGCAATCACAATCCTTGTCAGGGTAAGGCATAAGCAATATTCAATCTGTAGAACCAGAGATATGTTTTTAATAAAGAATTTAGTAAAAATAGCGCAAAAAAGCACGAAGTGCCAACTTGGGATATCTAGTCACACTGGTTTGGGTCAAAGTCTAACTTTCAGGCCAACTGCGATGGAGCACAGGTCAAATTCAGTCACCAGGTTAGGCCTGCTGAGGTTTACCTTCTCAAGTCCATGCCAAGAGTCTTATTTGCAGTGAAGAGGGCCAGGAGGAGAAAAGAGACCATTGCAGGAGTCTTTTGCCGTAATGCAACATGCTGGCCAGCGTCGCAATGGTGCTTTGCGTTGGCACTCCCTGCGAGCAGTGGAATCTGGAGCAGAAAGAGTCAGGTCTGACGGACTTTTGCACTGAATCACAATGTGAGCGTTGAGGTCTCAGTGCAAACAGGCTGGTAAATGATTGCAAAGAGCCCAAAAGCTTTATTTAAGTTCAGTTCACTAAGCCACACCAATGATCCAGGACCTGAGGGGCACCCCATGGTGGTCAGGAATCCACTGCAGCTGGGTCCAAGGCCAGTTGCAGTATGTTGGGGAACCTTTTATGTCACTGGGGTTAGATCAGAAGGTCAGCAGACTGCCATTGGAGTCACTCTGGGAGCCCCAGGTTCAAGATGAAGTTACAGGTCCAGTTCTTCCTCCCCAATGTTAGAAATTGAGTTCTTGGTTGGCTAAGGTATGCAACCAGGCTAGGCAGGAACCACAACTCTAGTCAAGGTAAGCTAGATAAACAATAAAATAACTTGTGCTAAACCCTCTGGTACCTTGGCACAGAGCAGTCAGGCTTAACTACAAAGGCAATGTCTAAGGTATTTGTGCAACACAAAGTAACACAACGAAAATGCCAGAAAAAGACTCCACAAAGGTTTGGGAACATAGGGCCATACGTATGAACTCATTTTCTCATAGACACAGAATGAGTAAAACCCTTTGATACATCTGCCCAATAGAGAGTATTTATCTGAGCAAAATGAGACCAAAATGACAAAACCCAATCAGTGGAAGTTGAGATATGAATTTTTAAAGAATAGATCAAAAATAGTGCTTAGAAGTCTCTGGCGGTCAAAGGTTAGTTGAGGTCGCATGGGACCAGTGCAAACCTAAAGTTATGGCTGACCGCGATCAAGGGCAGCCTGGCTACAGGACTCATACAGGCCCCACTGACAAAGTACCTTGGATGGAGCAAAGTGCCAATGTCAAAGCCTCGAGGCGAGGAGTCGAGGAGATGATGTGTCATCAATGATCCGTGGATGAAGGTGAGCGTCAACGCTAACTCGCGCCGTTGATGTGAGCTTTGCTGTCAAACCCCTTTGTGATGCAGGCGCTCCATCGAAGTTGAGCCATGCTGTCTGTCGGTATCGAGCTGCGCAGTACGTTGAGGCGATGTCGTCAATCAGCTCCTGTGTCAGCATGGAAGAGCAATGCGTCGGTTCTGATCATACAAATTCATCACTGCATCAGATTTGGGGAAAAACAGCCGCAGAACCCATTTCTGAGACCCAGAACATGGAGGGGGCACCTCAGGCATGGGTAGGACTCATGGAAGGCAGAGTCCAGCAGCACCAGCAGAAATGCAGCAAGTCTTTCGTCTCCCTTAGACTTCAGAAAACAGGGGGCAAGCCCTTGGAGATCACTTAGAGGGAAGGCAGACTCTGGCTCTCCTTCAGCAGAGTTAAGGAGCAGCAGGCTGTAGGGCAACAAGCAGAAGACCGGTCCTTCCAGAAAAGCAATCCAGTTCAGTGCTTTAAGCAGCACAGCAGTCATTCTGACAGAGGTTCAGTTCAGTTCACGATCCAGAAGAGTATGATTTGTGGGGGTCAGAAACCCAGTACTTACACCGAAAAGTGCCTTTGATGTAGCAGGTGACCTCAAAAGAGCTCTCTGAAGTGGACAAGTATCCCTTGTAGCGTAGTCCTGCTTGCCAGGCTAACCCTGAGGGGTAAATCAGTGTTTTTGTGAGGACTAGCCACAGCCTAATCAGATGTAAGTGTGACCCACCTCTTCCTGCCCATGAAGGCTATCAGAATGCAGTTGAATCCAGACTAAGTGTTCCTGTGTTTGTGGTTGTCTACAGGGAATATACAAAGTGTAGCTGTCACCCAGCCTAGATGTGTATTGGAGAAGGCTGTAAGGCACAAAGAGCAGTAGGTACAGAGAAATGTCCACTTTCTAAAAGAGGCATTTCTTTTTTGTGTAAGAATTCTATATTGCAAATTAAAGGTATACAATTTCATAAAAGTGTAAAACAACATTATAAATCAGTATGGGTCTAGTAAAATACACACATAACACAATATAAAAGTGGAAAAATGAAGGAAAATCATATATACGAAAAGAAAGGAAGGGGAAAATAGGAATAGAATAAATGACAGGAAGCTAATTATGGACCTGAGAGAATTGTGCATAATATGCTAGGAAATTCTAAATCTGATTAAATATAATCATAAAAAGTATTAGACAGAATAGATTATGAAACAAGAATATGCATCTAGAACCATTATATTAATATATGTATGAACATGTACCGTCTTAGGATGATACAAGGTAATACACATTATTAAGTAAATATATGAATAAATAGATAAATATATAAATAGATAGGTGAATAAATACATGAATAGATAGATAAATAAAGAAATAAATAAACAGATAAATAACTGTAAAGATTTATGAGTAAAAAGATGAATCCAGGAACGGAAGAATTAATAAATAGCGAAATGAGAAGAGTAGAAAGGAAAATCAAACCATCGCCTTACTCGGAAATAAAAGGGTAGAATGGGAGGAAGTAAAGAAGAGAAAGAAGACAAGAGAGGGAGAAGGAAAAGAGGAGGAAAGAGAAAGAAGGAAAGAAGAAAGAGAGGAAAAAAAGGAGGGAAGACAATGAGATTCAGGAGTCTTGGAGAAAGGGGGTCCACACTTGTTGAAATATTTCTTCTTGGTCTTGCAACTTATGTATTACACGTTCATGTGATGCCATCTGCATCATCACAACCATCCAATCCTCCTGGGAGGGAGGCCTGGGTGATTGCCACAATCTTAAAATACACATTTTAGCAGTAGAAAGTGCAGTGTGTAAGAGTCGACTGTGAGGATGTGAAATAGTAGGAAAACTTCTAAGATCATGTAGCAAAATAGTAGTAGGTGTAAGGGAAAGTGTAAGAGGAATAGTTTCCATTACGTTTCTCCGATTTGTAGCTAAAATTGTTGTATAAAGGGACATTCACAGATTATATATAGAAGGTCACGATTAACTCCAGAAAATCTCCAACACCTAGAATGTGATGACAATCCAGCTTGTTGCAACTTTGATAGAGCCAATCATGCAAAGTTTTAAAAAGACAAATATTTCAGACGTGCATCATGAGTGCCCTTGTCCAGGGCTTCCAATATGTCTGGCCAGATATCTGCATCTATAATAACATGTTGGTGTTCCTGCCATTTGTCGCGAAGAGCATTAAGAAGTGGTTATGAGTATAGATGGTTAATCAGAGTGCTATATAATCTCGACATTACACCTCTATGTCAACCACAAGTATAAAGGAAATTCAACATCGGCGATGTTTGTAATGCCAGAGGGGAGGGACCAAGACATCTCTTGAGACAATGTTTAAGTTGTAAATACCTCGAAGCCTGATGTAAAGGAAGATCAAATTCTTCGCTAAGAAGATCAAAAGATTTCAATTCGCCCCCTATAATGATCTGATCTAATATCAGGATTACTCTTGAACTCCAATCAGTCCAGGACAGTGCTAGTCCACTGTACGAATACTTTCATTCTTCCAAATTGGGGCTTTAGAATGTAAACGATGAGCAATCCCTAATAGACGTTGCCATGCTGGATATAAGGCATGGAGCACAGGGTGTGCAGGGGATGTTCGAGGTTTACGAGTACTGCATAAGAAGTTAAGCCGTTCTTCACACTCAAGTATCGAGTGTTCTGTTGTGACCCATTGAGGAGAGTCAGTTGCACCTGGGAGTAGGTAAAGGCAACTGTGAAAAGTGTAAGGCCAGAGAGCAGTGCTCCAACAATGGCAAACCTCAGCCACCATGGGAGCGATGAGCCATTAATTTAGCAGCAGATAAATGAAGTCACATAGTACCCCAAATAAAGGACCGAATGCGGGAATCTATGCGGCGAAGTGTGGTTAGGGGTATAATAATCGGAAGCATTCATAAAACATAAGTAAATCGAGGCAAAGTAGCCAATCTCACCGCCTGTATTCTGCCCCTCATGGAGAAACTCAAAAGTGACCATTTGGCAACATCAGTTTCCATTTGCGCTATAAGAGGTGAGATGTTATCTGAAACCATTCCTTCCAAACCACCATTAATCAGAACTCCTTAATATTTTAATTGAGACGATTTCCAGCAAAATGGATATCCATCAATTGAAGCTTTTGTGGTTCAAGGAGAGAGTGGTAGAGCTTCACTTTTGTCCCAATTCACTTTATATCCAGAAATGACTGAAAACTCTTTAATAATCTCAAGCACATTTGGTAAAGAATGGGAAACATCTCTAAGCGTGAAAAGGATATCATCATCGTATAAGTATAATTTGGATATTCATCCCGGTGTAGGTGTGCCCTGAATCTGAGATGAGTGACGAATGAGAGAAGCAAGAGGTTCCATCGCTAGTAAGAATAAGAGGGGGGCCAAGGGGCAACCTTGACGGGTACCCCTTTGAATTGAGAAGGGATCAGAGAGAAAACCTCCACGATTAACCTGGGCCATGGGGTTGTCATATATTAAGCGAACCACGGAAATAAACTGCTCCCCTAAACCAAAGTGCTTCATAGTGGCAAACAGATAAACCCAGTCAATGCAATCGAATGCTTTCTCTGCGTCTAGAGAGAGAGAGACCGCATCTTCCGTTAATTCCTTTGCGGACCATAAGCTATGGGCTAATGTTCGAAGATGAATTCTGGATGATTGACCTGGGACAAAACCAACCTGTGAATGATGTATTAGGGAGGGGATGACCTTTCGAAGCCTCGCTGCAAAAATGCTAGCCAGAATTTTAACATCCCCATTTATTAAGGAAATAGGTCGATAGCTACCACAAACGAGCAGGTCTTTGCCCGGTTTGGAAATAACCCCAATTAATGCCTTATTTGCAATATGTCCAAGAGAAGAGGTTCATGGAAAGCAGAATGAAGAATGGCAATTGTATCTTCTCCTTTTATATTATTCCTCAGGGAATCCGTCCTCACCTGGGGATTTATGATAAGGCAGTTTGGAACTGACTGCAGCAATCTCATCCCTAGTGATATCACCACCATGTAACTGTCTGCCCTCATCTGTAAGACATGGAAGATCAATATTATTAAGGTATGTAGTTATTTGTTATTCAGGTATTGAATTTTCAGGAGTATAAAGTTTCTTAAAGAAGGATGGAAAAGTATTAGCTATTTCCTGTGGTTTAGTGAAAATCTCACCCGATTCTGTACGTATTGCTAGGATAGCCATAGAAGCCTCAAGTTGTTTAAGTTGTGCCGCGAGTAATTGACCTGCTTTTTCGCCTTGCTCATAATGTCTCTTTTAAACATTGAATTGCATATCCTGCTTTGGAAGTATATAAGTTGTAAAGTTCCATTTTGGCTAAATCCAAACTTTTGCGATTAGTTACGGAAGGTTGGGAAGTTTATAGACAAGCAAGAGAAATAATTTGAGCCTCAATAACACATAGAGATGCTGCTTTATTCGCCACAGCTGCATCACTCATTAATTGCCCAAGAATAGTTGCTTTTGCAGCTGCCCAAATTGTTCTTGAAGAAGAAACTGATTTGTTATTATTTAGATATTCAGAAAGATGAGAGCAGAATTGGGATTTGCCCTGAGGTGAACGATACCTTTGAATATTCATACACCATGATTTTTGACCTGGAGAGGTTAAATCTAACTCTAGTGTGATAAGAACTGGACAGTGATCAGAGATGGCAGCTTCCAAAATATGGTATTCAGTAGTAAGTGCAATTATTGGTTGAGAAATAAGAAAGTAATCTATCCTGGATTGTGAGCCATAAGCAGAGGAGAGAAAGGTATATTCTTGATCTGAGGGATGACAGAGGCGCCAATGGTCTACTAGTCAATGATCCATTGTTATATCTCCCAATGAGGCTCTGTCAGCAGCATTATATCTATCTAAGGGGCGAGTGCTATCAAAAATCGCGTCACAAGCTGAATTCCAGTCACCACCAATGATATAACTGGATAACTGTCTCCCGAAACTTGTTATGGAAAAAACTGGCAGATCAGGGCATCTCAAGGAAACTGTTGAAGGCTATCATTCTTTTGCATACCGATACTTGGGTTCAAGTTAAGTTGGGTGATGGCAATTCATTATCAAGGAGGATAAGAACATATAACGGCCTAAAGCAGGGTTGTGTTCTTGCCCCCAGTTTATTTAATTTATTCTTATCAGATCTTTCCCAGCATTTGGATGTTGTTAATGGGCATGTTCCTAGGATGGGGGTGAAAATTAGCTACCGCCAGTATGCTGATAACACCATCCTCGTGAGTCATACCCCTATTGGTCTACAAAGACTTATTTCAGCCTTTGACGACTATACCCAACAGAATGGCCTTGAATTGAATGTTAAAAAAACCAAAGTGATGAAAATCGGTGTAGCTAAACAGAAGTTTTATTCCTGGTAGGCCAGAGAAGGTACAATTGACATTGTTAATACTTATAGATACCTAGGGGTGGTGTCTAACAACTGTGTGTCTTTTAAGGTTCATTTTAAGGACCTAAGGGCCAAGGCTGAGTCCTTGATACATGCTTTTAAATGTTTAAAAAATTCATTAAAATGCCAATCATATGATTTTATTCTTAAAGTAAATAAAGTCAAATTACACCCAACCCTCATATATGGCTCTCCCATTAACAGAGGGAAAGATGCGAAGGTGCTTGACCTATTGGTTGTCAAGGTTTTCAAAGCAACTTTTGGAATTGCCAAATCAGTGTGTCAACCAGGAATAAGACTGGAGTTTGGTCTCCAGAGACAGAGCCTGGTTTCAAAAGGAGATTTAAAAAAATGTATGGACACATTGTCGACAGCAGCCCCAGCATCTCTAGGGAACATTTGTTGTCAAGAAATAGGCAAGTCTGTCTTTGCGGCTAGCTGGAGAGCTTATATTTTAACTTCCTTAAAAGATATCGGCCTGCAAATTGCACTACAAGATCTGAAAATGCCCAATTATAAGTTAATTTTAAAAAAGCTTATCAAAACTGAATCACTTAAATTGGAAAAAATAGAATTAGCAGAGAAACATTATGCACGGTATGTGATTAATTCATACCAAACCCTGCCTATTCAGCCATATTTGATTTTTTTTAAGCAAAGTTTAAAAATACATTTTTAAGGTTACGTATGGGATTAAACCCAACGAAAGAGGGTACGCAATCGTGGATCAAGCAGTGGCCGGACTCCAACTGTAGACTTTGTGGTTGGCCACAGGAAACTCTAGTTCATATAGTTTGTGTGTGCCACTTGTTGACTAAGCTTTGACGTACAGTTTTGAGGCCACATTTCTTGAAGAGCGGGGTGAGATCTGCTCATCAGGTCTTAATTATGTCACTATCCAGCAAATCAATTCCATTATTACTTCATTTGGTTATTTTTTTATCAGTTGAACAATGTTTGATACAATAAGGTAGATCTCCAGTATTTTGACGGCTCTTTTGACTAATAGTTTTATCTGGCTTCTTATCTTTAATACTTAGAGATGATGTTGTGAGGGTGACAATTTGAAATGTACAAACAAATGTACCAATATTTCCATAATTTGATGCACTTTATTGTTTTAATAGGATGGTTGCCGTAATAATCACCCTTTAGCACTTTACATTAAATTGATGCACTTTATTGCTTTGATATGATGGCTATTGCAATAATTGCACATTAGTACCTTGAAATGTAAATTATGCAGGAATCCGTACATTAGAAACTATCTTGTATTAGTCAATTTTGCACCTTAGTATTAATACTTTGAATTACAACATGTGTAAAGTTTTTTAGCTGAAAGTAATTAATATTTGTTAGAGTATCTTCCCATTATGTATAAGGAAATAGTATGCTGTGCGCGCCGTCATCTCAAAATATAAGATGTGCAATATTAGGCTGTAATTATCGATGTTATGTGATTGGAGTTGATCTTATTGATACGTTTTAAATTGTGCATATGAGACAGTTTCTTATTTTATGTGTTGGGGAGATGTTTTGCTTGTAATTATTTTTTTAATGATTAATTTAGTTTTTAAGATTGAGATGTGAAGTGCTGTAATTGCAATGATTTTAAATATTCACGCAATAAAGAATATTACATTGCAAACTGGTTGCACCGATCTCTACAATTAGACAATTTAGATTGAGAAAATAAGAGCGTTTAGCACCTGTTGGGGCATAAACTGAGCCAACACAGAAGATTTGTTCTCCAATTTTTAACTTAGTGAAAATGTATCTACCCTCAGGGTCAATCCATGTTTTGATGATTGAGAAAGGTAGAGATTTGTGCAAAAGAATGGCAACATCATACTTTTGCGGTTGATTCGTCTCAGAAAGAGGTTGTGTAGTCAGTCCGAAATGAATAACTTTTCCCACCCATTCCCGCTGTAACTTAGATGATTCCAGAGCATTAAAGTGAGTCTCTTGTAAAAGAGCTATATCAGTTATTTTCTTTTTAAGATAAGAGAGTACTTTTTCCCATTTTATAAAATGCGTGATGCCATTGACATTCCATGAAATTATGTGTAAAGGGTGGGAGGAAAAGGATGTGTTCACTGCCATATGTACGTTGAAAATGTGAAGATGTTATTTTCAAAGAGAGGATTGGTGTAAGGGATAAAGATGTTAAGTTATAAAGGTAATAGTATGAAGGAGTAAATAATTTGTAGAAAAAAGGATAAGATTTGTGTTGAAAAAATATCACAAGAGAATAAATGAATATAAAAGAAAATAAGGAGATGGGATAAAATTAGATAGAATTTATAAGATAAAGTGGAATAAAAAAAGAGACTATATAGAAGAGGGGTAAAACAAATCAGGAAAAAAGATGAAGAAGTTAAATTCCGAGTAAGGAGAGTATTGAAGAATTAAAGAATTAGTGTTTGCCTATAAAATATAAGGAAATATAAGGATTGTGGAAGAGTCACCTAAATATTATATATAGAATAAGCAGTAGTAAGAAAAAAGCAAAAAGGATATGAAGGGAGAAGGAAAAGTAGATATACTGTGTAGGGGTAATACAGCACCAACAAAATGGATCTGCTTGCTTCCCGTCTAGACTTATGGGCTACTCGCTCCGGGGGAGCCCCATCCAGCAATAACGTCAGTGTTGAGGGGTGTATTAATGAAGTAATATTAATCGTATTCCAATAATTACATAGAATTCAGAAGTCAGATTGAAGAAAGAAAATGAAATTAGTATTATGAGAGTACGGTGTTGAAGAAGATAAGATACTGGAAACAGAAAAAGGTAGGAAAGAAGTAAAGTGAATAATTAGAAATTATAGATTAACTTAGAATGAAATTGTCAGATATATGGCACAACAAGGTAGACCATGAAAAGTATAATAATAATAGGTAAGTATTAACAGGGAGAATTGTTATCGCATTTAGGTATAATCATATCAAGATGATGTTATCATGCATTTAAACAATGTAATACATAAATAAATAATGAGATAACTGTTCATGTCAAAAGGATAATCATGCATGACTCTAGATAATATTCCTAGTATCTGTAATGAAAAATATAAAAATACTTATAGGAAGGAAAAAATATACTCATATAGACTATATAGAAAATGCAACAATCTATAAGGTATAAAAATAATATCCTAAAATATAAGAATTCCAATCATTCAAACATTGCGTAAGATAGCAATAATAGTAATTCATGATTATTAATAATAAATATTTTAAGTATCTGTTATAACAATTAGACATTACTATATCTAAGTACTACAATGTCATAAATAGATAAATATTATCATAAGTAAATAACAAGACAATTAAATCGTACACATTGAAACAATTCATTAACAACATGCTAATTGATTAAGCTAAAAAAGAAGGAGGAAAAAATATTAGAAAGAATTGAAAGAGAAAGAGCAAAGAGATAAAAAGAATTCATAATAAGAGAAAAAGACTTAAATATGTAAATCAAAAGTGTTAGAGAAATTGAAAAGGACAGATGGGAAACGGATAGTAAAGAATAAGAGGACAGAGAATGATAAAATATAATATCATCAAAGTATGGTATAATCAAATATGATGTAAGATATTGTGCATACAATAATAATGATAATGATAATAGGTAAGGTACTAAATATAGATAATTAACACTAATGGACTTAATTGTAACCAGAGAAATACAATGTGCAAATAAATTAAATTATGATTAGGCATAAAGACAGATAAATAATAAATATTATCAGGCATAATTAATATGATATGTGCTAATTTAATAAAAGAAGGGATATGAACAATGTGGAAAAGAAGTTGATAGAGAGAAAACATAGTCGGTAGCATTACTCATAATTCAACATAGATTCATTTAAAATTCATAACAAGACAAAAAAGTGATTGAGTATATATAGATGTCAATAAATCTAATACATATAATATAACTTTTTAACATAACCTGAATAAGAAGAGTTGATAAAGACAAACAGGCTATAGAAGAAGATAAAGAGATACTAAACTAGTTGCCATACCGGAGAACTATGAATAAATTCCTATCATCATAAATTTAATATTAAGTAATTAAATATTAAGTCCGAGTTCAGGGTACACCATCCTCAGTAGACAAAGAAGATTTTAGAGGAGAGCGTGATTTGTCTCTATCTCTATCCTGCGTAAGAGCAGCTACTGCTTGAAGAGCTTGTGATCGATATAAGGAATGAACACATTGGGCTGGGTCTCTTCCTCTGCTATTTGAACAACTTGGATTGCATCGATTTCCACCAGAAGACAGCTTAGAATTTAATGAAGGAGGTTGAGATTTTAGCTCTGGTATAGACACAGCACAATCCATGTTTTGAGGAACAAAGTTTTCCAAGAATTGTCGAAGATCTTCTGGATTGAAGAATTCTTTAGAGATACCATCTTTAGTGATTCTCAGGCGTGCCGGTTCACAGTGGCCATATATAATGTCTAATTGACGTAGGTGAGGTCGAAAAGAGAGAAAGGCTTTACGCCGATCATTTGTTTCCTTAGAAAAGTCTGCTGCCACATGGATCTCATGACCTTCAAATGTATATGGACCATGGACACGGGCGTCAGTGATCAATTCACGAACCTGTTTGTGGCGTAAAAAACAAACAATGAGTGTGCGTGGCAGCATATTTGTCCTTCCTTGGAGCGGTCCGATGCATTGAGCCCTGTGCATCTCCAATGGCGGATCAAAGGTGAGACCTGTGATCTTTGGAAGAGTTTTTTTAAGAAAGGATTTAACATCTGAACCTTCTATTCTTTCTGGGAAACCAAAGAAACGTACATTGTCTCGGCGGCTTCTGTCTTCCAAATCTATAATTTTGCTTCTAACGAAAAGAAGTTCTTGATCCCGATCCGGTATATTGTTAAGGCGGTTCTCCACAACAACAACTTCAGTTAGACCTTCAAGACAATTTTGAAATCCAGCACTATCTGCACGTATGGATTTAGTTTCATTCGTTAGGGCAAATATGTACGTCTCTATGCCCTCTAGGCGTCGTCCTACTGCAGATATTTCCCAAAGTATGCGGTCCAAAGTTGGGTCTGGAGCAGTTGCCATACTTAGCTTTACCGGATGGCATCTCTTATTGTTCTTTTTTTTTTCTCTCACTAATCAGTTAAGTAAGTTTCTTAATTCCCTTCTTCACTTGGTCATAGGTCGCTAATCCAGAAATAAAGTAACATTTTGGCTTGTTGAGAAGGACACTAATAGTTCAGACACTCCTGCTGATGCAGTGTAATAATTATCTCAAAGCCATGTGAGATCAATGTATAGTTGGAGAAGCATTTATAGCAATATTAGGAGTATAGGAGTGAATAACCAATATTGAGGTCAATAGTATTGAAAAACTATTTGCTTTCTGACATATAGAGGAAACATTTTGGGGCAGTGATAACTGCATTGGAAAATGTCACAACTGGGTATAATTAGGCAGGAGTATTCAGCTCTTCCCCTATAGCATCAAGCCGCTTCTACGTCAGTGTAAAAACACAATACAGCCCAATTGGTATTACTGGCCGTAGATACAAACCTCCATAGTGTCCTACTGACAATGGAAAAATGACACGAAGGGGAAATAGGGGTACCAAGAATGGCAAGCAGTGCTCCTAGCTTCAGAACTTTCTGGGAGAATGGGGGAATGAGCCAGTGGGGTAAGATAGACCGCTGGTTAGCATTAGCCACCGCTTGTCACAGCCTGAATGTTGTGGTGCGGTGTGTCAGACTTGAGTCATTATAGAGACCGGAACCTCATATGCAGCATTAACCACGTCTCATTGAGGTAGACGATTAGACAAGGAACCCAGACCAGTTCCACATGCGTACCTGGTTTGTCAGATGTGCAAACTGAGGAAAGAAAGTCTGGAATCAGGGGTCAGCACACTACAAAATACATAGGGTCTTCATGAGGCTCAAAGACGCTGGACGTATTATCTGCAGTTCTCCTCCTCCGCTCTGTATGTGCGTCACAGGCGACAATTCACTGCTCAGCAGGCCCCACATAGTTTTTCTTTGAAAAACGTCACTTACGGGTGTCACCCAGTAACTTGGTTACCACCAAGCAATCCTCAGCCATTCCGCTGCCTGAATCCAGGAACCAAACACAAATTAGGATTCTGAAAAGTTCCGTAGCTGCCGTCTGGGGCTCTCCACAGTGCAGAGCCCAGAATCAAGCGGCCATCTTGTTGTGTGGCCAGACCACACCCCCTAAAAGTGGCATTTCTAAATCAGTAATTTTAAATTCAACTTCACCAGAAGGAGAATGTATCATTACCATTCAAACATATAAAACATGAAAAAGCTACTCTTCTCTGATCAAGAATTACAGCTTAAAAGTATTTTAAAGAACTCAAAATGCTGGTCTACGAGAGGGGTAGGTGTCACAGTAGTGAAAAACGAAATAGTGAAAAAGTCCTGGTAGTGAGAAACAGCCTAACAGGAATTACAGACAAACTTAAGGGTACATGTCCTACCTTTTACTTAAACAGCACCCTGCCCTTAGGGTTACTTAGGGCCTACCTTAGAGGTGACATATATGTTAAAAAAAGGGAATTTTAAGGCTTGGCAAGTAGTTTTAAATGCCTAGTCGAAGTGGCAGTAAACTGCACATACTGACACTGCAGTAGCAGGCCTGAGACAGATTTGAAAGGCTACTTCTGTGAGCTGCACAATGAGTGCTGCATGCACACTAGTAGCATTTGAAGTGGGGTATATGGTATACCACTTTACAATGGGATTACCAGTACAACAAATATTCCAATCGTGTATACACCAATGTCATCATGTTTAGGGGAAAACACAAGTAACAAGCATTTGCAATGCAATCGGTCTCGCCCTTGGGACTTTATATGTATTTAGCTATGCAACACATTAGCCTTACTGCTGAAACATCTACTGTTCTTTAACATGGAGGGAAAATAAGCGCCAAACTGCCTGATTTGCGTGGAGTTCCAAGACTTACTCCACCCCATGCTCGTACACGGACTCGGTTGAGCCTTACACAGAGCATCACACAAACAAGCATCACACACAGTAGCCCAACTCCTAGCCCGAGTACACACACAGCCAGTAGCACTTCCCTTGCCACTCCTCCTCAACTAAATGCCTACACCAACGTGAAGAAAACAAAATACGTCACCTGATACTTCCCTCAAGCCTTTTCCTACCAATCAAATGGCACACTTAGGAGGACCCACTAAGCTCCCACATGCTGCTCTCTTCTTGCTCCTCCAGATCATCCAAGACCAGCATCCCTGTCCCTGTACTGCCCTTTTTTTTACATAAGGAACATTTCAACTAGCAGAGGTCTTCCACTCGCACTAATCCATCTCAGGTTTCCTCTGCTTGTCACTAACCCTGAGCGTAGTGGGCGTAGTGCGGCTACACAGAGCATCACGGAGTGGGGGCAAATCTACGCACACCCGCACACTCCACGTAGCCCCACTATGCGCCACCCGCCTTCCTCCCGCCCGCTTTTAAAATGCAGTGAGAATGTTCCAAAACTTTAAAAAAACAAGTTTAAAGTAATTTAAATAGCTTACCTGAGCTGCAGCGTCCTGGGGCTCCCTCTTCCTTTTCTCTCGCCGACTTCTTCCTCACAAATGCGCATGCGCCGGCGCCTGCGAATGCGCATTTGTGAGGAAGAAGTCGGCGAGAGAAGGAAGAGGGAGCCCCGGGACGCCGCAGCTCAGGTAAGTTATTTAAATTACTTTAGGCTGGTTTTTTAAAGTTTAGGATCATTCTCACTGCATTTTAAAAGCGGGCGGGAGGGAGGCGGGTGGCGGGCAACTCGCTCTGCCGTGGGTGTGCATAGCCTGCCTGCCCTTCACCTACTTCGCGGATCGCGAAGTTGGCAAAACTACGCACACTCCGCGGCCGGAGCGTAGCACTGCGCCCACCCTTACTTGTCACAATGAAGTTTCGAGTTTATTTTTTAATTGATTTTGACATACCCTGAGGTCTACAATCAGCATATTAAAAAGATTGGTAATCAAAATACATAAAATGTTTCTTATCATTCATAAGTCCAAATAATATTACATCCATTCAATAAATAGGTGAAAAACTTTTTTAAATGTGCACACTACAAAACACACAAATTTGGTGGGTTTTGCAGCAAGTCCATCAAATCCTTAGGAGAGTCCAACGTAAATCTTTACATTAAAGGAAGCAAATATTTATTTCTAGCCTCTTTCAGTGCTGGGCAGTGGACACTATTAATAGACATTAAAAGAAATTATGCACGATAAACATTCACAAATAAGTCTATGGTGTGTGTTCAAACTTTGCAATAGCCTACCAACACACAGCTCCCCCATTCATCCTCCAATTGAAGAAAGTTAGAGATGCATTCTTGTATATTGCTCTGCTTTGCCATACAGACATGTGTTTTTCCCCTACATACTAAACCCATCTTCTAAATCACCCATTACTGTACTGTCGGCTGAGCACTCCTCATTCTCTGAAGTTTGCTACACTGCAAGTACTGGGAAATTGAACTGTTCTCCAAGGCAAAATATGGCCCTTTTAACATTTTTTAGAATCACGATGATCGAATACATCATGGTGCCGAGAAGTTCTATATCCACCAGCAATAAAAGAAAATAAATGAAGAACCCAAAAGCTAACCAAACGGTCTGCACAGTGCGTTTTCAAGTTATCATTATTTGCATTCGACGTTTTCGTATGCATGTTTTTGTATCTCTCCATAAACCATTATTTGGAGTCTGTCACTCTGTGTCCTAGTTCAACCTCCAAACAAAATGCCTCAACCTAAAAAAACAAACTATTTCTCTGCTCAAATAAATAAAAATGTTAGTTTCTATTGCATTCAAATGGAACTACCTTAAAATCGCCCGACCTCACCTTGGGTAGAGTTTAAAAAGTTGGGTTGTAGCTCTACTGATGGCAGTGAAACTACCACTCGGTCTTCCAGGGTACTGATTCCAGGGTACATTAGTGTCAGACTGTATACTACGAGTTAATATCATCAGCGGTCTTTCTAGTCCACAGCCACTTGTGTAGATAGCTTGAAAAAGGAGTCAAGTCACTATTTCGAACGCAATTAGCAGCTCAACTGCCATGAGTGACAGACTGCAACAGTGCAACCTCTAAAATCCAAATTCTAAGCGCTCTGTAAAACGTGGTGTGTAAATCACAGTTTGGCTCCCTATAACGTATGCACAGTGCTTCAAATTAGTACCTCTATTTGCATCTGCTTGCTATTTCCCTGCAAGTTATAATTAAGCCCAAGGGCGAGTATTCTGGAAGTTTGAAGTCTTGTGCATGTCTTATGCAGCAAAGCTGTGGAACTGCACAAGTTTTTCCCATTAAAGCTGTATACAAAGCAAAGGCCTCCTTCAGTTTCACGAGGTACCTCACTTACTTCATGTGCTTCTGGATTGAAACCAGAAGGTGGGGCGGTTGTAACGCAGTCCATTCTCATCCTGGGTGGAATTACTTAATTGGTCCAGTAGGACCTGGTTGGAGGGGAAATTCATGCAGATCAAGTCAGAATGCACCGAAAAAGTCTCTTCTCCTGTCCATGACAGGGTTATCAGACTCACTCCCTTAAGCCTTAAAGTGCTCCTCCCTCTTACTCCATAAACCCCACTCCATCAGGCAGAACATCCCGCACTCACCAAGGGTCGAACACATGGATGATGCTCTAGAAGCGTATGACAGCGAAGAGCTTGGAGCTGAATCCGGCCAGCCAGGCCAAGAAGAGGATGGTGAAAGAGAGTAAGGACTGCCAGCCCGCCGTCTGTGAAAGCCCACCAGCCAGAGACCATCCAGAAGAGGAGCAGAACCCAGTGGCCCGGTTCAAGGAGTTGGAGGTGACAGCTCCCTTCTGCGGCCGGCCCTCTAGTGAAGCCTGCTCCACCATGCTTGAACCCTAGGCTGTGGAGTCGGACCCGCTGTTGCGTGCAAGCTGCTTCCCTCCACTGCCGGCCCTGCGTGCGCTCACTGTGTTCCCTCCAACGGTCGCGCACTCTCTCTCCAGCCACCACTAGGAGTCCTCAGGTTCTCGGTCAGCATCACACACCGAGGAAAAGGGGCGAGACTCGGGAGCAGGAGCAGAACGCTCTGGCGATAAGGAATGACATCTCCTCGGACAGGAGACGGGGATGTGGAAAGGGGTGGAGTCAAGGGCAACAGAGTGGTCTCACGCGGGGGCGAGGCACGGGATGAAAATAGTGCTCGAAGTAAGGGAGCCAGTAGCCATGGAAGGATACAAATGATGACATGGCCGTCATGAGGAGGGACTAACAAGCCTAAAACCAATCGGAAGGCAGCATTTAGGAACAAAGCCAAATAAAAAGATGGGCGGAGAGTAGGCGGAGCTTCCAGGAAGCTTCCACGCTATACTAAATACCGCATGCCTCGCAAAGCGAGCAGCGCATACGCTGCAACGCTAGGCTCGACCTATAAAGAGAGGTAACGAGCCAATACATAGGCGACCATTTCGATGCAGTGAAGAGGCTGGATTATGTAGCGAGGGCCAACCAATTGGAAAGCAGAGAACGGAGGGCTAATATAAAGAGGACCAATAGGAAGTAGAATGGGAAGATTCGGAAAACACGCAGAGACTGGCGTTGTATTCTGTTTACCAGTGCTCGTTGTAGTGATGAACGCTTCTCTAGATAAATCTTAAGCATGTGACATTAAAGTATATGGATAAGGGCGTCAGGATGAGGAGGATTTGGAATACCCTTTTGGAAGGTGAGAGGGAATGCTGGATAGCAGTAAAAAGAATAAAGATGGCAGAAAAGGACTAAAAATAGGGTAGAACGTTTTTTTCCAATGGAAGATAAAATGGTATGCAAGAGAAAGCCAAGGAGTGGTGGGGACGACAAGTGAAGGGAAACTGGGAGTCTGAGCAAGGTAGATGCTAGGAATAGATTGTCAGAATGCAGAGAGCCCCAGCCCAGTTAAACTGGGTCGCCTGCTGACGTACAACAGGCAGGGTCGGATTGGTAAGGCGGGCACTCGGGCAATGGCCGAGGGGCCGGTATCCGGGTTCCAGCTGTGGGCTGCTTTTTTGGGATGCATGGGGGCCAATTTGGGCAGGGTCTGTGTTTGGATGTCGCCAGTGGCCCAGTGGGTGCCTGAGTGGCCTTTCTGGGGGTGATTGGCGTCCATTACCTTTTATCAACAGGCAGAAGTGTCACTCCCTTTCTCTCGCTGGGCCGGCTTATTATTGTATGCATAGTGTGCAGGGGCAGGGGGCCTGAGCAGAAGCGGCCTCACTTGTTTTCAGGTGTGTTTCACCAGTGTGAACTAATCCATGCATTTTTTTTTATTGTGAAAAGGCAATATGCAAATGTGGGCCACTTTATTTAGCGTGCCCGGGCTGATTTTTAATCCCAATCCAATGCTGACAACAAGTGCAGTGGCACCGGGGCCGTGAGGCTTATTAAGGCGCACAATGAAAAGGGGTGGGGCATTTGCCTTTGTTGCACCAGGGCGCATGAGGTCCTTGCTGCAATACGACTTATGGGCAAGGCATGAAAGTGAGAGGGAGTGAGCCAATGGTGGAGAGGGCCACATGGAGGAAATGAGGGGAAAGCCTTAGTAGGCTGATGGCAGAGAAGAGATGAGAAAAAACACAAACAGAAAAATAGCGAAATAGAAGACGAAAGGCCTTGTCTAGAAAGCAAAAGGCGGATATAGGCACTAGAAAGATACTGGTAGAAGGGGGCAGCAACAGGGGGCACTGTATTAAAGGAGAATAAGGAAATCAACAGGGTGTAGGGGTACGATCACCTGCGAGTAAAGCGAATGAGAGAATGAGCAAACCATCTGGCTGTGGAAGAGAAACAGGAGTGATGAGAGAAACACGGGGCAAGCGAGAGAGCACGAGAGACCAGTGGGTGGAAGATTCCCTTTAAAGAGTATGGAAAATAAGAAAGTAAATGACACATTGAGATGCGTAAGAGAAACAGCAGGGGGTAAGATCACCTTTGAGTAAGGAAAATGAAAGAATAAGTCAAACATCTGGGTAGGGAGGAGAAACGGCAGTGTGAGTAAGAGAAGCAGCAGAGGGTGATATTCACAGGCTCAGGGTGGGGGCATTAATGGGAGAACCTTGGTATATACTGGAGACAGGCACTGGGGAGGCTGAATAAACAGGTCAACAGGGAGGGATATAATTTAAAGAAGGGTAGAAAGAGATACAGAGCGATGTAAAGAGAGGGACGCCAAGAAGAAGGGAGGCAAAGGGAAGGTACGGAGTCAGAAAAAGAATGGGAGAGATGCCAGGAGCAGAGAGAAGAGAGGCAATGGAGCATAGAGGCAGACAGAAAGAGACACAGACAGGAGAGAGCTAGAAAAAAAGGCAGGAGGGGGAGAATGTGCATAATTAAGAGATGCAATGAAGTAGATTGTTATTGTGAATGGAGTAGAGTGAGAGCCCATGTAGGGGGATGAAAAAAGAAAGATAAAACAGTTAAGAAAGTAATAGGCAGGACACAAAGTACGAATGAGCGGAGAGAGGTAGGCAGAACAGAAAAGAATAAGGACGGCGAAGGGGAGAGGGTAGGAGGAGCAAATGAAATACGTAGCAAAAGGTGAGAAAGAGGTAGAGGCCTCAAAGGAGAGGAGAGATGGGTGGGTAGACAGAGAGATGTGTCTGCTGTAGAATATGCTGGGTGGACTTTAACAGTGTATGGGTAACTGTAAAGAGAAGTGAGTGGACAATAGAGAGGAGTTTGTGGACAGCATAGAGAGATAGGTAGACAGAAGAGAGGTTAGGGGCAGCAAAATGGTATGGGTGGCCGCCAGAGAGGAATAGGTGGACAGCATAGAGAGATGGATAGACTTGAAGAGAGGTTTAGGGCAGTAGAGTGGAATGAGTGGATGCCAGAGAGGAACTGGTAGATTTTCTCAAATATATATATATATTTTTTTTTTTTAATTTATTGCGTCAAGTTGCACATATATTGCAGTGCTCTGTACCCCTGAGGCAACTGCACAATCCAACAGTTCAATCATGGTGACTGACTTTTTATACAGAATATCAAAACATATACCAACAACACCCTTCCACCCCCTGATCGCACCACAGCCAGCTAGTCCTGAGCACCACATAAAGATACAGCAGAAAGGGTAGACCCCTCTGGGCCCTCCCGTACCATGTCCCCATAGTCCGAAGAAATGAATACATATCAGTCCACTGGTTGATCCTCTGCCACTGGGGGCGGATCTAACAGGCCTCGATAATCCGCCCACCGTTTCCATATCTTGTAATGTTTATGTGGGCACCCTCTAGCTACAAAAATAGGCTGTTCTAACACCATGCAAAAATCAAGGCCATTCTTCCATGGGGCTACCGATGGGGCCCTTAGCGCCTTCCATACCTTGGCAATATCTCTTTTCGCCAGTGTAAAGTCCAAGTGCATAAGGTGTTGCTTGTAAATATTGCCACCTATTCCCTCCATGACATGAAGTAAGGCCAGTTGCGGCGTGCGGGGGAGCTCCCACCCTAGAACCTCCGAAAGGCAGGAATATACCCCTCCACAAAAGCGCACAAGGACGGGCAGCGCCAAACAGTGTGGATCAATGTACCCTCTTCACGACCACAACGAAGGCACCCAGGGGAGGAGATCAACCCTGCCCTCCACAGACACACCCGGGTGAAATAGACCCTGTGTAAGTATTTAAGCTGGACCAGGCGAAGCTGCATCACTATGGCCGCCCCTCGCGAGGCTGCCAAAGCCTCGGTCCAGTCCTCCTCCTCTAGCTCGTCCAGTCCTCCTCCTCTAGCTCTCCCACATCCTCCTCCCAAGCACTCCGAAGCTTCTGAAGCGTAGGGGAGCAATGGGTGACTAGGGATTGATAAATACAAGAGATTTTCCGGTCAGTGAGATCACCCATGAAGACCTTCGCTTCTAGCGTGCTGAATTCCGCCAGTGTCTCCAAGCCCTCCAGGTAGTGGGACAGAGCATGTCGAAAATGAAGATAGCAGTAGAATTGGGACCGTGGCATGAGGTATTCTGTCTGCATTTTTTTAAAGGATGTAAGCGTCCGACCCCTCATAACATCCCCAAGCGCCGAAATGCCTATCGCGTCCCATCCCCGGAAGCCCTGTAAAGCCACCAGCTGAGGCAAACGCCCGCTGCCCCAGAGGGGCAGCGGGCGTTTGCGCAAGGCCTGCCTCCAAATTAGAAACACCACCCGTGTGGTCGATGGCATCGACCCAAGCAGTGGCGCTGAATATAATATAGTGTGGAGGGAATGGTGTCCCATGAGCTGTCGCTCAACTGCATAAGCCGGTTCTCCCCTGTCACCATACCACCATTCGTTAAGAACCAGCAAATGTGCGGCTTGGTAGTATGAAAGAACATCCGAGGACGCCAGTCCCCCACAGTAGGTGGACAGGAAACACGTGTGCAGAGCCACCCGCACCTTGCCCCCCCTCCCACAGGAACTGCCCCAGAGCTGCATTCACCTGTCGGAACCATCGGGGCGGGATCTGATATGGATGATTCTGTAGTTGGTAGAGGAGCCTGGGAAGCACCACCATCTTAAAGATCGCTGATCTGCCATACAAAGACAGAGGCATACGGGACCAGGACTTCAGATCCTCACGGGTCCGTTCCCACACTGGAACCAGGTTGCACTCCCAGGAGACTGCAGGGACATCCGAGAGGAATATGCCTAAATATTTCAGTCCCCCCGCCGCCAACTGAACCGAGGAAGCCCATGCTCCAACTCCCTCCCGATCACCAAGAACCTATAATGTGGACTTACTGGGGTTCATATAGAGTCCCGAAGTTTTTCCGAAAATGTGCATAATGCACAACAGCCGTGGCCCCGTCCTGTCTGTAGCCGTAAGAAAGAATAGAACATCATCCGCATATAATGCAATCCTATCAGACAGGCCCGGCGCCCACTCAAATCCCTGGATCTGTGCGTCTAGGTGCACCCATGCAGCCAGGGGCTCCATGGCCAGTGCAAATAGATAGGGGGACAAAGGGCAACCCTGCCGCGTACCCCGCGCAATGGAGAAGGACGGCGAAATCGCCCCAGCCACTTGCACCAACGCCGTTAAATCCGTATATTGTAGCATTAGGTAGGAGAGAAAACACTGGCCGAGGTTGAGCTTTCGCAACAGGGAGAAGAGATACACCCAGTTCAGGGAATCAAACGCTCTATCCATATCGGCCAACAACAGCGCAGCTGGTTCTCCCAAGTGTCTGATGGCCGTCACTGCCACATGCGCTTGTCTAATATTATGTCTGGTCGCCATCCGGGGCATGAACCCAGCCAGATCGGGGTGCACCATGGTGGAGATGTGGGGCAGGAGGCGATTAGCCAATGCCTTGGCCAGAACCTTCGCCTCCACATTCAAAAGGGAAATAGGACGATATGAGGCATGTTGCTCCGGGGGCCTGCCCGTTTGTGGAATACCACCACCTGCGCATGTCGCCAGTCCAGAGGGAGTGAGCCTCGTTCCCGAGCCTCCTCCACCACCGGTCGAAAGTGAGGGGCCAACTGTGTGAAGAAGCGTCCCAAAAATTCACTGGGGAACCCATTGGGTCCCAGCGCCTTCCCGGTATTAAGTTCTCCCAGGGCCGTGCCCAACTGCTCATCCGTCAGTGGTCGCTCTAACTGGTCCCGCACCTCATCTGACACCGCTTTGGGTGGTATGTCTGCAATTAATTTGATTATGACAGCGGCCGCAAGGCATTCTTTAGGAGCATACAGATCCGAATAGTAGGTGGAGAAGCTTTCCGCAATAGCCAGGGGGTCGAGAATGGGCTCCCCTGCCGGACCCAGAACTCCCGGTAGGGCCTGCGAGTGAAAGGTTCCCTGACAAAGCCGGTGTAGCATCTTGCTGGACTTATTGCCCCATTGATACACCCTGCTATGTGTAGCCAGCCAGACTTGGCGGGCCTCATCCATTAAGAGGGCCGCATAACTCTGCTGTGCCAACAATTGTAGTCTAGCCCGACTGCCCTCCGCCTCTCGGCTCCTGCGTTCGAGTGCCTCTATATCAGCCTCCTCTCGCAGCAGCTCCTCCCCATGCTCCCTACGTGCTGCCGTGCACCATGAAATATCCACCTTCCTCAATGTGGGCTTCAATGCCCCCCATAGTGTCTAGGCCTGAGAAACCGACCCCACGTTAGCTGTCAGGTAATGATCTATGGCTACACTCATGTGTTCCTGTAATCGTCATTCTGCAGATGCCATACAGACAGCCACCACCTGAACGGTTGTCGCCCACGACCTATCTGGAGCGTAAGTGCCACCGGGGAGTGATCAGACAGGCCCCGGGGGGCAGGATGTCAGCTGAAACTACTCTGCTCACTGCCGCTCTGGGGACAAAAAGATAGTCGATTCTGGAATAAGAATCATGAACTGCTGAGAGATAAGTGAATTCCCGTCTATCCCCGTGGAGGCACCTCCATACATCCACCGAATCCAGCCCTGTCACTAGGGAATCAAATTTCGTGGAACAACCACCCTCCAAATCACCCCCACCCCGCCATCTATCCCGGCTCAACTCCATGACATCATTCCAGTCCCCACCGACCACTGTGGGTGCATCTGGCATGTCTGCCCAGAGGGTCATAATCCGCTCCACCAGATTCCATTGCAGGGGAGGCAGCGCATAAACACTACCCAATATCAGAATGTCCTCCCCAATTTTGCCCCGAAGGAATATATATTTCCCCTGCATATCCGTCCACAGTTTATCATGTACATAGGGGATCCTGCGGTGTATCAAAATCGCCACCCCCCGAGAACCCCTCGTGAAACCTGAGTGGAAGACCTGCTGATACCCATATCTCTGAAAACACAGGGCCTTCGTGCCCAATAAATGAGTTTCTTGTAGGAGGACATCGGCCCCGGCCCGTTTGGCCTGTTGAAGTATGGTCCCACGTTTGACCTTGTCTAAGGCCCCGCAAGCATTCCAGCTAACCATACGGAGAGTACCAAGGGTCACCTGTATCCTATTCGATGCATTGGCCATCCGGTCAAGCTACTGTTCCCATAACCTACATGAGGATGTACCAGTGTGTGTGTGGGATGGTGTGGACCTACAGCAGGCGCGCGATCAGAAGACATGAACAAACCCCCCCACAACAAACCCCCACCCTATACCTCAAAAACACTGAAGTATCTGTCGCAGCCGGGCGAGGTCCCAATCCCCAACAGGGGGACGAGAGCTGCTCCGACCAATGGATCCCCAACTCACAGTCCATACCCCTCGGGCACGTCCCCAGCCAGCATGAGCCTGGCAGGGAGACCAGCTCATAACCTCACCTCTCTGATAATCAAACAACAGTCTGGAGCCTCCGCAGCATCCCGCGTACCCAAGGATCAATCCGCTAACATCTGCTGCCCAGAGGTGGAGCCTCCCCGAGAAGAGGCACTGCGGGACCGGGAGGGGCGTCTAGATCGTTCCTGTCTGGTGCCCTGCCGCTGGCCCCGCGGGCCTCGCCGGGCCATCTCGTTCGATGATTAATCAGAGTCTCTAACAGGCGGCGTATGGGATCTCACTATCACCGTCTCATCGGTCCATTTGAAGACTTCTTCCAGGGTGTCAAAGAAGTGTGTACGGGAGCGGTATACCACCCGCAGGCGGGCGGGAAACAAGAGAGCATAGGGGAGTTTGAGGTCTCTCAGGCGGGCTTTCGCCGCCATGAACGACTGTCGCTGCTGCTGCACTAACCTCGTATAGTTCTCAAATATTTTTTGTTTTTGTTGAAGACTTTCGCTTTTTAGTCATTTAATTTGTTGGAAAATGTACTCTGTTATCCCATAAAAAAAAAAAAATCACACCTGGCTCCATTTTCCTCCCCTATTCCTAACAAGCCCCCCCCCCCCATTTTCAGAGGTCACCGGGCGCATTCACTTGTGCTCCAAGCAGGAACCCTTAAACTTTGTTGAACGCTCACACTATAAACAGACCAAGTGGTTAATTACTGCCACAACAGCATTAAGAGCATATATAGCTTTTTACACACAATAAAACAGTGAGCAAGGCAGTGAAAATCATCATAAAATGTTACTGGGTCATTCTTTGCACATTCGGTTTCTCTTAGTCCTCACTCCCATGCTGCTGTTAGTCATTCAATAATGCTCAACTTTTTCATCTTTCATCATACCTTTCAATATAATGCCTCTTTCATCTCCACCAATGAAAAGCCTGCGAGTGTGATGTGAAGATCTTGCCTGCATTTTAATGCTAAAATGTCTCTGCCAATAAGGTAGCGTGAGGAAGGTGAGGCGCATTGCAGCCTAGTGGAGCCTGCCTTTATGATGAAACGAGTGAGCATGGTGACCCACAAGGGGTTCTGCTAACCTTTCGAATAGGTGGACAGCTGAACACTAGGGGGTATATTCACAAAAACGTGTGATAAAAATCACGAAAAAATGCTAACGCAACTTTACACATCGCAGCCCATCGTGAGAAAATAACCCTGTGTCAACGTGGAATTCACAACAAGGCGGCCCTATGCGATAGTTCACAGAAAACGCAGCCAATGCCCGCGATACAACCACGTCGACGGAGATAAAAACACAAACCCCAACACCAAAAAACCTGCACTGGACCAAAGCACGATTAGAAAACAGTGACAACCAGCGCGAGGACAGCAATGCCCACGCGTAATGTGAGAAAAAGCACAAGAACAGCATATGGAAAATGCCAAAGAACAAAATACATCAACAGCGTAGTACCACGGATGCACCCTGACCGATTGCAGAGGACAACATGTACACCACAACATCCAAGCTCTGTGGAAGAACAGAACCGACAGCCACACTGCATGAAAGAGACCAGAGGCAAACAAATCAGAGCCGCAGGAGCAACTCGCCCACCATGCAGCATACGCACAAAAGCAGAAGTGCACCTCGACGTTTACAACATCTCGGTACAAACAGCAACACCTCCACAACAGAACACAGGACACAACTAGTTTTGTGAATGTTCACAACATGGCAAATCACATCTGTAACCGCAGGTAAATGTAACATGACAATGTACAAGTACAACCTGTAACCTGCAAATATGTTTTGATCACACATGCAGTGCAATTGGATATCTTCTATTGTCCCATGATTGCCATGGACGGCTACAATGTGACGTGCTCATGAGAAGTAAGTGTCAATGATGGTGTTCCTACAGGCCATTCCTGCCGCAGCTGCAGTGGGATGTGGGCCACCTGCCCCATCGTCACCATCATCGTCCGGTACCTCTGGAACTGGAACCCATGTGGCATTGGTGCGAACACAGATGTTGTGCAACACAACATGCAACGATCATCTTGCACACGATGTCCGGCTGTACGGGAGCTTTCCACCTGTGATGTCCAGGCACCTGAAACGTGACTTCAACACGCCAAATGTGGGTTCAACTATGCCCCTGGCGCGTATGTGGGCCGCATTGTACTGCCACTGGGCGGGTGTGTTTTGGTCTCGATGGGGTGTCATCATCCAAGGGCAGAGTGCATATCCTTGATCACCTGTGACAGTGCAGGGAGAAAAGAGTCAATACTTGGTTCGGCAGGATGTGATGGCATGCCCACGAATACAGTGACGCCTGCACTGGCTGTGTGTGGGGTGAGTGTAAGCCAGCCCTCAAGGAGTACATGGTGCTGGCAACAACTCCAACAGTCATCAGGCACTCAGAAACACAATGTCAGAACTACAAGGGGGATTGACCCGAGTCGCATAGGGCTAGTGGCCCCAGATGCACAGCGGCCGACACGGACCCACCGCTATGGGACGCTGACCTGGGGGACTGTGGTAGGGTCATGAGGGCAGAGCAGGGCCTCACATGTGTCATGGGTGACTTCCGCGGAGTGTCATTGGGGAGAATGGGAAGCCTACCCTCAGGGCATGATGCAGAGGACACATGTCAGCTGTTTCCGGCAACATGGCGGATATCAATGACACAGACCCAGGCCAGACACCAAATCCGTACCTGTCCATTGCTGATGACAACCCCCAGCCCACAGGCTCAGACACCAACGATGTACCTCCGGAGGATGACGGTAAGTCATGGCGCACAGGGTCAGTGGCACCACGTGTCGCAGGCCTGAGATATGGGATTATGCCTCACTGATTGAAGGGAGTCTTGTGCTGTGTCCGTTGCCACGGACTTGGGGTCACTGCCATTCAGGACTCAGGACACTGTTCCACATGTGGGACCTACTGGGCCGAGGAGGATGCGGGTGGAGCATGTAAATTAGTAAGGAGTAATGTGGACCAGCGTCGGGAGGGCCAGCGAGGGTCTGCAGAGGCTGCAGAGGTCGCGTGACTCGGGCTTGGTATTTGCACCGGCACATGTTGGGCCCTCTTTGACACACGGCGGTGTCAGCAGGTGAGCAGTGCGGCACTGGGGCAGGCAGGCCTGGTCTGGGTATGAGCGTCCTGGGGTGCAGTAGGCGCACAGGGTCGCAGGCCCCGCTGCTCACGGCGTCTGGCTCGTGGCAGGCCGCGAGGCGCCTCACTGTCAGTGACATTGGCCTTCCCATGAGTGAACCACGCTCTGCGCAACAGGGTTTGTCAACACACCCCTGCACAGCCCTGGTGTACTCAGGGCCAACCCACTATGCACGCACACTGGGGGGGAAGCAGCGTGCGACACTTCCGCGATCTGTCCCACGTCCTGTGGTGACATGGTTGCATCCACTGCTCACTACTCTCCAGTCACCAACAGTTGTGGTCTGCATGGACATATCAGTAGTTTGCATTACCATGTCTGTCCTGCATATCCATGCCTCACTTCTCGTTGTGTACATTCACACTCATGGGTCACTTGCGTCCTCGCACATGGCTGCATTCCGCATCTCCACATGTTCAGCTGTTCTGTGGCTGTGGTGCCATGTAAAGTCTGTATTGGGTGCAGGGGTAGCCCAGGATGACCATGGAGTGGTGTAATCGTGTCTGGTAGGTGGTCGTGTAGTTTGACATGTTGTATGTGGTTTGGTCACGTGAGCATTCCCACAGTGGTGCCTTGTGTGTTGGTGGCTTTGGGGTGTGTGATGTGTTGATTTGGCACTTACCAACGAGCAGTCCCGTTTCATATGTGCCATCCTGGAAGCGCTGGTTGATAATGGACTGTCGGAATATGAAGGAATCATGCACACTACCTGGGTAGTTGGCGACGACATTGGTGAAGAGTCCCCGGTGGTTCACTATTGCCTGCATATTGATGGAATGCTGATGCTTTCGGTTGCGGTAGTGGTGAGCAGGGGGCTCAAGTGGGACATGTGAGCAGTCTATTGCCCCCAACACGGCCGGGAATCCGGCTATGGCGTAGAAGCTTTGCTTTGTCTCCAGCTGTTCCTGCGCAGTGTTGGGGAAGTGAAGGTACTGGGATATGAAGCTGAGGATGGCATCCAGGACAGGTGTGATGAACTTTGATAGGGCTGGCTGTGAGACCCCTCCGACTCTGGCAGTTGTTGGTTGGAACGTACCAGAGGCCAACAGGTGCAGCACAGCCATCAGCTTTGTCTGCGGAGGGATGTTGGTTCTCCGCTGTGTTGGGACCGTTTGCCTGTGGGTAATGTGGGTCATGATGCGGAGGATGGTTGCCTTTTTGAGCCTATAGTGGGCAATGACTTCCTCGGGCATTAGGTCTGTGAGTGTGGTGCATTTTCGGTAGATCCGCTGTCCTACTCTGCGCTGCCTCTGTGGTGGTCCGGGGGGGGCTGGGTCCTGGGGGTGGTGGTGGTCCTTGGGGTGGTGGCGGTGGGTATTGTGGTCCTGTTGGGGCTCTGAGATGCATGATGAGTAGCTCCATGACGTTGTTTGTTCTTTGGGTGTGGCTGTGTGCGGGGCTCTGTTGCCTACTGCAGGTAGTCGTCCGTCGTTACACCTGCTTGAGGCAAGTGTTAAATGCCTGTGGCTACCGCGGCTTATCGCCTGTTTTTGGTTTGCTTCGCAGTTCTGTCAGTTCGTTTTGAAAGTGGTGTTGTGGTTTTTTCGTGTGTTGTTGCACGGGAACGCCTACACTGCATCTCATTAGGGTTAGTTAGTGGTGTCCTCCGTGGTGATATTTTTTGGGGCAGTTATCACGGGAATACTGGCGATGTCTGCAGTTTGCACCAGCGTGTGAATGGGGTGTTAGATCTATCTCCACTTGATGCGTTAAGGTGGAGATAATTCAGAGATAAGTCCTTGTGAATATGCCCCTAGGTCCTATAGTCTATATAGAGAGCCTAGTAAGAAATTCCTCTACCAACTTTTAAATGAACATGCTCTTCAGGCACCAGCCTGTCTCCCGGGTAGAACACCTAGGCCCTGATTCCGAGATTGTCAGAAAAAAAAGGTGCTATATATCGCACCATATAAATAACGATACCCTGGGGTGCATTTATCAGTTGTAATAAATAGCACTTAATATGTGTTTTTGGGGAAGTAATGTGGAGTTACCGCCAGAGCTGCTGACTTTGGAACTGGGGCTCTTGGCATCAGTTCAATATCCTGTGATTCTGGGCAAATCACTTCCCATGTCTTAAAACCAAAAAAATGACCTTCTGTAACGTAACTTGTGCTCATGTAAAGAAATCCGATAGATTTGGGTCGAGTTTGTGCTGTATAATACTGCAAAAACAAACAGACAAAAAAAAATCGGATTTTGGTGGTTATCACACCAAAATTTGCTGTGTTCAGTAAATACCTACATCTTTCCACTGTTAAATTCCGGCAGCTTTGACCACCTCAAATTTAAAGAAGGGTGCGCTATTTAACGCAACGCTCTCTTTTTCCTTGCCCTACAGAAATGTCAGGCAGGAGTTACTCGGGAAGAGGGAAGTGCTTTCGATAGATAAATTCACGACCAATTATCCACTTCTGTAGAAAGCTTCCAGAAGCTTCGAGTCGCTGCGGGGTAATTAGGGGCACATGCCATAGCGCCGTCAGAGGCAAAAGGCCCGTCCTTCAAAGTTTGCCTCGATTGAAAGCGGGTCTTGGCAGCAAGTGCGCCTCGACTCTTTTAATGGCTCGCAGCGGAAGGCGGCAAACCGTCAGCGACGCATCCTAGAGAAGAAAAAGGGTTTTGAGCAGAATGTGGATCACATCCCCCCTTTGTAGCTGCACAAGGCAAGCGTTCAAGGCTGAAAGGCCCGACGGCGTCAAACGAGACCTACGAGCGACTGCTTCCCACCCCACTATACCGTTTGATGTCGCTCGACTTTCAGCCTTCATCACTTCTCGTCAGGAAGGTGGGACTGGCGACCGTTGATGCTACTTCCGCAGTAGGACTTTAAGAGAGATGGGGGCGCGAGAGAGCTTGGGAGAGAGTAGGACAGTCTAACACGAAGTGAGCAATAGTCGGAGAACAGTAAAGAGAAGGCTGCAGTAGGGTCGCCATATTTACAGAGCCAATATCCGGAACAGCTACTGAGAGGGCTGGTGAAAGCATTGTGCACGACACGGCAATCAGAGCACACGTGCACCCAATCTTACCTCAAAAACCAGAACAGTTCTTCTGAAACCGGGAATGTCTGAGGAAATCCGGGACATCAGGTCACCCTAGCAGGAGTGTTGCAACCCTTAGGGTCATGGTTATGCTTATCAGCTGACATATCCTGGGTATGTATGGCCATAAAAGTGGTGGGGTGTGGAGAGATGGAAAGCGCATGAGAGAACGAGGGTTGAATGAACATAGAAGCAATTCATTCTGCCACAACTAGGAGGAGAGACATGGGTGATATGGGAATACATTTGAAAGGACATCAGTCGAGAAGCATGCACAGATTCCAACATGAGAAGTCACTGAAAGATTCTGAATACAGGAAGTGCTGATGATGCCTGAGCAGAGCGAGCAAACACCAGGGCGTCTGGGCAGAGGGCCAAACAGCTCGGGGCAAGGGCTGGCTGAAAACTGAGGAGATAGAGCCTGGAATCAGAGCCCAGCGCTGAATTATTCCAATCCCTGAACATCCTTTCAGCTACGATCACAATTCCAAGTTCTGTCATAGCGCCCAAACTCCACTGTTTTCTACAGATAGATTTTATAAAAACCTTCCCAGTCAAATAGCAAAACGTTTGGATTTCGATGGGATAAATACCAACTCTGCAAGTATTGCTTATTTTTAGGTCAAGAACTGGGGACGTTGAATGGGAGATATTTACCACACTCAGTAATCATGCTGGTACTCGCCAGCCACATTTAAAACAAGCATTTGCAATGCAATAGGTCTCGCATTTGCGAGAGTTTGAGCTATTGGCATTGTAAATGATAATGCCTTTTATTTGTACGTTTTGAAAAGCTGGAAGCGGTGCATAAATACACACTTTGTACTTCCAGTCCTTGCTTACGAGAAGCAAGGCTGGCAGTAAAAGCAAGAACTTTATTATGGGTAAAGTACATCCAAATAGATAATCTGTTATTTACTTAAATTTGTAGTATGGATTTTGCACTCGCTACGGAGCCAACTCCGACATTGGGTTACACTAAATGAAGTTACATAACCGATAAAGTGGGAGCAACATGAACATGGAAGAAGGCATATACTGGACAGGGTACCAAATGCGACCAAGAAGTACAGGCAGAAGGTGCCTTTGGCTGTTGCCCCTTGGTTAGTATAAAGCGCAAACACACATGTGGCACAGCACATCAAGCGCACGCAAGTACACCTGTTTGTACATTACTGTTTCTAAAACATTGCCACGAAGAGCTAAACAGGCACCTAAAAAAGATTAAACCGCTGTGACGTGCTGAAGTGTGAATGTTATGAAAATAGACGCAGGCACATAACAGACAGCGAACGCAAAAACAAACAGGAAATAACGGGTAGATGTTGCCTTTACGTGTTCCCCCTGGCAAGTATGGAGCTTATGCACTTATGGAGCATAGCACATTAGCGCACACAAGAACCCACGTTGTACGTGGTTGGTCGGCAAACATTGCAGAAGCGACCAGTAACAGTAGGTTAGATGTTGCCTATGCTAGGTTCCCCATGGGTAGGCTAAGAGTACAAATATCCTGGAATGAATTAAAAAAAACAGCCATGCAGAAACTGAACACTGTGTGCCTGCAGGTGGCATCCACATACTGCTTTGTAGCTGTATATATGTACATACACATGTCGTTGTCACCGGGGACGCCACTGGACAACCTCCGAGCCTGTCCTATCAGAAACATGCCCTTGAACTTACACTGCCTCACTCGTACCTCCGCCGCCGTTCAGTGTAAGGCTCACTGGTATAATTCTAGTACTGCATGTCTGCGCTGGTGCCAGACAAGGAAACACACACACATATTGAGAGCGGTGTGGGGTGCAGTCTCCGTGCACACAGAGGCCCTGTGTGTCAGAGCCACTGAAATGGGAGGAGAGGGAAAGTAATGAATCAAGGATGGGTGAAAGAGGAGAGCAGGAAGAACGCAAGAGCGGGGAAAGGGCGCCTCTACCATGTATTTACTTTGGCAATACTTATCATGACAATAAAGTAGATTGTATCATCTTCAACGACATGATTCTCCTGCACATGGGCAAAGTAGGAGGTGGTGTACACCGACAACAGGGAAAGGACGAGGAGAAAGTGGCTGCTGTCCAAGATTATAAGAATCTGTGGGAGGAGCGGCACAGGGGGTTACGCTGCTGCGCCTGCTAAAACCCCTTCTCTTGTTCTTGGCAGAGTTCTTTCTGTGGTATTTGCATTCGTCTGCTGAAACGCCGCAGTTTCTGCTCTTTTCTCAGTGACAAACTGCATTTTCAGCCCTTCTGTCATGCTTCTGTGACGGAAACCAAGGAACCTGAGTATCATTGAATTCAACTCCTGAAACCTTTAAATACACCACTCCCGTATACCGCAAGAATCTTGGAAGCGGAGGGAAAGCGAAAACAAATCAAACCAAAGTTCCACTCACCAGAATGTCGTCTGCGCTAACCATTTCCAGAACACTTTCTGAAAGTTAGAAACTGACAGGCAGTGCCTCGCCTTGGTCTGCTGAAAACACTATCGCAACCCCCCAGAGTCTGCAGAAGCAAACAGGCTTCCTTACCCATGCCCGCTCCAAGGCTGCATGCAGTATACATGGCACCTCGCCACAGAGGTCCACAACACTCCAAGAGATACCCAGAACTGTTGTCCGAATTAAGGGTGGGCGTAGTTCGCGAAGTAGCACTTCGCGAAGCTACGCAAAGTGAAGGTCGCACTACGCGAGCTACGCGTAGCACTTCGCGAACTGCGTAGTAACATGTTCGCACTGTGCAAGATGTTGTTTTCAATGATTGCACAGTGCGGACAAGCAACCGGCACTGTGCAATCATTGAAAATAGCATCTTGCACAGTGCGAGCTGTAGTTTTCTGCTGCTCGAGTAGGTTTTTACTCGAGCGGCAGCTTTCTCAACGCGAACTGGTAGTTTCTCATCGCGAGCGGTCGCGAGCATACGTGACCCCTCGCAATGAGAAACCTGACCTCCTCGCGTTGGGAATCTCGCCGGGAGGTTTATTTTCCATGCTCGCGATCGCGAACAAGGAAAAAGTCTCGCCAGGATGTCATTTTGCTTGCTCGCGGTCGCCAATTTGATGTTGAGGACCGCGAGCAAGCAAAAAATGACCGCAGCACTACACAACACTACGCTACGCGTGTTCGCACTGTGCTACGTGCAGTTCGCGTAGTGCGAAGTAGCACGAACTTCGCAAACTACGCGAGCGTAGCGTAGTGCTTTCCCCAGGCCTAGTCCGTATGTGCTGGACGCAGCACCTCATCCAAAAGTTTCTGGAATGCGGACCATGAATACAACGTAAGCAGACGTACAGGATGCAACACTATGGGAAGTCGTGCAAGCGCATGCATGACTTTTCAGTATTCTATGAGGAGAAAAGGCCCCCCTACAGTTAATTTGAAGTCTAAGAGGAGAGGGAAGGAAAGAAAAATACAAAAACAAACCTCTTTCAAGACTTATATTTCTTTAAGTTTGACCTGTTCTAGGTTCTATCCTGCCAACAAAAAGGAAAACCTATATCTATGTCATCATGGAGAAACTACAGAAGAATATTTTAAACTCTTTTATATTCTTTATTTCAAAAAAAGTTTTGTATAAAATCATATGTCTAGTAACACATTTCTCATTGTAGTATTATTTAAATCTTTTAGAGAAACACTATTTGTGTACATATGAATGACATCTGCAATTTATACAAAAAAAACAACATTGGTTGCAACGGATACATAATAACAAACTACAAATATATTAGTTGTAATGACCCCACAGCCACAAATAAAACTAAACACCATACTCACTGCTACATGCATACATCAGTCATCCACATACTTTTAAAAATAGCAGAAGATTGAATCCTATGGAGGGTCCAGACTAATGAATTGGAGAGAAAACAGGAATGAACTACTTCTGTTGACACTGTATCTCCAAGGACCAATCCACAGGGATAGCACTTGATTTTTGGTCTACGCGCATTTCGGTGGGAGACCACCTTCCTCAGGACCAATAGATGGAAACAAATCTCACGCCCAAACGAAAGAGCTAGGGGCCATCTGAAAAAATTCAAATGCATTAATTTAGTCAAAACAAAGTGGCAGGAAGTGGTTAATTTAATGAAAATCTGTGACTTCATGTTTCTAAGGTGGATCCCGTGTTCCCATGACTCGTAGTGATCTCATAGGTCATCCAGAGTGATATTGCGAAAGAAGGGAGGAGGAAAGGTACACCTTCACCTTGAATAGATAGAGTTTCATAAATACATAGTCACTTGTGCAAAAAGATCTGGAAATAATTCATAGAAAGCCCGATATATGTGACCCAGAAGATTTGTAGTTTCTATGGTGCTAATTCTGAAGAGATTCTACCTTGGGCTGTAAGACGATTTACAATGAATGAAGGTGCTAGTCGTCTTCACTGTAATTAAGCCAGGCAAACAAATTAATGCTGAAACCAACAACATGCTTGTTTAGTCTATATAGATGGAAGAAAGAAACGTATGAATAAGTGGCACCTTGTTATGGTTAATGCCCAATTGAATATACATCCCTGGTGAAATCCCTTACCCTATACGAGTTGCTAACGATTATATGTCGAATCCAATCCAAAGGCGCATTTCAAAGGAGAGGCAATGTATATCAACATCAGAATAGTTGTCCGAGTGGGAGAAATCACTATGTTTTATATAAGGTCTCAATTAGACTCCCAGCTGAAAAAAAGGGGCATAGAATTATTTTTTATATCGTTGAGGATAGTGATATCCCTTATGTTAAACAGCTAGGAAAAGCTTAGCCCAGAGACTATATGTATATACACACAAAGCGGAGACGCATGGGGGAGATGTTTAGCCGGAAAGACTCCTTTTGAGAGGGTTGCTTTCTGTGGAGTGTTTATTTATAATTAACATGGGGCAGCAAGTCTGACTGTCGTATTCTAATCAGCCTTCTCCAGTATGGCCATTACTGGTAGTGCAGTAAATCTAAACCAATAGGATTAATCAAAACTAAGAAATTAACGAAGATAGTCCTATTCTTATATAGTTGTCACTCTCATAAAGAATGGATAGATTATTGACAGTGTAGGCGGCACTACTTCTAGTATAAGTATCTGAATGAGATTAGAAAATATAACCAAGAGAAGTACCAGAGGAAAGCTCCCTGAAGCTACCCCTAAACATACCTGAGTAATGACACACAACCCATTGCATTTGAAATGGACGGGCACCATATTGAGGTGCAAGTAAGCAAAGTTCGTGGCGCTATGCTGAATATCATCCAAAAAGAAGAATTACAATATCATATCCAAATGGCAGGAGGTACCATGAGCAGGTTACAAAGTTATATTTAATGTAACAACAGTACTAATAAAAGGTACCCTTCGCTAAATCCGGGGGATGTCAGGCGAATGTTAGCATTACTGCGATAATGAGTAAATTTAGACTAAAGTAGCGCAGCGCCGCTGACATTCTTACCCGCTTGAAGTAACTTCCAGCAAAATCTCCGTATCGCAGTGAGTGGCTGTAAGACGACAAACCTCGATACCGGGCTGAGGAAAATATTTAAATGAGATGCTGTTATACAATTGTGCAAGAAAAGCTCACGAGAAGAGAGCTAGTGAGATGAGACTCAGACAAGGTCAATGTATAACCAGAATCCTCCGCCATGTTGGAATGATTAAAAATATATAGAAAAAACCTTACAAGGCATATAGACTCTCACATAATTTGCCTATCAAGCTTATTCGAAAGTATGGCTATAACTTAAATTATGCACAATACTATTGCAACTATGATTACACCGGAAATTGGTAGCAGTGTGTATGGTGTTTAGTTTTATTTGTGGCTGTGGGGTCATTACAACTAATATATTTACAGTTTGTTATTATGTATTAGTTGCAACTAATGTTGGTTTTTTGTATAAATTGCAAATGTCATGCATATGTACACAAATACAGTGTTTCTCTAAAAGATTTAAATAATACTACAATGAGAAATGTGTTACTAGACATGATTTTATTTAAAAAAATTGAAATAAAGAATATAAAAGAGTTTAAAATATTCTTCTGTAGTTTCTCCATGATTACATAGATATAGGTTTCCCTTTTTGTTGGCAGGATAGAACCTGAACAGGTCAAACTTAAAGAAATATAAGTCTTGAAAGAGGTTTTGTTTTTGTATGAGTTTCCAGCATTGCCAGACTCCACAAACTACTGGCCCTTTCAATGCGTTGCGCAGAAAGGAGCGGATATGATGCAAACTTCAGCGAGGAGCCCGCAGACTTAACACTCACCGGACTCTGCAGGGGACGGTGTCCTCCGCTCCGTTGTAGGGCTGCTTGAGACCCCCTTCCCGGAGACTGGGAAGCGGGCAGAGGGACTTTTAGCTTCGGGGATTTCGGGGGAAAGCGGGCAGCAGAGCAGCAGCACCTCGTCCCTGAAAAGCGTGAGCAAGGTGGGCGGGACCTAATGAACAGGGCAGACACCAACAACAAACGCCGAGAATGTTTCATGAAAAGCCCGAGCAAGGCGAGCAAAATATGCTGTCAGGGTGGGCGGGGCCTAATGGAGACAGGGCGGACACCAACCCCACTTCCAGAGAAGCCAGACACAAAAGCAACAACAATAGTTCTCACAAGGTGATGCAGCGCATGCGCTGCAACGCAGGCGAGACCTAAAAACCACCCACTTCACTCTATCCAGAAACAGTGCCTATGTGTCCACGGCCTGGGTAACCCCAATGAAGAACGTTTGCTATACATACCTCTGTTTGCACAGCACTAGTGCTTGAGAAAACGACAGTCTGACATTCGGGTTTCAGACGATAATGTAACTGATTCGGAAAGTCGCATATGGTTAGAGAAACTCTTTTCCTTTAATACCTCGCTGTGAACGCACACCTGCAGTGGCATTTGCTGGAGCATGTACTTCTTTGCTCAAAGCAAAAGCAACAACACCCAGGACTCCATATTTGATTGGCAGATATTGAAACAAGCATTGGTGAATCAAATAGGTCTTGTCTTTGCACCTGGGCCTATTTATTTTTTGCTACCTGATATGCAAGTAGATCATCCATCTTGGAAATAATTTTCTTTAAAAACATAATCTCCATTTCAAGATGTCTACCATGCATGTGCGGGCATACTCAATAGCAATCTTGTAATGGAGTTTCAAAGAAACATAAGATACTCTACTGCAAGATCAGTGAATGTGTGCGTGCACATGCACTATGGCCATTTCGGAATGATTTGGCTTTGCCAATGATTGTGAAACAATTTAAAAAGCATTGGCAAAGCCAAAATAAGAGTTTGCCAGTGCCAGATAGAATGTGGTGGCGGGGGTCACATCCTGAACTGGGAGGGGTGAAGATTGGGACTCGGGGTTAGGCAAAGAAGCAGAGACAGGGGGTAGTTGAGTGACAGAATTGTTGCAAAAGGGAACTACTTGGAGTTCCATGACCCTAAATGAATGGCTGAGACATTAAGGACAGTCAATGGCAACTTCTAAAAAATTGAGGAGATGGAACATGCACTGCTGGGCTGTTTTAAATGTTGAAGAGGCTGTAGCGTGCCACGGAGGTCTCACTCTCTGACCAGGGAGTGTTTAGAAGATAACTGGGTTTAAGCGTTCTCTAGATTTAGAGAATGTCCCTCCGGGCGCAGCTGTAGTGGATCGCTGGACGCGATTTTCACATGATTATCCAAATGAATATAACATTTTATAAACGTTGTAGATGATTTTCAAATAATTATTTATTCCTATCATGAAGAATATTTCATTTCATTCTGTTTGGAAATGTCATCCTTATTGTTTGACAAACAATTATTTCAAGCATCCCAGTGCGTGTTCAATCTCCTCAATTTCATCTAACTTGTTCTGATCAACTGAAACACAGCACGCATATTTCAGATCTAAATGAACCATGGCTTATGACGATATATCACGACTTACAGACCTAAGAGCGGACACATTTGCTTTTGCAGATGACTACGCTTCCAAAATGTATGCACTTATCAATGAGGACACCACACCGATAACGAATGCAAGAAACAAAGAAAACATCAGACAACTATTGTATCTCACAAAAAGAGAAATCAACCAGCGTCTACACACAAGCACTTTGATTAAGTATCATCAGGCGCAACGAATTCTGAGAGGCCTCCGGATTCCTTTAAAACCGTTATTATGTAAGAACAATCCAAAATTTGCAGAAAGATGGTATGCGATACTCAATAAGTGCTCGCTAGACCTTATCCTGCTCATAATTGAAGGATTATCTAAAATTCTGGAAGACCTCAGAGAAATTACACAAACAAAAACAGACCTACAAAATGTAATGGAAACTGAAGATTGGCAAAAAACTCTAGAAGACATTAATAGACAACTCGACAAATACACTCAAGAAATTAACGAACGAAAGATCCGCAAATATAAAAGAGACACCATTGATTATAAGATGGGAGAGGTTTATTCATGGGCAGAAGTATACGCCAGAAGGCATCAATCCAAGCCATACAGCCAAAACACAGAAACTGAAACTTCCTCATCTGAGGAAGAACCCATAGTTAAAAAACCACACTCCCATCTGAACAACCTTCTACCTCATCTATCATTCAACCCACAGTTGGCGTCTTTTTTAGAGGAAGGACAAAAAGAAAATGACGACCCACGAGGGACAGAAATCCACCCTTCCGCCCTATTGTTTCTACCAAAGGAAGCATTCATGAACCTGTGGAAAAGTTCCTAGATACACATTTACAACAATTTGTCGTCAAGATGAACACCTACATCCGAGATACAACAGACTTCCTAAATAAAATCAATCAAATCCAACTACCGGAAGACGAAGAAATCTGGATGTGCACGATTGACCTCAAGTCACTCTACACCTCTATACCGCACAATCTTGGCACAGAAGCCATAGAAGAAACACTCTTACATTCACAACTAGACCACGACTTCCAAGTGTTTCTATTGGAACTATTGAATATCACCCTATATCAAAGTTATTTTGAATCGAATGAAGAATTCTATTTACTGCTCACTGGTACATCAATGGGCAACTGCGCAGCACCTTCGTATGCGAATATTTTCATGCATACATTTGAGAATAAATTCATTATATCCCTAGACACCTGGAAAAAGCATGTCATTATATTTTTACGTTACATCGATTACATTTTTGTACTGTGGAAAGGTTCACAAACATCTGTGACAACCGCATTGACTAATCTCAATTCGATCAACGAACGTATTCAATTCACCTTTATCATTCAGAATACCTCTATCGTGTACCTTGACGTACTCTTGGAGACACAGAAACTCCCTAGAAACCACCATATATAGAAAGTCAACAGGCAGAAACAACATTCTACACTATCAAAGTTTCCATCAGCTTCCATTAAAAAATAATCTCCTCTTCTCGCAACTGCTAAGGTTGAAAAGAATAGTATCTGATCCAGTCGACTTACAAAATCAAACAGACAACATGCTCCAACAATTTCGAGAAAGAGGATATCCCATGAAAATCTTACATCAAGCCCAGATAGAACCCACCAAAAAATCAAGAACAGAATTATTACAAACCACAGTTAAGAGAAACCAATCACGCATGGTGGTTGTATCTAAATACTTCACTATGAGTTATCACTATAAACAATCAATAAGATCGCATTGGTCAATTTTGTCAGTAGAACCCGATTTCAATGGAATTTATGGTCAAGCTCTGAGATTTGCATACACTACAGGCAAGAATATTCAAGAAATGTTAAAACAAACCGCACCGGATACTCTTCCAAAAACCACATACAAAGGCACAATCCTGTGCTATAATTGCAGTAACTGTAACAAACTTATCACAGGTCCAAAAATCACACATCCTATGAGAGGCACTCCGATTCTACTACGTGTCACAGCAACCTGTGAAACCAGCAATGTCATCTACCTACTAAAATACCCGTGTGGTTTGGTATATGTAGGCAAGACTGAAAGGAAATACAAAATTTGCATCCATGAACATAAGAGTAACATTTGCTTGAACAACACCAATTCAGCAATAGCCGCACATTTCAATGAAAATTATCACAATATCGCACAACTGAAATTCACCATTCTTGAAATCATTGAGAAAAAACAAGGGAGAGATAATAACAAATTCCTGCTACAGAGAGAAAATCATTGGATTAAATAGCTGGAATCAATGAAACCAAAAGGACTGATGACCGGATGGAATTCGCATGCTACTTATGATACATGGTTGAAGAACTGACTCGTTATTTTGCCTCTAACATTTTGTGCATGGTTGAAGAAATGACTCGTTAATTTGTCTCTAGTATTTTGCAACTTGTTCAATCTCATCATATGCATTAACCTTTTATATTTGTTTATTGATCAATTTCATATCGTACCACTCAAAAGTGCACTTTTAATTTGCACACTGCATGTCACACTCTTGTAATAAGGCCTTGCTATATGAATTTTACGCCCTGCTAAGATGGCGCCCGTTGGTATTCCTGATTTTTAGTGGTTGTGTAGTCCGTCCTTAGTGTCGGATCTATGCACAGCCCGTCGCTTCCAGCGTGCACCTTACATGCATCTTGCATAAAAATCACCATTCTATTTCAAAACGATTCACGGACACTAATTCCGCACATCACCGCTCACGCGGGAGGTAAGAGGCTGTTATGTTTCTTGACAACAAGTCCAACTTTTACTTTTAAGATCGCCGAACATGCCATACCATTCCTTTAACATGCCGACTTTTGAAATTTCTACCGCAATTATGACATGTGAATTTCTTTTTAGCTTCTTCTATTTTAAAATTTCCCTTACCTTTCCCAGGAATTAATTTTCTGGGGCCTGTATTATTCGCTTGTTCCGCTAACTGAGCTTCCTGTCTTTCTGCCACTTTTACTTGTGCCCACATAGCCTTCTCTTTTAATTTACGCTGTTTTGCTTCGATCTCATCACTGAAATATTTTGCATGTCTCAATACTTCATCTATTTTCTTATTTTGCCAATCTACAGTATGTTGTTTGATCATCTCACTAATCTCTGGACGTAGACCATATACTAATCGGTATACAAAATGACTCAAATCTTTCACTCAAATTTTCATCACCACTGAACTGTTTAAAGGCCAAAATTAATCTTTCATAATAGGCATGTACTGACTCCTTACTTTCCTGATGAGTTCTGTCAATTTTTACCCAATCAGTTTCTTTAGGAGGAACTTTATTTTTCAAAAAGGCAATAACCTGTTTATATTTCTTCATAACCTCGGGGTCTGGGACTCCTGTCTTTGGATCCCTCGGGTATTCTTGTGTTGGCCAATTTATCATCAGCTTGCACTCTGTCCATAAATCTGCACTACCTTACCATGAGTCAAAACTTCCACTAGACAAACCTCAACCTCTTTCCAGGAAGACAATTAATCACTGGAGTTATCTTGACATTTTAATTGAAATTGCTTTTAAGTTTAAAGGAGAACTTTATTGAAGTAAAAATGCAACAACGCAACTACAGTCAACTAAAGCTTAAATGCAATAATTCACTTCGGTTTACTAGTAATACAATAAAAATCAGGGAAGTCAAAAGAGTTGCACATGTGGGAAAGATTACAACAAATCTAAAAAGAGTAAGAGGGGAGTAAAGTTATAATAATATAACTCAAACACGTTAGCGTTCAGTTTCACGCCGACTTTTTAAAATCACACAGTGTCGACAACACCGTTCCTCACTGCACTTTGAGCACAAATCCCGATAGTAACCATGGAATCGTTTAAAAATTTCAGAACATGTTTTTTAAGTTCAATTTCACTCGATTAAAACTCGTTCATTAATAGCACAGTAACGAGATAATACAGCTATCTAATATTCAGACCAGCCCATTTTTAAACACTGGGGCACAGATTATGCAAAAAGCTCCAAAAGAAACTGGTGCACAGATAATGTTATCAACTAACAACACCCAACAACCCACAGGTCGTGGACCCTCGTTGAATACACGTTTGTTTTGATTTTTTTGTCTGATGAAGGACTCATTAAGAGTCCGAAATGCATTGGGATGCTTGAAATAATTGTTTTCCAAACAGAATGAAATGAAAAATTCTTCATGATACGAATAAATAATTATTTGAAAATCATCTACAACGTTTAGAAGAGTTTATATTGATTTGGATAATCATGTGAAATTCGCATCCAGCGATCCACTACAGCTGCGCCCAGAGGGACATTCTCTAAATCTAGAGAATTCATAAACCCAGTTAACTTCTAAAAAATGCCAACAGTCAGGGGCTGAAGGTGGTTCTCCAAAAGCTTACGGATCTGTGCTGTATGTATGCATATGTGCATGCATGTGTGTGTATTGGTAAAATGAGATCTCTGATTAAATGACCTCAGGCATGGGTGTAGCAGAAGACAGATTACACTTGTCCGGTATAGCCTCCAAAGGATGTTATCATATGTACGCAGTGTTCACTTGAGAGCATTTAGAAATATGTGGAGGCCATCAAAACAGATATTCAGAGTCCTGGACGTTGGCAAATAAACATTAGAGCAGTTATCAGTTATTCAATTCAATTCAAAAGACCTTTATTCAAATTTCATAAAATCCATAAAAGTACACACATAAGAACAATTCATTATCACAAAATTTCAAAGTACAATTTCATAATTATTAAAAACCAATACAGCTGTCATTCAGGGATTTTCCATCATTTTACATACACGTGTTACAAGTCTCAAGAAAGTGCTGGTGCGAAAAATTAGTTCATCCCTATCCAGGGAGAATAACATTAAACGAGACTCCCCCAATGAAAGGGGTCTTTGTTTCCTAAAATAAGGTGTTAAAAACCAATTAATATATTTTAAGTAAAATTTACAGAAGAATCGGAAGTGCAAGTCATTCTGTGTACTAATACCATCACACGGGCAAGGATTATATTCTGTTGAGTGGTGGTAACCCAACGGAAAACTCAATAAAAATTTCACAGAACCTGCTCTTAGGCGGAATAACAAGGGCCTTTCCCAATTAGACATAGGGAGGGTAAGGTAAAGTGGGAATAGTTCTCCATATATCTAGCAATGGTAGGTTTGGAAATTTCCCTTTCCATTCTCTCTGTGTCAAAAAGTGCATATAGTGCTTGTTTAACCTTGTCTTTAGGTTCGATTCTGGATGGGTCGGAGAAAAGATCGCCTCTATTCACGGCACACAATGTTTTTTGGGCTCCAGCGAGCCAGGGGATTAATAAGCCGTGATCACATTTGAGGCAGTCTTTAATTATGTCTTGTGTTAAGGTGGCTGAATTGTTCCTCCAAATCCTCAACCAGAATAAAGTTGGTCTAGATCTAATAAAATCACAGACATAGGGGAGGTTTAGCTCTTTATGGCAAATAAATTCAGAGGATGAGATTGAGGCGCCCAGTAATTTCCTGCGAAAACGACTCTTCGCGCTGAATACCGGGACTTTTTCCCGAACCCCAAACCTCAGCCCCATAAGTAGTAACGGGAATGCACTGTAATCTAAAAAAATTTTAAATGGCTCTAGTAGCACCTAATTTCTTTGGGCGTGAGAAGCTCAATATTGAATTGGTGGCTTTCGAGAACTTGCCCATGGCGTGGGCAAGATACCCACTCCATGAGCCGTTCGCAGCGAAAACAAACCCTAAATATGGAAAAGAATTTACAGAGTCTAATTTATATGACCCTATATGTATGGTATTGAGCTTCCGTTTCCCAGGCCCACATGACATGATAAAAGATTTTTTTAAATTTACACGCAGATCTAGGCCCTCCATGTGGTGGACAAAAGTTTCCACAAGCAAACGGAGGGCATTTGGAGTGCGGCCCATAAGGACCGCATCGTCTGCGTATAGTAAAAGTGGCAAAGGATGCCCCTGAATAATTGGCACATCTTTAGTCACTTGTTTTAAAGCTTTTGCTATACCATTAATATAGATGATGAACAACAGGGGTGCTAAAACGCACCCCTGTCTGACCCCCCTACCAATCTTTATGGCTCCGGAAACTTCACCACCCATCCCAATCCTGACTTGTGCTTTAAGGTCGGTATGAAGGTAAGCCAGGAAATGTACGAGGGCCTCGTCCAGACCATAGTTAAGAAGCATGGTCCACAATTTAGATCTATTGACTAAATCAAAAGCAGATGAGAGATCCATAAAAGCAAGGTAAATGGGAGACGATCGAGCAACTTTATACTTGTCAATTGTCAGTTTTAAATTCAAACATTGCTCGACCGTGCCCACCCTGCTCCTGAATCCCATCTGACACGGGTCCAGTAAATCTGAATCTTCAGTCCACTCTACCACCCTGTTATAAATAACTCACCCGAGTATTTTTAGAGTATTATCCAAGAGCGAGATTGGGCGGTAGTTAGCTGGGTCTGATCCGTCACCCTTTTTGTAAATTGGAACTATGATACTGGAGGTCCACGTCTTAGGAATGGGCGCTTTTGACAGGCTATTAAAAACATTGAGAAGAATTGGTGCCCATAAGTCCGGACTATGCTTTATGACATCTATAGGAATCCATCTGGGCCTGGGGCCTTGTTGCCAACGCTCTCTCTAATGGCTGCTTCTACCTCATGAAGATCAATCTGCAAATTGCGCAGCTGTCCCAAATCTGAGGTAATTACATCCTCGGTCGGGGCAGCATATATTTTAGAAAAATGGGCCTCCCAGGTGCTGCTGATTATATTACAGCTAGTTGAGGATAAATGTTTGCCCAAATCGCGCATTTTCCCAACGGCAGACCAAAATGGGCCACTGCTCTTCTGGTTGGCACTTGCAACCAACAATTCCCACTGTTCCATCAATAGTGCAGCCTTCCTTTCAGCTATTTTTAGTTTATAATGTTTCCTAGCTGACTGTAACTCTGCTGGGTTCCTTGGCTTGGTGATTAGTGCCCTGCGTAATTCCCTATTTGCTGTAAAACAAGCAGAGTCAAACCACCTTGGGTCTTTCCCTTTTGTAGGTAGTGGAACTGACAAGAAGTTTATTACCAAGCACAGTTTACCAAAGTCCGTGATTATTCTATGACAATTCCCGTCAAGTAATAAACAGGAATTAATTAACCCCTTGAGTGCCCATGACGAGATGGTCTCGTCATGGGCCGCGGTTGCGCTGTGCCCATGACGAGACTATCTCGTCATGAACCCCGCCCGCTAATTCAACGCCCGGCACAGGACGGGGGAAAGGGCGGGGCACACAAGGAGTTAATTCAAAGTGATCATTTTTTACACTATCGAGTATGGCTCCACAGTCAATTCCCCTCCATTTTAAACGGAGGCCATCACCAGATGGTATAATATCTCTAGCACCGTTTAGATTAACATATACCGGACTGGGGCCTAAATGTAAAATAATTGTAAGGGGATTATGGTCTCCAAATAGTGTCTCTACCACTTTAGAATCTATTACACGGTTTGTTAAATAGGGGGATGTAAAAATAAAATCAATGGTTGAACTGGAGTCTCTCCCTCTAAACGTGGTGGCGCAAGCCATCCTAGAGGTTTGGCTTGCTTCCATGGCATTGCTAAGAATATGTTCACTTAGCATATTAGCTAATTCAATACCCCTTCGTTCAGCATGATCCAAGTGATTGTTGTCCTCATGCCGGTACTTTATGATTTTCGCATTAAAATCTCCCCCGATAATAATCCCTGACTTCTCTTCTAGACCTATATTTGTTTCAAGGTGCAGTAAAGTGTTGGAAAGTGCTGTATAGTTCCTATTCGGTACAGAATAAAAATCATTATTATAAAAATTAATTAAATAAATCTTAGTCTTTCGCTTATATTCAAGAACCTGGATATTTGGGTTCCCTTCTGACAAATCCTTAATAGTACCACCCGCCAATATCCTGATTCCAAAAAGTCCTCCCACTGCACGACCAAAAGCGGGCTTGGATGCAATCACACTAAAGCAATGGTAGCCCTCTAAGTGCAGATTCCCCACAGCCCATGTCTCTTGGAACATAATAATGTCTTTGCCATCCAATAGCTGGACCCATTGAGGGTCAGACAGTCTTGGTTCTAAGCCGGCGACGTTCCAGCTAAGGATTGATAAACCACTAGGGGAACCTAAAGACTTATCCCTTGCGCTCTGGGTTGGATTAGCAGGGTTGTTGTGTCCTCGCATATAACTGAGGGTAGAGCAATAACATCCTGTGCTACCATTGGCTGGGTAGTATTTGTATTAAGTGTGGATGTTCCCCATTGGCATCAACTACCTCTACACATTCAGTATTGCTTACACTATTCCCCAGTCAATCCTGATCTTCTAGGTTTGAGAAGGCGTATTCAAACCGGTTGTAAATTGGGATGTTATACATGTACCTCAACTCATTCTGGGTCATGTTAAAGTTTTGGTTAATCCCTACATGGGGCCTCTCCTTTGGGGTGTGCTGGGGCGCAATGGGAAAAAATGGGTGGCCAGTCCTAAAATTAGTATTTTAATCCTGGTGGTACAGTCGACTATTATTTCTAATATTAAAATTTGAGTCCGATCGATATCCTAAAGAATTAATCCCAAGATTAAGATTAGAGTCTATTAGGTGCCTGTAGAAGTATCCCAGAGGGAGGAGAGTGGTATTATATTCCCATGGTGAGGGCTGTGGGGCTTTTGCAAGCGTGGATTGTGCCCATTGTGGGGACCTAAAATGTATAATTATACAGTCCCCCTCAAACTTTTTTCTCAACGGGCCCACCCAGCCCACTCTTTGGGTATGAATGATCTCCCCTGCACCTTCCATCGGAAAGTGGCAATATCTAGATAGCCAGTGGAGGGTTCTATTTTTAAGAGTTGTAACATTTTCCTCTTGGTCCTTCCTTAATTTAGGCACATTAACTAGAACCAATACATAGGCTCCACACTCTGGGGGTAGGCTGATACGAGCCGGGATCTGTCTCGTATTAATTGATATAGGTTTATCCAGCTTAGCTAAAGGGGAAGTTGGACAGTTTCGGTCATCTGTATTATCTTGTCTAAAATGTGCCTTTTTACTTTTAGGAACAATTTGTTCCGTACCTTCAAGGATGGCAGCCTTGGTTGATTTCGATTAGAGTACCCATTTGGCTGAGGATTCCGCATTTGATGGATTTTTGCTTGTACTTGGTTTTGGTGAAGGCAAGGGGGCGTTAGTATGGGCTTTGTTATTTGTATTAGCCACAATTGTTTGGGGTTTGTCTACAATAGTTACCCCCAGATTTGGTGTAAATGATTGATTACGCCCTGTACCCAATTTTATTACATGATCATCTAATGCTCTCAGCCTCTTTTCTATATTCAGGACTTGTTGATTTATTGGCCCTAAAAGGGAAGTTATCAATGTCTTCAATCTCCCCCCAAATCCCTCATTCCCTGACACTGTGTTAGCTTCTATAATTGGGGAGTCCATCTCGCCAAGTTGACCATCCCCCTTATCCTTATTTTGCTCTACGGGGCAACAGTCCTCCGTGATTGGATATACCCATCCTTGTGTTTATTCGGTGCTGGCTCTATGCGTTTTCGTTTGCTCTTGGCTTTTTGCCTCTTAGCTTTCTGCCCCCTGGTTTGCATCGATACACTGGTGCTTTTATCCCCGTCTATGGCCAGTACATCAAAGTCGGGATGTGATCCTATCCCCCTCTGAATGTGTCTGGTTGTTAACTGGGGATGACAAAAAGTCAGAGTCCCTATTCATGCTTGGCCTTAACATGGTGGGAGTCGACGAAAGCCTGATGTCCATAGACAAATGTCCATGAGGAGCTGTATCTACAATTATACAGTTCTCGTTATTGTCTGCACCCGGGAGCCCCGCATAAGATGTGGCAAGCAGGGACACCAATGAGTTTTCTTGGTGCATAAATAGGGGCAGACTTGGTGGAAGCGATAGGTGCCTTTCAGTGTTCTGAATAGCCGTGGCGACAACGCCGATAGTCTTCTGTAACATTTTGTCTATGGCTGTCAGGCTAGGCAGTGGGGTGGTAGGAGTTGATACAGGTAATTTCTGCTTACCATTTCTTCTGGGCGCGGCTGGTATCCTTTTCCCCATTATAAGTGATTAAGCAGATGGGCGAAGCAGCTAATCAGTAGTATCTTGAGGGCACCTGCACACCGGCGACGTTGGAGGGGGGGCCCAGCCCTGCCTCCTCCTGGCGATGACGGGCAAGGACGGGCCCGCCCTTGGCCCGGGCTTTGCCCGGGCGCTGCCCGCGCGCGTCCCGCGCTGCGGGAGGCTGCTGGAGAGTTTATGCGCCTGCGGGCGCTCTTGGCCACGTCACTGCGGCGACCGGCTGGGGCGTCTGGGAAATAGAGTTTTTGTTGCCCGTTGCCCTCACGGCGGCGATAGAACAACCTGGCGTCACTCCCCCTGCCTCCGATGTTGTGAATTCGAAGGTAAGTTCCCGCGCTGCGGGAGGCTGCTGGAGAGTTTATGCGCCTGCAGGCGCTCTTGGCCGCGTTACTGCGGCGACCGGCTGGGGCGTCTGGAAAATAGAGTTTTTGTTGGCCGTTGCCCTCACGGCAGTGATAGAACAACCTGGCGTCACTCCCCCTGCCTCCGATGTTGTGAAATCGAAGGTAAGTTCCCGCGCTGCGGGAGGCTGCTTGAGAGTTTATGCGCCTGCGGGCGCTCTTGGCCGCGCCACTGCGGCGACCGGCTGGGGCGTCTGGGAAATAGAGTTTTTGTTGGCCGATGCCCTCACGGCGGCGATAGAACAACCTGGCGTCACTCCCCCTGCCTCCGGTGTTGTGAATTCGAAGGTAAGTTCCCGCGCTGCGGGAAGCTGCTGGAGAGTTTATGCTCCTGCGGATGCTCTTGGCCGCGTCACTGCGGCGACCGGCTGGGGCGTCTGGGAAATAGAGTTTTTGTTGGCCGTTGCCCTCACGGCGGCGATAGAACAACCTGACGTCACTCCCCCTGCCTCCGGTGTTGTGAATTCGAAGGTTATCAGTTATTTGAAGTAGTATGAGTAGTAAAATGTTTAATTCTTAAAAAGTGATTGAATATAAAATCTACATTACATATAAAAATACAATTATTTAAAAATATGCATATCATTATAACCTATAAAGTGCTGGTGCAATCAACATAGTAACCATCACATTACGTTGCTAGAGCAACAATACAATACTGAGGCTACACAGTTGATTAACCAGTATCAACCACAATATGTCTGAATGTTCCTTGTTCTCCATGCTCGTCATTCAGCGCTTTTTAACAAACAAGACTTTTCACCAAAACAAGGACAAGCTGTAAAACCCCTTCAAGAGATGATCCATAGGTTCTTTGATCAATGAAAGATTGCGAGTGCTTTTCTTTATGCAAATTCAAAAACCGTAAAGCGCTGCTCGTGGTGGACCAGAAGCGATGTTAATCGTCCAAGGATTTTGATGTTTCACAAATGAGCTTTCTCAACAAATCAATACATCCAATATGACAAAGCACATGAGGCGCCACAAAAAAGGCAAATAATATTTTAGTGTCAAACCATGAAAGCCTATTAAAGGTTAATAGAAGGCAAAATTAGATTAGCAGCAATTTATACTCAGAATGCATATGCTTCTTTTATTAGGAAACCAAATGAGATCAAATCTTAGGAAGCAGAGGGTGAACAATCACGGGGGTCACCTTAAAGAGAAGGACAAAGGAACAGTCAGTCCTCCCTCTAAGAGAGCACTCTAAAATCTACTGTTCTGCTCTATTCTCCTCTAAAGACACACATTCACTAACATTTTACCCAACTACACGCAAATCTCAAAATACTGCCCAATCAGGTTTAAGTAAAATGATTCAATTGTATTCTAGAGAGGTTCTCAAGATTTCTCACAATACAAGCTTCTCTTTGTGGCCTTCAAACGTACATGATCAGTAACAAGATAAGACACATGGACTAGTTTGCACACTGCAGATGCCGCCTGAATGTGCTATTCATTGAAACAGCATTCCATGATAACTACAAAGAAAATAACTTTCTTCTCAAGGGAAAGAAAGAAAAAGAACATTGCACTCAACAATATAAGAACTCCAGCTTGCCTAGAAATAAAATGTCCACATGCCACAAAGCAAACATGGCAACCAACATCAACTCATTTTGAAACTCAGGCCTACATTGGCTATAGTAAAACTAAACCTGAATAACATAATTTATCGGATGTATGATGTTACAACGCAAGTGTTTACAACGCGTGCCGTTACATCGCATTCGTTACAACGAACGGATGTAACCACGCTATGCCATTACAACGCAAGTCTTTACCTCGACTTGCACTAGATGGCGTGCTAACATTAGAAAAGTGTAATTTACTATTCCAACTCCAGTCCACTTAACAGTAGGGAAGGTGTTGGGATAGTAAACTACACTATTTGTAATGTTAGCACGCCATCTAGCGCAAGTCGATGTAAAGACTTGCGTTGTAATGGCATAGCGTGGTTACATCGCGTTCGTTGTAACGAATGCGATGTAACGGCACGCGTTGTACTAACCGCGTTGTAAAGGTTGTTCCCCTAATTTATCTCTACCTTAGCATTGGCGCAACTACGCATTATTGTTATGTTAAGGCAAAACATTTGAGGGCAGATTTACTAACATTTCACAAAACGCAGCGTACCCTTGCTGCTCTTCGTTATGTGAGAGGGAGACATCAGAAATGTGCCATACTCACAAAGATATGGTGCATTTCTGCAGCCTCCTCGTGCTGGGGCACTCTGTGCTGCCTACCGCCAACGCAGGCACCCATGAACTTTATTGCAATGGTTCCTGCATTACCAGCAGGATTGCTTTGGAGGAGGAAGGGACACAACAATCCTTAAAGGCATTTTCCTTTTTCTATGTGTGATGCGGAATTCATCACACATAGAAAACGAAAGAATACAGATATTTCTCCCTGTTATGCCTGGCTCTGGGAGGCGTTCCATTTCGACGCATTCCCCGGTTTACAACTCTTTCTAAATCTTGGAATGCTCCAAAATCCATGGGTGGATGAGTGGGAACACTCATACTTTAACAATGGAACGCCTCCCTACCGCAAGGTAATGCAAGGTAGCAAAATATGCTGGCTTGTGTGCCTAAGATTTACGAAACCTCATAGAGCCAGGCAAGGTGGCTTTTGTTTGGCTTAGTAAATCCTAGTTAAGGGCATGCATTGGCTCATGCTTAGCATGACTCAAGGGCAACGTGAGCCTTTAGTAAACCTGGTCCAAAATATACAACATTTTTACCAACATGAATATCTGCATTGTATAGACCACTGGATAATGCTTTTTGAATCCACAAAACATGCAGGAGAAGCAGAAGCATTGCATTTTCTCACTCACAGCAGCTCTGGAGGTGAAAAGACTGGTGAACGCGTACTGGCCCTTAAAATGTTGTGATCTTTCATCACAAATTCTGCATTTTAGGGAAAGAAATCAACAAGTTATTATATATATAGTATATGTTTTTAAGCAAACATTCTGCCCCAATTCAATCTGTGAGCTCACCCTTATTTCAGTCAAGCAATTTTCAAGGAGTGCCACAAATGTGGTCAAGGCTGTAAGTAAAACACACATTCTATTACAAGCTATTGGATTTTATGGTCTTAAAGAGGTGTTCACACCCAGGTGCATTGTCTCAGACCGGGTTTGCATAGGTAGAAGATTACAATATCCAGGCAAAAAAAGCATCTCAAAAAGTAAAATTACATTTCAGTATCAACAAAATCCTGTGTACACAATGTTATAGTGAGAAAGACAAAGTTATAAGACTGTACAGGACTGTACATTATATGTCAAAGCGAATCGCATTTTTAGTGGCACAATGTTATGTGTGATGGTTATTCATAATCCATGCCGTTTAAAATAATAAATCAAAGGTCTGCAGGGCCATCAGTCTTCAGATTGCCTATAGCAATAATGATTATTCTAAGCAATATCACTGGGTACATCTCTAGTAAGGCTGTTGAAGCAAAACATAATGGATATGTTTTTCAATTTAGATGTATTGGACATGTTTGCCAATTTATGTCACAGACCAGGGAGAGGTTTGCTAAAAGCAATAGATGACGAGGTGGTATGTGGAGCTAAGGGAACGAACACACACCTCTTCAGCATCGACCAGTACATGTGCTTCCATGACCAAAAGGCTCATAAAGGTATTTCTAATATTGGCCCCTGACATTAGTGCATTAAAAGTGCTCTTATTAAGTCACAGAGCGTGTGGGTTCAGTGGTGAAGTTTAAGCACACATTTGGAAGGGCGAAGTGTACATTGCAAGTTCAGTAGCGCTTATGAAATAATTGCAAAGGATAATAATTTGCAAATGGAGCCACCAATCCTCAGTGTGTATAGAGTCGGGTTATCTTGGCAGATGGTGTATAGTTGACTTATGTAACTACTCTTATAAGAAGTGGTACACCAAGACACATAGTAAAAATGTCTATATAGAGTTGGGGCCACACATTAGTGATAAAGGTACATAGTATCATTTTCAGTGAGCTGCAGTAATCATGACTGTGGGACTCAATAGCATGCAACCATGCATGCAACTATTAGACTAAGAATGCTGTAAGTATGCAATTAAAAACATATGCTATATCTTTTGTAGCACCCCTGGCTGTGTCCATGTAACTCCCGACCTAAAAAAATCCCCCATTGATAGAAAACGCTTATAAATGTTGTCTACATACTAGACAGGCACCCACCACAGTTCTAAAGGCTGAGATCGTTTTCCATGTGAGACTCCAAAAATTAGCTTGGGATCTTCGTGAAGGAGAAGCCGCTGTCTGATTAGAGCTACTGAGAGATGGAGACCTAGAGGTACAGATATAGCAAAGTGCTTTTAACTAACTCACATTAAGATGATAGTTTGTTGTAAAAGTAGATGATCCTAGGAACATGCATCAGTTTGTAGAAGACACCGAAGCAAGCTTGGAACACACTTGTTACTGATTGCATGCCCTTGAATAATTGCGCCTTACGTGACAGTCGTGAATTCAGCACCTGCTTAGTGTTTTTTAAAGATTTCACTTACAGACAGATTTAGCTGTCTGGTGAGAGCTTATGTCATTACATAGCACACAAAAGACATACAATTGATGGACGGAATGCAGAACAAATCAAAACATTCACCCCCAGTCAAGAGATCTGGGTTAAATCCATTATTCTTTTGCTCACCATGCCACCCAAGTTTGGTCCCAGCCATATGCAAATCAGCCTTGACCCTGTGCCTTATGGGAACAGTCCAGCCCGAACTGCCAAGGCAGGTCTTCGCTGGACTGGAAACAAGCATCCTAAGACCAGTTGCAGGCTAACAATCCTCATCAGCCAGGCTAGCTTGAATTCAGTGGCAAAGGGAGCAAGGGACCCACGTCTGGGCATACCCAGTGCACTTAGGGCAAGGAAGCAAAAGGCACACAATTGATGGATGGAATGCTGACAAAATCAAAATATTCCCCCCAGTCAAGAGATCTGGGTGAAATCCATCATTTATTTGCTCGCCATGCCAGTTTAGACCTGGCCATATGCAAATCAGTCTTGATCCTGTGCCTCAACCCCGAAACCAGTCCTAGGATTCTTGTTTCCAGTCCAGGGAGGACCTGGCCTGGCAGTTTGGGCTGGAATGTTCCCAATGCGCGCAGGGTCAAGACTGATTTGCATATGGCTGGGTTCAAACTGGATTGGCATGGGGAGCAAAAAAAACTATGTATTTAGGCCCAGATCTCTGTACTGGGTGAATGTATGGCATTGTTCTGCATTCTATCCATCAATTGTTCTTTTTGCATTTGTGACCCAGAGTGGGACGGGTATGCTAACACGTGGGTCCCGTGCTCTCCATGCCACTGGAGTCAAGCTATCCTGGCTGATGAGAGGTGAAACCCCGAAGCCGGTCCTAGGATGCTTGTTTCCAGTCCAGGGAGGACCTAGCCTGGCCGTTCGGGCTGGACTGTTCCCAATGGGCGCAGGTTCCAGACTATTTTGCATTTGGCTGGGTTCAAACTGGAATGGCATGGGGAGCAAAAAAACGATGGATTTAGGCCCAGATCTTTGTACTGGGGTGAATGTATGACATTGTTCTGCATTCTATCCATCAATTGTTCTTTTTGCATTACATAGCACACATCACATATCGAACACCACACAACATACAAATACATACATCTCCTTTCAAGACATTGACTAAAGTGGTTCAGCTGGCTTTGAGCAGTGACTTTAGGGGTTGTCCATCAGCTTTGGTATCTGCCTACGGCAGTTAGTAAATGTAAAAGAAGATAGTTCTTCAAACATATACATTTACGACTCTGGGTAGTTCACAAGTTTATGTGGAGAGCAGCTCCTGTATAGAGCATCCTCAACACCAGCGACACTCTGAATTTGCTCCTGTCAAATGTCTGCTTTTCTATCAGTATCTTTAAGCATAGGATTAGCACAATGCCATCCACGCTGAGATTGAAAGTGACAAAGTCTTTCATCATCTCTACTGCACAGGTTTTGAGCATAGGATTAGCATAGTGCTATCCATGCCGAGCTGTAAAATGACAAAATCCTTTTACCACTCCAGGCACGGTATTACAGCTTTAAAGCCAACCTGAAATGAATAAAAGCATCCCTTGACACGTGTTTTGCTATCATTACAGCTCTTCAGAGAGGTTTAGCTTTGTCCAGACACAAGGGAGCACCCAGTATAAGTCAAAAGAATACTCTTTAAGGCATAGAGTGATGCATAAATTATGCAAAAAAGAAGCACTGAACTCTGGGTAGAAAGCCCACTTGACAATAGGGTTTTTTTTTTTTTTGTAAAAGAGGCGTAGGGGCTGCCCACAATGGGCTTGCCCATTCCCCATCTCCACATAAATGGGGACGAAAGTCTTTCTGCCTCCTCTAGGGGGTAGGTGAGGTAATAGCCCTGTACCTGCCCCCTAATTATGATAGCTGTTTGAAAGCAATATACAGTTACATCTGCTGAACCTTTCTGGATGTGGGTATATATAGGACTTGTAGGTTCACCAAGAACCCGACGAACCCAGAGCCAATAACTGAGCAGTGTCTTGCAATGGTTTTTTATTATGTACCGGGTATATGGCAATTAATTTGGGAAAATATACATGGAAAAATCAGTATGAAAGACACCTATGTATTTCTGAAATTGGAACAAAATATATAGTTTAGAAACAGTAGATATTTGCAATTTCCGAAATTGTGAGCACCCATACTAGCATGAGAATTATAAGTCATTTTTCACTGGAAAAATGTGATGTGTCCACGTTGCTTTTTGGTCCGTTTCCTCACGCGGGCACAAGGCCTATCCACACGAGTGAAGTACCATTTTTATCGAGAGACTTGGGGGAATGCTGGGTGGGTGGAAGTTTGAGGCTCCCTGCAGATTCCAGAACTTTCCATCACAGAGATGTGGGGGAAATGTGTTTTTTTTTTACAAAGTTTGAGATTTGCAAGGGATTCTGGGTAACAGAACATGATGAGAGCCACACATCTCACTGCATCCTGGATTCCCCTGTGTGTCTAGGTTTAAAAAATGTACAGGTTTGCTAGGTTTCCCTAGGTGCCATCTGAGCTAGGGTCCGAAATCCACAGCTAGGCACATTGCACAAAAAGGGTATATTTTCACTAGAAAAAATGTGATGCATTCATGTTGCGTTTTGGGCCGTTTTCTGTCGCAGGCACAAGGCCTACCCACACAAGTGAGGTACCATCTTTATTGGGAGACCTGGGCGAATGCTGGGTGTGTGAAAGTTTGTTGCTTCCAGCAGATTCCAGAACTTTTCATCACAAATAGTTTAGGAAAATGTGTTTTTTGACAAAGTTTCAGGTTTGCAAGGCATTCTGGGTAACAGAACCTGGTGGGAGGCCCACAAGCTGCCCCATCCTGGATTCCCCCGGGTCTCTAGTTTTAAAAAATGTACAGGTTTTCTAGGTTTCGCTAGATGCTGGCTGAGTTAGGGTCCAAAATCCACAGCTAGGCACATTGCAAAAAAGTGGTCAGTTTTCACTGGAAAAATGTGATGCGTCCATGTTGCATCTTGTGCCGTTTCCTGGCATGGGCACAAGGCCTACCCACACAAGTGAGGTACTATTTTCATCAGGAGACTTAGGGGAATGGTAAAACAAGTGTTATTACCGATTGACTTTCTATGTATTTCTGCCTTCCAAATGTAAGACAATGTGTAAGAAAGAAGTAATTTTCAAGATTGTCCTGTAGTTGACATGCTAGTATGGGTCCCCACAATTTCAGCGACGTGCAAATAACCACTACCTCTAAACTCTATGGGCCCGATTCACAGAATTAACTTAAGACTAAATCCTAAACTTACTACTTTGTGGTATTCACAGACTGCACTTACTACTTTTGGTATTCACAGAATGGATTTACTACTACTAACTTTACGTCCGCACTTGGGCCGGAAATTCCGGCCCGGAGGCAGAGCTTCTGGCCCAGAGGCGGGGCTTCCGGGCCAGAGGCGGAGCCGGCCCAGAGGTGGAGATTTCAGCCATGGCTAAATCTCCACCACTGGCCGGAATCCCCACCTCCGAGCCGGAAGCTCCGCCTCCGGTCCGGAAGCCCTGCCTCCGGGCCAGAAGCTCCGCCTCCGGGCCGGAATTTCCGGCCCGAGTGCGGACGTGAAGTTAGTAGTCGTAAATACATTCTGTGAATACCAAAAGTAGTAAGTGCAGTCTGTGAATACCAAAAGTAGTAAGTGCATTCTGTGAATACCACAAAGTAGTAAGTTTAGGATTTAGTCTTAAGTTAATTCTGTGAATCGGGCCCCCAATTTTGTTCCCACTTCGTAAGTACATAGGTTTCCTTGATACCTATTTTTTACTCTTTACATTTTACCAAATGAATTGCTAGATACCCAGTACACAATGAAACACCATGAAAGTAAATATAAAGTAAATATTGAAATTGAGTTGCAAAACCCCCCGGCTCTTTAGGCCAACATTTTCACTTTTTAAATCAATATATCTTTATGTCCGCTGGACCATTCCGGTTACAGGTATAAATAGGACACACAAGTCCTATTTATACCTGTAACCGGAATGGTCCAGCGGACATAAAGATATATTGATTTAAAAAGTGAAAATGTTGGCCTAAAGAGCCGGGGGGTTTTGCAACTCAATTTCAATATTTACTTTATTTCAACTGTTAGTTTCTATAGGAAAACTTTGAAGGATCTACACAATTGACCCCCTGCTGAATTCAGAATTGTGCCTACTTTAACGAAATGTATAGCTTTGCAGGTTCCATTATTTCTTTCATACCCATTTCTATCACTAACTGGAAGGAGGTTGAAAGCAAAAAAATAGGAAAAATAGGCTACGTCACAGTAAAATGCCAAAACTGTGTAGAAGATTTTGGTTTGCTGATAAAAGTCTGCCTGTTCCTGAAAGCTGGGAAGATGGTGATTTCAGCACCACAAACTATTTGTTGGTAGCATTTGCAGGGAAAAGAACAGACATTTTAATCTGCAGCACTTTACTCCAGTTTAAAAAAAATATGTAGCTATATTTTGGCTTATTTCTCGGTACCCCCCAGGGGAATCCACAAACCCTTAGTACCATTAGAATACTCAGGATGTTGGAAGAAGAGGACACAATTTTGGTGTGGATACCTTATGTGGACAAAATGTTACAGGGGCCTAAGTGCGAACTACCCCAAATAGCCAAAAAAATGGCTTAACACAGGAGTGGGGAAAGGCCTAGCAGTGAAGAGGTTAAATTACGCTTCTTTTTGTATTACTAATGAGTGTTACTGTTTCGAACTTATGTAATCTGACGAGCTATGTGAATCTGTATCAGTGTGTTGAGTGGGTGTCTTAGTGGCTGTATGGGTGTGTGAGTAGCTATATGGATCTGCCACTGGTTGTGTGAGTGGCTGTATGGGTCTGTGAATGGGTTCATGAGTGGTTGCATGGATGTGTGAGTGATTGTATGGGTGTGTGAGTAGCTGCCTGAGTAGATGTGTGGGTGTGTGAGTGGTTGTATGGGTCTGTGAGTGGTTGTATGGGTGTGTGAGGGGTGTGTGTATGGTTGTAGGTAATATATTTGTATGCGGTCGCCACTGGGTAGTTTTAGTTAGGATCGTGTTTCCATATGACATTCATTTTTGTGTTGCTAATAACTTGGATGAAAAACTTTCCAATCAAAGGCTTTTTTGCCTAGTTTGGGCATGAAAAATTTCAGGGTAATTCATCAAGCGTAGGCTAAGAAAAATACAGCTATAGCCTAAACCGCTGAACAAATGTGCAATAAATTTGACAAAAAGCTAGATCTTGGTCCAGAAAGAGTACTTTTTGTATTTTGGAGTAAATCCGGTAAGTAGTTTTTGAACATTTAATGTTCCAAAACTTTGTATATCTAGGGATGCCGAGTCCCCAAAGATCTCAAGCTCAGATCTGATTGGCTGCCACCACCACTACCAGGAAGTGATTGTAGTCATCTTAGGACTTGGGACTCAGTACTGAGTCATAAAAAAAGTGAAAAAAACAGGGGCAGGTTACGGATACCCTGACCCCCTAGCCCTGTAGGTGGATCCAAAATGATTTGTTTTAACTTTTCCGTGAATTTACAGAGGATCCACAAAACCATGGCACAATTATAAATAAAAAATAAGCATGAGCTCCTGTGTCAGCTTTTGAAAAAACCCTCATGGCAGGCCAGGGCCTCAGGGGAAAGAGTGGTTTATTTTTGGAGTGGAGGGGGGCTCGTATGACCCCCCTCCCCAGGCCGATTTTGGGATTGGGTCCCCAGGGCCTAATAAGGCTCAGGGAGGGTGGGCCACGTTCACTCCGGTCCCTTAATAAAAAAAGGGACCTGAGGGATGGGGTCCCCTAGGTTAAATGAGGCTAAGGGAGAGGGGCTTCGCATCCCCCCTTTAAAAGTAAGTAACTCCCTGGAGGATGGGGTCCCCAGGGCCATAATAGGTTTGGGGAGTAGGACCACATGGCCCCCCATCCCTTAAAAAAAAGAAAATACATGGACAATGGGGTCCCATTGGCCAGGCCCTATGGCCAACCCCCCACTGTGCACTGCCAAAGGCTGTGCGCAACATGGTGTTGGCTGCATGCGGCAGGGTGGCTGCATGCGGCGAGGTGGCTGCATGGAAGGCCCTACAGCTGAACCCCAGCAGCGCTCAGCCAAAGGCCGTGCGTGGCAGTGGGTTGGATTTACACATGGTAATTAAATATTACTTTACACAATAAAAACTAGAAATGAACCTATAAAGTAATGTTATAGCTAGGTGGAATGTTCAGTGACAATTCAAAATGTTATACTCTAAAAACCACAGAAATTCACCCGTTATATATCTCAAGTAACTATAACTTGTGCTCTAACAAAACTATAACTTGCTCCCTTGCCATGCACTGCTAATTACCCCACATATTACATCACTCATGACTTCTTTTATGACATCAGTGATATCACTGCAACATTTGCAATTTCATTTTTGATGAGAAAACTGTGCATGGCGGGAGCGCGAGTTATAGTTACGCTAGAGCACGAGTTATAGTTAGTTGAGATAACTATAACTGGTTAAGTACTATGGCTTTTAGAGTTTAATATGTTACATCGTTCCTGAATATTTCACCTAACTATAATGCAACTTTAACCTTTGGGGTTTTCAGTGTTTTAAGATGGAAGCCCCAATGCAAACAAGCACAGGTAAGACAAACAGATCAGCATTCACCTGCCAAAGGTGAGACCAATTGGTTTTGCAAATGTTTGCTAAGTATAGACTTTGGGAAACACAGATAAAGGTGCAGGTCCTGCTCCGAGGAGCTAGTAAGAAATACGGATGAGTAGGACCAGGGAGTACAGGAGATATCTACATAGGTAGAAGCTACCAGCAGTGAAAATCACTACAGTGGAAGAGAATCCCAGAAGACCCATACTTTCCAGGTATTTTTTCAAAGAGGACAGTACGAAAAGCTGACACCAACATAGACCAACCCAGCTGGTTTTAGTCTGGCCTAGAGTGCCCTCCTGGACCTGCAGGGGCTTTGCCTTTGTATCCAGGCTATCTTTCTGAAGGCAGCACTAGATACACTGCTTGATTAAAAGTTGGCTGCTAATGGAAAATGTCAAGATTTCTAAAAGTACTCACTCTGGATGAGAATCAACTTTCACCATTTTTTCATTTTTCCACATTTTACAAATTGCATTTGAAGCCTTCTGGCCTTTGCAAGGAGAAAGTCAAATATAAATAAAACAAATCTCTTAAAAGACCAAATGAAAAACGTGAGCACAGTGGGTGAGATGATCTTCCTCCTATGTTTGAGCTATGAAAATAGGAGTCACATTTCTGAGCATCTGTGAATTCAGAGACATGAAGGCACTTCGATTCATAGTAAAGACCTGTGTTAGGTCCAACGTCTCCTTATTTCATTAAGGATAAGAGGAATCAGCGGGTGGTCAGGTAGGGAAAGGCAAGATGAATAATGCAGAGCCATATCATGTGAAAATATGTTAGTCTCTTTAAAATTAAAAAAGATATTTCTTTAACATGTAGAAGCATTTCAATTTAATACATAATATTATATTGGAAGGTGCTCCAATATGGATTAACGAAGAAAAAGGAGGGCCTATAAAATGCAATATTTGCCTAGGATCACATTATTTGGTCAAACAGGGAAGCCAGTATTGGTCCCAGGTTTCTGACTTCACATTATGCAATTTACCCTCTAAATGGAAAACTCCTCTCCTTTTTAATCACCAAAGGTTTATGCTTTGTTTTTAATTCATGGTGCATGGTGGTAGAGAGTGGTGGACGCCAACAGCCACATTAAAGCTTGACTTGTTTTGTGCTCGATAGTCCAAGAGGACTTCGAGCTGGGCTAGAACCAGTCCTCTGGCCCAATCCTTAAGTGGCTCACCCCCTCTAATCATTGATCATACCTCAAATATTTTGATATTTTATTACAGGAATCTGGTTCTTAATTATCAGGATGTTTTTCATGAGAAAAACGGATGATGTGGCTGCTGAACAAGCCCTTCTTTCCATAGAAGTAAAAAGTTCTGGTACTCAGTGTCCCAGAGTAACTTTTAACTACTCAGAAGTGCGTTTAGACTCCCATAAAAACTATTTTATCCATGTAGAGAAGGGCTGGTACGCTCCAATTGAAAAAGTTGAGGTACCCAATACCTGACAGTACTTGCCTATATAAAGCTCAGGAGACCTGTACCAATCCGGAATCATAGATAGGGACAAAAGCTTTAAAAACAAGTAGTAGTAAAACCACTAGAACATTCTTTATTGTGGTAATACACAAACAATAGGAAAGTTCATATGAAGAAAACAAGTAGAAATAAACATTGATGGAAAGTCAGTATCAAAGGCACGGGGAAAGAAAATGGGGAAGGCAGACAGGAACAAGACACACACTAAAATAGCCAGTGAAGTGAAACAAAAAACAAAAAGCAAAAGTATATATTCTATATGTGATAAATAATTTAATATGTGAATATTAAGTGTACTTTTGAGATGTAAAATAGCCTGTCATACTCTGCAATGCAGGCACTTCACAGGAGAAATAATAATAAACCAAAAAAACAATTGTATGTGGAAAAAGTGTAATACTTATTTGGGTGGAGCAAAAAATCCACATGTAGTTCTAAGAATTGGTAACAATAGGTCAGCCGACAGCTGTGCTGACATACCAGAACTAAAAATGTCCAACAAATCTATTTTTTTCAGGCTTGTTTTTCAGAGAACTTAGAGGCATATCTACAAGCTCTTATCGCCATCACAACGTCACTTTGAGTGACGTTGTGGTGGCAATAGGGGCCTCACCTTATTAACAAGGCAGTGTTAAGCCACTTAAAGTGGTTTAACTCTGCCTTGTAAATAAGGCCCCCTTTCACGTTATGCTTAGTGTGAAAGGGGTGGGAAGTGGGTGTTTTGGTGGGCGTTCCACCGCAACATCCATTGTTTTTTATGCTGCCCCCTATTTACAAGGGCAGTGTAAATAGGAGGCAGCGCCAAAATGAAGACGAGGAAAAACCTGGTCTTAAGTTTGCAAAACAAGGAGAAATGCTTGTTTTCTCCTCCATTTTGCTTTTTCCATGTGTGCTGCACAATGCAGCACATACGGAAAAGCGAAACGCCTTGAATTGTTTATGTGTAGGAAGGTGTCCCTTCCTGCACATAAACAATCATTTAAAAAAATGACATTTTGTAACTTGCATGTTTGCTGCATGCAAGATCACACATAGAAGTGACAAAATGGCATATCGGGATTGTTTATTTGCAAGAAGGGACACCTTCCTGCACATAAACAATCCTACCCTGCACACAGGCACCCTGGCACTATAGTGCCAGATAGTGCCAGGGTGCCTGCGTTGGTGCTACACTGTTAAGTGTAGCGCAGGCGCAAGGGGAAATGCAACGCCACACCATGTCCTTGTAAACAAGGTGCAGCCTTGCGTTTCTGAAGTGGCGGAGTGACGCCTCACTCTGCCACATCCTTGTACATATGCCCCTTAGTGTTTCTCTTTGGGCCTTGGAAGTCACCGATATATTTGTCTAAAGCGCTTCAAACAGGTTAACAACTTTTTGCAGATATAATCAATTGAGCTGCATTGTACAAAACTCAGGGTTGCCTTTGCTGGATGCATATTTATTATGGAGAGCAATTTCCTGAGCATTCACCGTAAACTAGACACTATAAATCAACCTTTAGCATTCTCCTGAGACGGAAATTACAAAATTCTTAGTTTTTCTACGAATTCGTTTATTATTCATATGCTGTGCCAAGTGTTCTGAGAACAAATTATCTGATAAACCTAATGCTTTTTTAGAGTCATGTAGGCTTCTGAATGTTATAATCCGTCCCCATAATGTCAAGTCAACACACTGCCTTTCTAGAATGCCTAAAATGTTCACACTTTTAAATGTGGTCAATTCAGGCGAACAGTAAAACACATATTCGTCCAATCATACGAACAAAAGGCAGGGAAAAAAGAACTAGACCCATCAGGTAAGTCAATTTCTGTACGTAGAGACTACCTATTTGCAGATTGATTTAGAGCATGCCTTGAAGAGTAAAAAATAGCACTTTCAGGTGCAGATTTACAACTTCTGGTGCATCCCTGCAATTCAGCAGGGATGCGCCCAGAAAGAGGAGTCATGCAAAACTACCCGTGCGCCACCATGGATGCGCCGCATTTACAATGCGGTGTGCTGTGGCGCACGGATAGGCAGATACGTGACGTATCTGCTGGCGTAAGGTTGGCGCAGTGCGAGAGTCGTGTCGCGGGAGCGACGCAACTCTAGCACTGTTCCAACCTGGCCTATCTCCAACATGCTGCTTCACGCCTTACGCCTGCTTAAAGCAGGCGCACGTTTTTGACGCAGCCGCGTCGGAAAAGGGACTGAGTGAAATCTTGTAGATTTCACTGCGTCACTTTCCCCCGACAGAATGCCCACACTGCGACGGAACGCCCAAATGAAACCGGACGCAGGTTTCATGTGGTGCAGTGCTTTACAACGTGACGCGTCTGCCTAGATGCGTCACGTTGTAAATAAGTTGCAACGTGGCGCATGTTTTACGCCCCGCTGCGTCACAAAAGTGACGCAACGGCGGCGTAAAAGTGTCGCAAGGGACTTCTAAATCTGCCCCTCAGTTTCTAGAAGATTGCATAACATTACAACAGAAATGTATTTATAGTGCAGCCCAATCTAAGTGAAACATGCACATTAAAAGTAACCAACCTATGCTAAAGCTAAAGCACATCTGAAGTGATATAAAAATAAAAGCGGCATGCCAAACCATGGGAAAACGTCTGCTGAACCCTCACACACAAATATGAAGCTGCCACACTCACTCTATCGTGTATGTAACAGTTTTGTTTTCTGGACATGGAAACCTAAATCAGGCACAAACCCGCTGCCAACAGGAAGGCAGCAACGGCGACAGGAGGTGGGAGTCCTGCGCCACCGGAGGAGCTGGAGGAAATTGAGGCCAGTCATCAGTGTGGAGACGGTGCAAGGAGTTGGGAGTCCGGACACAGCTCGATAGGACCTGACAACAACAACAGGGTGAGGATCTAAAAGGGACTGGGGGAGATGGGAACAATGGCACATATGCACAACGATGTGTAGCACACTGCACAACCACAAATACCCAGGGACCTGTCCCCAATCCCCGTGGCACACTGCAGCACACACACATCAATGACAGCACATCCCATGACAATGTGGCACAAAGTGCAACACCGACACTGCAGAACAGGGGACACAACTGGGTACGCCCATGCGCAGTAACAGGCCAATCACATTGGACAGAGCAGGGAACTGTGAGATGCATATGTACGGGTACAACCTCACATCAGTCATGTAGTCCAATGTCCACTGTCCCAACTCAAATTGCCAGCACCACCCAAACAGTCATGATGTACATTGTCACACAGTCTGCATGTCCACAAGAACAATGCGCCAACATAAATGTCAACATGCATCTCCCCTTCACATTGAAGAGGGAAAAACAACACCTCCACCAGGTCACACCAGACAACCCATCAGTGATGCCGGAGATGACCACCATACCTTCAACACTGATGCCCTACAACAGCCTATGGACATTCCACGCAACTCACCACCAGGCCCAGGGCAAACAAGTCACTTAGAGGAGAACCCAGCCCCTGCAACAGACCACACAGCATGAAGCACTTGCAAGCACGGCTGGCACACAACACTTCACCGACCCACGCATGGCACACCAATGCCAGGTGTCCAAACGCCAAAAGGAGGTGGCCAAAAGGTGCGGGTGTGGTCCGAACCCATGGAAGGCGTAACAGAGTACATATGTGGGTGTCCATTACCCTTCGGAGACCACCTACACCCCACAAAGGAGACCCACACTGCCATAGAGACACAGGCAGATGCACATTCCTAGTACAGAACCACGCTCAGGGGCACGCACATATCAGTCACACACCCACGTTGGCTCTGCATATGATGGCACAGTCCACTTCCCTTATGAATTGAGTGGATGACAACAAAGCCACATATTCAAGCTCTAACCCGCTGCCTGTGGTGACATGTCTGTGTCCACTGTACACAGCACAATGTAATGTCGTACGGCCCAGGGCCCTCATGCATACACGACCACAGGGACACACGCAGATATTATATCAAACTGGTTACGGGCACGTGTGCCCGGCACCTTTATTGGCAGGGCCACAAGTACAGTGACACCTGTGCTGGATGTGTGTGGGGTGGGTGGAAGACAGCCCTCAGGGAGTTGTTGGTGCTGGCAACAAATACAACAGTAAAAACAATGACTACAGAAACAGACAACAGCATTTCAGGGACACCTGCGGAGCATCATGGAGGTAGCCTGAGCAAGGCCAGGGGGCACACAATGAGCAAACAGAAGTGTTCGTGAGTTGCAGTGCACTGAGTCTGGGGTACCAGAGCTGGGCGCACTCATGTGAAGAGAATGTCTAGGATTCTGTCCCTTCGGGTCCTACATGATGCAGCTGCAGTGGGGGGGTGTCGCACCTGCATCATCTACCTCATCGACGTCCCATTTCTCCCAGACCGCCAGAGGTGACATTGCTGCATGAACCCACTACAGTACATAACCAAGACAGTGATGGACGATGATTCGTGGTGCACTGACTCAGTGGCACCTGCAGTGCTGAGCAGGTGATCAGGCAGAAGATGGCATCCACGACATGTGGAGGCAACTCCGTCAGCCTGCCAATACGACCATTTCAACACAGGCATTCTGCGGTTGGCGTCGGTCCTGGCGGTGGTGGCGTGTGCCTCATGCGGTGATGCGACGTCCAGGCCAGTCTGGACTCGATTTGATGTGTGAGCCCTGGTGGGCCGCAGTTGAGGCCGGAGGCTCCGAACAGCGCAGGGCCACAGACACATGGCATTGATGAACCCAAGGCCATCGCTTCAGAGGCCATCAAATATCTCAGAAGAAGGGGTCCCGGACATGACCAGCACAGAGTTAGTGGCCCCGGATGCACTGCGGCTAGCAAGGGGCACCCAGCCACGGGACGGTTACTTGCGGTGCAGTCAGATGGGCCATGCGACCTGAGCGGGTCCTCTTTAATGTCTGAGGTGTATGTTGCGGAGGGTTGCAAGAGACAGTTGAAGGTGTCCTCCAGGGCTTGATGCAGAGGGTAAAAGCTGTACGGAAGCAGCAAATGGAGGGGTGGAATGCCACTGCCTCGTTTTCGCCACAAAGTCAGTATCAAGGCCATGATGGCGACGACAACCCCAAGTCCATGGACTCAGTCGCCACCAAAGTCCAACCAGAAAGTGTCCATGGGTCTCGGGGAATAGACATAGTGGCAACGGGGCTGAAAGGGGATGCAGTCGGCGATGAGGCCTGTACAATGACATCAAGTCTGCCATAAATAAATCAAGGCTGAATTCGAAAGTGTGTGTGACCTATTCAACTGCAGTGTAGGCCAGGGGCAGCGGTCAGCAAGGGCCCACAGCCATGTGTCATTGGGATGCTTTGCACATGGTTGCTGCCACCTGACCGAAGGGAGTACAGTGAAATAGAATCTTCCTTCTTGTGCATACACGGACAATGTATGATCGAGAAGAAGAAAAGAACTAGACCCATCAGGTAAGTCAATTTCTCTACGTAGAGACTACCTATTTGCAGATCGATTTAGAGCATGCCTTGAAGAGTAAAAAATAGTACTTTCAGGTGCAGATTTACTACTTCTGGCGCATCCCTGCAATTCAGCAGGGATGCGCCCAGAAAGATGAGTCATGCAAAACTACCCGTGCGCCACCATGGATGTGCCGCATTTACAATGCGGCATGCCGTGGCGCACGGATAGGCAGATGTGACGTATCTGCTGGTGTAAGGTTGGCGCAGTGCAAGAGTTGTGTCGCGGGAGCGACGCAACTCTAGCACTGTTCCAATTCGGCCTATCTCTAACATGCTGCATCAAGCCTTACACCTGCTTCAAGCAGGCGCAAGTTTTTGACGCAGCCGCGTCGGAAATGTGACTGAGTGAAATCTTGTAGATTTCACTGCGTCACTTTTCCGAGGCTTTCCCCCGACGGAACGCCCACACTGCGACGGAATGCCCAAATGAAACCTGACGCAGGTTTCATGTGGCGCAGTGCTTTACAACGTGACGCATCTGCCTAGATGCGTCACGTTGTAAATAAGTTGCAACGTGGCGCATGTTTTACGCCGCCGCTGCGTCACAAAAGTGACGCAACGGCGGCGTAAAAGTGTCGCAAGGGACTTCTAAATCTGCCCCTCAGTTTCTAGAAGATTGTATAATATTACAACAGGAATGTATTTATAGTGCAGCCCAATCTAAAGTTAAGTGAAACATGCAAATCAAAAGTAACCAACCTATGCTAAAGCTAAAGCACATCTGAAGTAATAAAAAATTAAAGCGACATGCCAAACCATGGGAAAACGTCTGCTGAACCCTCACACACAATTATGAAGCTACCACACTCACTCTAATTATCGTGTATGTAACAGTTCTTTGTTTTCTGGACATGGAAACCTAAACCAGGCACAAACCCGCTGCCAACAGGAAGGCAGCAATGGCAACAGGAGGTGGGAGTCCTGCGCAACAGGAGGAGCTGGAGGAAATTGAGGCCAGTCATCAGTGTTGAGACGGTGCAAGGAGTTGAGAGTCTGGACACAGCTCGATAGGACCTGACAACAACAACAGGGTGAGGATCTAAAAGGGACTGGGGGAGATGGGAACAATGGCACACATGCACAACGATGTGTAGCACACTGCACTCCCACAAATACCCAGGAACCTGTCCCCCATCCCCGTGGCACACTGCAGCACACACACATAGCAATCACAGCACATCTCATGACAATGTGGCACAAAGTGCAACACCGACACTGCAGAACAGGGGACACAACTGGGTCCGCCCATGCGCAGTAACAGGCCAATCACATTGGACAGAGCAGGGAACTGTGAGATGCATATGTACGGGTACAACCTCACATCAGTCATGTAGTCCAATGTCCCAACTCAAATTGCCAGCCCCGCCCAAACAGTCATGATGTACATTGTCACACAGTCTGCATGTCCACAAGAACAATGCGCCAACATAAATGTCAACATGCATCTCCCCTTCACATTGCAGAGGGAAAAACAACACCTCCACCAGGTCACACCAGACAACCCATCAGTGATGCCGGAGATGACCACCACACCTTCGACACCGATGCCCTACAACAGCCTATGGACATTCCACGCAACCCACCACCAGGCCCAGGGCAGACAATTCACTTAGAGGAGAACCCAGCCCCTGCAACAGACCACACTACATGAAGCACCCACAAGCACGGCTGGCACACAACACTTCACTGACCCACACATGGCACACCAATGCCAGGTGTCCGATCTGTGTAAGCCCTGGTGGGCCGCAGTTGAGGCCGGAGGCTGCAAACAGCGCAGGGCCACAGACACATGGCATTGATGAACCCAAGGCAATCGCTTCAGAGGCCATCCAATATCTCAGAAGAAGGGGTCCCGGACAAGACCAGCACAGAGTTAGTGGCCCCGGATGCACTGCGGCCAGCAAGGGGCACCCAGCCACTGAACGGTTACTTGCGATGCAGTCAGATGGGCCATGCGACCTGAGCGGGTCCTCATCAATGTCCGAGGTGTATGTTGCAGAGGGTTGCAAGGGACAGTTGAAGGTGTCCTCCAGGGCACGATGCAGAGGGTAAAAGCTGTCCGGAAGCAGCAAATGGAGGGGTGGAATGCCACGGCCTCGTTTTCGCCACAAAGTCAGTATCACCGCCATGATGGCGATGACAACCCCAAGTCCATGGACTCAGTTGCCACCAAAGTCCAACCAGAAAGTGTCCATGGGTCTCGGGGAATAGACATAGTGGCACCGGGGCTGAAAGGGGATGCAGTCAGCGATGAGGCCTGTACAATGACATCAAGTCTGCCATAAATAAATCAAGGCTGAATTCGAAAGTGTGTGTGACCTATTCAACTGCAATGTAGGCCAGGGGCAGCGGTCAGCAAGGGCCCACAGCCACGTGTCGTTGGGATGCTATGCACATGGTTGCTGCCACCTGACCGAAGGGAGTACAGTGAAGTAGAATCTTCCTTCTTGTGCATACACGGACAATGTATGATCAAAACTCAGTTCCAAATGTGTGACCTACTTGTCTGTAGTGTCGGCCGAAGGCAGTAGTCAGCAGGGGACAACAGACATGTGTCGTAAGAATGCCATGCACAGAGTTGGTGGCACCACATCGAAGGGAGTACACTGATCTAAAATCTGAAATGAACATATGAACTGTGCCATCGTGAAATCAAGACTCCGTTCCAAATGTCCGAACGCCAAAAGGAGGTGGCCAAAAGGTGCGGGTGTGGTCCAAACCCATGGAAGGTGTAACAGAGTACATATGTGGGTGTCCATTACCCTTCAGAGACCACCTACACCCCACAAAGGAGACCCACACTGCATAGAGACACAGGCAGATGCACATTCCTAGTACAGAACCACACTCAGGGCCACGCACATATCAGCCACACACCCACGTTGGCTCTGCTTATGATGGCACATTCCACTTCCCTTATGAATTGAGTGGATGACAACAAAGCTACATGTCCAAGCTCTAACCCGCTGCCTGTGGTGACATGTCTGTGTCCACTGTACACAGCACAATGTAATGTCGTATGGCCCAGGGCCCCCATGCATACAAGACCACAGGGACACACGCAGATATTATGTCAAACTGGCTACGGGCACGTGCGCCCGGCCCCTTTATTGGCAGGGCCACAAGTACAGTGACGCCTGTGCCGGATGTGTGTGGGGTGGGTGCAAGACAGCCCTCAGGGAGTTGTTGGTGCTGGCAACAAATACAACAGTAAAAACAATGACTACGGAAACAGACAACAACAGCATTTCAGGGACACCTGCGGAGCATCATGGAGGTAGCCTGAGCAAGGCCAGGGGGCACACAATGAGCAAACAGAAGTGTCCGTCAGTTGCAGTGCACTGAGTCTGGGGCACCAGAGCTGAGCGCACTCATGTGAAGATAATGTCTAGGATTCTGTCCCTTCGGGACCTACATGATGCAGATGCAGTGGGGGGGGTGTCGCACCTGCATCATCTTCCCCATCGACGTCCCAGGTCTCCCAGACCGCCTGAGGTGACATTGCTGCGTGAACCCACCGCAGTACATAACCAAGACAGTGATGGACGATGATTCGTGGTGCACTGACTCAGTGGCACCTGCAGTGCTGAGCAGGTGATCAGGCAGGAGATGGCATCCATGACATGTTGAGGCAACTCAGTCAGCCTGGCATCCACGACATGTTGAGGCAACTCAGTCAGCCTGCCAATACGACCATTTAGACACAGGCATTCTGCGGTTGGAGTCGGTCCTGGCGGTGGTGGCGTGTGCCTCCTGCGGTGATGCAACGTCCAGGCCGGTCTGGACTAGATTTAATGTGTGAGCCCTTGTGGGCAGCAGTTGAGGCTGGGAACAGCGCAGGGCCACAGACACATGGCATTGATGAACCCAAGGTCATCACTTCAGAGGCCATCCAATATCTCAGAAGAAGGGGTCCCGGACATGACCAGCACAGAGTTAGTGGCCCCGGATGCACTGCGGCTAGCAAGGGGCACCCAGCCACAGGACGGTTACTTGCGGTGATGTCAGATGGGCCATGCGACCTGAACGGGTCCTCATCAATGTCCGAGGTGTATGTTGCGGAGGGTTGCAAGGGACAGTTGAAGGTGTCCTCCAGGGCACGATGCAGAGGGTAAAAGCTGTCCGGAAGCAGCAAATGGAAGGGTGGAATGCCACGGCCTCGTTTTCGCCACAAAGTCAGTATCACCGCCATGATGGCGACGACAACCCCAAGTCCATGGACTCAGTCGCCACCAAAGTCCAACCAGAAAGTGTCCATGGGTCTCGGGGAATAGACATAGTGGCACCGGGGCTGAAAGGGGATGCAGTCGGCGATGAGGCCTGTACAATGACATCAAGTCTGCCATAAATAAATCAAGGCTGAATTCGAAAGTGTGTGTGACCTATTCAACTGCAGTGTAGGCCAGGGGCAGCGGTCAGCAAGGGCCCACAGCCACGTGTCGTTGGGATGCTATGCACATGGTTGCTGCCACCTGACCGAAGGGAGTACAGTGAAGTAGAATCTTCCTTCTTGTGCATACACGGACAATGTATGATCAAGACTCAGTTCCAAATGTGTGACCTACTTGTTGTAGTGTCGGCCGAAGGCAGTAGTCAGCAGGGGACAACAGACATGTGTCGTAAGAATGCCATGCACAGAGTTGGTGGCACCACATCGAAGGGACTACACTGATATAAAATCTGAAATGAACATATGTACTGTGCCATCGTGTAATCAAGACTCCGTTCCAAATGTGCGACCTACTTGACCGCGGTGTAGGCCGGAGGCGGCAGTAGAATACGTCAACGAGAAAGGACTAAAGCGGGCCTGTGTCGTGGAGGCCATGATGGACTGAGGAGGCTGCCAAGGTCGTGAGCCTCGGGCTTGGAGCTTGCGCAGGCACATGGTGGGCCCTCCTTGACAAACGTCGGTGTCGGAAGGTGATCAGTCTGGCCTGGCTGCGCAGGGGCGAGCTGGCGGGTTTGGGGTCCAGTGGGCCAGGGTACGGCAAGCGCACAGGATCGCAGGCAACTCCGCTCACGAGGACGGTGTTGGCCTTACGTCGTGGTGAGAGGCGCAGCCCTGGCAGAGATGTTGGGCTTCCTGAAAGAGGACCATGCCCAGGGCTACATGCTTTTTATTCACACCCCTACGCTGGACTGGCATACGCCGGGCCATCCCACTCCACTCATGCTTACGGGGGTACGTAACTGGCAACATTTCCGCAAACTCCCCCACTGGCTTGGGTGACATGGTTGCGTCCACTGTCCACGACACTCCATACACCAGTGGTATATGTCGCCATGGTTATGGGTGTGTTCTGCATACTGCAGTCTGTCAAGTACATCTCTGCCACTCTTGGCATTGCGTACTTTCCCAATCATGATTCTCCTGCATCCTCCACGCATGCCTGGATGCCACCTCTCCCCACATTCTGCTATTGTGTGCCAGGGGTGCCGTGCCATTGAGGGCTCATGTTCACGGCTTGCCCAGGTTACCATTGTGAGTTGTTCTGTCGTTTCTGGTGTGTGGGCATGTTGTTTTGCCTGTTGGTTGTGATTTTGTGACGTGTGCATTGCCGGAGTTGTGAGTTGCATGGTTGTGGAGTTGAGGTGAGTGGGGTGTTCATTTGGAACTTGCCAAGGGGCTGTGCATTTCCCTTGGTGCCATCCTGGGAATACTGGTTGCTGATGGACTGTCGGGGGATGGAGGTATCACGCAAACTGGCTGGGAATTTGGAGGCGACATTGGTGGAGGTTCCACGGTGTTTGGTTGTTGCCTGCACATTGATGTGAGACGTATGCTTATTTTTGCAGTGCTTGTGTGCTGTGTCACCAGGGGGCACAGGTAGGATATATGTGCTGTGGATTGCCCCCAACACGTGCGTGCATCCAACTATGGCGTATGGTCCTTGCTTGGTCTCCAGTGGATCCTGCGCATTGTGTTGGGACGTATAGGGACTGGGGTTCCAGGCTGACGGTGATGTCCAGGACAGGTGTGAGGAACTTGGATGTAGCTGGCTGTGAGACTCCTCCGACTCTGGTGGGTGTTGGTTGGGGGGTACCAGTGGCCAACAGGTGCAGCACAGCCAGCAGCTTTGTGTGGGGTGGGATGTTGGTTGTCTGCTGTGTTGGTGCCGTCGGCCTGTTGGGCGTTGTTGGTCAGGATGCGTACGATGGCTGTCCTTTTGAGCCTGTAGTGGGCAATGACATTGTCAGGTGTTGGGTCTGTGAGGCTGCTGCGTTTCCTGGGGGTACGCTGTCTTTGTCTGCGCTGCCTCTGTGGTGGTCCGGGGGGCTTGTTCCAGGTGGAGGTTGGTGTCCTGGGGTAGTGGCGGTGGGTGTTGTGGCCCTCTTGAGTGTCCGGGACGCATGACCAGTGGCTCCATGGCATCTGTTGCCCTTCCGATGTGGCTGTGGGTTGGGCTCCCTTTTGTGGTGCAGGCTGTCATCCGACTTTGCACCAGGTCTGAGCAGGTGTTAGTTTCCGGGTGCTAACGCACCTTATCGCCTGTTTTGTGTTCTTATCGCCAATCTGGCTGGTCGTTAAGAATGTTGAGGTGTGGTGTTGTCGCGGCTTTTCGCACGGGAACGCCTACTCTGCATCTCATTAGCGATAGTTGCGGGGGTCATCTGGAGCGATGTTTTTTGCGGCTGCTATCGTGGGTATACTGGTGCTGTGGGCTGTTTACACCAGCTTGTGATTGGGGCGATAAGTTTATCGCAACTTTGGCAGCGATAAAGTGCCATTAACTCTGCAATAGATCCTTGTGAATATGCCCCACAGAGTATGACTTTTGTAATGAAAAACGCAATACACGTCAATATCCAGATGGATTGCGTAAGGCCAAGTTCTATGGAGCAGGTACATTTATGGCCTGTGAACTCTCTCTTACAGAGGGAAAGCTCAAGGTAACTCGCAATCAGTGCTCATAACACCGAGTCCACAACAGTAAGTTTGTCTCAATCAAGATACCTCAATTTTCTGAATAAAAGTGGACAGCATTTCAAGTTTTAACTCAAGGGAGGTCCACACCCTGTTTGTCATGAAATGGATCATCAGTAACAAAAGGTGGTGCAGAGAGGAATGTGTATGCCAGACAGTCACCACCAATTTCCCTGGAGCCCGAAAGAGTGGACCGCTGGGGCGATTTAATCTGTCTCTGGTGAGGTAATGTGTGGCTCAGTAGATTTTGGAAGCTGATTTTTCAGCAGCCTTCGTCAATCTTGTGTTTTTCTTCCGCAATGCAGGACTTTCTGGGATAACAAGGGGCTTTAAGACAGTGCTAGCATGGAGGCCGATTCACCAAAATACCAGGGGTGGTGTAAGTGACATCACAGGTCATCTGATATCACAGAAAGTAATATCCCATTGAATTTGACCTTGATGATATCAATGGAAGTGATATTCCATGACCTCTGACCTGCAACAACATCAGCGATAGTGACATCTCTAGAGTTAACAAAAATAGCAATAACTACGAGATGTACAACTGTCAGCTACCAAGATATATAGCCTTCATACGACCTACACCAGTAGTTAATTCTCAGTAACAGCCCTGAATCCTGGTGTGTCCATATGTTTGAGAACAATAAAATTAGAACAATTGATTTGGGTAATAAAAACATCTGATATTCAGTGCAAGATGCACAAAAGTTGAACATGTGCCTTATACATGCATGTTATGTTATATAATGTTCAGTACCAAACACTCAGACACACCACTAAATTTAAAAGGTATAATTCCAAATAAAGGTCCAGGGTACAACCTTCAGATTCTCTGGCCCAGCTTGAACTACCAAAGACTAGTTCAATTATCGACAATACAGTACAAATACCAAAGCGCATGCATCATTTACAAAAGCACAGCTTCACATATCTAGACACAACTTTGATTGCCCTGGCTCAGGTAGCAAACATGCAGAAGGCCAGATGACCCCAGGCACAGCAGTAAATGCTCGGGGTTAGCGCCACATTCTCAGGCAACAAGCCAAGCATCAGGATAAAAGCAAACTATGCCAGGTCACAGGGTATTCCTAGCTACAGACATATGCCCCTGCCAATCAAGTCCAGCCCATGTTGAAGTAGGTCTTCAATATGCTCAGATACAGTCTCAAATACCCAATTTTGCTTTTCCTCGCACAGGTGCATCCTCAAAAGTATGTCCAACCTCAGTCTTTCACAACTGTATGCTCAGCAATAACTACCAGAACACAGTGGAAAGTTTAATGGATTATTTTGACATTTTCACAGGCATGAGCAATTAAGCAGTATATCACTGCCCTATGTAGGAATTGTGGACTCCATGCCATGGACCATTAGCAGGACAAACACAAACTATTTTCTTTCAGAAATACAACCTGTTGTATTCAGGCATAACGCTGTATTATTCCAGTAGCATGGAATCCAAAGCTGCCATGTTCCATAGGTAAACTAAAGCACTGGTGTTCTTTATCAGGTGGACTGATTTCTGGCACCAGTAATTTTGTATTCCCTGTGTCATCTAACTCTTAAAAAGGGCCAAAGAGGCAGCAACATACCTGATTTTTAATGACATAGGAGTGGTCTACAGGAAGGAAAAATTCTGTGGACTCTCCTTCACAGTTTCTTCTAATGGTGCCACTGACTCTCCCAGCCACCACACCTTCCCCATCCTTATTTCCACAGATAGGATGGAAGTATAAGCACTGCATCCTCTTTCTTCATCCTCCGTTCTACACCCTTCCTTAGCTAAACCTTGCTTCCCACTCTTCACCTTTTACTTCTTCCTACCCACTCTATTTTAGTTAAAGAATGCTCTTTTGATGTCTAGGCCTCTCCAGTAACCCAGCATGGCATACACGTACAATAAAGTGAAAGGGATGACTATACTACTGGTGCACTTGCATTCCAAGACTACACCTGGGATTAGGGATCAGCTAGAGTACCAGAGTTAGTGGATAAATATAGTTTGTGTTAGACGTGTAATGAAATGAAGTGAGGCACTGATTTTGAAACTCTGCCTTTGCATTTATATTTAACATCATGTTTGTTAGATCTGTAAAAATAAAGTAAAAATACAAAAGTTTGACCCATTTTAACATGCAGAATTCTTGACTAGGCGCATTAACCCTCCAAAATACACCTTATTCAGCACCATAAACACCCATTATTTACAGAGCTTTAGAGCCATGTTGGGACATGAAGTGTTACTACAAAAGCAACCTTATGACCCTGTCTCGAGATGCCTGGGATGAATTCTGCACTTCGAGGGAAGGCCCTGACGCTACCAGCCTGCTGGCCATGTGATAACCATAAGTGCAGGGACGGACGGGTGGTGGCATAATGCACTGAGCCTGAGGTAAAAGTGCTGCAGGGACTTGGAGACCCAACTGCATGGAGCCTGTATCTCATTGTCTGTACTGAGCGATGTAGCTACTACAAAGAGCTGATGAGTGCCATGTGTTGAAGCCTGCTGCAGAATAAACATTCTGAAACTCGACTTGACCTTGCTAGAGTAAATTGGTCTGATTCTCGAGCACCAATGTGATCCAGGAACAAGATGAACAGTTCCACCGTCAGGTCATTGAGGTAAATGTGGCAGCCATCTATTGACTAATGGAAAGGAGTACAACATGTAGTTTAAAATTTTATAGTGTTCCAGCTTCTTTGGGCCCTATTTTGACAACACAGGCTTGCTGCACCATTCACCATAGTAAAGCAGAACAGTGACATTACCAGGCTGACCCTTATAGGGCATGTGACCTGATAACAAAGGTAAATTTAGAGGGTGTTTCACCTCATACTCCTCCACTGTCTTTATTAAATAGTTTTAAAACACGCATCCCACACATTTCCTCTTCAGCAAACATGAATCAACAAGTCCTTCATGATTCTGGCTGCAGAACTGAAACCAGGGGTCGCAAAGGCACAGCCAGAGTTCACAAATTGCAAGCTAGGGGTCGCATTTGCTATCCTGGTGACCCCTAAATGACGTCCATGAGTGCAAGGTCAGCAGCAGGGCAAGAAAGTGGGGCAACTGCATGGCCACAAACGTAGGTCTAGCCAGGAGGAAGTGGGCAGAATGATGGCTTCACATTCCTGAATCCATTTTCAGCAACAAGGTTCACACACTTCCTCAGTGTAAACAATATTCAGTGAGCTACGGGGGAGCTCCAGGTTACATTCAAAAAGTTGGACCGTTGGAAAGATACCCTCTGCTAGAAAGTAGGGGTGGGTGGAATTGGCGGAATTTAATTCAGTGGGATTACATAAAAATTCCGCGATATTCCACGGAAATAAGCACCGGGCAGAGTGGGCATTTGGCGCTATTTTCTTAATGCAAAATTCAACCTCACATCAAAAAATGGATGTGAGGATGCATTTTACGCTAAGAAAATAGCACAACCAAACACCACTTGGTGCCTTTATGTGCTCTGCAGTGATTACTGGAGAGTATGTAAGGGCGTCACCTCGAAGTGGTATGTAGGGGTTTCTGAACTTTAGAAACCACTGCATGTCACTCTGCAGTGCATACCCCTCGGCACCTTACATACTCTTCAGATTTTACTGCAGAGTATGTAAGGTGCCGAAGGGTATGCACTGGGGAGTGATTTAGACAGGGCGGGAAGAGGGAATTTGTTTAAAATTCACCTTATTGGTTCTTAAATATAGAAGGACTGCTCCCCCGTCCCACCCTGCTTAAAAATCATTGCAGTGTCAATAAAAAGATTTGGAAAAAAATCACTGCAATGCATACCCCTCAACATCCTAACAAACTATTCAGTAATCACTGAACAGTATGTAAGGGCACCGAGGGGTGTGCCTGCAGTCATTCTTTGTTTCGAAACAGGAACAAAAGAGTGAGCAGTCCCTCCATGTTTCAAAACAACTGCAGGTTAAACTTCAATCTGCCGTGATTTTTAAACATGGAGAGACTGCTCCCTCTCCCACCTTCCGAGAAGCAAATAATTACTGTAGATTAACCGCAAAAGGAGGCGAGACCTTGTTGCGGCCCCTAACACTTATTATGGTGGGGAACACTTGATTGTTCTTGGTTTGGCCCTCCCCATTTGTGTGTGGCCAAACTATTTTCTTTTACTTGGACACTTTTGGAGTCCGGTTTTTATTATCAGTACATAGTACTATTTTATCCAGACAAAATATAGCGGTCACTGAGTTTTCTTTTTCCATATGCTGGTCGTATTTACCTACCACGGATACCCTCACATGATATGTTAGGAATGCCCTGAAGAAGTCCATCTCTTTGAACGAAACGAGTTGGCTGTTCTACTCTACTTGATATGTTTAAACTAACTATGCAGACTCTCCAACATTTCGCGATTTCGGGGTCACCAGGATGGCAAATGCGACCCCTAGCTTGCAATTTGTGAACTCTGGCTGTGCCTTTGCGACCCCTGGTTTCAGTTCTGCAGCCAGAATCATAAAGGACTTGGTGATTAATGTTTGCTGAAGAGGAAATATATGGGACACGTGTTTTAAAACTATTTAATAAAGACAGTGTCGTTTTAAACAGAGGAGGAGTATGAGGTGAAACACCCTCTAAATTTACCTTTGTTATCAGGTCACAAGCCCTATTAGGGTCAGCCTGGTAATGTCACTGTTGTGCTTATATAACAAAGGAAGATTTGAAAAACAACCTTGGACACAGATTTCATAACTTTTGTGTTTATGTTAAATAAGCGGTGCACCATTTGCTTCTGTTTTGTCAAACATCGTTAAGTTCAGTAGTGGACTGCACCGTGACAGTGGGTGTGTACACCATGTGCACACATCATTGGGGTATTTCCCATTGTTTATTTGAAACAGGGCCTAGCAGGTTAGGTGCTAGTTTCTTGTAGGGTTCCACTGTCGATCATTGTATGAATTACTGCAGATTAATTTCGCCAGAGCAGTCAGGCTTAATTTAGAGGCATAGTGTAAAGTATTTATGCAGCTCTTCAAACAGTAATAAAGTGAAAACACAACACTAGAAAAATCCCACAACAATTTAGAACAATTGAGCAGAGTTTAATAAATAAATCAAGGCCAAAACATAAAAAATCCAATCAGTAGAACTGGAGATATGCAATTTTAAAGATTAGAATGAAAATAGCACAAAAAGCCCAACAAACCACTCACGGATTTCAGGCCGTGCAAGGCCGGGAGAAAGTCACAAGTTTAGGCTGACTGTGATGGAGCTCGGGTAGGACAGAGTCCAGTTTAGTCCCTCGGAAAAAATGACTCTCAGTGCAGTGCAGAGTCCCGTTTGCGATAGAAGGGGTGATGAGGAGCAGGGAAGTGTTGTAAATGGTTGTTGTAGCATAATGAGCAGGCCGGGCATTGTGGACGGTCGTTGCTGTAGTGCGAAGTTTCTGTTGTTACAGACGGTCAGGACGGAGCTTTGTGGCTGGGCTCCCCACAAGGAATCAATTAGGCCAGGGCGGAGATTTCTGCACTCAGTGGAGCACTCGGAGTACAGAAAAACTCCACTCCACGTAGTGGAGCAGAGTTTGTTTCCTCATTCATGTTCCCCAATGTCAAGCTGGCAAGCGCCCATGAGGAAAATCCACCTCCCAGTGAGATTTCTCAAGGTGGACGGTCGCAGATTGTCGTGACCATTCACGTTGAGAAAGATCCAGCTCGGGTAGAAAATCTACTCGAGAGACAAGAAAAGAAGCAGCGCCCTCTTGCACTGCACATGGTGCAGTTTGTGCTGATTTGACAATGCCGGACAGACACCCGGCGCTGAAAATCAATGTGAATGGCATGACCAAATAAACTCCGCCGCTTGCGAAACTGCACATAGCGCTGCAGAGTTTTTGGTCACTTCACGGAGTTCTGGGGATGCTTTAAAATTGTGCTTAGATGTGTTAGGATAACCAACATCAGAAGTGGCCACAAACCTAGGCGCTCTGCTAAGGCTCTGAGACAGTCTATGGCACCCTTATTTCCCAGACCAGAGCGAGGTGCACAAGTCACACTCACACCAAGACTTTCAGACAGCCACATTTTTATTTTCCCCCAGCCACATTTTGTTTATACCAGCCTAATCGCACACAATTTCTGGCCTTTCACTTTATGCTCATTACACAAAATACCCAAGATTATGCCACATTGTGTAATCGAGATTTTGATCGGGTTTGTGAGAGAATGGGAACAAAGCGAACAAACAGAATGTAATTGGCTTTTGCTCACATCATGTGCAATTTTGGGACATCATTTAAAGTGAAATGCGTTATCGCATCCCAGAAAAAGAGCGCAAAATGTTGGACCGCCATTTTTAGTAATAACACTTTATTTTGTGTATTTATTGGGCTCTCACTTAATTTCGGCAAAGGAAATTTCACAAACTTTGCCCAGGACTAGTTTTTATTGTGAAAACTTCATAGCACAGCGAGCAATTTACATTTGCTTACAAAGATAAACCGTTTCTCTAGTCCCACAAAAAAAGAGGAGTCACATGTACGACTTGACAAGAGTAAAGGAAATATTAATTGATTTTGTCTACCCATCTTGGCTCCCGCTCAACTCTGATCCAAAGCAGAGCAAGAGATACCCTATGCAATGGAATGACATTAGCACCCCCTGATAGCTTCCCATATCCTCTCCTGCATTCCTTCCCAGGATAAGATCAGTTTTTAACACACGCTCAGTCGGTTGCTCACACCTTCTCTTCTTCCCGGTGTTTTTCCTAAGGAGATGTGCACAGCTCCTAGAGACTTGAACTTGGAACTGCAGGCACACTGTGTAATCTTGTACAAACTCTGGTGTTACCTAATCTGGTACATTAGGTAACCAAATTGCAAGATATCTTGGACATATCCTTTGCCTTATTCCAGAGATGAATCAGTCTTTCCTCAACAGAAAGCGAGGATTGGTCTTTTAAACGTTTGTTTTCTTCCATGACCACCTCTGGGATACTATTGAAATTGGTAGCTGTACTGCTGTAAATATCTAAAGAGTTTACTTAAGTGTGAGGTCTGTATGCTGCAGAGAGTGTGTCAATGAGGGAGGCTTTTGTGCTGGCAAAGCAATGGACGCTGCCACCTTTTTTGCATCTGTGCGATGCTGGAGGTGTTGGTATGGCATGCACTTTCAAGTGGGTATGGCCTAGAAAGGCAATTTTTGAAGTTTCTGGACAGGGAAGGTGCAAGAACATTTATTGCGAAGCTTAGCTTTCTAATATAAAGCTGTTTAAATGTTGGAGACCCTATCACATGACTATTCTTTTTTTCTCTGCCTTTTAATCACAGCATTATACATATTCATAAACGCTAAAGGTCTGTTTTTAAGTGATGTGTCCAGAATCACAAGATGAGTGGACATTGGGGCTCGAACCTTATTCACCAGTTCCTAAGCTAGGCCACATAACCTTCATTTCCCCAAGTAGAGTTCTCATCTTTCATTGTGGGGGAACAACCAGCAGTGGGGAGGGGGTAAATTACAGGGCTTTTCTGGCTGTGTCTTCCCTGGCAGCCCTGTGACAATACCTGCTGTGCTAACCTGTGCCAGCAAGGACGTCTTGTGGAGGTGAGAGGTCAAATGGAATGGAGCAGTACTGATGTAATGCTCCAGGCTAAAAACAAAAGAAAGGGTCTATTTGGTGCTCGTTTTTCTTGCTCTCTTCTGTGGAAAGACAACAAACACCACACAAGACCATTTGTTTTGTTTTTGCATCAGCTTGTCTTTAAATCCCGGGCATTGCGAAAGTCATTGCGGAAAATCGCAATTTGCAAAGTCATTAAAAGCTGGGGGGTCTGAGTTCACAAGTACTGTACAGGAGGCTAGCAGACTTGGTCTTGGAGCTACTCTGGGAGTCCTGGGTTCAGATGCAGATACAACCCCTCTGACTCAGGCAGAAAGGCAGAAGGGCAGCAGGGCAGCAATCCAGCAATGCAGCAGACCAGCAATTCATTAGTCCAGCAGCGCAACAGTCCAGCAGAGTGGAAGATCTTTCAGCAGTACAGCAGAGTCCAGGGCCTATCCTAGAGGTGACCCATATGTATTAAAAAGGAAGGTTTGGGCCTGGTAAAAGGTTTCTTTGGCTAGGTCGAAATGGCAGTTCAAAACTGTCCACACAAGCTGCATGGGCTGGCCTGAGACATGTTTAAAGGGCTATTAAAGTGGGTGGCACAAGCAGTGCTGCAGCCCCACTAGTACATTTAATTTACAGGCTTTTGGTACATGTAGTACCAATTTACTGGGTACTGGGTACTTATAAGTAAATTAAATATACGAATTGGGCCTGAGCCAATTCTACAAGGTTTTAAGGAGATAGCACAGCACTTTAGCAGTGGTAAAGTGTGCAGAGTCCAAAAGCCAGCATAAACGAAGTCAGCAAAACAGGAGAGTTGAAGGCAAAAAGTAAGGGGGTAAACCATGCCAAGGATGCAAGGTCTAAAACAATTCAAATTCAAAGGCCCAAGAGAATCGACTCTGAGTACATGCTAGAGATGAGGCAGACCCTTAAGTGGCTCCTTTGGTGTGAATCTAAGTGCATTTTCTCCAGAAAAACTCTTTAAAAAGTACAGAGTAGGAAGAAGTGGTGATGGATTTTCCTCGATGCTTAGGACTGGTCTCCAATTTTCCAAAGACTGTTTTTTTACATGACCATAAATGTTTGAAAATAATTATGGGTAACATCAGATGCACCAGAAACGTTCATGAAACCTTTTGCTACAATTCATACACGATGATTGCATGCAAAGCTCATAAATATTATGTATAAGCAAAGAAAAAGAAACACAAAGAGACAGCTGCTAGCTCTATGAGTACAGTAGGCCAAGATACATTTCAAATCTTTTCTCACTGTACAAAGGTGGCCGAGAGCATCACAATTATCTAGTGATCTGGTCTTTCTTTGACTGTGAAAAATGTTCCACCTTCGCACACAGACCCCTGTTTATAAGCACTGATGATAAATACTTCTTGATCTATCCTGATCCTTCAGTTAGTCTTAGTCTATCCTGACTTTTTATTCAATGTATACTCTATTGGTCCTTGTGATTTATTGTTTTGTTCTATGTAAAGTTTGCCACTGTGCTGTATACAACTGTTACATTTCTACATGTAAAGTTATCTAATATTACTCACATTGTAAACCCTATGACTAAGCACATAGACATGCTCTAACCCCCTACATGTAAAGTGGATATGGCTTTATATCTACAAAAACGTTATGGGCTTGATTCACAAAGGTAAACTTACACTTTTGTTCAAGTTCGCAACTATTTGCTAATCACAAAGGTATTTTACTAGTAATATATTAACAACTGCACAGTCCAATCAATTGTGTGCGGAGGAACAGCAGCCATAAAGATAAGATACTACTAGTAAAATACCTTTGTACACACACAGCAGGACATAAACTGGAACCCATTTTCGCCACCAGTGACAGCTTCAAATACACCTCACCACTCACATGGACCTACCACTCCATTAGAAACTTCCAGATCAACACGCCACAAGCCAACACACCCACCAGTACCAGTATCATGCGACAAAATCTCTGAAGCAGACGGGCTCAGCGCCCTCAGCACAGATTAACCTTACCCCACAGACAGCCTCAACAAGGACATCACCAACTGCAACAACTGGATTAAGAACTATGCGGACTCACTTGCACCCATCAGACATAACAAGCACCGCAGATCTCCACGAGATCGGCATCTAGGATCTGCAATCTGCTTCTCCTTTTAGGAAGAACCCAAATGGTTATATTGCCACCCTTCATATCAGGGACCAAGACTCCCTGATCTGCTGAGTCCCCCAGGGATCCTCTTTCAGCCCCACCCTGCTCAATGTCTACATGACCCTGCTCACCAACATCATCTGATCTCAAGGCATCACCTCCTATGCCGATAACACCCAAGTCATCCTCTCCCTGAGAGACCGAATACCACTAACATAATCAACTTCACCAACTGCTTGACCATAGTAGCAGACTGGATGAGAACCAACTGCTTAACGCTCAATTCAGACAGGATGGAAGTAATGATCTTCAGAAACTAGTCCATCCCATGGGACACCATCTGGTGCCGTTGGAGCTATGACCTACATCAACACCCACTGCCCATGCTAGAAATCTAGTGATCATTCAAGATGACAAACTAAACATGATGTCACAAGTTAATGCAATGAGCACCTCATGCTTCCACATCCTATGGATTCTATTAAAGTACTTCAAGCTTCTGCCACAGAACACCAGTTGGACCATCACACAAGTACTCATCCCAAGCAGGCTCGACTATGGCGACACAATTAATATTGGAATCACCAAGCATCTGCTACACAGACTTCAGACCATCCAGAACACTGCTGCAAGACTCGTACCCAGCCTCCCACGCTACATCCACATCAAAGCGCACCTCAAGGCGCTTCACTAGCTGCACATTCAAAAACACAGCCAGTTCAGACTTCTCAGGCACACATAGAAAGCCTTGCAACATTGGACCAGAATAACTGAACTGCATTCACTTTCACCAGCCTGCTAGACACCTATGCTCTGCCTCACCCTCATTTGCACACACCCCCTGTGTCCACAAAAGCAAAGCAGGTAGTCGCTCTTTTTCCTACTTCCTACTCACAACTTGCAATGACCTCCCTCAACATATGAGAGCCTTCTTTTGATCTCTGAAATTCCGTAAGAAGCTGAAGGCCTGACACCTCGAATAACTCCATGGGGTCTACCCGCCTGCACACCTGCTTGAGAGCCTGGATACCCTCAAGGGTGTATAGTGCCCTACACAAATCAACATATCATATGTTCCAAAATTGCAACGAGATTGGCAGAAATACTACATATGAACCAGCTTCGTATTGAAGGTAAATTAAAACCTCTGTATATCGTGACAGTGATCTGGATCTGTAAAACGATGCTAGCAATTATCTCTCTCCAAGCTATTAAGGTGCCGATTACGATCCGGTAAAAACCGTGTACGAACCATCGGTCGGAGCGAATTCCCCGTCCGACTCGTACCTGGTCGTAAAACTTTACAAACATGGAATTACGATTCGCACGGAAACACCATTTCCGTACGAATCGTAAAAAACACCGACCGACGAAAATATACATACGAATGTGATCCGGGAATGCTGCGACGTGACGTCGGGACGCTTTCAGGCAGCGTTTCACGACCCAGGAATTACGATTCGAACCGACAGCAGTCCGGACGGCAATATTTTCACGGCACCCAAAAAGTGCCGCAAAAGCGAAGTACGGCGCGAATCGACCAGAGTAGGTGGCCCGGTACGCACCGTACCCCCCCCCCAGCCCCCGTAGGTACGCGCAGACCCCCCCCCCAGCCCCCGTAGGTACGCGCCGACCCCCCCCCCCAGCCCCCGTAGGTACGCGCCGACCCCCCCTGTGTGTACACCCGTGTACGTGTCGAACCCCCCCCGTGTACGTTCGAGTCGAACCCCCCCCGTGTACGTTCGAGTCGAACCCCCCGTGTACGTTTGAGTCGTACCCCCACCCGTGTATGTACACGGGGGGGTTCGACTCGAACGTACACGGGGGGGGTACGCACCGTACATACACGGGTGGGGGTACGACTCAAACGTACACGGGGGGGTTCGACTCGAACGTACACGGGGGGGTACGCACCGTACATACACGGGTGGGGGTACGACTCGAACGTACACGGGGGGGTACGCACCGTACATACACGGGTGGGGGTACGACTCGAACGTACACGGGGGGGTTCGACTCGAACGTACACGGGGGGGGTACGCACCGTACATACACGGGTGGGGGTACGACTCAAACGTACACGGGGGGGGGGGTTCGACTCGAACGTACACGGGGGGGTTCGACACGTACACGGGTGTACACACAGGGGGGGTCGGCGCGTACCTACGGGGGCTGGGGGGGGGGGGTCGGCACGTACCTACGGGGGCTGGGGGGGGTCGGCGCGTACCTACGGGGGCTGGGGGGGGTCGGCGCGTACCTACGGGGGCTGGGGGGGGGTCGGCGCGTACCTACGGGGGCTGGGGGGGGGGTCGGCACGTACCTACGGGGGCGGGGGGGGGGGTCGGTGCGTACCTATGGGGGCTGGGGGGGGTACGGCACGTACCGGGCACCTGTTTGGACGTCTCCATGGTTGTTATGGGCGTTCGGTGCGGACGGTCTTTTCACCATACGGTTGTACATTCGGACGCCCGGGATGGATCATGATTCCTCGGTCGGACTTCACCTTTCACGTTTGTACGGTGAATCGTACGAGGACGTGTCGGACACATTTTCCGACCCGAGGACGTGTGGGGAATGATTCCCAATGCGGTTCGTATGGACTTTTTACCATGCGAATCGTGATTGCCAGTTCGTACGGCACTTGTACGATTCGTACGGTAAAAAGACCGGATACGAGTCGCACGGGGATATTTTTTACCGGATCGTGATCGGCACCTAAATGTATAATTGTATCACTTATACCAAAACTATGACTGACTTCTGGTAGCCAGGAATAGGTTCCATCCCTACTCCATTCCTCCAAATCCTGTTATCTCTCACTGCACGCTTACCTATACCGTTTTGTTTTACAACTGTGGGCTGCACCACCAAACCATGTATCCAAAAATAATAATTAAATGTCCATCCAATGTTTTAGACATTTGAATTTTTTTTATTCTTCCTTTGTTTTATTCAAAATAGAGCACCAGGCGGCCAACGCGTTACGTTCTTTTAGACAAGAACTTCATCAGGGCTGTAAAGATATTAAAAATAAGTGTATAGTACAATCTAATCTGTATAAAAACATACAAGTAATATTAACACATTTAATACAATACCATAAGACAGAACAAACTAAATACATAAACACAACTACATTAAAACACAACATATTGCTACACACAGCAATATATAATCAATCTGACGAAAAACATTGGAACGGAACAGAGATAAATGTCTCAGATTCATCGAGCGCATTAGTGTATTTCAACAAAACATGTACATAACTATATATGTTTTGTACTCTTTATATTTCCAATACTAATTTTTTTAATTTATTTTTTGGGTTTTTTTGTTGGAGAATCTAAAAAGCTACAAACACCACATTATCTTCCAAGCTAAATGATTGAGACAGTACAAGAGCTAGACAATCATCAGTCATTAGCTTTTCATATAAATGCTTGATAGGAAGCTACAATTGTAATCCCTTTTTTCATATACATGCTTGATAGTAAGCTACAATAGTAATCCATTTAGAAAAAAAGAGACAAAGGGAAGCTGGTTTATAATAAGAGACAGAGTCATACAGAAAAGTGTAGAAGCAGTGAGGTAGGAAGAAAATAGACTTGTATAGCTGTTCCTATTGTTAGTCTCTGACAATAAATAGACTGTTGTGTCTGACCACATATCTTGTGGGTCCATTTATGATCAAAATGTAAGCCATATTATCCTAGTGCCTCATTACTTGTAATTACCCGAGATAATCCCTCATTATTTTATTCAACTACAAATAACCATTTCCTATCAACTAAAAATAAGCCAAAGCTTACATAATTATTTTTAAATAATTATTGTTTTAAAAAAAGCACCAAACAGGAAATCCAAGCCACATACCTATCAAACTATTTGTGGCTGTATTCGAAAAGGGCAAAATTGCCAGGCTGGATCAAGTAAGAACACCGACCCGGACGTCAACCTCCTTGTCCAGGGACGTAAGAAAATTAAATGGATGTTGTGCCTAGAGAGAATTATATTTGAATGTTTAGCCCCACATAAAAACCAAAAGATACACTTCCAAAGAATAACTCCTTGCATACTGAGTCCACATTATCACAAGTGTAACCTCAAATTAAAATCACATTGTCAGAAAAAACTCAAATTTGCTTGAGAGTAGCCAAGGGATCAAATTTATTTCAATTGGACATGTTTTAAATTTAGCCACATTATTAGAGACCCCGATTAATAAACCAACATATCTCATGAATTGAGCTCTACACTTTCCACAGCCATTCAAGGACCGCATATGGTCCACAGGACTGGAATAACACAATCAATACAGTCCCGTGTGACTACACCGTCACTTGCTTACTTTTAACAGGGAAGCCGCCAAATATTTAATCTTATTTCATATTTTAGTTCTAATGTTTATTTATTATTATTATTGAAGCTTGTAGAGCGCACAGCTACCTCCAACGGAAGTGTTCCGGCGCTAGCAGCGCATCCATCCTGAGAGGAAGAAGACCGGGTTGGACCGTTGGCTCTAGGGCAGGCCGAATAGCCATGTTTTTAATGCTTTCCTAAACACGGTTTCCGAGTCAATTTTTCTCAGGTGGTCAGGCATGGAATTCCATAAGGTAGTGGTTTTCACCGAATAAGCACGGCCACCGATCCTAGCCTTTGCAAAACGGGGGGTCACCAGAAGATTCTGACCATTAGATCTGAGTGCTCTGGATTGGCTATAATTCTGAAGTCTCTGACTCGGGTATTGGGGACCAGTCCCTCTAACTGCTATGTGTGCCAAGATCAGAGCTTTGAACTCCACTCTTCTCTTTACTGGGAGCCAGTGTAGACTGCGCAAGTGGGGGGGGTAATATGATGTCGTAGTGGCACATTCCTAATTAACCTGGCTGCTGCGTTTTGAATTAGCTGTAGTCTCCTGATCAAGTACTTCAGAAGACCAAGGTAGAGGCTGTTGGCATAGTCAAGTTGAGAGGTGACTAATGCATGCACTACTGACTTCCTGCAATCCATGGGCAGGAAGTGAAGGAATCTCCGCAGAGTCTTCAGTTTCCAGAAACACCGTGAGGAGACATGAGCAATTTGCGCCTTGCCAGTGAGTTGAGAATCGAACTTGAATTCTAGGTTTCTGGTAGAAGAGGAGGATTTAACTCTGTCGGCCACCACAGCGCAGATCAGGGCGGAGTAGGTTGATTAAAAAAATAAGACATCCGTTTTATCGGTGTTTAATCTTAGGCAGCTGTCCGTCATCCATGATGAGATGTTTAAAAGACACTGTCTAAAATTGGCGAAAGCTGTCTCGTTGTGTTCTCTAAAAGAGAACACCAGTTGTGTGTCGTCGGCATACGAGACAACTTTCACCCAACATTGCTCGACAATTGCCGCGAGAGGAGTCAGATAAACATTAAAAAGTGTGGGGCTCAGAGCCGAGCCCTGGGAAACACCACACATCAGGGGGCTGGAACTAGAGACATGGGGATGAAGAATCACTTGTTGAGAGCGACCCTCAAGAAATGAACGGAACCATGCCAAAACAGTTACCGTCACTCCTAACTGATAGAGTCTGTTCAAGAGAATCCTATGTGACTCCGTGTCACAGGCTACGGACAAATCCAACAGCACCAACATCGCACAGCTACCCTGATCTAAGGTTTCACGGATCGATTCGGCCACTTCAAGCAGAGCTGTCTCCGTGCTGTAACCCGACCTAAATCCAGACTGAGAATCGTGAAGATGGTTGTTCGATTCCAGGAAGTCTGAAAGTTGTTTCTTGAGGATAGGCTGGACATAAGCTTTTTTCCAGCTAGTTGGAAAAACCCCAGTCTCTAGTGAGGAGTTCCAGATAGGGTTCAGTGTGGAGTTGAGCCAGGGGGCTAATAATTTAAAGAATCTGGCCGGGCATGGGTCCAACGAAGAGCCTGATTTAATTCCCCCAGTGACCCTTCCATCCCAAAAGGGCGGAAAGCCGACCATGTATCCAGTGGGGAATGAGTTGCCATATCAGATAATCCCAATGATGGAAAGGAGGAATAAATGGTTAAAATTTTATTCTGGAAGTAAGTAGCTGGATCTTCACAGAGAGTCAAAGATGGGGGAATAGTGCTCTTCAGGGCTTGTGATTTCATAAAACCTTGGACTATCTTAAAAACTTATTTTGCTGAATTGTCCGAGGACTTGATCTGCTTTGCGACGTAGTCCCTGGTGAGCTTACGCTTCAGGCTATAAAATTTCCTCAGTACTGCTTTATATTCACATTTGGCTGAAGGTTCATATTTGTTTCGCCAAACACGCTCCAGCCTCTTACATAGGCTTTTCTCTGTACGGAGCTCCATGGCGAACCAGGGAGCCGAAGGTTTATTCCTGGCTAATTTCATAGTCTTAATAGGAGCTATTTTATCAAGAGCTGAGTTAACCCATTCATTGAAGACAGAGGCATCATGGCTCGGGTCACCTGTGAGCTTAGGGGTTGTATTATGTGGCTCGCAACCCATTGATTCAGGTGAAATCTTCCTCCAGTTTCTCCTGTCCTCAGTAGTTAATCTAATGTGGCTATCACAGGCAGCCCAAGTTAGCTTAAAAGGGACCAACCAATGGTCTGACCAAGTCACCGGTGAGGGATGCTCTACCTGTAGGGTGTGATCATTTGTGAAAAGTAGATCAAGAGTGTGGCCAGCTACATGCGTGGGTAGTAGTACCTTTTGAAACAGGTTTAACCCTTTAAAGGTATCTACCAATTGAACCACTAAGGGGCAGTTCACATTGTCCATATGGACTTCAAAATCACCAAGAACAGTGAAGTTAGTATGCCTCAGTGAGAGATCGGCAATACTATCATACAATTTCTGTCAGTGGGCAATCAAAGCATTCGGAGGTCTATAGACCAAGAGTCCTGCCATAGAGGAGGTGGTGGAGAATTTAATACAGAAAAACATGGCCTCAATTAGCCCAATGTCTTCAATTTTCTTGTGTGAGATCTCCCAGCCTTCCCTCATAATTACGGCCAAGCCGCCGCCAAGCCTATTGCCAGTCCTATCAGCCTTAGTTATTCTGTAGCCTGTGGGAATGGCCAGGGAGATGTCTGGGTTCGAGCTCTCCCTCAGAAAGGTTTCCGTTAGAAACAGGACGTCCCAGTCATTAATCTTTAGAGTGAGCCAGATATCACTTGCATGTTTATGGAGAAATCTGCAGTTGATCAGGCAAGCCCTAATAGGCGGCCTGGGACTAGATTTGGATGTGGGTCCTAAGGTCAATGCATCCGCTGAATTATGGATATCTCCCCCCCCTTTCAGAGGTGCCATGTCCAATTTGAAAGTGCAAGTTCTACAGTGTAGCTCATGATGGCAGCGTTCCTCATCTCCCCCCAAACCAGGATCAAAACACGTAGGTCTTATACAACCTGAAGTTGAAATAGCAAGTAACTGCTCTCTCGTTCAAACAGTCCTGGCCTGAAGGGAGCCACAGGCAGCATGGCTGGTGCTGGCCGCGATCCGGACGCGGACGGGCACAGACAGGCTTGCCATTGGCGTGCCTTCGGCGCCGGCTCTCGCCAATCTCCCTTTTTATAGAACAACGTGAGAACAACTAGCCCGCTGACCACACTTCCTAAGATGGTGACCTGACGTAGCCTTATGCAGTTGTGAAGCGCATGTGCAAGAGCGCAATCACCCAACAGCGTGAAGGTACAGAGTAACACAATTAAAAACGTTCCCAAATAGAATGTGCAAGTGTACAAATCCGCCCCCCAATTCAGACTTAAAAGAATGTGCAAATGGGCAGTATCCTAAAATCGCATCACTCCCGGCTCAAGCCTCAGGAGGACGCAGTTAATAGAACACCTACCTATCAAACTTGTTGATGGCTGAATTCTCAAAGCCAAGGATGAGAAATATTGAATGGCTGTTGTGCCAGCAAAAGTTCATGAGGAATATTAAGCATCACGTATAAACCAAATTGGTACATTTTCAAAGACAACTCCTCAAGTTCCAAAGACAATATCAAGATAAACCCACTTCAAAATTAACATGTGGTATATCGCGTCCATACAATTCTATATCATTACGAGTTTTCGCATTTTTCACACATTAAAGTCATTACCAACGCTGATACCGGTGACATGTCATCTAATTAACCGCGCTAGGATTTACAGACGCGGAAATCTCTTGGACTCATTTGTCCTAGGGACTGTAGTATAGGCAATATTGTTTGGCCACACTGGAATGCCATATATGAAGCTAAACAAGCCGCGCTGGCGTTTAAAAGCGCAGAACTATGTTGGACACATTAGTCCAAAAGCGCTCCCTAAAAAACTCAACTGTGGGGAGCATCTAAGAATCAGTATTAAAGTTTCTAAATGCAGTAGCCCACAGGCAACCCTTGAGGTGTAACTGCTTACCAGAACACGGCATCTCGGACTGCGAAGTATACGTAAATCTAAACACTCGAAGAGGGGACCCAGGGGGAGCGGAGCGCGAGCCAGTCTCCCCCTGGGTGGTTTCGCACAAGGGAGCGGCCACCCAGGTGCGGGGTAGGGTTAATTAGGGAGGCGCGAGGCAAGAGGCGAGGTTTTAAGTAGAGGCGCTGTGGGGCGGGAAATTCATTGCGATCGAGGGAGTGGGGAGGAAGGGTTTTGAATTGGCCCCTTGTCGTTTGTCCTTTTGCTGCTGCCGTACTGGTGGGGGTCGCTGGCGTCCCGGGAGGAGGTGTGCGATGCTGTGCGCGTGCTCTGTGTTGCGGGGCGGGTCGACTTTCTGGGCCCGGGGATCACGGAGCAGGCTTGGTTGGGGCGGGGGCGCCGGCCCCGGAAAGCTGCGGGAGGCGTCGCGTTGGCGGTGGCGACGGCGGCGGGCATGTCGCCGTGGCAGGAAGAAGGCGGCGGGTTGTGCAGCGTCGGGCCTGGCTGGGGCCATGGAGGTCGGGGCTGCGGTTTTTGGTGGGGACCGGCCGTGTCCCTTGAGAGACGGCTCCGGAGTCACAGGTATGTGCGGCCGCCCGTAGCTTTATCAGCGGGCAGCGCGATGCAGGGGAAGCAGGAGGGGGTGGTCCTTGGGCACCGCTGGGAGGCGGGGGAACAGCGGGGTGAGCCGGGCAGCACTTAACGCGTTGGAAGGCAGGCGCTAAGCGGGCGGGGAGTGCTGAGGGTCACGCTGGGCAGGGGGCAGGTTTGGAAACAGCCCAGTCGCTTGCTTCACACAATACCGGTATGGAGTGGCGGGGGGGGGGGGGCTCAGTTACTGCATTTCAATGGGTGCCAGTATGTCATTTGCCCTGCTACGCCGGCATCATGTTTCTGCCCCACCTCTTTGCCTTTGGAGCCCACTCCGGCTGGGCCATCTGGTTGGGTGCCTCACACCAGTGTTAGTCGGTTTCGGGGCGCTCCTTTTGGCAGGTCCAACGCCCGGGTAGGCAGTTTGTTCTCAGCAAGCCGGGTCCCTGGGTGCAGCAGAGGAGGCACGGTCGGCGGTTTGGTCCTCACAGATTACGGTTGCAGGGCATTTGGGTCCACTTGGGGATGGTGGGCAGCGGATTGCGCGTCACTTACCAGGCCTGTCGGTGGATTTGGGGCAGCATAGTGGCCGCCTGCAGGGTACAGCCAGGGAGTTGGAGCACGAGCCCACGGCCAGTGGGTCCGGGTGAGCAGAGGTGGCACGTCGGGCATGCGGCAGGGCGGGGTGGTAGGGGTCCCCGGGGTCGCCTTCGGAGTTACGGAAGAGTCTGGTCAGAGCGGCTGGACGACCATACTGCCGGTTTTGTCCTCACGGCAGACGGCTGGCAGGTGCACGCTACAGTCAGATCTATGCGGTTCTGTCTGGGGGGGCGTGTGGAGGGAGTGAGATCTGGAGCGGATTTCCCTTCTACCTCAGACGCCTCAGCTGTTACGATGTTTGTTGCTGGGTATTGGGTTTCTGGAACAAGGGGAATTTTTGGTTCTGAGAAGAGAAAAGGGGTCATGGTGTGGTGACAATGGAGATGACATGGTATTGGATAATGGCAACGATGATTTGGATAGCAGGGAACTGCATGAGGGTGATGGGGATGATCGGAAACGATATGTGACATCATGGAGGGGTACGAGGGGTTTGTCGGGGCTACCCAGTATGCTTCTTTTGCAGGCGTCACGAGCGGACCACGCAAAACAGCGGGAGCATGCTACTGACACCCACCTACGGGAGGAACGTCCATTTCTACAATGCAGAGTGGGGCATTTGTGTGGGGTTGCCGTGATGGCGTGGTATTGGTCACTGACAGTGATGATTTGGATTGAAGGGGAATTGCGTGAGGGAACTGGTGGGGGATTTTTTGAGACACAGTATGTGACGTCAATGACGGGTACGAGGGGTGTGCTGGGGCAACAAAGTATGCTTAGTTTTTTGCAGGCGTCTTGAGCGGACCGAGCTAGCAGCGGGACCAGGTCACTGTCACTCAACTACAGGAGGTACAGCGGGATGTACGGAACAGAGCGGCCCAGTTGCCAAAAGGTACGGCAGAATGGTGGTCGGTTTGGCAACAGGGGGGTACAATGCACAAAGCAATATGGTCCATTTTGGTGGGGGAAGAGTTGGTGGGGGTTAATGCTCATGCTGGGGTTGTGCGCCCTGGGAATTTGCTAGATGCTGTAAGGTTGGGGGGCGTCGATGTTGTTGGCAATGCACGGTCGCTGAGAAGGGTAAGGAGGTGTAGGTTTCAGTGGAGGAAGACGAGAATATACACAACAATTGCCGTATATGGGGTTTGGTATGATTTTTAGGATCACATTGCTTGGTTAAGATCAAAAGCAGAATTTTGACATATGAATTTGTGGCTGTTTTTAAGTGCTGCATCAGGTTATTCTGGTCAAAGAGGGTTTCTCAAAGGGGGTTTTCCGGTTAGGATCCAGGGCCCAAGTCGGGGTACGTGTTCGGATAACCCAAACTCTGCTAAGGGGTTCCCGCAGGTGGTCCAGCATACGTTGCAGTGCAAGGTTGCAGCGGGTAGGGTGGCTGGCCCTTTCGGTCAATGTCACATACGCATTTTGATTGTCTCTCCATTGGTGGTGGGCCCAAAACAGAAAGCTGGGGTTTTTTCGCCTGATGCTCCATCTGTCGTGGCCGGAGGGTGCCTCTATGACCGATTTTCCTATTAGCCAGCGGACTCTTGCATGTCTTACGCTTCAGTGGATGGTGCACTGGGTTTGGAACGCTCTGCAGGGCGGAACGTGCAATTGGGTAAAAGTGCTATACAGTCTGTTTTCGTTTTCCTCCCCATCCATCCATGCGATTTTAAACTGTTAGGCATGCATTTCGGGGGCGTTTCAGTAGATACGATGCTGCCAAAGGGGTTGTTACTATCTCGTGTGCAATATTTGACACATTTAGCACTTTTTTACAGTGGCGTTTTTTATTCACATCTCTGGTCACCCCCTCGTATGCCATTATGTGGATGATTTTTGTTCATTGGTGCTCAGAACTCGGGGCTGTTTCATGCGGCTTTGTCTGCTTTTCAGAGTACGGCACAGGGGATCGGTGCTGTTGGCCCGGGACGTAACGGAGGGCCTCAGCTCTACACGGTTTTCTTGGGTATTTCAATTGACACAGTGAACATGGTAGCTCGGCTGCCGGGGGCTAAGGTGCAGGAGATTTCTTTATTTGTCATCAGTGATCGGGGAGCCCGAAGCGGAGCTCAGGAGAGTGCAGACATTATTGGGATACCTCATGTGTGCATGTAGGGTGGTGCGGGCTGGGAGATCTTTATGCAGGAGGTTGGGGTTGGCTATGTCTGAGGTTTTTTCTTCCACACCAGTGCGTAGGGATGTCTGCAGCCCATAGGGCGGATTTGAGAGTGTGGCTGATTCTCTTGCAGGACTTCAAAGAAGTGTCTTTGTTTTGCGGTCCAACGTATGGTCTGGCTGGTTCAGGTTTTCCTCAGCTGCGGTGGGAGCAAAGGGTTTTAGAGTATTTTGGAAAGGGCGTTTTGGTGAGCCGCGAGTTGGCCAGTGCTTTGATTAAGGCAAGGGCGCAGTATCACAATTTTAGACTTCTTTCCTTTACTAGTGGCATTGTATGTCTGGGGTGCGGAGTTTCAGGATTGTTCAGTGCTGTTTAAGGTCGACGATCTAGCGGTGGTAGAGTTGAGCAATCGACAGAAGACCCAGGGTTTGAGAGTTGTTACATTTGCTGAGTGATGGCATGTTCAATAAGTTTACAGCTTATCATTGTTTTTAAGGCACGTCCTATTTCAGGTGTCAACAAGTTTATAGCGGACTCTCTGTCTCGGTGGCATTGGGAGAAATTTCGCCGGCTGGCTCCTGGGGCCGCACTTCCCAAGTCTTCGGTCCCACTGTGTGTCTGGGTGTGGGGGGCCTAAGAATTGTAGAATCGATAGGGTACGTTGTAGCGGACGCTACGAGACCGAGCTAGCAGCAAGCATGAGCGACTTCCTCTGTTTTGCGTACACGGGTGCTCCCAGGAGGGTTAGGATGGCTGCTGGACAGGTAGTTTTTTTGGGTTTTGGATTTACACCTGTTGGTTCAAGGTTTTACCCACAATGCCAGTTTTTCGGTAAAATGGCTGGGAGTTCGTTTTACGGACAATTGAGGTGGGGGAAGGACCTGGTGAGGGGGGGGGGGGGTGATGGTGTTGAGAGTTCTCAAAGGTTTCAGTAGACTTTGGGCTGGGAACAAGAAGTCAAGCCGACCGGTGACATTTGATTTGTTGCAAAGGATGCCTGGGCGGCTGCCACTTTGCTGTTCTAATGAGAACGAATGCGGCCGGTTTAGGCGATGTTTTTTGTATGGTTCATTTTGGGGGCATTTAGGGCATTCGAGCTGCTAGGTTTGCGTCATAGGGTGGGGATTAACAGCGAGGAGGTTTTCTGGAGAAGAACACAGGCGGGGGATTTTTGTTGAGGGTCTCTAAAAATGGTTCAGTTGTGTATGGGTACCTGGGTTTTGCCTACACAGGTGTGGAGTGGGCCAATGCGGTCCAGTAAAGGAATGGGGAGGGTTTTAGGGCGTTTTTTAGTTCCTTTTCTCCTGGGGACATTTTTGCCATGCAGCAGGGAGTCAGAGGTCAGTTGCACAATTGTTGGCAGTAATGAGGAAGTGCTGGTTCTTGTGGGGGAGACCCTTTACTGTTGGGAACACATTCATTTTTGTATAGGGCTGCAACAGAGGCGGCGAGATTGGGATAGTCATGGCCTACCATACGTCGGGTTGGGAGCTGGAACTCCATAGGGGTGCGAGAACTATGTTTGAAAATACGTTTTTATTTCTGCTGTGTTTCCTTTGGTTAACGTTTGTTTTTCTACCTAGGTACGTCTTCGGGGCTGGTAAATGTGAAACAGTCATCATGGATAATAGGACGCTCCTTCGTAAAGTGGGCCGACGTTTATGCTGAGCAACAGTTTTGTGGGAAATCGCTGGGACTACAAGGTGTTAAACATGAAGTGGTTGTTAGGGTAACGGGGGTATGCGTTGGGGTTAATTTTCCTTATTTAGTACTGAGTTGTTCCAACAAGGGCCCGTCAGGCTGGCTGATTATTCATTTGGGTGAGAAGGATCTCGCGGCCCTGTTTTGGGCCGACACTCATAAAGCAAGTTATAGCGACCATCGAGTCTAATTGGACAGGCACCAAGGTAGTTTGGGACTGAGTTCATAACGAGGATGCACTGGAAGGGAGCATGGAGCCATGTAGCCATTGAGAAAGCGCGCACGGAAGCTTATCAGACCCCTGAGAATATTTTGTGTAGATGGGAATACAGTTTTTCTTATTCCCTTATACGGGGCTCTGAAGGGCATCTTTGCGGGTAGGATGGGGTACTTTTGTCTACCATGGGGCACGTTTTTATTTTTATTTGCTGGAGTTGAGGGTCAGGATTGCTCGAATTCGGAAAGAGAGCATTTAGTGCGCATCTGCAAGATGGTCACACTTTTCTGTTGGGTGGGGCAGGAAAACTCTCTGGGTTTTCCTGGTTGGCGGGTTTTTGCTGGGGGGGTGGGCAGACTGGAGCGGGATTGCCCATCCTCCAACGGGGGAAGTGGGGGACGCAGTCACGGGGACGGGAAATGAGAATGAGGGGGATCTATCAACAGGAGTCATTGAGTTGTTTTTGCTTGGGGTCTACCTTGGGGGTTAGGTTTTTATAGATGTCAGAGAAAATTTGGGGATTTGATTATCAGATAATGGAAAAATGGTGTTTAGAGATAATTATAATTTGGCACCTGTCTTAATAAAGTGGCCTTTTTTGCTAATAAAGAAGTGGTGGATTGCGAGTTATTGTGCGAGAGGGGACCCAGGGGGAGCGGAGCGCGAGCCAGTCTCCCCCTGGGTGGTTTCGCACAAGGGAGCGGCCACCCAGGTGCGGGGTAGGGTTAATTAGGGAGGCGCGAGGCAAGAGGCGAGGTTTTAAGTAGAGGCGCTGTGGGGCGGGAAATTCATTGCGATCGAGGGAGTGGGGAGGAAGGGTTTTGAATTGGCCCCACCCACCCTTCCCCTTTTTTGTTTTGTTTCCTTTTGTGTTTTCCCTTTCCCTCTATGGGGTTTTTTCTTCCAAGTTTGGCTACGGCCAGGCCTGGGTTTTTTCTTTTGCCACGATAAGACAGGTTTTTTCGGTTAGCTAGTTTTTCTGGTAGGCGGGTTTTTGCTGGGGGGGTGGGCAGACTGGAGCGGGATTGCCCATCCTCCAACGGGGGAAGTGGGGGACGCAGTCACGGGGACGGGAAATGAGAATGAGGGGGATCTATCAACAGGAGTCATTGAGTTGTTTTTGCTTGGGGTCTACCTTGGGGGTTAGGTTTTTATAGATGTCAGAGAAAATTTGGGGATTTGATTATCAGATAATGGAAAAATGGTGTTTAGAGATAATTATAATTTGGCACCTGTCTTAATAAAGTGGCCTTTTTTGCTAATAAAGAAGTGGTGGATTGCGAGTTATTGTGCGAAAGGGTGCTCCATCTTTCTCAGCGTATTTGAACACCTGACAGCGTCAAGACGTTCAAGCACGTGGTTACGCCTTTAAGGGAATGTCTCAAAAATCCATGTTAGTTTAACCTTATCAAGTATCTGGCCAGGGGCCACGTGTAATTTGTTCGCGAGTTTCCACTGTTTTCATTTATATCCATACTCGTATGGTTTCTCAAAATTATTGCGCCCACTCTAGTGACGAAGTATTAATATAAAAGATCGCATCAGCCCATTTCTGGTAAAAAGCGATCACTAATATTTGTAGTACGGCAATAGCATAAAGTAAGAATAGCATTATCATTGGTGTCTCCACTGATGAAAGCAAAACATTACCAGTGGTAGACCCCTTTCGCATTGATGTTCCCATTCTTATATTTGTACAATACGTCAAAGGGACCACCTTATTTATGCTGCAGAAACCATACGACCAAAAAACTCAAGAATGAGTGTTACACTAGTGGTCTCTGTCGGGAACAATAATATTACCTATGGCAAGCCCATTTGGTGTTGTCAAACCTGCACTTATAGTTGTAAGAAAGACCAAAACAACCACCCTGTTCCATATTGGTGTCCATAACTCAAAAACCCAGGAATACATACTGGGCCTTTCATTGTTATTGAATTTAAAAGAGTAAACAACCAAAGAGACACCACATATTCTTTAAAGGGACCAGAGAAAGAAAAGAAAAGTAAAACAGAAGTACAAAATGAAAAAACAAAATGTATGAATCCACTGTCAATTGACAAGCAATATTAGAGCAGAAATACATTATATCCGCAAGGACAATAAAGTTGTTGTGTCATAAGTTATACATATCTAAGGTAACAATATGCGCCATTATACCAAATTTATTCATAGAGCTTTCACAGAATAAGCATACAGTTTGTCTTTGCATTTGTTCTCAATAAAACTACAAGAAATCACATAAAATAGTGTAACTCTTCATCTGTGTTATGTCCCATAGTAATACTGCGTAGGCGACATATCCACCCTGCTTCATTTCATCAAAGGGCTAGTTCTCTATCCCCTCCCCCTAGATCTTACTGAGACATGGTCAATAGCATGAAACCAGATCTCAGGCCTAGTCCCATGACGTTCACTCATATGGGTTGTCACGGGGTATCTGGCATCTTGGTGTCGGATTGCCCGCACATGTTCCTGAATTCTAGTCTTTAGGGCACGGATTGTACTGCCTACATATGTAATGTCGCAAGTACGCCCAATCAAATATGTCACGTATGTTGTTTTGCATGTGATAGTATGTCTAATAGTATAAGTCCGTTGTGTATTATAATTGAATTCCTTTATCTTTTTTCTTCCCATATTGACAAATATTACAATCTGTACATGTAAAAAATACTTGTGTTTGCACCGGTAACCATGTACCAGCTGTTTTTCTAGAAATGACATAACTAGGACACAGTGGGCCCGATTCACAGAACTAACTTAAGACAAAATCCTAAACTTACTACCATTTTGGTATTCACAGAAGGCACTTACTCATTTTGGTATTCACAGAAGGCACTTAGTCATTTCGGTATTCACAGAAGTTACGAGTCCTAAGTTTAGGACTCCTAAATGCCTTCTGTGAATACCGAAAGTCTTAAAATTAGGATTTTTCTCAGTTTAGTAGTAGTATAGTTAGGACTCCTAACTTTAGGACTCCTAAATGCTTTCTGTGAATACCGAAAGTCTTAAAATTAGGATTTTCTCAATTTAGTAGTAGTAAAGTTAAGACTCCTAACTTTAGGACTCCTAAATGCCTTCTGTGAATACCGAAAGCCTCAAAATTAGGATTTTTCTCAGTTTAGTAGTAGTAAAGTTAGGAGTCCTAACTTTAGGACTCCTAAACTGAGAAAAATCCTAATTTTAAGACTTTCGGTATTCACAGAAGGCATTTAGGAGTCCTAAAGTTAGGACTCCTAACTTCTGTGAATACCGAAATGAGTAAGTGTCTTCTGTGAATACCAAATTGAGTAAGTGCCTTTTGTGAATACAAAAATGGTAGTAAGTTTAGGATTTTGTCTTAAGTTAGTTCTGTGAATCGGGCCCAGTATATCTCAATGTTGTGCCCCGTCGATATGTAATCTTGGGTCTCATCGGTATTTCCCCCTTAACTCCTGGTATTTCTTGGAGCAGGGAACAATGTTTTGAAAGGTTTTTGTAAACCCCCTGACTGTGTTTGTTATATTTTGTGATGAAATTTATGCCAGAGTGTTGATTTGAATTGCTGAGAATAGACCCACGCTGTTGTAAAGTAGCCTCCCTAGGTTTTTACATGATTCTTTTTTCTGCATTGTCTAACACTTTGCGTTTATAGCCTCTCTTTTTAAATCTGTTTTTAGTGATTTCCAAATTTGCAGTCAATAAATTGGTATCGCTACAATTCCTAAGGACACAAACTATTTCTTCATATGGAATGTTATTAATGGTGGTTCTAGGATGTGCGCTAGTCGTATGTAGTGTGCTGTTACTATTCGTGGGTTTGCGATAGAGTGTACTGTGAATTCTACCTTCCTGGGCAAAAAATGTAATATCCAGAAAATCTATTTTGTCTTCTGCATGTGTCATAGTTAATGACACATTATATGGGTTCTGATTGAGGAAAGCATAATAGTCTTCCAACTGGCTAACTGACCCTCTCCAAATAACAATCACATCGTCGATATACCTCCCCCAAAAAATGATGTTTTCTAACCAGGGGGAGGCATCGACCCCAGGCATGTTCCTTCTCCCACCATCCCATGAACATACCTGCGTACGATGGAGCAAATTTTGCTCCCATCGCGGTCCCTTGCAATTGGTGGTGCCAATGGCCTCCATGTAGAAAAAAGTTTTTGGACAGAATTAAATCTGTCATTTCCTAAATCATTTAGTTATGTTCAAGCCACTCTGCTGTCCTAGTTTTCAAATAATATTGCATGGCACGCAGGCCGAAATCTTTTTTGATACAAGTATATAAACTAGTTACATCAAATGTGACAAAATGAAGTCCCTCGATCCAAATAACATCCTCAAACATATTGAGGACATCCTCGCTCAATTTTTGTTTGACTCTTTCAGGGTATGAGAATAGAGAATACTGTCTTCTAAATTGAGGGAGGAGTGTCACATACACTCATTAGTGTTTGTATGGTTTTGCTGTATCCCTTTTCTGTGCAAACTAAAACTGCCACTATACTTTGGATTAATCACTTGGTTGGAGTGCCCTCAAAAGGTCACACCAAATGTATTGCGGAGGCTAAATAACTGCACTGCACTGGGTAAGTCTGGGTGCATTCAACACTTGATACTTGTACTCTACCCTCTCTATTCTAAGGAAAGGGAGGAAAGAAGCCTAAGGCTAGTCTGTGAGGCCTCTTAATCCATTGGAAGAGGTGATGTCTCTAGCCACTGTGCTCACAACACAATAGGATCTGGAATGTATCACTAAAAGAATCATTCCTACTGTAAGTGGCATGAGAACGGTTTCTATTGGCAGTATTTTCTAAAAGGAATCTTCAACTGCATATTTGTTCATGACCACAAAACTTTAGTTAACAGAGATGCTTACTTAGCAGTTAATGACTATACTTGCAAAAAGCTATCCGACCTAGAAAGAACAAGCAAGGCATGCCTGGGGACCCAGATTTGCTAAATGCCCTGAAAGAGAGTGAAATTCATCATACATATCATGAATGTGTTTCAAAGTAACTTTCTGTGGCACTTCAAGCTACTAATGCTAACTGACCTCTGTCCAGCCACGCTGGCCTGTCAATTAACAAAAGTGGGATCTTCGCAGGACTTTGATAACATTTTATACAGTGGGTTTTTCTCTTGTTACGTTACATGCTTAGCTAATGGTAAATACATGTTTTCATTCTAATTGTACAATTGTTGGTGTTTTTCATATTTGTCCATTTTGATTTTGAGGGTTAGGTAAATTTCATCTTAATTTCCTACACTTTCATATGAGACCTTTCAGTGTTGTTCAGTTAATAGATGTCTTTTCTTTCGTATGCTAGCAACAGTTTTGTTTTTTTGTTTTGTTTTTTTATTGAGATTTTCATTATTGCACACAGGTGTAGCAATAATAGTTGTCAAGATATGATCTGAACATCTCAGAATATAATACCGAAGAAAACAACGTAAATGTAACATCAAAAACGATGCAGAGTACTACACAATTTCAAAAATAGTTGTCGCAACTATTCATGACAGTATACACTATGACCGTAAGCATCAGCTACAATTTCAGGAAAATCAGCAGTGTAGGTCGTATCCCATGCTGTGGCCATCCCACTCTCTGAGAATCACTTTACAAGTTCAATAACACATTGCAGTATGAATACCCAAGGAGCCCCCCTTCTGTTTGGCCATTGTGTGCGTATACAGCATCATGGGGTAGCAAGCAGCGCATATCTCCGCCCCTGCGAAGATGCGCCTAGTGGGCCTGTTGTATCATAATGGTCTTAGTCCATCTCCGATGGATATGCCTGCAAAAAACATCCTCAATGGTTGCCAGATGTTTATCGGGAGCGGGGCTGGTGGTTGGAATGTGTCATATATGTCCCTGGTGGTGTTGCAGTGTATCAGATCGCGTATCCAGCCCCTAACAGTGCGGACCAGGGTAATATTCCAATGCAATGATATCAGTCGCTTAGCCGCCAGTAGGGAAAATGGCAGTGAATTGACGTACTCCTTTTGGTAAAGATTTAACATAGCCCACTAGGAACAGTCTAAGGACTGGAAACGTTGTGTGCTCTAAAGATTGAGACCGCGTTATTTCGGCACATCAGCCTCTTAATAATAATTTGTTTGTTTGTTGAAACTGGACGTTTATGGTAGACACAATGGCCTAATAGGCATTATAGACAAATATAGTCTCAATCTCTGGCAGTGCCACTGGAAGGGGTTCACAAATCGGGAATATACAGTGCAATAAACTGATTGACTGCTTCCCTCCTTTTTTGCAATTTGATTTTGCAAACACTAATACATTCGCCCTGACGAAGTTCTTCAAAAAGAACGAAACGCGTTGGCTGTTTGGTGTATATTTCGTTACTGGAAAGAAGAATAAAGAAACTTTTGAACATCACAAATATTAGATGAACATTTGTAAAGTTGATTGTTTATAAATACTTGGACTATGTGGTGCAATTTATGGTGGGCAAGCAGTAGGACCATTAATGGTGTAGGTTGTATGGTGTCTTCCACCATCAGGTACAGGAGCCGAAAAATCTCCCCCCAATATGTTAATATGGGGCCGCAGCTCCAAGCCAGTGCGAAAACCCACCTGCTAAGTAGCACATCTGGTACAAGAGTGTGGTATGTTGGGATCTATCTTGGCCAGAAGTGGCGGGGTAATGTACGCTTGGTGCAAGTATTTAAAATGTAATAGATTGTGCCAGTGATTGTTTGATACATATCTTGTTTGTTCGCAACAGTATGACCATATTTGATCTGTCAAGGGGAATCCTAAATCCTGTTCCAAGGCCTGTCGTACCTTGCCCCCAACCGCTGGTCGGAGAGCTGCGCAATAAAGTTGCGATACCAAATGCGCCCCATCAAATGCTGTAATGGTTAAAGTAAGCAGTAAAAAAACTGCTGCCTCTGTTGCCGCGACTGGAAGCGCCTCACTCAAGGAGTTACGTACCCTGTGTAGGAGAAATGCATCCATATATGTCAAGTCCCTGTTCGAAGTTAGATCTCCCACAATTGAGAGTCCTTGAACAGATCGCCATGCTAGCAACTGTTTTGCACTGCACTTTTTGATTCCCTTGGTCTCAGGCACCTCTAGCATAGTTAAGCATTATGCACTGCAGATGCTCCAGAAAAGAGAGGTAAAAGAGTGCCCAGTACACCCATCTTAATGACACTGAAGATAGCACTTCTGCTGGTCTGGCCCAAATCCCTCCTCTCTCATTGCAAGAGTTTACTGCCATTTTCAGTATAATTAAATCAGGATCTTCCCTTGACCCTGCACCCCCCAGGAATTTGTAATGAAGTATGAATGAATATAGGACATCAAGCAGAGATACTTCATGAAGAGTGTTTATTAGCCACAGCTGCTGCAGACCAGAGCAACAGTCATCTCTGGAACCTCTGAGCTACAAGCTCACAGAGTACATTCCACATTCCACAGACATGTCATCTTGATGGAATGAATGCAAGATCACAACACTATCTCTCTTGTTTACAATGAATGAATAAAATAAACAACAACAAAATGACACAGCTTCAATGCAACAAATCATAACCCTACAGTAGACACGATAATACAAAATGCAAATGAAACAACATGACATTAATGCATCAAATCATGAACATACAATAAATGACTTAATGTTGATACACATCAATTGCGATATCTTAAAGGCTTGACAATATTTCGTCTCTCACTCCTACGTACAGGTTCAGGATGAAAAGAACCCCTTGATTCTAACACATCAAAATCAGAATGAGAAGATGGAGGAGAAACACAGGAGTGCAAGACCGGTTTGGATGGAAGGGGAGAATCATTAGGAACAATGTGATTGTGTACCTTCACCACTCTTCCCTTATTCCACCATTCACTCTTGCTGGTCCTCACTGCATTCCTAGACACAACCTCAATCCTGACAGAATTATTGCTCTTGAGCAGTGAGTCATCTTTTGTAGCCTGCTTAAAATGATCAGCTTATCTCTGGAGTCAGGGACGGTGCCTCGGCCTTGGAAGCATTGGATGGCTAAAACCGTTTTGAAGAAACCTAATCTTGATCCTGCCTGTTTTGGAAATTTCCAACCCTTCTCGCTACTTCCACTCATGAGCTCAGTTGCTGAAAAACATTTAAACAAGTGCCTCTCAGAATGTTTGGAGGCCAACTCTTTTTTGCACCATACTCAAACTGGCTTTCTCACTGTGCATAGCACAGAGACCGCCCTTTTGGCGATGGTGAAAGAGACAAAAAAGAGACTAGATCTAGGAGCAATAGTGGCTATCGTACTCCTAGATCTTACGGCGGCCTTTGACACTGTTGACCATTCAATAGAACTGCAGACGATTTACAAGGCAGGTGTCACAGGAAGAGCCAGGGATTGGAATTTAAAGGGATGCACTTTCCAGGTTTTTGAGAAGGACTGTGTATCTAATACCTGACCCATTGCCTGTGGTGTCCCACAGGGGTCCTCACTCATCCCACCTTATTTAACATTTATCTGCAGTCCCTGGCAGACTATGTAACTCCTTTTGGGATGTCTATAGTCTCCTATGCATACGACACCCAGTTGGTGTTCTCACTTATGCCTGGTGTTGGTACATCTTTTGGTAACGCTGGACGCTGTTGGGAACAGATAGCCAGCTGGCTGAATCTATCTTGGCTCAGGCTTAACGGGACTAAAACAAAATTGATGATTCTGGGAAATTAATTCCTCTTCAATACAACCTGGATTGGCCTGGATTAGCTTAATTGACCTGGATTGGCCTCTTTGCATGGGATTACCCCTGTGAGCAAGCCAATTATAAAAAGTCTTGAAATTTGGATTGAGGAATTCTTGACAATGGTATCTCAGGCAACTAGATTGTCTGTGAGTTGTTTTGGCTTGTTGCGAATGTTGCACACATTTCTGCCATTCATTCCTCAGGACTCAAGGCGAGTGGTAGTCCAGGCATTGATTCTCTCTCGCCAGGACTAAGGTAAAACTTTATTCCTAGGCGTCCCTAAGGCTACAGTACAGAAACATAAGGTGGTACAAAATTTGGCTGTACACATGCTTTTGAGCATTCCCAGATCTCAATCAGCCCGGCAGGGACTGAGGAAGTTCTATTGGCTCCCCATTACTCAGAGAATTGAGTTTAAATCTTTGTGCACTGCTCATAGTGTCCTCCATGTGAATTGACCTCCTATAGTAACCAACTCGTCAGCCATTATGTGCCTAATAGGGAACTTTGCTCTTTGAACCTGCACCTGGTCTCTGTCCCCTCAGTTAGAAGAGCCAGAAGAGGAGGATGGTATTTTAGCTATAATGTTGCTAAACTTTGGAATTCGCTTGCTATTAGGTGTCTGGACTCCGAATTGCATTTTAGCAAAGATATCAAATCTAGCTGTTTTAGCTTGACCTCTCGTTGTTCTGATCTTCCGATCACTGTTTTGGCTGTGCTTTCCTCTCCTTCTAGCACTGGGATGCCTTTGGGTTGCCATGCACTTTATAAATCTCATAACATAGTACCTCCATTAAAATATAAAACATTGGGGGGGGCGGTATCCTCAAAACTCAGCTAGAGTGCATGATCTCTATTGTTTCTCTCTCCACTTTTTCTTTCAGTGCTGTCTGTGATTCTTGATTGGTCACTCTATGACTGGTCACTCTATGGCATGCCTGCTGCCACCATTCTGATAATTGGATCTTGTAACTGTATCTTCATGGAATCTTAATTGCCTAGATATCATAAAAAGAACACTTTGAGGTTTCATATCTGAAATTTGAACTTCATGTTTGTAGTATATTGTGCATCTCTGTCAACCACTCATAAGGTGACAGGATACACTGCTCATATAGCTCCCAGCTTTGCAGCTCAGGCTATATCAACACTGTTAGACTTGGCACCATTGGCTTGAGTCTCCCTTCCACTTTTTGCTGTTGCCTTGTCTATTTTTGTTGGTCTAGATGCTTTGGGCACTTTGCCACTGCTGATCAGTGCCAAAGTGCAAGTGCTCCCTTTTGTAAAATAATGTAATGGATTAGAGATTCCATGATTGGTTATTTGATTTACTTGACAGACCCTAGTACAGTACACCATGCATGTGTGCCCAGGGCCTGTAAATCAAATGCTGCTGGGGGCTTGCAGCACTGATTGTGCCACCCACAAAAGCAGCTTGTAAAGTATGGGAAGAACATCTGCGCCACTTCTGGGAAGTGTTGATGGTGCTGTGGAGAGCAGGCCTCACGATCAAGGCGAGTAAGTGCCAGATCGGGCAGGGTTTGGTGGTGTACTTGGGACACCAGGTTTGGAGCAGCCAGGTGGCACCCCTACAGCCCAAAATTGATACCATTTTGGCATGGGAACCCCCAAGAAGCAGACAGAGGTGAGAGCCTTCTTAGGACTCACAGGGTATTACAGGAGATTTGTCAAGGGGTATTGCAACATTGTTGCACTCTTGACAGAGCTGACTTCCAGGAAGCAGCCCTAGAAAGTGAACTGGACTGGTGCCTGCCAGGAAGCTTTTGATGCCCTGAAATCTGCCATGTGCATGCAACCCGTGCTTCAGGCACTCAACTTCTCAAAGGAATTCATTGTGCAGACAGATGCTTCAGAGCATGGCGTGGAAGCGGTGCTTTCACAGATGAATGAGGAGGGCCTAGACCAACCTGTAGCCTTCATTAGTAGGAGGTTACTTCCACAGGAACAGAGGTGGAGTGCAATTGAGCGTGAGACCTTCGCTGTGATCTGGGCACTGAAGAAGTTGAGACCATACTTGTTTGGGACTCACATCCGGGTTCAGACAGACCACAGACCCCTCAGATGGTTGATGCAGATGAGGGGTGAGAACCCAAAGCTGTTGAGGTGGTCCATTTCCCTACAGGGGTGGACTTCACGGTGGAACACCGCCTTGGTACAGAACACACTGATGGTCTGTCCAGATTTTTCCGCCTTAGTGAAGAGAACTCCCAAATGTGAGTAGTTCTCCCCACATTTCAGCTGGAGGGGACATGTGTTAGACTTGGCACCATTGGCGTGAGTCTCCCTTCCACTTTTTTCTGTTGCCTCATCTGTTTTTGTTGGTCTAGGTGTTTTGGGCACTTTGCTACTGCTGATCAGTGCAAACGTGCAAGTTCTCCCTATTGTAAAATGGTGTAATGAATTAGTGATTCCATGACTGGTTATTTGATTTACTTGTCAGACCCTAGTACAGTGCACCATGTGTGCCCAGGGCCTGTAAATCAAATGCTGCTGGTGGGATTGCAGCACTGATTGTGCCACTCGCAGCTTGTAAAATATGGGAAGAACATCTTTGACACCTCTGGGAAGTGTTGATGGCGCTGTGGAGAGCAGGCCTCACGACCAAGGTGAATAAGTGCCAGATCGGGCAGGGTTCCATGGTGTACTTGGGACGCCAGGGTGGGAGCGGCTGGGTGGCACCCCTACAAGATTGATACCATTCTGTCTGGGAACCCCCCAAGAACCAGACAGAGGTGAGAGCCTTTTTAGGACTCAGAAGATATTACAGGAGATTTGTCAAGGGGTATTGCAACATTGTTGCACCCTTGACAGAGTTGACTTCCAGGAAGCAGCCAAAGAAAGTGAACTGGACTGATGTCTGCCAGTAAGCTTTTGATGCCCTGAAATGTGCCATGTGCACGGCACCCGTGCTTCAGGCACCCAACTTCTCATAGGAATTCATTGTGCAGACTGATGCTTCAGAGCATGGCGTGGGGGCTGTGCTTTTACAGATGAATGAGGAGGGTCTAGACCAACCTGTAGCCTTCATTAGTAGGAGGTTACTTTCACGGGAACAGAGGTGGAGTGCAATTGAACGTGAGGCCTTTGCTGTTGTCTGGGCAATGAAGAAGTTGAGACCATACTTGTTTGGGACTCACTTCCGGGTTCAGACAGACCACAGGCCCCTCAGATGGTTGATGCAGATGAGGGGTAAGAATCCAAAGCTGTTGAGGTGGTCCATTTCACTGCAGGGGATGGACTTCACGGTGGAACACTGCCCTGGTGTGAACACGCCAATGCTGATGGTCTGTTCAGATTTTTCCGCCTTAGTGAAGAGAACTCCCAAATGTGGGTAGTTCTCCCCACAATTCAGCTGGAGGGGACACATGTTAGACTTGGCATCATTGGCGTGAGTCTGCCTTCCACTTTTTGCTGTTGCCTCATCTGTTTTTGTTGGTCTAGATGCTTTGGGTACTTTGCCACTGCTGATCAGTGCCAAAGTGCAAGTGCTCCCTATTGTAAAATTATGTAATGGATTAGTGATTCCATGATGGTTATTTGATTTACTTGTCCACTTGGGTGGAGTCCATAATCGTCCCTATTTTTAAAAAAGGGGATCGACATGATCCGGCCTGTTATAGACCTATTTCCCTTTTAGACTCATTTACAAAAGTAGCTGGACGAATAATTTTGGACCGTCTACTCCTATGGGCTGAGGATAATTCTATTCTATCTGACCTACAATATGGTTTTCGTACTGGCCTAGGAACAGTGGAACAGGGCTTAAATTTTCTGATGTTGACTGGGAAATACACCAGGGCTAGGAGGGAGAATTTGTTTGTGGCTTTTGTTGATCTCTCAGCCGCTTTCGATTGTGTGATTCATTCCAAACTGTGGATATTACTGGAACAAATTGGGGTTGAAGATAACATTATTTATTTTCTTAAATGTTTTTATAGTGAAGCTTCAGCGTCTGTATGCTATGGTCAAAATGGGGAATGCAATGGTAAAATACCAATTAGGAGCGGGGTAAGGCAAGGATGTGTCCTGGCCACCTTCCTTTTTAACTTGTATATAAATGGTTTGGAGAAAGCTTTGTGCAATAACAATTTTGATCCCCCGCGCATCGCTGGCCGTTCGATTTCGCTACTAATGTATGCGGACGATGCTGTATTGATGTCCCGCACTCAATTGGGACTACAGCGCGTGGTTGCTAGTTTCGCCCTTTTTATGACAGAATTGGGCTTAAAAGTAAATATTGCAAAAACATTTATCATGCACTGTGGTAGAAATGTAAAATCAAAGAAGCCTATATTTATTGAAGGTCAACGGTTGGTTCTTACGCAACAATTTTCCTAACTTGGTATTCTATTTACTCAAAAGGACTCTTGGGGCGAGGCATTGGTTGCAAAAAAACAGGCGATGATTCGCTCGACTGCTGCCCTTAGGTCCTTTGCAGGGAAACTAGGTACTAGACCACCCGCAGAGTTAATTAAAATTTATAAAGCTAAATGTGTATCCGGCGCTATGTATGGTAGTGGGATATGGGGCTTTGTGGATCCTATCCCGCTTCAGGTAGTTGAGACTACTTTCCTGAGGTTTATCCTCACGGTCCCCAAGAGTTCCTCTAATTATAACTGTCATACAGAATTGGGACTTTCTTTCATATCAGATCTCATTAAGCTAGAACCCGTATTATTATGGCACAGGATATGGTCAAAAGAAGAACCTAAGCTTAATCGAGATATTCTTTTTAGTGTTTTAAAGTCAGATGGTCATATGAGGATACCATGGCTGAGTTATGTACGAAAATTCCTATCTGACATAGGCAAACTGGATTACTTTTTAAATCCTCTTAACATCTCAGCAATCTCACGGAAGGACCTTAAAAAAGAGGGTTTGTCATTTTTAGAATCAACAAGATGTGCTGTGGAGGTCTTAAAACCCACTGTCTTACAACATGAATTAATTTTAGCTTCTTTTAATATTCAACCCTATTTGACCCATGTTCCGGGTAATTATGATCGATTTTTACTGTGTCGTTTTAGATTCGGTATTTTCCACAGATTGGTTAGTTTTCCCACAATCAATGATTGGTCTCACGATTTGTCTCCCTGCCCTTGTGATGAAATTTCTCCTCAAAGTACTATGCATGTCGCTTTGTTTTGTAAATTTTATAATCAAGATAGGCGAACTATATTATTGCCGTTTTTAAGGATAATTGGACATCGCCAATGTCGTCGTGCATTTTACGATATTCAACGCCTGGACAATCATCTTTGTGTTGCAACACTTAATCTGTATTTGAAAAAAGTTATTTTTACTAGGAAAAGGATGATATTATAATGTATATTTTTTTGTAAAATCTCTGGGCATCATGTATTTTTAATCAAAGTTTCATGATTTAATGTATTTTCTATTTTTATGCATACTTTTATGATTGTTTATTTACAATCGAATAAAGTTTTTCTGAATCTGATTTACTTGTCAGACCCTAGTACAGTGCACCATGTGTGCCCAGGGCCTGTAAATCAAATGCTGCTGGGGGGCTTGCAGCAATGTTTGTGCCACCCACAGAAGCAGCTTGTAAAATATGGCTCAGGCCTGCCATTGCTGAGCCTGTGTGCAGTCTGGGACTGCCATGTCGACTTGGCAAGTACACCCACTTGCCAGTCCCTAAACCTTTCCTTTTCTACATATTAGTCACCCCTAAGGTAGACCCAAGAGCAGGGTGCATTGTATGTAGGACATGCACTGATGTGTGTGGCATGTCTTGATAGTGAATTACAGCCAATTTTGTTTTTCACTATTGCAAGGCTACCTGTTCCCATAGGCCAGAATGGGCAGTTTGATTATAACATCTTATAAGCCTAACTGACCCAGGGAACAAGGTAGAAATTCGAGTTTAGTATGCCTGAACTCAGAATGTCAAAATACATCTTTAAGTGAGGCTGAGTTTTACATTCTGTGTTTGAAAATGCCACTTTTAGAAAGTAGGTATTTTCTTGCCTCACCATCCAGCATGCCTCTGCTAGGTTTGTGTATTCCATGTCTGGTTTGTGAGTGACAGGAGGCTGGAGAGGGCCTTGGCTCCAGCAGTCTGATGGGTCAGGGCTGGACTGAATAGGACCTGCATTGAATAGAGAGTAGGGGGCTGAGATTTCCTTTCAGGTACCTGGGCCAGGACTGCTCTCAGACAATGCTGTCTCCACCTTGTGCCAGGAAGCTGCAACTAGGAGGACAGAACTGGTCTGGACTAGGTACAGACACTCTCTGCCTTCCGAGACAAAGGATTTGTGTGTATAAAAAGGGGGGCCCAGACCCCAGAACTTTAGATCACTTCTGGGAAATCAAGAGGAACCTTTGACAAGGAGAAGAAACCGGAGAAGCTGAAGGAGGATTACTGCCCCTGTGCTGTTTGCTGTCTGGGGTTGGCCTGCAGTGGTTACTTGTTGCCAAGGAAAGGAGAAAAGGACTTTGCTGTTTCCTTTGTCATCTTGAGGAAGATCTCCAAGGGCTTGAACTGAGCTTGCATCCTGTCTGAAGTCTCAGGGACACAAAGACTTCACCACCAGCTCCCTCTTAATTTCCTTGCTGGGAATTCTAATCTACAGAGAGGTGCCTGCAGCTGTTTAGGACTTCTAGAGACTGTTTGTCGCTGGGAGCTGGAAGCACAACGCAATGAGGAGTATCTTGTCGCCGCCGCAGCAGTTGCCATCAAATCGCCGAAGAAGCGTGCCGCCACCTCAGCTGTTCGCCGTGGCATCACAGACGAAGCATCTCGCATCACCAGAGAAGCCTGCCACTGCAGCAGAGGTCGCCATCGCCTCACAGTAGAAGCGTGTTGCAGGGCCTGTTGCGCCTTCAAAGATCGTCGATGTTGCCGCATGGCCGTCGGGCGTGCACGCATCGCATTCACGTTGTCGCATGGCATCGAAGACGCCATTTTGTCGCATTGCACCGGATCGTCGCATCGCATCAAGGCGCCATTTTGTTGCATGGCACCGGATCATAGTAAGAAATCGACGCATCACCTTCTCTCCGGTAAGGAACCGGCGCATCACATTCCCTGCGCTGCAGTAAGGAACCGACGCATCACCTCCCCCGAAGCAAGGAACTGATGCATCACCTTCCCTGCGACCCTTTTGTTTGTTTTGCGTGACTCATCCAAGGTACTTTGAGAGTAAAGTGTCGCTTTTACCATCTACATTGAACTAAGCTATTTCTACTATTTTAAAGTCATATTTTTATTACAGTATTGTGGACTTTTGTCTTTTGGTCTTGTGTTAAGTCTAGTAAAGATTACTTATTTTTCTAAGCTGGTGTGGTGTCCATTTGTAGTGTTTTCACTGTATTACTGTATGTGTTCACAAATGCTTTACACACTGCCTCTGAGATGCTCGTGCCAAGCTACCAAGGGGGTGAGCAGGGGTTATTCAGGAGTGTGTCCCCCTTTCCCTGACTAGAAGCAAGGGTCCCTATTTGGACAAAGGTGTATACCATTGCCAACTAGAGACCCCCATTTCTAACACTTTCTGCATTGTTCATATAAGTTCGCTATATATCTGAAATGTAGTTCATAAGTCATATACATAGAAATATATATGCAAACTACACTGTGGGAATAGGTAAAGAGCACCTTGCAGGTCAGTGCATGTCCAGGACCTAACAGCTACCATGGGGTGGGTGTTACGTGCCGCCTGCTGGATTGGTGGAATTTTGTGGAGTTCTTTAATGCAGCGTCCTGGCCAAATTCCACCAATTGCCATGTGACAGAATTTTTCTCTCATGAGGATCAAGAATTTACAAGCTGGCAAGCACTCGGCATCCCCTAACATGATTTTCTAACACAAGCAGTCGCTGGCGTCCGCAAACAGTCGCCATCAAAGGGCCGCGGTTTGAGAGCTTGAGTAGATTTTTTAATTGAGCGTCAGAAAATCAACTGCGGTTTTGCATAACGCATTGTGCAATTCGTGCTGATCTTCAGCACTGCTCATGCTGCAGGCGCTAAATTGTAGCGCAAGCAGCATGATCTGCATATTTTGCACCCGTTGTTGGAATTCCACAGAATCTCACCTGGAGAGGGCCTTGGCTCCAGCAGTCTGATGGGTCAGGGCTGGACTGAATAGGACCTGCATTGAATAGAGAGTAGGGGGCTGAGATTTCCTTTCAGGTACCTGGGCCAGGACTGCTCTCAGACAATGCTGTCTCCACCTTGTGCCAGGAAGCTGCAACTAGGAGGACAGAACTGGTCTGGACTAGGTACAGACACTCTCTGCCTTCCGAGACAAAGGATTTGTGTGTATAAAAAGGGGGGCCCAGACCCCAGAACTTTAGATCACTTCTGGGAAATCAAGAGGAACCTTTGACAAGGAGAAGAAACCGGAGAAGCTGAAGGAGGATTACTGCCCCTGTGCTGTTTGCTGTCTGGGGTTGGCCTGCAGTGGTTACTTGTTGCCAAGGAAAGGATAAAAGGACTTTGCTGTTTCCTTTGTCATCTTGAGGAAGATCTCCAAGGGCTTGAACTGAGCTTGCATCCTGTCAGAAGTCTCAGGGAAACAAAGACTTCACCACCAGCTCCCTCTTAATTTCCTTGCTGGGAATTCTAATCTACAGAGAGGTGCCTGCAGCTGTTTAGGACTTCTAGAGACTGTTTGTCGCTGGGAGCTGGAAGCACAACGCAATGAGGAGTATCTTGTCGCAGCCGCAGCAGTTGCCATCAAATCGCCGAAGAAGCGTGCCGCCACCTCAGCTGTTCGCCGTGGCATCACAGAAGAAGCATCTCGGATCACCAGAGAAGCGTGCCACTGCAGCAGAGGTCGCCATCGCCTCACAGTAGAAGCGTGTTGCAGGGCCTGTTGCGCCTTCAAAGATCGTCGATGTTGCCGCATGGCCGTCGGGCGTGCACGCATCGCATTCACGTTGTCGCATGGCATCGAAGACGCCATTTTGTCGCATTGCACCGGATCGTCGCATCGCATCAAGGCGCCATTTTGTTGTATGGCACCGGATCATAGTAAGAAACCGACGCATCACCTTCTCTCCGGTAAGGAACCGGCGCATCACATTCCCTGCGCTGCAGTAAGGAACCGACGCATCACCTCCCCCGAAGCAAAGAACTGATGCATCACCTTCCCTGCGACCCTTTTGTTTGTTTTGCGTGACTCATCCAAGGTACTTTGAGAGTAAAGTGTCGCTTTTACCATCTACATTGAACTAAGCTATTTCTACTATTTTAAAGTCATATTTTTATTACAGTATTGTGGACTTTTGTCTTTTGGTCTTGTGTTAAGTCTAGTAAAGATTACTTATTTTTCTAAACTGGTGTGGTGTCCATTTGTAGTGTTTTCACTGTATTACTGTATGTGTTCACAAATGCTTTACACACTGCCTCTGAGATGCTCGTGCCAAGCTACCAAGGGGGTGAGCAGGGGTTATTCAGGAGTGTATCCCCCTTTCCCTGACTAGAAGCAAGGGTCCCTATTTGGACAAAGGTGTATACCATTGCCAACTAGAGACCCCCATTTCTAACACTTTCTGCATTGTTCATATAAGTTCGCTATATATCTGAAATGTAGTTCATAAGTCATATACATAGAAATATATATGCAAACTACACTGTGGGAATAGGTAAAGAGCACCTTGCAGGTCAGTGCATGTCCAGGACCTAACAGCTACCATGGGGTGGGTGTTACGTGCCGCCTGCTGGATTGGTGGAATTTTGTGGAGTTCTTTAATGCAGCGTCCTGGCCAAATTCCACCAATTGCCATGTGACAGAATTTTTCTCTCATGAGGATCAAGAATTTACAAGCTGGCAAGCACTCGGCATCCCCTAACATGATTTTCTAACACAAGCAGTCGCTGGCGTCCGCAAAAAGTCGCCATCAAAGGGCCGCGGCTTGAGAGCTTGAGTAGATTTTTTAATTGAGCGTCAGAAAATCAACTGCGGTTTTGCATAACGCATTGTGCAATTCGTGCTGATCTTCAGCACTGCTCATGCTGCAGGCGCTAAATTGTAGCGCAAGCAGCATGATCTGCATATTTTGCACCCGTTGTTGGAATTCCACAGAATCTCACCGAGTTTTTCTGACCCTATGCAGAATTCCAATGAGTGAAACTCTGCAAGTTCCATCCACCCCTACCACTATCAACACACTCTCCATATACTTTTTGGGCAACAATTAACTGACAAGGCAACACACCTGGCAGTGGATTTCAAAGTGAAACATTTATTGGCAGCAAAAAAGAGGAGGTCAATATGTTTTGGCTTCTGCCTTAATTTACTGTATGACAAAATATTGGGGACTAAAGTATTGCAACACAGTAATATTGTGTCAAAAATATCAATAGCAAAAATATTGAATATACATACTTTGGTGCTCATTAAGATGTCAGTGGGACTGACACCAACAGCTCGTCGGTGCTGGTCCCACCGACATCTGAAGCAGTGGTCAGATTACTGCATTACAATGCAGCGGTCCGACGTCATGGGTGAAGGGACCAAATGCTAGGGTTCCCTGCGGTCGGCATGTAATTTCTACAATGAGGGTGGTGCCTGCTCATGCGCTGCCATAGAGATTACAATGGCCCTTTCCGCCGGCCTTTCAATGGCAGTCCGACTGCCATTGAACGGCTGTCAGAAACTGACTTTGGGGGGGCCCATGTAGGGCCCCCATCTTTCTGCAGCCTTCGCTATGAGGCCAGGGAATCATTCATGCCCTATGTGGCAAGCACCGTAAGGTAGCTGCCACTGGGTGCAGGGATGTTTAACAACATGTCTTTTGGCATTGGGGCTTTTCCTGCAGCCCTTTTCCTGGCTGCAGCACAAACCTCAATGCCCAAAAGGCATGTTTCTGATCATCTCCACGGTGCTCCAATCCTAATTAGGTGGTCGGGACTGCCAACTACCTGTTGGCCAGTCCCTTTTACCACAACGTTGCTGGTCGGAATTGTAATTAGGGCTTTTGTATGTAAAGTACAAAAATATTGATAAAATGTATTGTGGACCAGAATACTGGCCAAAACGTCTGTCTATCTATCTATCTATCTATCTATCTATCTATCTATCTATCTATCTATCTATCTATAGATCGATCTATCTATCTATCTATCTATCTATCAATCACATCGCATAATTACAAAAAAATATAAAAATATTTTAGTTAGTATAAAATAAAAATATATATATTTCAATTAATAAAAACAATATGCAAACATTTTGAAAAATACATTAAAACTGTTATTAATAAGAACAATATTATAAGTAACAAACAGCTCCTATTTAATTAAAAACACAATCAATACAAATTCATCAAAATGGGAAATATAAATTAAAAATTCCTAAGTTTTATAAATAATTTTAAAATTAATTAAATTAACAAATTTATAAATAAATATTACCAATCTTGTACAACTAGAATTGGTAGACATGAATTGGGCCTGAGTTCTGAAATGTATAAGAAACCATTGTTATCCTATTGCAGCATTTGCAAGCAATCAAGCCCAAAGTAGGCCAGTCATACACTTTCACTAAAATAATGTGCAGGTATGACCTAGTTTTACCAAATTATGAGATACTTGGCTTCTGGCACCCAAATCTCACACGCAATCAATCAATCAATCAATCAGGGGCTGGTAAAGCGTGCTACTCACCCGTGAGGGTCTCAAGGCGCTGGGGGAGGGAGGGTGCAGCTCCGGATCAGTCAAAGAGTCAGGTCTTGAGGTCCTTCCTGAAGGTGTGTAGGGTCGGGCGCGTCTAATGTTAACTGGGAGCTCGTTCGAGGTCTTGGCTGCAATGTAGGAGAAGGCTCTTCCGCCTGCTCTGTTTCTGCAGATGCAAGGGGTCTCTGCCAGGGTGAGGTCGGCGGAACGTAGGTTCCTTTTGGGCACTTGGAAGGAGACCCTTTCGTTGAGGTATTTGGGTCCGATGTTGTGGATGGATTTGTAGGCGTGGGTGAGAAGTTTGAAGGTTACTATCTTCTTGACGGGGAGTCAGTGGAGGTCTCATAGGTGTTGGTTCATGTGTTCTGGCGTTCTGGATTGTTTGGAGTTTGTGTAGAAGAGTTCTGTTGATTCCGGCATAGAAGGCGTTACCGTAGTCCAGTCTGCTGGTTATGAGTGCGTGGGTGAAGGTCTTTCTGAATTTGGGGGGTATCCATTTGAAGGCCTTTCGGAGGATGCAGAGGCAGTTGAAACTGGTGAAAGCGACGGCGTTGCTCTGGCAGGTCATGGTGAGGGCGGAGTCAAGGATGATGCCGAGGTTCCGTGCGTGGTGTCTGAGGATGGGTGGATTCCCGAGGGCGGAGGGCCACCAGGTGTTGTCCCAGGCGGAGCTTGAGGCTCCTAGGATGAGGACCTTGGTCTTCTCTGAGTTGAGCTTCAGGCAGCTATCTTTCTTCCAGGCCGCGACGTTCTTCCTTCCTTCCTGGGAGCAGAGTCTTCTGTCTTGAGGGTTCTTCAGGAGGGAGAGGATTAGCTCTTCCATTATGGCAGACCCGATTCATTTGCCCCTCCTTGCTCCTTGGAATAATACTTCCCTGATAAGTGCAAAATTATAAGAAGGGTTTTCTAAAAGAGGGTGAAGGGCAAATGCACTCCTATTGATGATTGCTCCAGGCAAGCCATTGTGTTATGAACTGGGGATGGCGGGTTTAAAATAACATTTTAAAACCTATTTAAAAAAAGTATTTTAAAAAATCTCACCAGATCATTTTGAGACGCGTTTAGATTTTCAGTGAGTTAGTCCTTAATACTGGGAAAACATGACACTACAGTTTCATTAATGATATAGGTCACATACATGTGTGTCCTTTGCTGACAGGGTCAAGTACTATGTCATAAACCCAGTAGTTTAAGGAGAAATACAAACTTCTCCCCAGGATACTTAAAAAAAATCTAAATACTTTGTCATTTTTACTGTGTGTATGTTTAATAAAGTATGCCTCTCGTATAAACCGCTATGCTTGGCATTTGTTGTGCCTTGCACTTTTTATAAGCATAATCTGTCTATGAAGATAGAGCTGTCCTTTACCAAAGCAGGTGAAGGCTGATGTAGCTAAGCTATGCAGACCTCGTTCAAAGGCAAAACTGAGGTGGGACTAGAAGCAACAAAAGCATGCAGAAGTTTACAGTGCGCAGGTCGTATCCTTGCCCTTTCGCCACACCCTTGATTGACTGACTCAAAACAGAAACCAATGCTTCCCACCATAAATCAACTGGTTCATTTTGTTGCTCGAAGCCTTGTGCCATTTGCCTTTTCCTTTCTGGGCACCAAAATGCTCGCTTCTGTGTCTCATCCATTTGGATATCTTCATTGCACCACTCATGTCACTCTCAGAGTCAACGTCTATTACTCTACTCCTGTGTACATGACATCTAAATTCTGCTGAAAGTCTCTGGACTAACAGTATATTTGCTCACATTGCCTCCAACCACAAATACATAGAGAAATGAATGCTCCACATTGTCCACAAATTCAAGATGGAGGTCATCGCCCAAAGGCCAGTTTACATGATCACATGCTGCCTCCCGAGAATGTCTTCAGGCTACTTTCAGCTTGGCCACAGATCTCAAGAATGCACTGGATGCCTCAACAGCGATGTGTGCAGTGACAAACTGAGCTTTCTTCCAAACTAGACAGATGGTAAAGTATATTGATTCGGCACGGTATACAGCCCTCACTGAAACCATTTCAAGCTCTCAAATGGATCACACCAAAGTATTATACAATGGGGGTCTCATTTATGGAATTTTTCACGTGGGGCAGTGCAGCAAGCCACCTGGCTGGGCTACCCTATGCCAAAGTGAAAGGGCAGGAATGCATTGTGTTTAAGCAATACAGTGCATTCCTGTCCTTTCTGCCTCCGCTGGCCCATTTCTGCAGCCTAGCACCAATGTAGGTATCCTTGCACCATGGTGCAAGGGTGCCTCTGTTGCACGCAGGATTGTTTTTGTGCAGGGAGGGACACCTTCCTGCACAAAAACAATCCCACAAGGCGTTTTCCTCTTTCTATGTGTGCTGCATAATGCAGCACATGGAAAGAGGGAAAAATAAGGAGAAATAAACATATTTCTCTTTGTTAAGCCTCACATCGGGAGGCATACGGATTTGGAGCTTCCCCAGGTTTACATCACTTTGAAATCTGGGGAAGTGTCAAATTCCATTGGTGTTGCATGGGAAAACCAACAGCAACGCCCATGTAACAGAGTAAGGCGACGCAGTGATTTGTGCTGCTTCGCCTTACTCATAATTAATGAGGCCACTCAAAGCCATGCAGGTTCATTAAATCTTTATGAAAGCCCTGCATCACACAAGTACCACTTTATGTGATGCAAAAGTGCTCTGGTAAATAAGTTCCTGGGTATGCAGAAAAATGAAAGAGTAGGACCACATATTCCACAACAAAGCAGCAAGGTCGGTTTCAGGCCTGAGAAAATGAGACTTTGTGTCATAGGCTGTGAAAATAACCTTCAATGTCTTCTTCTGACCTACAAGTTCAAAGGTGATGTGTTTCTCTGACCATGCTCTAGAACAGTTTCCCTGCGGAGGTTAGGGGGCACCCATCAATTCATTCCTAAGAAAGTTAATCAGGACCCAGCAAATTCCCTCCCCCTCTCTAAATCCCCTCTCCCTCTCTTCCCATAGAGAACATAGGGGCATATTTACAAGCTCCTATCGCCATCACAGTGTCACTTTTAGTGGCGTTGTGGTGGTGATATGGGCTTCTCCTTATTTACAAGGCAGCATCAAGCCACTTAACGTGGCTTAACGCTGCCTTGTAAATAAGGCACCCTTTCATGCTGTACTTAGCGTGAAAGGGGAGGGCAATGGGTGCTGAGGTGGGCATTCCACAGCAACACCCATTGATTTTGACGTTGCCCCCTATTTACAAGGGAGGCGTCAATAGGAAGCAGCGCCATAATTAAGACCAGCGAAAGCCTGGGGTTAAACCAGCAAAACGAGGAGAAAATATTTATTTCTCCTTGTTTTTGCTATTTTGATGTGTACTGTGTTGTGCAGAACACATAGAAACAGCCAAATGTAATTGATTGTTTATGTGACAGGTGACAGGTTAGGTGATAGGTGACAGTCGAAAAGAAAAATGACGTTTTTCAACTTCTATGTGTGCTGCAGTAAGCAGCACACATAAAAGTTCAAAACGTAATTTAAAGACTGTTTATGTATGGGAAGGGGGACCTTGGGGCACATAAACAATCTTCCCCTCAATGCAGACACCCTTTGTCTATGGTGCAAGGGTGCCTGCGTTGGTGCTAAGTTTAGTGCCAGCGCAGGGGGAAATGCAGGGCTGCACCATATTGTTGTAAATATGGTGCAGCCCGGCATTTCTGAAGTGGCAGAGTGCAGCATGCAGCGTTAAGCCAGGAAGGTTAACGCTGCACTCCGTCACTTTGTTGTAAATATGCCCCATAGTCTGTTTACCTCAATCAATTTGTGCAGCAGCTCAAAGATCTTGTGCACTGCTAGAAGTGGCGGGTTCACTGCGTTTGAAGCCTGGTCGTCCCTAATCTGCCCTTACCTCCTATACGTACAGGTGACCACTCCCAGCTAGCCCACCTGCATCTAAGGTGAGTCCTGCTAACAGTGCCACTGCCCACCTTTGAATATGTAAAATGGACCATGAGATGATTTGGTTTGCAGTGTGTGCAATGCATGGGATGTTATGCTGTGTTATGATTCTGACATGCAGAGAGTTTTGTTTCCATGGCATGGCGCCCTCAGGGAGCATGACCCAGAAGGCATTGACCCAAAGGGCGTCTAGCGGATGGGCCACCACTCCATAGGCTTTCATACCATTGGTCTAAAACCCATTGTTGCTGAACTCTAAATGAGATGCAGTGGCTGGGGGGTTGGATTTATGACAGGACTCCCGCTGAACCAAGCCAAAGATAAAAGAGCCCCTCTGTGTTTCTGGTTGTCTTTGTTTTGACGTTTTACCTCTGCACCTCCCTGTTTTGGGCCCCTCCCTCTCTCCACAGATACAATTTAGCCGGGCCTGCCATGAGCTAGTTTTATGCAGAAGTCTAGCTGGTTCAGATTCTTGGTGTCCTCTCTGACAGCAGAGGAAGGGAGGGGGTGAATCCCTGCGGATTCGCGGGGGGCGGGAGTTCTTCTTTCCATTCCAGCTTGGTCTGTGCCGAGCGCCTTACCCTGACAGCTCGGAGCAGAGACACGCCGCAGCGTGAGGAGAGGCTGGGGACTGCAGGCAAGCGAGGGCAGCAGCGGAGGAGGGCTTGGGAGGGAGATGCCTGCTCAATATTCCTTCGCACAAAGCACTCAAGTCAAAGGGCAGCGGTAGGCGCAGGCAGGGATTTTCTTCTGTGTGTCAGGAGAGGATTACCATGAAATTCCTCGTTTCACCATCCTTCTCCATGCTGAGACTAAGGAAAAGCCTTTTACACCTTTTGCTTTTTAGTGACAATTACATGCAGGCCCACTAAACCTAACTATTTGAGTCTGCCAGTCATTTGTAGCTATAGCTCCCTTACTTTCAATCTTCTTTCCTTCCTTCTTTCTTCCTTGCTTCTTTCTTCCAACATATTTCTTTGACCCTTCTTTAAATTTACCCAACACTCCTCTTCCTTCCTTCTTCCTACAACCCTTTATTTGCACCAAAAGTGACAAACTCATGCAAAGTGTTGATTTGTTAAATACTTTATTTTATTTATTTATTTTATTTAGTGCATTTTTATAAAGCGCGGACATTACCCAAAGGTGTCAGAGCGCTGTACAATAGAGCTAGTTACGTTACAAGAGAAAAGTGGTACAGAATATAACACTACACAGACTAAAAATGAAGGGTGCACAAACACAAATTCCAACGATAGGAGAGGATGATAAAACAGAGGTGGGAAGAGAAATATTTTTACTGGTGTTGAACAGAGGGGAAGAGTAGAGATCATAAATAGGAGGAGAAGGTTGAGGAGTCGGAAGGGGGTCAAATGAAGGCCAAAGATAAGGGGAGAAGAGAGGAGAAGAGGCTGAACAGGGAGGGGAGGACAGGGGTTTAGATGAATGCCAAAGGTACGTGGAGAAGAGAGGAGCGGGTGCTGTACAAGGGGGGGAGGGAGGGGGATCCAAGGAAGGCCAGAAGTATGGGGAGAAAAGAGAGGAAGGAGCTGGACAAGTACTGTAAATTATGAACGGTGATTGAAGGGGGACAGGCAACAGGTGGAGTGAGGGGGAGACGAGGAAGGAATTGTCGAGGAAGGAGATATGGTTAGGAAGCACGGGAAGAGGGAGGGGAGGTTGAAGAGAGAAGGGAGGTGGAAGAGAAGAATTAAGGGGACGAGGGACGGGGAAGAGCGGAAAGGGGTGAGGTGACAGGGGGAGGGAAGGGGGAAGGCAAGGTAAGGAAAGTTGATCGGTAGACTAGGTTGTAAGACAGGTGGAATAATAAGGGGGGAGATTGGTTGGATTAGGGGGAGGAGAAAGCGTAGGAGAATCGGGCAGGTGCAGGGTGGGGAGGGGGAGTGGATGCTGGAGGCAAGGTTGAAGAGCTAGGGGGAGGAACCAATTGGGAAGGGGGAGGGGTGGGAGGGGAGGGAGCACGGCCTGATCGAGTATCGGGGAGTCAGGGGGGGAGAAAGTAGATGAGCTCAAAGGAGAATCCGGGGAAATCATAGTTGTAAGGGTTGGACGAAGGGAGTGGAAGAGATGATCAAAGAGCAAAGAGGGAAAGACAGGAGTCTGTAGCTTGTATCAAGACAGTACCATTATTGTAAAGTGTAAAGGTGAGAGAGTCATTAAAGCTAGTGGAGGGGAAATTTTTTAGCCGCTGTCCATGCGGGATAGATGAGGAAGAAGAGACGTTGAAGGAATTGAAGAAGCTGGTGGACCAGGAAGGGATATCGTGAGTGAAAAAAGTTAAGTCATTTTTGAGTTTCCCTAGGCACCCATTATGGAATTGATCAACAAAGAGGGAATCAGGGAATTGTTCAATGGTGTTGTGCTTGAACCGTTTTGCTGCTGCTTTGGTCAGATTGGGTGGGTAAATGACTTTGAAGCAGTTAACTCCCGACTTAATTCGAATGGAAGCCATGATAGGGAGAGGAAGGGCCACCAGGGTAGCGATAGCGCAAAGAAGAAGAATAAGAAGAGGAGGGCGCATATTCCGGAAGTCAAGTGAGGATTATCCAATAAGATTGTGGACAGGAGATGACTAGAAATGCACGGTCAGGGACTCTGGTCTAACTCCCCTCTAAACCATCATACCGGTGTGATAGAAGGCTAGGTAGTGTCCAGTGGCGGAGAGGGAGTGGGATCATAACGGGGCCAAAACCTACCACCCAGGGAATAGGACCTCCAAGTATGGAGGTCAGCATGGGAGTGGGAGTCCCCTAGAGGATCACAGTGTTAGGTAGAGACATTGATCCTGACCTGGATTGAAACTGTGGGCGAAGGCAGCTCTCCGGGCAGGTATTTGGCCACCGTAGTAGCAGGACCAGAGGGGAGGTCATCATGGTTAAGCAGAGACAAAGGCGGTTGTAGGCCAAATAGAATAGGACCGATAAAGAGGAACTCTTGGCCAGCCAAGGTGGGCCAGCTGGCCAGAATGAAAGATGTCCAGGACCATCTATCAGCTCCTCCCAAAGTGTGGCGTAGAAGAGTATTCTCAGGCCCCACAACGATCGCAGAGCTTGTCCACACCAGGGTCCCCTCCAGGCAGTCAAGCGATCGCACCCAGGCCGCCTCCGATTACTGCAGCAGCTCCCGCTCTCCCAGGGGGCCCGCCAGTGCACAGCCGCCTCGTTACTGTGGTCTCCCAGGAGGAACTTGTGGTCGATACCCCTGGCAGCCCGTACCCACGGAGCCACAGAGCCCCTCTGCAGATTATAGCCAACCCCACAGCTCCTCCGCCAGCACTGTGTCTTCGTTAACGGTCTGCCCTCTTCACACTTGCCGCTCACTCCTTGGTGTCTATTTTCCGGAGTCTCGTGGAGACGCTGACTGAACTCCGGCAATCACTCGGCAGGCGCAATTTTAGAGTCAGGCGCACGGCCTTGCCGCAGCCTCAGTGTGCCCGTTTCCGACTCTCGTCTCCGCCCCGCAATTATTCCTTCGATGCCGCTGGTATTCAGGGACTCGCCATGAGCCCTTTAGTCGCCTCTCTGGTCCCCGCCACTGTGGATGGTTGGCGGTTGCCGGGGCCTGCGCTCAGAGCCTCAATGGAAAGCGTCCGCCATCATTGCGCAGGGGCAGATGTTAGGGTCAGGCACAACCTTCCGAGGGAGAGATCTCATTTCTCTGCCAGGAAAACAATACCCTCATTGTCAGATTAAGGACATCATCAGGCAAGTAGGAGTAGATTGAGTTAGCATGCCCTGCAGTCTGTGCAATGTCACTCTAGGAGGTCAGAATCGCCGTGGGGCTAACGAGGGTGCAGTGCCATTTTGGGATCAGGCAGCCCAAGATCGATGATCCACAGCAATAATCGCCGCACCAGCAAAAGAAAGTCAAGCAGAATGCAACAGACCTTCAGGCTCGCTGTACAAGGGGTGAAGACGAATTCCAGGTACCCGTTGGTCTCACTTGCAGTTGAGAGTATAGCATAATAACTTTCACCAGCTCCTTAGCCAATCAGCCGAGTTGCGGTCACCATTTTGTGGAGCAGGAGCGCAGTCTCCGATCCTCGTCAGACCGCGAGCCCACCGCCGGTATTAAAGCGCCTCCGAGTCTGGGCTGTGCTCTGGCAATAAAACTGATGCAGATCCGCTCTCGAAATGTCTCTGGAGCGACCGGGTCCACTCCGATACAAAGGGCAGGCAGCGGAGCTCCGGAAAGATGCTCCTACACTGGCGCCAGTCCGCTGCCATTTACAGTGATAGAACTCTGTACCCGGAAACGGTTACAACTTTCCAGCGCAAAATGTATTTTGTGCTACAAAGTTGACTAAAAGTAACGCAAAGCAATGCTTGCCATTACTTTGTATCAAGAAGCATAGCATGGATGGTACACGTGTGTACCCATGCTACTACCCATGGTTTGTGACGCAAATAACTATCATCCATTATTTATAGACTGGACTTTGCATGGCACTAGGCTGCCTGATTGTGCACCAGGATTTGGGAAGGGAGCTGCAGCACCATAATGTTGTAGATCTGGTGCTGTTCAGGTCTTCTGCGTTCGCACAGGCACCAATTGGTCTTAGTGCTGTATCACCTCTGGTTGCTGCGCTCCTATTACATATATACACATACATGTTGCTTTATGGAGTTGTTTACTTTCAAATCTCATCTCAAGCCAGTGTCCGCTATATAAGTTCTGGCTCTAGAATGCTGAGGAGTTGGAAGTTGTCTGCCAGGACTGTAGGTTGGCACTTTGCTGTTCTCCAATACAACTTTTGGAAACCCTACTTGGACTCTTTATGTTGAATCTTAACACTGGCGATGAGGAGAATAGGTACTTTCTACCACTTTACTTTAACCAGCACTGGAGTAGCGCTGTCTTTCTGGATTATTTCTGAATTTGTTTAGGATCTCCTAAGCAACCACTGTGTTTTGGAAAAGGAAAAATCACTTCATCCCTGGCAAAGCTGTGCCATTATCTGGATTACTGGAAGTGCCTGCATTTTTATTTGGTATTGTAAGCATTGGGACCTTAGCCAGGCTTACAGCAGCTGTTGCAGTTTTGAGATGAGGACTAGTGCACTCGCTTGCTGTCTTGTACTGACCTTGTGTCGAGGCTTCCTTAGCAACTGTAAGGAGCCGTTGTCAAGTAGCGCAGCATTCGTGTGTGATGACGTTGAGGGAAACAAAAACATTTTGTTGTCATGGAATGAAGCAGGTGTACTCAGGGATTTCTACGCGGATGCGCACAGCTTCCCAACAACTTCGCATCACAGCGCCGATGCGCATAGCTGAATATCATTTTGGCGATTGACGGTGGATTTTGGCACTGTTTATCACTCCAATGCGCACAACTGCGCAAGTGCGGCAGAATATTTAGTGCTGCTGTGCTGGCTGTTCTTTGCCCCTATCACACCAACAGTGGCTGTACAGTGCATATAATAACCACAAGGACCGTGGTGCAAGGTGACTGTAATCTCGTTTTAAGTTAATGTTGTTGTTATAATGTAATTTGAACCGCGCTAAGTTTTTACTAAGCAAGGGTGATCCTCTTATACCTTGGGGACGATTAAAGGAGGAAATTCTAATATATATGAAGGCCATTGATGGGGATAGGATGGGAGCTGAAAGGAAATACAATTTCACTTCATTGCTTAGGCTCGGAAGGGCATTTGACTTTTAGGACTTTACCACAGGTTGCTTCTCAGGCAGAAGGAGATCTCAATACATTTGAAGAAGCTTTATTGCAAATGGAACATAGGCTTAAACCTACTTTCAGTGTACCTTGAATAGGTTTACATTCTATACCAGGGCTCCACGTGAAGAAGAATCCTTTTCCTCACATCATTGAGGGTACTGTCTACGCACTGTAATTATGGAAATATTGCTGATGAAATGATCAGGGATCAAATCATTGTAAATGTAAAAAGTAAGAAGATACAAGAACAGTTGTGGGTAATGGGAGAACTTAAGTTGCAAGATGCCATTGCTACTGCTAAAGCAACTGAGCAGCCAGAGAAATGGGTGAAGTATGTGGAGGATAGTAGTGTGAAAAATGAAAATGTGACAGAAGAAGTGTGTGTTGTTAAGGATAGTTGTGTGTGTAAAATTGGTCAAACTAGAAGAAAATACGATAAGACTTTCACTTCTTATAGGTGTGGCAGGTCCTGCCATTGGAAGGAGTGCAATGAATGTAGGTGGATGGAACATGTTGCATGGGCATGTGAGGATGAGAAAATGAAAAGTGCTTATTCCTCCAAGGGTAGGACAAAGATATGCCTTGTGTGAAATGTGTTTGTAGTGGTGAGACCAACCATGAGATGGAAAAGGGGAATAGTATTATCCATGAACACTCAAGAGTAAGGAGAGGTTAGTAATCCTCCTTAGTGGATTGTTCACATTCTTAACAAAGATTTGGAGCTCATGACTAATTTGGGGTCTCCCTGGACTATAATCACCAAGCAATATTTTGCAGAGAAGACCTTAAAAAGTCAGACGTGGTCCAGAGTTTTGATGGATCTGCCATTAATATGAGGGGTTATAATAAGGTAGTTATAACATTCAAGAGAAGGGAAGTTGTTAGACCTGTCTTTTTGCTTGCGGGCTTCCTGTTTTTGATGGTATACTGGACTTTGGTTTACTGGTTTAGTGTCTCTGCACACCTTTTCAGTGCTATCCAGTGCTAAAGAGCAAGTGCTCCTACTGTAAATTGTGTTATGATCGGTGTTCAATGATTGGCATATTTTATTACTGGTAAGCCCCTAGTAAAGTCAACTGCGTGTACCTAGGGCCTGTAAATCAAATACTATTAGTGGGCCTGCAGCACTGATTGTGCCACCCAGAAAAGTAGCGTTTCAAATGTGTCTCAGACCTGCCACTGCACTGGCCTCAGTGGCTCTAGTGTCTGCATGCACAGTTTTTAACTCTAATGTCAACCTGGCAAGTGCACTCACTTGCCAGGCCTAACCTCTCCCTTTTATTACAAATACGTCACCCCTAAGGTAGGCCCATGGCAGCCCTATGGACAGGGTGCAGTGTATTTAAAAGGAAGGACTTGTAGGGGTGTGTTTTTGCATGTCCTCATAGCGAAATGCTGTGCATTTCCTTTTTCACTACTGAAGGGCTAACTCTTCCATAGGTTAACATGGGGTCTGCATTGAAACATCTTTGAAGTGCAGGTTCTCAAAGGAAGATGATAGAAAATTGGAGTTTGGGATCTCTGAACTCACAATTTAAAAATACATCTTTTAGTGAAGGTGGTTTTTAAATTGCGTGAAAAGGCCACTTTTAGAACGTGGGCTTTTTCTCGCTCAACCATCCTGTACACCTGCCTGCCTGTGGAATCAACATTTGGTTTTAGATTGACAGGGTCTTGTTTGTGCATTCACTCCAGACACTCACGCAAAGGGAGCTGAGGTGTGCCCTGCATATACTGATAAGCCATCCTGGGCTAGAGTGGTGGGAGGAGCACCTAAATAGGTTGTGGCTGCCCTGCACAATGCTGTCTACACCCCCCCCCTGTAGTGTGTCTGGACCAGGGAGGACAGAACTGTTTTTTCAGAGCAAGAGAGACTGTCTGAACAAAGACTCCAAAAGTAAAGCGGTATAAGTATTATGTCTAAAACCCCAGAACTTTGGAACACTTTTGGACGAAGCACCGGCCAAACAGAAGAGCTGGAAGAGCTGCCAGGAAGAGTACTACCCCTTTGCTGCTTGCTGCCTTGGTGGGTTGGCCTGCAATTGCTGCTTCTGTCTTGGGCAGTGAAAGGACTGGATTGAACTTTCTTAAATCGTACTGTTCAAGTTTCTCCAAGGGCTTGAAGTAGAGCTTGCCTCCTGCTGGAAGTCTGAGACACACCAAAGACTTCACCATCCTCTGGATACCTGCACCTGGAACTGTCTGTTTCAGCTACCACAGAGGGAAAAAGCAACCTGATGCCGTCAATGCTGCCGCTGCCTGCTCTGTGACCTGTTGGCACTGCTTCAAGCACCTTCGCACTTTGCACCACAACCCTGGTCTCACTGACCCCATCAAATGCTTCACCGAGCCTGTACTTGCACTGTGACCAGAGGTTACCACATGCCGCACCGCCTCACTTTACATCGCTGCCCGGGTCTGCCAGATGACGTCGCTCCAAGCTGACGATGAAGCTGCTGCCTGCACCATGGCCTCGGGGCACGGCTCATAAGGTATACAAAGCACCGCCCAGTCCCAGATGGACGACTCCTGCACAACCTCTGAAACCGCCGCCGCCTCTTCGGAGCTCATCGCAATGGCCACAACACCCTGCATTTCCAAGATACTGTTTGCGGGTCTTGCTGACACCGTTGCTGGCCCGTGACCTCACGGTCGGCCTGAACTGTTGGATTTGTTTGTTGATGATGCCGTAATAGCCCTGGATGGAGCTATCAATGTCACGGAACTGTCCTTTAAGACTATTCCTGCAATATTAATATCTGTATTACCATATATTGGATTTATATCGTTTTGGTCTTGTTTTACACAGATAAATATTGGCTATTTTTCTAAAACTGGTGTGGTCTCCTTTTTCTCGTGTTTACACTGTATTACTGTGGGTTATGTGTAAACACTTTACACTTTGCCTCTGAAATAAGCCTGACTGCTTGTGTCAAGCTACTAAGGGGGTGAGCAGGGATTATTTTAGAAGTGTAAATCCCCTTACCTTGACTAGAAGGGAGGGTCCCTACTTGGACAGGGTACAAACCTGCCAACCAGAGACTCCCCCGTTCCAACAGAAGTGACCTCCACATTCGATCTACTTTCAGCCTATCATCAAATCGAGTTGACTGAGGATTCTAAGTGTGCATTTATTACTCCACAAGGCTTATTTCTGTTAGGAGGATGCTGTTTGGCCTTCCATCGGCAGCATCTGTGTTCTAAAGGGCAATGTACCACATTTTCAAGGGTATAGATTGCTTCATCAAGTGCTTCCAAGATGACATTTTAATTTCCACCAAAAACAGGCAAGAGTACTTGCAAAGGAAGTATGTGAGGTGTTGAGCAAGCATGGCTTGATGTGGAAATAAAGTAAATGTAAGTTTTTGCCATGAGTCAGTAGAATATTTGGGACATTCTTTGTCAAAGGATCAGGTATTGTCCAAGAAATCATTAGTGGATGTCATCATCAATGCACCAAGAAATTACTCTCTTTTGCAGGCCTTTGTGAATATTATAGTAAATTCATCAGAGATTTTGCCACAAAAATTGAACCATTAAGGGAACGGACAAGGAGAAATGTGGAGTTTATGTGGCCAGGAAAACAGCAGAAAGCATTTGACTTAGTCAAATCAGAGATTGTGGGAGCACCAACTTTGAAACCTTTTTGTGCACACAAGAATGCATTATTACAGTAGATGTTCGTTTGTACAGTGTGGGAAGTGTGTTATCATAAAAATGTGGCAGGGAGGAGTGGAAAGTGGCATTTGTTTCTCACACCCTGAGGGACACCAAGAGATGATATGCTGTGATAGAGAAGACATTGCTAGCATGTGTGTGGGCCATGAAATGTTTCCAGAATTATGTTTGGGGCTCTCGTTTTACCTTAAGAATGGATCACAGGCCACTTGTATGAATATTGTCCCTTGGAGGAGGGTGCACAGCTACGGAACACATTGTAAGATTAATGTCTAGACTACAGGAATATAATTTCAAAATGGAACATGTACCTGGAAAAAAACAATGTCACTGCAGACTGTTTATCAAGATCACCATGTGGGAAAAAAGAAAATGTTGATGAAGTGAGCGATACAGAGGTTATAGCTAGCATTACTGATGTGATGTCTGGAGAATTTTAAGGCATGGATAAGGAGATGTGTAAAACTGCTGTGTAAGGTAATTCTTTATACTAACGTGTTGTGAAGAATTAAAAATCAAGGGTTGCCAAAGAGGAAATAAATGATTTCCATTTTGGAAGATTTATGGGGACCTGGAGATGGAAGGTGTTATGTTGTTTAAGGAAGGGAAGTGTATACCTCCTGCTGGTTTGCGAGATCGCATATTGTCCTTGGCCCATGGGGGACATTTGAGAATATCATCTATGAAAAGATTGATAAGGACTACATTCTGGTGACTAGGTCTAGACAGAGTAGTGGATAGAAACGCACATGAGTGTGAAGTATGTGCCAATAGTGAAAAGATGCTTATAGTGGTACCAGCACCTTTGTGTCCTGTGGAATGGCCGGAGCTTCTATGGCAAAAGGGAAGCTTTAATATTTCAGAACCTTTCAACTCTTTATTGCACAAGTGTAGGTTTGCCACGGTTTTGGTGGACTATCACTCAAAATGGCCCAAAGTGAAATTTGTTTGCCAAGTTACCACTGCAGCGATGACTGAGTTTTTCAAGGAGCTATTTGCTTGGAAGGGCTATCTTGAAGTCCTTGTCACTGATAATTGTGTGCAGTTGATGTCACATTAGACTGAAAGTTTTCTAAGATATTGTAACATTTGCCATATCACCACTGCTTTATACGAATGTAAAGCTAATGGACAGGTGGGAAGGTTTATTCATGTGTTGGAAGAGAGCACCTGGTTTTGGAAGTGAGTGGAAAGACAAACTGAAGGAAAGGAGTGGTCATACCCCATCACCTCTCACACCACCACAGAAGTTAGTCTGTTTAAACTGCTTAAAGGGAGGGACCCAGGCTCTAAGTTGTGTCCATGGTGGTTTAAGAGAAAGCAGATAGGAAAAGAGTATGTTAGGGTGAATGAGGAAGTAGCATTAAGAGTAGAAGAGAAACAGGAGAAGGGCAAGTGTGCATATGATGCCAAATGGAAAGTCAATGAACCTGAATTTGTGGTAGGAAAATGGGTCAGGATCCAGAAGCCAGAGGTTTTGGCCACAGGTGAACCCAAATTTGGTAAGGCGTTGAGAGTGGTCAAGGTCAACAGGAACAGTGTGGTCAAACATGATGTCAAAGTTTGGAATGTCAGATGAGTGATTACATGTGAGTATGACATTGGAAAGGTTCTGATTGCCATTTGAGGAGGAATGGTCAATGGGCCAATTTGGAAGTGTGGTTTCAAGGGTCAAGCAAACTAATAATGGCAGTAAGCTTCCATGTAAATATGTAAATGTGTGGTTTTATGTGTTTTCTTTGTTATCTGTTGTTGGATATGTGTGGACCTTTTGTATTCCCTTCTGTTAGGTGCATAGTCTTCATGTGACTGTTTTGTTAATTTGTTTAAGGAGATAGGTGTGTCACATATATACATATACTCTTTTGTGTGTTGCTTTAAGGAATTGCTTTCTTCCAACCCTCACCTTATGCCAGTGTCTGCTATATATGTTATGGCTCTAGAATGATGAGGAGTTGAAAGTTATCTGCTTGGACTGTGGGCTGGTAATGTGCTGTTCTCAAATAAAACCTTTGGTGACTGCATGTTGTATGTATGCTTGCGGATAAGAGCGTGCCTCTTTAAGATCAAGTTTGTGTGTATGTGTAGGCATGTATGTGTGAGTGAAAGTGAATGACAGTGGAAAGTAGTGAGTGAAAAAGAATGGGTTTGAGTGTTAGTATGAGTGAGCCAGAGTGGGTGAGAAGGAGTGACTGTGAGTAAGAGTGACTGCAATTGAGTGAGAATGAGTATGAAAAAATGTTAGCGAGTGTAAGAACGAGTGAGAGGCAGTGAGGGAGTATAACTGTGAGCAGGAATGAGTGAGTCTGGATCAGTGAAAATATGTGATTAAGAGTAAGTGTGAGTGTGTGAGAAAGTATAAGTGAGTGAGAGTAAGTGAATGTTAGAGTGAATGACTGTGACTAAATGAGTGAGTCAGAATGTGTGGCTATAAGTGAATGAGACTGATGGAGTAAGAGGAAGAGTGAGGGCAAAAATATGTGAGAAAGTACGAGTGAGTCAGAAAGAATGAGTGCAAATGAGTGAGACTGAATTAGAGTAAGAGTGAGTGCAAAAGGGTGTGTGAGAATGAATGTGTTTGAGTGAGTGAGAAAGATTATGAGCAAGTGAATGTAAGTGACCTTGGAAATGTGGCATTATGCTAGCAAGTCTGCTGGTGGCCTTGTAATACTGAATGTAATTTTTGTCTTAGAGACGGGGGCGGGGACTTTGACAAGGTTTCAGCAATACCGCTGTGGGGGATTTACTTGTGGCAACAATAGGGGTTCCTGACCCCCAACGACCCTCAGCAGTCAAGGGGGCTTCATTCCCCAACCAGTAATGCGTCAGGAGGCCCCTTTGTAGAGTGGCTGAGAAAGGAGGCAGGGTCTTCGACTAAATCTCAGCAATTCTCAGCAAGCTCATTTCTAAACTTTATTTTGGCTCTTTCTGCTAGTTTCTGACCTTTATTCTGCCTCTTTCTGACCTTTATTTTGCTTCTTTCTACCCCTTTCTCACCCTTTATTCACCCTCTTTCTGCTAAGTTCTCACCTTTTTTGCGTCTTTCTGCTTGTTGCTGACCTTTATTTTGCCTCTTCCTGGTCATTTCTCACCTTTCTCACTCCTCTTTCTGCTCGTTTCTGACCTCTATTCTGCCATTTTCTGCTTGTTTCTAACCTTTATCTTGCCTCTTTCTGGTCCTTGCTGACCTTTATATTGCCTCTTTCTGCTCATTTCTGACCAGTATTCTACCTCTTTCTGTTAGTTCCTGACCTTTATTCTGCCTCTTGCTGCTTGTCTCCGACCTCTATTTTGACTCTTGTTGCTAATCTCTAACCTTTATTATGCCTTTTTTCTGCAAATTTCTGACCTTTATTCAGCCTCTTGCTGCTCGTTTCCGACCTTTATCCTGCCTCTTGCTGCTTGTTTCTGACCTTTATTCTACTTCTTGCTACTCGTTTCTGACCTTTATTCTTGCCTAGTAGGAAATCTACTTTCAAGAATCCAGACCATGTTACATGTTTTGATCGAAAATAATGACAATGAAATAGACACCATCCCAGAGGACAAACTTTCAACAGTGTATGCACCACACTCAAAAATAGAACAGCGAAATTGCAGTTTTCTCTGTTTTTTTTTGCCAAAGTTGTTTGTGGTGGTTTAGTTTTAAATATCAGATGGTGTAGCTACATAAGTAAAACACTGCACTGTTAGCTTTCATTTAAAACAACAGACACCGTGCCCGGGCCACTCTCTCACTCACTGATGATGCTCCCAGCCAGAGTCCTCACGCGCACACCTGTGCGCAGCATCTCGTTTGTTCCGCGTTATGGAGTCAGCTGTGAGAGCCAGAAGGCGGCAACACCTGGCTGAGCACGTCCGCGGAATACATGGGCCATACAGTAATTGAGAAATGGCCAGTCCATGTTTCCTAGGGGCAGGCTCCAGCCGCGGTTAACTATTAAATGAAATAATTTAATTTAAAAGGAAATCTATTAACTTTCTCTAACTTGCTGCGCCGTTTGCAAACACTGGGGTCAACAAAGCGCTTCACAGATTATCGGTTTTGTAACACAACTATTTCCATGTATGTTTCCTGTACCAATACATACTCGGAGATTTCGAGAACCTGCTGCCACGGCAGGACGTTCCATCTCAGGGAAGTAAACAACCGTGTGCGAACACAGGTGCAGGTTATTTTATTATGAGCAAGCTCGCGGGGCTCTTCGCTTTCTGGCTGGTTGTAGTTTCTGATATTCCTAGAAGGTGCTAGAAGGACTTGGCTGGCCGCCACGTAAGCTTCACTAAAGCTCCCAGTTTACCAGTGGTTATTGCGCAATAAACAAATAGGGTGATCATAGTTTGAGAAGCAAAAACTGGGACAGGCCAGCATAGAAGTAGGGATAGAGGCTGCAAATGATTACAGTATATCTGGCCATGTCATGGTTTTTGTATAGCCTTGTGTATGTGTATACACCTACTAAATACTCCATCCAGACACTTACACACCCACTCATTCTTCAATACACCTTGGCATAAATATAATACATATTTAAACTTTAAAGAAACACACAGTCACTGGATGATGTCATCAGTGATGTCATCAGTGATGTCATTTGAGATGTCATCAATGAGGTTATCAGTGATGTCACTGACCATGTCATGAATGATGTAATATGTGACGTCATCAGCAGTGCATTGCGGGGGAACGAGTTATAGTTAGCTGAGCTAACTATAACGGCAGAATTTCTATGGTTTCGTATGAGTGAAATGTCCAACTAACTATAACGTCCCTGAAACCTATGGTTTTTTCAGTGAATTTCTAAGGTTTTTTAAATGCTAATTTCTAAGTATAACGTGCCTAAAACCTATGGTTTTTTCAGTGAATTTCAAAGGTTTTTTAAATGCTCATTTCTAACTATAACGTCCCTGAAACCTATGGTTTTTTCAGTGAATTTCAATGGTTTTTTTAAACAAAAATTTCTAATTATAATGTGCCTCAATCCTATGGTTTTTTCAGTGAATTTCTAAGGATTTATAAATGCTAATTTCTAACTATAACATCCCTATTAAGTCCGCTTGAACCCTGAAGGTCCCTGGTGGCCAAGTAGCCCACCAGGTACCTCCAGTAAGTGCCACAGAGCTGTGTTGCAGAGAGGTGTTCCCAAGCCACACCCCCTTTTATACCACGCTGCAAACACGGCTTCTGGTGCACTGCTGCTCGCAGGATGAAGTCCACTTGTGTCCTGAGGTCCTCGGGACCCAAGTGGTTTTTATTCACGGGTAATCCTCAAAAACACAAAACAGTCCCACAGGGCGCATTTTGGCATCAAGCCTTCATCAACTAATGAATCACCATTTTGGGACTGTATTTATGTCGTCATACACATTGCAGGGCTGAGTAATTCATAGACATAGAAGATATGTCTAAATAATTATAAGACCACTTTACAAGCATGCCCAAGTGGGCTGAGTAAATAATAAAGCTAATAACATAAAATGCAATGCAATAAAATAAAAACAAAGAAACATCCATAGAGCAATCCTAGTTTGGCAATTCTCTCTCTCTCTCTCTCTCTCTCTCTCTATATATATATATATATATATATACATATATATATATATACAGAGCACTCGCAGTAACACCAGTGACACTCTAAATTTGTGAACCTCAAATGTCTGCTTTTCTATCAAGGTCTTTAAGGGGAGGATTAGCACAGTGCCATCCACACCGAGATAGAAAAGGACGTTGGGGCAGATTTACAAGTCCATTGCGACACTTTTACGCCGCCGTTGCGTCACTTTTGTGACGCAGCGGTGGCGTAAACCATGCGCCACGTTGCGACTTATTTACAACGTGATGCATCTAGGCAGCTGCGTCACGTTGTAAAGCCCTGCGTCACATGGAACCTGCGTCAGGTTTCATGTGGGCATTCTGTCACAGGAAAGCCCCGAAAAACTGACGCAGTGAAATCTACAAGATTTCACTGAGTCAGTTTTACGACGCTGCTGCGTCAAATCCTTACGCCTGCTTGAAGCAGGCGCAAGGAGTGACGCACCACGTTAAGTATGGGCGCCCCTGTGCATTTCAGGAGTTGCGTTGCGCTTGCGACGCGACTCCAGCAATGCGCCACCCGTACGCCACAAGATGCGTCACGCATCTTCCCCACTTTGCACCATGGTGTGCCGCATTGTAAATGCGACGCATCCGTGGTGGCGCAAGGGAGGGATTACGTGACGCATCTGTTCTGGCGCATCCCTGCTGATTTGCAGAGATGCACCAGAAGTTGTAAATCTACCCCAAAGTCTTTTGCCATTTTCACAGCAAAGTCTTTAAGCATAGGATTAGCACAGTGCTATCCATGCCGAGCTGTAAAATGGTCAAAGCCTTTTACCACTCCAGGCACAGTACTACAGCTTTGGATTGGTAAAATACCATCCAAGCCAACTGAAATGAATAAAAGCAACCCCTGACATGTGTTTTGCACTCATTAGAGCTCTTCAGAGAGGTAAAGCTTTGCCCAGACACAAGGGAGCACCCAGTATAAGTCAAAATAAAACCCTTTCAGGCATAGAGTGACACATAAATTATGCAAAAAAAGAAGCAGAGAACTGCGTGGTTCTCAAGTTTATGTGGAAAGCAGCTCAAATATAGAGCCCTCTCAACACCAGCAATGCTCTAAATTTGTTCACCTCAAATGTATGCTTTTCTATCAAAGTCTTTAAGAAAGGATTGGGCTGTCTGAGATGGACATTTACTTTTGCAAGGTCTCTTTCCCGTTGCTCCATCTAAAATGAAAAGCTGAGATTGTGGAACAAATTGGCATTCTTCCCTCCTCTATCCTTCCATTATCAAATTCAATTCAACTAGCAGACTCACATGTCCACCAATCAAATAAACACATATTTCCCTGCACTAACCTACCACCAGTAGCGGTTCGTGGAGGGAGTTCGGTGGGGCGGTGAGGCGGGGCAGGGGAGGGGCAGGGTGGGGAAATGTAAACACCGGAATAGGGATGAACGGAGGTAAGTACACATTTAAATAAATAAAACTAATTCCTTTGCACGCGCTGCATCGCAAAATGCGATGCAGCGCGCGCAACGAAATTCGTTTTATTTATTTCAATTTGTACTTACCTCCGTTCATCCATATTCCGGTGTTTACATTTCCCCAACCTGCCCCTCCCCCGCCCCGCCTCACCGCCCCACCGAACTCCCTCCACGAACCGCTACTGCCTACCACTAATCCTCTTTGGGTTCCGGAGCAGCGTGTTGCTCGCCGAATAGTGCTTTGATGCCTCGTCTGGGGTTCAACTACTTTGATCTCCCAAATAACCCCTTTTAGGCACTCCCTCTTCTATCCCTCCATTATCCCTTTCAATCTAACTAACAAACTCACATGTCCACCACTCAAATTAACATATATTTCCCTATACTTAATCACCACTAATCCTTTTTGGGTTCCGGAGTAGCGTGCTACTCTTCAAAAAGCACTTTGACGCCTCTACAAATTGTGTTTACGTCTGCTCTAACTGCTGCTGGGCAAACCCACATGAGATTAATGTTCTCATTATATTTTATATAATATTGCACCTGGAATTATGTTATATATTTCGTTATATATGGGTACTGTAATGGTTTTATTAATTCCATTAGCCAAAGTAAAGTCCTATAAGCACACCATCAAAGAAGCCAGCAACAGAAGCAGAATGTTGCACAAGACAATTAAGTGCAGCATGAACCTCCTGTCAAACCCACCTATTCTTGACTTCCCTGCAAAGTGCAATGCCATCAACATCTTTTACAGTGACAAAATACAATATATCCGACAGCACATGGACAACACCAAGCCTTCTTCATCTCTTACATCAACGTCTTCCCATAGAATCGTACAATGGTCAGCCTTCAGACCTCTATCTCTTCAAGGTCTCACTGACATACTCAACTCCCTCAAAGCTATTTCTTAATAAGATGATGTTTTCATCCTTCCTCAAATCTCTTTATGGGGAACTCTCTTATTCATACATACCATTTTCAATGCCTCCCTCTCAAGGTAGAAGAGGAAAGATCCTCCCACCTCCCCAAAAAATATATTAGACACTGATGACATTGCCAATAAATAGCCCATCACTCACCTACCATTCATCAGCAAGATCATTGAAAAGCAGTCTATGTTCAACCCCAAGCACACTTTAATGCTAGCCATCTCCTGTACGACTACATGTTTGGCTTCAGATCGTGCTGCAGCATGAAGACCATTAATTTACACATCACAGAAGATACTCTCTTTACCATAGATAAAAAGGTCCCCTGCCTCCTGATATTGCTGGATCTCGCAGCTGTTTTTGACACAGTTGATCACCGCACCTTCATACGCACACTGGGTTAGCCGCAGGGGCTTTAGTCGTGCATGGAAGAGGGTTGGCTACAGGTCCTGGCCTGCTGTCAGGCCCTGTGGCCAATGCCCCCTCAAGGCAGCTAACCCTCTTATAACTTTAATCACATGTATATTTCAATAACACACACAATGCAATATTTATTATTATTGGTTACTTCAAAAATAGTTAATTACATTGTATTAAACTACATGTCTGTGACTTTTTATATAGTTTGATAATTACATTTGGGGGTGAAAATGTGAAAAAAAATAGTTATATATTATTTGTTCTTTAAGAAATAAAACAAAACAAACATGTCTCTGAGTCTACCTTTTACCATATACAACCCCAAAAATACAATCATAAAAATAACCAAATAAATGCCTAGTATTTTTTGTGCAACATCATCAGGCCACAATAAAATGCATCCCTACAACCAGCCTCTAAGTGGCACTTTAGTCCTAGCGGTAGACCAAAAGCTCCAAACTGGGAAATGCTTATGAAAAATATGGTAAGTTCTCCTGGGGTCATGGTTTCTTTGACCCAGAAGATTTGCAGTTTTTTTCTAGTGCTGCTGAAGGGCTGCAGAACTCCCTGCAGCCCCCCCCCCCACAACATTGGAAAACAGATTTGGGTGATGTACCTGCCCATTCTAGGGACCCCATCAAAAACAAAATATATGTAAATAGCCCTCCCAGAGCATTATGGGGGCGCTCTTTGAAGGAGCGTGAAAAATAAATGGGAGATTGTGACTGCTCATTTATTATTCAATTTTTCCTTTTGAATTTTTTTTTTGTGAGTGTCCCAGTCCCAATCATGGGACCGCACAGGAGCTGTTTTTTTTGTTTGTTTGTTTTAATTTAAAGGGTGCCCTGGTGCCCATTCAGGGCACCCCATGTCATTTTTCTTTTTGTGTTGCTTTATGGATGTATCAATGGGTATATAAGTGGCTGTGTGGGTCTGTGAGTGGGTGTGTAAGTGGCTGGATGGGTGTGCATGTGGCAGTGTGTATGTGGCAGTGTGAGTGGATGTGTGAGTGCCTGTGTGGATCTGTGAGTGGGTGTATAAGTTGTTCTCTAGGTCTCTGAGTGAATTTCTGACTGACTGTATGGGTGTGGGAGTGGGTATGTGAGTGGTTGATTGGGTGTGTACATGGCTGTGTGAGTGCTTGTGTGGGTCTGTGAGTGGATGTGATTGCCTGTATTGTGTGTGAGCGGGTGTATGGATATGTGTGTAGGTAGGTGTGTAAGTGGTTGTGTGAGAAGGTGTGTGAGTGGGTGTATTTTTTTTAATTGAGCCCTGGATCTATGGATTCATCGTCGATTTACACTGGGGAACCACATTGAGCACTGTGGTGGAGCCACGGATTTTCGCATGCCCTCCAAAAAAGTTTTGGGCAATTTTGTGCCCATGAGAGGCCCCTCACAGACCCTCCATCAGTCCCATGGGGTCAGGATACCTCTATCCTTACCCCATATATCCTATTTATACTTTAGTCCACCCCCCCCCCAAAGAACTGTGTCCCGATATACAAAACGGAAGCCGCAATTTTTCTCTCAGGGTGCGGCCGGTCAATCATAGCATTGCTGTTGGTGCCTTAAATTCCCTTTTTTCTTTAATGACCCCAAAACTACTGAACAGATTTACACCGGATTACAAAAAGCACTCTTTCTGCACCAAGATCAGGCTTTCTGCCAAATTTGGTGTAATTCCATTCAGCGGTTTGCCTGTAGTCGTGTCTAAAATCACTATCGGAAATTGCATGGGAAAAATATGCTTTTGTACCCCTCCTTTTTCTTGGCCCCCACTTGGCGGATCACCCAAAAACTTTCCAGACAGCAGCTGAAGTGAATGGCAAACTAATTTCGAAAATTTGAGGAAGATTCGTCAAATAGTGCCAAAGTTATATGCAAAACAAAAAATAATTATTTCTATGCAAAATAGGTCCTAACTATAACCACTTATGGTGACCACCAGTAGGTATATATATGATCTATTGAACCAATGAATCTTTGCTGAACTGCTTCTAGGCTCCCAACTCCTATCTTGAGTTAAACCTTTTTCTGCTTCCCAGGTTTAGCCAAAGAATCAAGGATGGACTCACTTTTCTGTTTAGACTTCTGAGTGCTTCTGATAGGGTACCTGAGTTGCTTTATTCAACAACTGATGTAACTGCACTCTCTGGAGAACCCAATCTGACATTGACTCTGCTTATTGGCACACATCATTACTCAACACGGCATGCTATGACACTACATACACTCAGAATACACTTTGGCCTTGCCACTGCACACCAGTACTGCCCACCCTGAAGCAATGCACATTGTCAATACCCACTATGACACAATCAATTGTCAAAGTGCCCACATGACACTTTTCAACCTGATATTAAATACCTAGACAACAAATGATCACAATGAAAATTTACAGTACCCAACATGACTCCATACACTCTGACATTGCACATCCTGGCACTGATGCACCTGGCACTCTGCACCCTTACACTGCCCACCAATGCCAAAAACCCTACAATATGCACGCTGTCACTGTAGAATTTGACCATATCAACAGTGTCTGCACTCTGATTCTCCATCCTGACATTGCGCAATAACACTACACCGTAACACCTTACAATCTCCAATTAATGTATGTTTTCCTACAAGAACATGGTATCTAAAAATATATAAGCACACATAAATTGGTATTGGGGAAGCCTGTATGTACTGTCTATGCCATGTAAAACCAAAGACCATGTATGGTGTCTATGCCTGCTTTTTCAAACTAACTACGATATACATAGAGATATATGAATAAAAAGGTATTTAAAACAGAGACCGACTGCAACATAGACCATGACTTTGGTCTCAGACTAGGATAAGTCTATGGGCCTGTTTTAGTTTGCATAGAGTGATTACATTAAATATATTGTTTATACCTGGGCAGTGAACTCTGGTCCGTTCACGGAGATTGCAGAGTTTTATGCACTTCGCACTCCACGAAGCTCGCAGAGTGCAGAAAACTCCACTCCATGTAGTGCGGCAGAGTTTTTTGTTCCCGCTCGCGCTCATCAACGGTAAGCTGGTGACCACGAACTGCCGCCCAGGCAGAATTTCGACTCAAGTAGCAGGAAGATCAGCGCGAACGGCATAGCTTTTTTGACACGTCGCGGAGTTTCGGTACACAGAACTCCGAAAACTCCGCCCAGGCCTGAAATTGTTATACCTGGCATCTTCTGCAGTGGTTTCCTCTGACCTTTTGCCTCTGACCTCTTGTGTTGACTGTGTGCTGCATCCTGTTTTTGCTGGTTTTAGTACTCTGGGCACTTTACAATTACTGACCACTGCTAAAGTGCTCCCTGTCTAAATTGTATTGGTGATTGGTTTATTCATGATTGGCATTTTTGATTTACTACTAATTCCTTATTAAAGTGCACCAGGTGTGCCCAGGGCCTGTAAACCAAATGCTGCGAGTGGTCCTGCAGCACTGATTGTGCCACCCATATGAGTAACCCTGCAAACATGTCTCAGACCTGCCACTGCATTGTCTGTGTGAGCAGTTTTGAGCAGTTTTACTTTTAAACTGCCATGTTGACCCAAACCTTCACTTTTATTACATGTAAGGCACCCCTAAATTAGGCCCAAGGTAGCTCCATGGGCAGGGTGCAAGACATTTGAGAGGTAGAACATGTAATGTTGTGTTTTACATGTCCTGGTAGTGAAATACTGCTAATTTAATTTTTTACTACAGCAAGGCCTATCTCTCCCATAGGTTAGCATTGGAGCTGCCTTTTAACATCTTACAAGTGTATCTTCCGTTTGAGAATAGCTAGAGATTTGGAGTTTGGGGTCTCTGAACTCACAATTTAAAAATGCCTCTTTTGGTAAAGATAGTTTCTAAATTGCATGTCTGAAAAAGCCACTTTTAGAAAGTGGGCATTTTCTAGCTTAACCATTCTGTGCCTCTGCCTGTCTGCTGAATAAACGTCTGGGTTAGGATGACAGTTGGCCTGTTGTGCATTCACTCTAGAAATTCACACAAAGGGATCTGAGGTGTGTCCTGCATTTCTTGATGGCCCATTACCAGGCTGATGGGTCTTCCTGATCTAGAGTGGTGGGAGCAGTTGACACTGACACCTGAAAAAGCTGTCTCCACCCCCTCTAGTGTGTCTGGAGTAACCCTGGGTGGAAAACTATGCACACTCGCGGAGTGTGTGTAGCGAGCGCAACTACGTGCTACACGAATTGCACGTAGCACAGTGCAAAAACGCGTAGCGTAGTGGGCATTTTTTGCTCGCTCGCGGTTCTCAACGTCAAGTTGGCGACCGCGAGAGAGCAAAATCAACATCCCGGCGAAACTTTTTCCTCGTTTGCAATCGGCAACATCAAGGTTTCTCATTGCGAGTGGTCGTGTATGCTTGCGACCGCTCGCAATGAGAAACTACCAGTCCGCGTTGAGAAAGCTGCCGCTCGAGTACAAATCTACTCGAGCGGCAGAAAACGACCGCTTGCAATGTGCATAATGCCGCTCACAATAATTGCACAGTGCAGACAAGCATCCGGCACTGTGCAATCATTTCGAACAGCATTTCCCTACCACACTACGCAGTTCGCGTAGCTACGCATAGCGCGACATAGTGCAAAGTACACTTCGTGTAGCGCAAACTATGCCCTGGGTTAGTCTGGAGCTAGGGCAGGGAAATGCAGGGTCTTGTGCACTACAAAGACTTTCCTTTGAAGTTTGCCTACTTTAAAGGGTGAAATGAGTATAAGTACTGGAACTTTAACACCATATACTCAGCACACTTCTAAGTTGAGGGCATTCTGCCAGGAAGAAGAGCTGTGTTTCATCAGGAAGGACTCGCAGTATGCTGGATGCTTTGCTGGCCTGCTACTTGATGCTTCTGTCCTGGTAGAGAAAGAACTGGACTTTGTTTCTACATCCTCCTTCTAAACAAATATTTCCATTGATTTCTGTAGACTAAACTTCCTTAATAGTTTAAAAGCGATAATTTGACTTGTGAATGTTGGATTTTTGTCGTTTTGGTCTAATTTTCTTTTGATAAATATTGGCTATTGTTCTAAACTGGTGTGGCTCCATTTGTAGTGTTTCACTGTGTTACTGTTTGTGTGTGTCCAAATACTATACACTTGGCCTCTGTGATAAGCCTGACTGCTTGTGCCAAACTACTAAGGGGGTGAGCAGAGGCTTTTTTTTTCTCAATTGGTTTGGCAATTTACTCTGTTATGTTCTTAATTTAAATATTAATTGTTGCTGCTTGAACCTAATATTAATTTATCTGGGGAATTGCCTGCAGGTTAGGCAACAGCTGCAAGGATCCAGCAAATGTTCTCATTGAATCATGCTGTAGCTTAATAACATTGTGGTTTTATTAAGTTGAGAGGGTAAAACCCGTGCCAAATTAATAACCTGCATCCTGACATTTATTTAATGTAAACGTATTTATTGTAAGTAGTATCTAATTACTTCCAGAGTCAATATTGGGGTTGTAGCTTTCTTTGCCTATGGCCTTAGCTAATATTATCATCACCTTGTTGTTATATGGTTTTTACATAACTGATTTAACACAAGGTTAGGTTTAACCTCATTTCACAGCTGTGTGTCAGAACGTGAATTATAAAATTATAGTCTGATATAAATATGTTGGTCTAACTATAATTTACACAAATATTGCTCCATTGGATCTAGATTTTCCATTAATAACTCCAATAGGGTGACATTTTTTTAAACAGTATTTAGGACGTAATATGTTTGGTAAACAATATTTTGGCCATGATATTCTGATACCATATCTTGATAGACCCATTGGAAAGGGGCCACTGCAGGAACATTGAACGCTACCTCTGTAGCAAAAGCACCAGAGAAGGCAGTGCTTACTTTGTGCATGAATGAGTGCTGATGCCCAGAAGCCTACAGCTGGTGCACTAAAATGTCAGCCCACGAAATACCAAAGCTGTGTCCTTTTCAATTCACCCCAAGCCTCGTTAATCTATTACCAGATGCTTCCTCCCCTTTTTATCTCACTCTGGCAGGTTCCTACTTTCTACCTTTGTGACAGGCTTTCCATCTTTCGCTTCTTGCGTCTTTCCACTTTGTGCATTTTTCCCTCTCTTGCTAGTGGTAAATATCTGTGTGGAAAAATAAGTGGTGGTCCCCAAAAATAGGTGCCGGAGGCCCCCACAAGCAACAACTGGTTCAAATTAAGCACTGAGAGAAGGTAGTGACTTCTCAAGTTGGGTATCCTTAGGAATAAGAGTGATGATTAGATGCCTGTGAGTCAGGCTTCTGCTCTAGAGAGGAGCTTACATTGCTTGTATGAATTAGATGAAAAGGATGTGTTTTGTTTTTTGAGGCTCAGAGCAATAGAGCATCACTGATAGGAACCCTGCACCCATCGACTGCACTAAGTGCCAATAATCACTCAAATTCACTAGCGGTATTGAACATCAATTAGAGGTCTCTGATGAGAACTGAACAATTGAACTACAAGCATGAGTGACTGCAAGCTTAGGGACTGATTACGATCTTGGTGGATGGGATTTTCATCACACATGTGATGGAGATCCCTTCCGCCGTGTTACAAGTTCCATGGGATATAGTGGGATCGAAATTTGGCAAATGGGATATCCGTCAAGTTTTTGGCAGAGTAACCCTGTTCGCCAATATCGTAATCAAGCCTTTAGTCCTGAATTGAAATATTTCAAAATGGAAAACTGTTTCATTTCAGCATTGCAAAATGTGAAGAACCTGGGAGGTACACTGGACTGGAATTGGTTATGCAGCAAGAGAATAATGTTAGATGAAAGATCAGTAATTATTACCACTACTTTGACTACAAGGTGCACAAAGACCTAAGTATAACATTTTAACCGTGGTCACATCTCCTGCCTGTGTGCAGAAAGCTGTATATTATATATTTTAGGGTGGATTCTAAAGTCGGGAGGTAAGGTAAGGCATCCCCTAAACTACATAAACGGGTAAAAGTAGGAAGTGATGTCTTTCTGGTGATGGTAAACCTAATGTAGAGATACTCGAAGTAGGGCCAGATGGCTGCATAATTGTGGCCCCCCTAGTGAACAGCAGCACTGGGCTTCTGCTCACTTGACAAGAGTTGGAATATTCAGAAAGCTGTGTAACAGGCCTACTTTATTTACATGTTAACCAAATTGATAGTAAAGAAGAAAAGAAGGGTTCCTAAACAATTTATCTTTAGGAACACCTTTAGTTTTGAAGGCATCTGGTGCTAGACATGTAAAAACATGATAAACCCTCTGCAAACTTCAAATATATTCATTTTATTAACATGCCTGAGCATTTTACCTTAGTGGAGCAGATTATACCACTGCATTGAGAGGCATTTATTACAAGGTGATAGTTTTCAAACATTATCTTAGAAATGTTCATGCCACCCCCATTCTGAAAACAATTCCATTAGTGAACCAAAAGGCAAGTCATTTGTCAGGTGCACCTTGTGTGTAGCCTTGGTTGTTTTATAATTGGAACAACATTATAGTTTATTACATATAACACAAGAGAAGGTGTTGTACTGCACACATCCTTAACATGTGTATTTCAAGGGGCTCTCATGTGTGGTAATGAAGAAAGAGGAGGCAAAGTGAAATTAACTAACTGTATAGGATCAGACAGTTTGGTCAAATGGTGAAGCCAGGACTGAGACCAGGTCTTCTGGTTTCACAGTTTGCAATTCAGCCACCAGATGAGTATCTCTTTCCGTCTCATGTTTCACATTAGAAGTTAATGCTTTGACTTCAATTCTTGGTGCATGTCAATAGAGCATTGGTAGGAGAAGGAAGTCTCGTCAAGGCTCGATTTATTGTCCACACCATGCATCTGCTTCACGTTCCCCTATGCCCACCTTTCATCACCACGACTCTTGCTCTGCTAGCATTGTTGTGGCACTCAGACAGTAGTTTGTGTCCCCCAGGTAATTGTTTGCGAGTACCCGTGACTAATTGAACAACTTACTCGCTGAATTGAGAGACGAACAATGTTCATCGCCTTTTAGGAAAAATAAAAAAATCTTCCAATTTCCTTCCATTTTTGAGTAAATAATTTCACCATAGTGTAGTAGTACAGTGGGTCTGCTCCTCGATATTGGTTATGGATTTATAGCGCTTTAAATGTAAAAAAAAATCTAAATTCCAATGTCTGTGTTGCGCCCTTTTACCCAAGGTGAAAGAAAGTTATGGGAAGACATTGGAAAATTAGAAAGTAAAGTACATACCTGCCAAATTGAAGAACAATCTCACAGTGTGAGGATGGGGTGGGGCCTTGAAGGGGCAGGGTCTCCTGACGACACGTCCCTACGAGGCACTTTTGTGCCCTACCCTGCCCACCCAAGCAAAACCCCCAACCAAAAAAACCAAAGACAATCTTGCTTAGGGTGCTGCCGATGTCCTGTGGTGTTTTCACACCCCTTAATGTCATGTCGGCACTTCAAAGCCTTGAAAAACGAGCTAGAAAACATTGGGGCAGATTTACAAGCCCCTTGCCCCACTTTTGCGTCACTTTTCCCATGTTAAAAGTGACGCAAAAGTGGTGCAAGGGGCTTGTAAATCTGCCCTATTATTTACAGTGATTTTCATCTCGTTTTCCCTGAGATGTGTGATGGGAGCCGATATCGTGTGTCACACTGTGGCACTATGTGAGTTGGCAGGTATGAAAGTGTGTTGGGGTCCCATAGGTGGTGGTTGTATTCCACAATATCAGCTACAATAGTGACCTGCCACAATATCGACTGCCACTAACCCACCAACGCAAATATAAATATACATATATTGAGGAAGGAGAGGCAAGGAGCAGGGAAAGTGGGGCTCTGACAAGAGGATTAGTCAATGATATACTGCCTTGAATGAGATCAAGTGAACACTAAACGGCGGGAAGCGCAAAAAAAAAGAGGAAGAAGACAAATGACAAATGAAAAATGAATACAACAAAAAGAAAGAAGCGGCAACATTAGAGAAATCCCCCTCAGGAAATCAGGAAGGTCACATTTCCCCTGCTGTGCTGCGGGTGATCTGTCACACAGCTTTATGTCTACAGAATAAAGAGTCGATGTGCTGCCGGAGAGCAGTGCCGGCGACTGTAAATTATACAAGAGTGAAACTGGGAGGGGGCACTGGAGCATTTGAACAATCATGTGTTTTCAGCTGGAAATGGGCAGACAACCCCACCTCCTACCTCTTCCAGGCTGTGTATTCATTCTCTTCAGCATCAACAGAATTCGGTGGGAGGGCGGCGATGATGGGGAATAGTCTTGTGTGATTTCATCTGCCATTATTTTTCCCACAGCACCCCCACCCCACACGCGACACGTTGACCTACTGAACAATGTGTGTACTGAGGCTGGGCTGTGCAGGAGGTGCGGCGCCACGCTTCCCTCCGTAGGCTTGTGGTTGTGTGTACCGCGCTGCCTTACCCCAGTCTTGCCCCCTTTGCGTTCTATTTAATGGCAGCGGAAAGCTAGATTCTGGCTGAGATTTATTCAAGCATTCAAGCATTCCATCCATCATTTTTTTTAATTGTCATTGCTAAGCACCAGTTGTACCTCGGCTCAGAGACGTTGTTGTCTGCTGACTCAGGCAGGCAGCAGGCATTCTGACAACACAGCTAAATTGTAATAACTTTTTACAGCATATTAGCGGTGTAATGTTCTTATTACAAGTGAAACGTTATGTTAAACTAGACTGAAGCGGGTCATTAGGGACACGGCTTTCTACAGACATTAGTGATACCCATATATCAAATCCATATTTTGACAAATAAACTGTTTTCGATCTGCACAGCTCTAGTTTATGCTCGACTCAGTCTCCTTACAGCCAAGAGAGACAATAAGGCTGAATGAGAGGATGAGTGTGGACTGTGCAGCGTCGCATAAGCTGAATTGTCCTCTGTGGTTCGCCCTTTCCATGATCACGTGGAACTGAGTGTCCTAGGCCTGTTTGAACGTGAGCTCGAAGCACTCTTCATTTGCCACAGTCACCATGGCAACATATTGTTTCCTTCCCCTCTCAGGACATGATGCTTGATGCACACATTGTGGGAGCCTGAAGGTAATGTATGGAGTATCTGAAAAGGAGCAGCCAATCTGATTTTCCAGATGCTTGTCGGAGGTGCTTCATTTAATGCTTTTGGGAGAGACAGTAAACAGAACAACAGGACTGAAACTCTACATGACGTGGTGAAATTGTGAATGTTGGAGCCCTTCAACTTACCTAAGTGTGCCAAGAAAAAATCTGGAGACTTCTCCAACCATAAGACAGTTTTGACATAGTTTAGGTTTAGAAGATTGCACACTTTGGGCTTTGCAAATATCCCCCTGAAATAGACATCAGAATTCTCAGTGGATTTCACAGGGCGGATTCCAACCATGTCTTCCCAAGATAGCAATCTTTTCTGAATTATGCTTGGTGTACTTCTGGTGTACCAGCCTTGAGGTGTAGCTCTGAGGCCCCTTGGTGTCCTGGCTTGCCAGGCATTGGTTTGGCTGGTAGGTACAGCCCCCAGTATGGTGTAATGGTGCAGAACATGGGTGCACCCGCAGTGGCCATGCCAGGTGGCCAGGTGAGGCCTTTCGTAAGTGAGGGACCCTGTGCATCAGTCTGGGATGGTGTTAGCTACTTCTTTCTATGAGATTTGCTTTGGGCTGATTAACGGGCTATCAAGGATTGTACTCAGCAGACTCCTGGTTCAGGTGTACCAGTCTTAGGGTGCGTCCCTGAACCCCCTTAGAACCCCTGGTTCCCAGCAGGTGGGGGCAGCCCCACAGCTGAGTGAGGTGAAAGAAGGTAGTGTGGGCCTCAATGTGACCTACAGCACCTTTTACTGTAGACTCGTTAGTGTCCCTGATTGGTATTCATGTTGACAGCATGGAGTCTGGGAAGTGGCTTGAAATGGAACCAGGGTGAGGCATGTCCAGCACAGCCCCCTTTGGCACTTCCTGCTGACTCAGTGGCGCTTTAGAGAGTTTACAGGTGAGGGGTTCCTGTGGTGGGACCTACCTAGGGGTGTCTCTTGTAAGTGAGCGCCCTGTGATTGAGCTGGTGTCTCCTAAGGGGACACAGTCATCCCGAGAGGGTGTGGTGACAGCGTAGACCTCGCAGCCTAGCTTTCTGACTGCGCGATCTTGTCCTATACAGTGCTTTTGTCCTTCTACAGTGTTGTGGTGTTGGGATCTTTTTAAGCGCCGGGACGCCCCTTGGCTGGGGCATCTGTGCGCTATAGAAGTGAATGTAACATAACATAACATAACAGCAACTATTGTAGGTGTAGGTTGGTGGTCCTAAAAGGGGCCTGTGTCTGCACCTTTATGGTGTAATGACCCAGATGAGTGAGTGTACTGTGTTGCGTATTCTCCCAAGGGGGAACAGCCTTGTGGCCCATGGGATAGGTTTCACACTCGTCTTTTGTGCTGGTATCAGTGTTAAGGCATTAAACCCTTGCCCGGAACAGTGTGGTGGGCATAGAGTTTGTGACCCAGGGCAAGGGTGGGACTAGACGTGCCCAGGCCTTACAGACAGTGAGTTCCTTGGATGCATCAGACCTAGAACCAGAAGGGTTATTCGTGCAGTCTGCATTCCCTGTATGGAGAGGTAGCCTCATGAGTGAGTTAGGTGGGTGGTCATAGTGTAGGAAGACCAACAGAGGGTCTTAGTAGTGATGCACAACTGGCTAATGGTGTGTCTGGTCACAATCCATTGCCACTTGTTACCGCTGACTAGGCAAGTGTAACCATTAGTGATGGCTATTTCTTCTGTAAGTTTCAGCTGGGGGCGCTGTGTTTTGCAAATGGCTTCCACCCATTCAGAAAGACAAGATTTGCTTTTGCTTTTTGATCACCTAGTTTTGGACTTTTACTGTGTTTGTCTTACTAAGTATGTCTCACCCACGGTGAACACAAGGCAAATGGACAGCTTGTATTTACTGCCAGTGCACTCCTTTTAAGATAAGGTCTCCGCAACACAGCTAGGGTAAAGAGCACTTAGCTGGTTACACTTGAGCACCTGTGAACATGCATGTGTACACATATGCGGGCTGGATGTGTGGGACTACCATAGTGGGCATCCCAGTAACTGCACACAGGTAGCCTGGCGCAGAGGGAACTTTGCAAGGTTTGATGTTGACTTAGGCTAGGTGTTATATTATTAGTGGGCACTCATAAGTAAGGTCAGCAGGTTATACTGGTTTATCTGCTGTGAGACTGTGTTATGCACCTAAGGGGAAATCTGCCTTGGAATGCAGTTTTACTTCCCTTAGCCTATAAAGTACTTTAAGGTATGAAACTGAGGTGAAACATGTGCAACCATTTTGAATGCCAGGTCCCAAAGATCCTACATCTACACTTTATGGGTCATCAAGAATTTACATATTTCTCTGGCTCAGCTCAGGATCAGAGTCCAGACCTTATGTCACCCTACTGGGCGAAGCTAGTTACACTGCTTCACAGCAGAGGGAACAAAGCCTCCTCACACAAAAGGAGTATTTACAGTATGCACTTTCCTTCTAACTTCTGTTTGAGAGAGGGCAACATATCACAGCTTCAATTGAATTATTCCTTATTGTGCAATATTTTTGTCAACATTCATTGTGGTTAAGAATTTCTGGCTCCTTACCTTACAGACTACAATGCTTCTTTGGGAGAGCTTCTTGAAACTGAAAATCTGAAGACCATTTCTAACAATCTGAGACTAATAAGTCAAACATAACTTAAAAAACATTTGTATGTAAGTTAAGTAAAGTAAAGAGAATCGCAAGTTTAATAAATATTATAATATCAGAAAAGTGAAAATTATTTAGAATTGGGAAGGAGCAATAGAGATTAAGTTTCAAGACGAGACAGAAGAGCAATTTAGAAATCCAAGAATATATTGTAGGCTGAGAGTAGAGAAAGAGAAAAGTAGTGTTGTGTAAGATACATCAGAAACTTCAGAGTAATGAGCCAAAACAAATGGTGGGAGAGACCGAGTCTGATGAAAGTTATGTGCTTGATATGTTTTTGACTGGAGAAGAACCAATATTTAAATTGTGGCAAAACTGTTTCTTTTAACCTACCCCATAATTGGGCAAGAAACTGCCACCTTGCTTTAGTTTTTCCTAATGTTTATCATGTGAATTAGATTAATCCCAGGCAGGTAAACCCACTCCGCCAGCGGAGTTTACGGAGTTTTGCCTACTCCATGCTCCATTGCGAACGCAGAGTTTAGGCAAAACTCCAACTCTGTGGTGGAGCGGAGTTAGCAAGCCCCTCCACCCTCCCTAATTAATTATAATTTTTTTAAAAGACACTTACCAGCTGTGTCTGCCTCCTCCTCGCCATGGCCGCTCTCCTTCCTCGTCCTCGCCATCCTGGTCTATTGGAAACCCCTACGTTGTACGTCACACGCAAGAGGTACAACGTAGGGGTTTCCAATAGACCAGGACGGCGAGGACGAGGAAGAAGAGCAGCAATGGCGAGGAGGAGGCAGCCACAGCAGTTAAGTGCCTTTTAAAAAAAATTATAATTAATTAGGGAGAGGGGAGGGAGCTCAGCGGAGCTCCACAGAGTTTTTTTCCAACTCCGTGGAACTCCACGTAGAGGCACTATGCCAGCCCCGGCAGGGCTTAAATAAAATGAATGAAAGAGATGATAATGGTCTTATGAGACTGTAGCATGATGTTTGACAAACTATGTGGGATGTGTTTGATGCTCAGTGGGTGTGGCTTTGAATGATGTGAAATGAGAAAATTGTCTACACCAGTGGATCACTTAGCTCCTAACCATGCATTAACTGTGGCTGCCTCCTCCTCGCCATGGCCGCCCTCCTTCCTCGTCCTCGCCATCCTGGTCTGTTGGAAACCCCTACGTTGTACGTCACACGCAAGAGGTACAACGTAGGGTTTTCCAATAGACCAGGACAGCGAGGATGACGAAGAATGGCGGCCATGGGGAGGAGGAGACAGCCACAGCTGGTAAGTGCCTTTTAAAAAGAATTATAATTAAATAGGGAGGGGGGAAGGAGTGGAGCAAGACGTACAACGTAGGGGTTTCCAATAGACCAGGACGGCGAGGACGAGGAAGAAGAGCAGCAATGGCGAGGAGGAGGCAGCCACAGCAGTTAAGTGCCTTTTAAAAAAATATATAATTAATTAGGGAGAGGGGAGGGAGCTCAGCGGAGCTCCACAGAGATTTTTTCCAACTCCGTGGAACTCCACGTAAAGGCACTATGCCAGCCCCGCCAGGGCTTAAATAAAATAAATGAAAGAGATGATAATGGTCTTATGAGACTGTAGCATGATGTTTGACAAACTATGTGGGATGTGTTTGATGCTCAGTGGGTGTGGCTTTGAATGATGTGAAATGAGAAAATTGTCTACACCAGTGGATCACTTAGCTCCTAACCATGCATTAACTGGCATTAATGAGGAACGGAAGTCTGTGGTGTGTTGACGTTTCAACAGTGCTACAAACCACATACTGGATAACAGCAAGATTATTACTAATATTTAACTGTCTCATTCTTTTGCTTGCATTTTTAAAAGTAATTTTCTTTGAAAGGGGTTTAAATTGTGGGTGTGAAAAGAAGGTGTCAGCAACATTTGCAAAGAAAAGAAAGGTAAACAAAACTGAGTTGGAGAGCATTAAAGCACATGCCTATTATGATATAAAGGTGAGATAGAATGAAGATGCAAGAAGCTGTAAAAGATGGAGACTGTATTGTAAATGGAATAGTGAAAATTGTGACGATGATTCATCATCAGCCACAGCGTATTTGTAAGAGGTATTTCTCATTAATAAATACGTTTTGCTTAGTGTCATAAATGTTTTGCACTAAAAACGAATACCTCAGAATGATGTTTTCTTAAGAAGGGCCAAATAAGGTCTAAACTAGATCAGACTCCATCTTCATTTTCAAACGTGAATTTTGTTTTCATTACTCTCAGTGCACACAGTAGAATGTGCTTAAATAAAATGCTTAGTAATGATGTGATGTTCTTTGCAAACAAAGGAAGCCCTCTGTCAAAGTGTAACTATTCAAGGTCCTTCCTGCCTGTAGCTCAGTGAATCCATTCACTTCAGAAACCTCTCATTGTTTTGTGTGTTACTATATATGTAATGTAACATCCAATCACATTAGGTCTTGGCAGGACTAATTATTATTTATTTAGATGATGGTATTAGGATGGTGTGAGGCAAGGTTGCATTATCTTCTGTATTGTGATTCGGGAGCCTAGGTAACCTTTTGCTCAGCTCATGCTGACTGTATGAATTTCGCTATACATTTTATTATAAAAGAAAGCTTATTCTGTAAATGTAGCCAGATTTAGGGAGCTTGTCTATGTTGGGCTAGATTTGCTATTACAGGGTCAATCTTTTTATTCATCTGTTTCATGTTTAGGACTTACAAAAAGTTGTCAAACTTCATGATCCATGTGGCTAAGATTTATGCCAGTGGTTCTTAACCTTTTGACTTCTGTGGACCCACACTTAGGGCCTCAGTTGTGAGTCCCCTTGCGCCACCAGAACGTCACTTTTTGTGATGTTCTTTGGTGCAGAAGCCTGCTACATATTTATGAGGCAGCACCAAGTCACTTTTTTGGCTTAATGCTGCCTTGTGGGAGTTGCTGGGGGCGTTCCCAGCAACATCCATGGCTTTTTGACACTACAATCAAACACTAGAGAGGGTAACCCTATATGATACTTGTACGTTAGATGTATCCCAAGCGTGTCGGCGGATAGCACCCAGGTAAATTAGTGCCCACACCACATTTCTGGGATCTGTATCTTATTTCCAGATATGTATGGATCTATCTTCTGATAAATCCATTATAAAGATAAATATAAATATATCTATATATCTATATCTACATATCTACATATCTACCTATCTACCTATCTACCTATCTACCTATGTATATATATATATATATATATATATATATATATATATATATATATGCACACACATATATATATAGATCCTGAAAACTCCACTGCACAACGGCTGCAATTTCTGAAAAATGGAGCATGGACCACAACTTAGTGCACAGAATCTGGTTTATTTTCCCCAAGCTCTGTCAGCCATAGATATATACATACATATATATCTCTCAACAAAGACCTGATGGCTCAGGAGGGCACACAACTGTTCGCCATCCATCCGGATTTCACTTTCACTCGCCCCATCATCCGGTAAAATTTAAAATTGCCAACGCGTTTCAAGTCCTCACGACTCTTCTTCATGGGCAGTTTGCAGATGCATCAAACACTCGTTTCTTAGTTCAATTTCTGTTTTTATTCTCTCATTGGCCCCCTAGTGGGCCTCACGCTCACAAGCATCACTGCTATACATTGTGGGAAAAGTAGTCCCAGAAACGAGTCAAAATCTCCCCTGAGTGGGTATTAATGCATCTGTACCATTTAAACACATTATTTCCTTTGAGTAAGGTCCGGACAATAAAAGGCAAGTGCATTTTCAAAACTAGCTTGCAGTGCTGAATGTAAAAAAGAGCAGTTCCTTCTCACAGCCTCCCGTTTGCATTGTAAAGGGATGGTGCTCCTCTCCACGACTCAGGCAGCCGTGTAGTAATGTCTCTCAACAAAGACCTGATGGCTCAGGAGGGCACACAACTGTTCGCCATCCATCCGGATTTCACTTTCACTCGCCCCATCATCCGGTAAAATTTAAAATTGCCAACGCGTTTCAAGTCCTCACGACTCTTCTTCATGGGCAGTTTGCAGATGCATCAAACCCTCGTTTCTTAGTTCAATTTCTGTTTTTATTCTCTCATTGGCCCCCTAGTGGGCCTCACGCTCACAAGCATCACCGATATACATTGTGGGAAAAGTAGTCCCAGAAACGAGTCAAAATCTCCCCTGAGTGGGTATTAATGCATCTGTACCATTTAAACACATTATTTCCTTTGAGTAAGGTCCGGACAATAAAAGGCAAGTGCATTTTCAAAACTAGCTTGCAGTGCTGAATGTAAAAAAGAGCAGTTCCTTGGGGCGAGTGAAAGTGAAATCCGGATGGATGGCGAACAGTTGCTTAGTGTCATAAATGTTTTGCACTAAAAACAAATACCTCAGAATGATGTTTTCTTAAGAATGGCCAAATAAGGTCTAAACTAGATCAGACTCCATCTTCATTTTCAAACGTGAATTTTGTTTTCATTACTCTCAGTGCACACAGTAGAATGTGCTTAAATAAAATGCTTAGTAATGATGTGATGTTCTTTGCAAACAAAGGAAGCCCTCTGTCAAAGTGTAACTATTCAAGGTCCTTCCTGCCTGTAGCTCAGTGAATCCATTCACTTCAGAAACCATGTCATTGTTTTGTGTGTTACTGTAGGACTTGGCCCTTTTTCCCTCAGTTGTTTTCATTTTTCGTGTTGCTACAGATTCAGGGAGCCATGTTATCTACCCCTGAAACTTCTGCCTGAGGGCCTGGAGCACAAAATGGTGGCCACCTGTGACATCACCAGCATCCACTGGAACCTACCAGCACCTTCCAGAACATTCCAGGAGATTCCAGAACTCTGTGACAGTTGGAGACCGTTTAGAATGTTGGGAGGATAAGAGAGGCAGTTGGCAGTTGGAGCTGGCAGTTGGCACCTGACTGGTGAAGAGAGAGGAGCACAACAGTGAAGGAGGAAGGAGTGAAGCAGCAGGGGTGGAAACTTGTGCCTGGAGTGGGGTCCATAAACCCACCCTTGATACTTGTCCCTACTGATGGATCCCAGCCTATAGCCCTGTGTGGGAAGAAGACAGAAGAAACTTATCCTAAGGACCTGGACAGCCGGAACAGGCCTTAGAACCAAGAAAACAGCAAGATTCTGACCTGAGAACTGGTTTCCCTGGAGTCCGGCGTCGAGTAGCCTGAAGACCTGGAGCCCGAGGTGGAGAAGCGGCGCTGACTGAAGTAGCAGACGTCGTACCCGGAGCCGCCTGAGGTCGTGAGAGGGCGCCGACGGGGGTCGAGAGGAATACCAGAGGTCGAGGAGGAAGTGAACCGAGGTCGAGCGAGCGGCGTCATCGGAGGAGTGAAGTCCGCCCTCCGGAGTCGTCGGAGACCGAGGTAGAGGAGCACCGGAGGTCGGGAGTGAGGATCGCACTCCGGAGTCGCCCGGAGCCTGTGAGGAGGAGCACCGGAGGTCGGGGGTGAGGATCGCACCCCGGAGTCGCCGGAAGTCGACATCGAGGCCAGGCCGGCCGACGTCATCGGAGCCGAGAGCGCCATCGGACCGGAGCCGCCCGAAGTCGACATCGTGAAGAGACTGCCCGACGCCGTCGAATCGGAGGTCGAGATCGAACCGAGGCCACCGACATCGGACCGGAACCGCCTGCCGGCGTCGTCAAAGAACTGACATTGTGCCGAGGCCGCCGAGACCGAACCGGAACCGCCTCACGGCGTCGACACGACTCCAGCGGCGTCGGAACATCAGAAAAAGGGCAGTAAGTGGAGTAGAGGGCGCCTAAGGCCCTGTGGAGACCTGAGAGACTGCTCTAAGGGGCTAGGGAGGTGCTGAAACCAACCTGACTGTGCCTGGGGTGAACTGGGACTAACCTAGAGAGGTTGTGTGGAGAGAGAAAGCCAGGGCACTGGTATTCCCCCCTTTGATCTACCTCAGTTTAGGCCTCAGCCTTGTCCCAGCCAGGGAGTAGCCCCCCTCAAGCCTTCCACAACCCTACAAGCTGTGCCTGGGCCAAATCAGCCCATAAGAGTTGAAGTGTCATCTGATTATATGAGGGTTGCTGTATACTTTTAATTATTTATTGGGGGTACTGTATTTATTGAGTTTTTACCTATTTATTGCTTCACTATATTTATAGGTCCACAGGACTTGATGGTGTACAATATTTATTGGTACAGTATTTATTGCCTCAAAGTATTTAATTGTCTGTATATATTGCACTTGTATTTATGCCCTGTTATTTATGATCACCCCTATTTATTTCATCAAACAGCCAGTATTTATTTGACCTGCACTATTTAAATTTGTATATTGTGATTGTCTTCCTTATTTTTCCAATCAGCAACTAAGAGAAAAAGATAAAGAAAGAATATTTTCATAATTTTTACGGTGTAGAGTCGTTTTTGGAACGGATGCACGCATGGTTATTGTATGGGTATATTGTATGCTTAGCACTGCGCCTGTTTCCTGACCACTCGAGCCAAGCTACCACAGTGTGTTCGGGGAGTCCACCACCACCCTGCGGAGTGGGAGTGGGCTGTTTCCAACATAAATTGGTGTTCAGTGGTGGGATAGAGCTGTGCCTACATATACTCAACAATAACTGTGGGTAGTCCATAGGCCTACACCGGGAGTTTTCTCACAGCGGCCTTCCTAATTGTGGGTTTTTGTTTTTTTCCAAATTTACTCTGGTGGTGGGAGGAGGTATTATTAAAGGTACCCCCCTGCATTGTTACTGCACAAAACCTGTCCTCTAACCTGAGTGGGCGAGATGTACCAACCTGAGGTGGGGAACCTGTCAGCAGGGCCCAGGACACTTTCTAGGAAGGGCAGCAGTGCCTCTAGCGGTGGCTTGTCTAAAGTGAAGTTAACAGACCGGAGGGAGGAAAGACAGCTCACATGGGACTTAGCAAGGCTGGAGAAAGAGATGGAGGAGAAAAGGATGGCTCATGAGACGGAGAAACAGAGGATGGCTCATGAGATAAGACTGAAGGAGATGAAGCTGCGTGCCCTCCAGATGAGTGTGTCCAGCGAGGACACTGGTGGCAGCATACCAGAAGCTTCACAGGAGCTAGAAGTTTATTTACCCCAGGATGACATCACTAGGGTGTCTGAGGAGGCATTGGGGTGTGAACCTGAAGGGGGTAGTGCAGGGATCTTCCAACCCAGCGAGGTGAGAGAAGTGGCAGATAGCCCAGCTAGGTCCCAGGGAGAGAGGGTTGTAGGGCCTCACGACCTATCTGTAGGAAGGCGTGAGACGGGGAGGTGTCCCGAGGTGCCCCAACCGAAGTCTCAGGGCCTGGAGAGTTCCGCAAGGGAGCCCCAGGTTGGGAGCCTAGGCTGTCCCGAAGTGCCATCCAGTGCAGGGGAGCCCCTAGTGTCAGGAGGACCCAGGGCGACTGTAACCAGCGCGCCTGAGGTTCTGGGGTTGGCCCAGTTTCAGGGTTTAGGTCCTGGGCTGGGATGCCAGGCTCAGGGGTTGCCTGACCTGGCGGGTGGGGCCTCGGTTAACCGGGTCCCCCCGAAATTGACTTCCAGGGGTACTTTTCCCGGTAGGAGGGTGCTGAAATCTGGAAGGGGGTGCAGAGGGAGGAAGGTCTCGCCTCGGGCACCGACTCAGCCTAAGGGGTTAGACCCTAGGTTGAAGGATCAGTTGAGGGGTCAAGGCCCTAGACTGAGGAGGAAGTGTTGGTCTGAGGGTGCCTCGCAGGGTAGGATGAGGAACCCCAGAAGGAGAGTTAGGGGGAGGAGAGCCTCGCCCCGGAAGGCTGGTCAGCCTAAGGGTGTGAACCCCAGGAAGAAGGACCAGAGGCAGTTTAGGACTGCAAGGAGGAGGACCGGAGTGGTCAACGGGCACTACAGGCCTGGGGCTACTGCCCCCCACTCCGCGAGATCACCCGGGCCAGAGACATCTGGATGGCCCAGGGGCCGGTCCTGGCCACAACTAGCTAGGGAGCCCCCGTGGGGTGGTTTTGTTGGTCCAGGGAGGTTTGTTAGGGAGCCATTGGGTTCCAGAGCGGAGGAGAACTTGCGGGTGCTCCTGCCGTTGCGGGCCTGCGTCCACCTTTTCTCGCCCCAAGCAGGGAAGACCATCAAGGCATTGATCGGTCTACCCTGGCTTTTGGCTGGAAGGGGGTTATGTAGGACTTGGCCCTTTTTCCCTCAGTTGTTTTCATTTTTCGTGTTGCTACAGATTCAGGGAGCCATGTTATCTACCCCTGAAACTTCTGCCTGAGGGCCTGGAGCACAAAATGGTGGCCACCTGTGACATCACCAGCATCCACTGGAACCTACCAGCACCTTCCAGAACATTCCAGGAGATTCCAGAACTCTGTGACAGTTGGAGACCGTTTAGAATGTTGGGAGGATAAGAGAGGCAGTTGGCAGTTGGAGCTGGCAGTTGGCACCTGACTGGTGAAGAGAGAGGAGCACAACAGTGAAGGAGGAAGGAGTGAAGCAGCAGGGGTGGAAACTTGTGCCTGGAGTGGGGTCCATAAACCCACCCTTGATACTTGTCCCTACTGATGGATCCCAGCCTATAGCCCTGTGTGGGAAGAAGACAGAAGAAACTTATCCTAAGGACCTGGACAGCCGGAACAGGCCTTAGAACCAAGAAAACAGCAAGATTCTGACCTGAGAACTGGTTTCCCTGGAGTCCGGCGTCGAGTAGCCTGAAGACCTGGAGCCCGAGGTGGAGAAGCGGCGCTGACTGAAGTAGCAGACGTCGTACCCGGAGCCGCCTGAGGTCGTGAGAGGGCGCCGACGGGGGTCGAGAGGAATACCAGAGGTCGAGGAGGAAGTGAACCGAGGTCGAGCGAGCGGCGTCATCGGAGGAGTGAAGTCCGCCCTCCGGAGTCGTCGGAGACCGAGGTAGAGGAGCACCGGAGGTCGGGAGTGAGGATCGCACTCCGGAGTCGCCCGGAGCCTGTGAGGAGGAGCACCGGAGGTCGGGGGTGAGGATCGCACCCCGGAGTCGCCGGAAGTCGACATCGAGGCCAGGCCGGCCGACGTCATCGGAGCCGAGAGCGCCATCGGACCGGAGCCGCCCGAAGTCGACATCGTGAAGAGACTGCCCGACGCCGTCGAATCGGAGGTCGAGATCGAACCGAGGCCACCGACATCGGACCGGAACCGCCTGCCGGCGTCGTCAAAGAACTGACATTGTGCCGAGGCCGCCGAGACCGAACCGGAACCGCCTCACGGCGTCGACACGACTCCAGCGGCGTCGGAACATCAGAAAAAGGGCAGTAAGTGGAGTAGAGGGCGCCTAAGGCCCTGTGGAGACCTGAGAGACTGCTCTAAGGGGCTAGGGAGGTGCTGAAACCAACCTGACTGTGCCTGGGGTGAACTGGGACTAACCTAGAGAGGTTGTGTGGAGAGAGAAAGCCAGGGCACTGGTATTCCCCCCTTTGATCTACCTCAGTTTAGGCCTCAGCCTTGTCCCAGCCAGGGAGTAGCCCCCCTCAAGCCTTCCACAACCCTACAAGCTGTGCCTGGGCCAAATCAGCCCATAAGAGTTGAAGTGTCATCTGATTATATGAGGGTTGCTGTATACTTTTAATTATTTATTGGGGGTACTGTATTTATTGAGTTTTTACCTATTTATTGCTTCACTATATTTATAGGTCCACAGGACTTGATGGTGTACAATATTTATTGGTACAGTATTTATTGCCTCAAAGTATTTAATTGTCTGTATATATTGCACTTGTATTTATGCCCTGTTATTTATGATCACCCCTATTTATTTCATCAAACAGCCAGTATTTATTTGACCTGCACTATTTAAATTTGTATATTGTGATTGTCTTCCTTATTTTTCCAATCAGCAACTAAGAGAAAAAGATAAAGAAAGAATATTTTCATAATTTTTACGGTGTAGAGTCGTTTTTGGAACGGATGCGCGCATGGTTATTGTATGGGTATATTGTATGCTTAGCACTGCGCCTGTTTCCTGACCACTCGAGCCAAGCTACCACAGTGTGTTCGGGGAGTCCACCACCACCCTGCGGAGTGGGAGTGGGCTGTTTCCAACAGTTACTATATATGTAATGTAACATCCAATGACATTAGGTCTTGGCAGGACTAATTATTATTTATTTAGATGATGGTATTAGGATGGTGTGAGGCAAGGTTGCATTATCTTCTGTATTGTGATTCGGGAGCCTAGGTAACCTTTTGCTCAGCTCATGCTGACTGTATGAATTTCGCTATACATTTTATTATAAAAGAAAGCTTATTCTGTAAATGTAGCCAGACTTAGGGAGCTTGTCTATGTTGGGCTAGATTTGCTATTACAGGGTCAATCTTTTTATTCATCTGTTTCATGTTTAGGACTTACAAAAAGTTGTCAAACTTCATGATCCATGTGGCTAAGATTTATGCCAGTGGTTCTTAACCTTTTGACTTCTGTGGACCCACACTTAGGGCCTCAGTTATGAGTCCCCTTGCGCCACCAGAACGTCACTTTTTGTGATGTTCTTTGGTGCAGAAGCCTGCTACATATTTATGAGGCAGCACCAAGTCACTTTTTTGGCTTAATGCTGCCTTGTGGGAGTTGCTGGGGGCGTTCCCAGCAACATCCATGGCTTTTTGACACTACAATCAAACACTAGAGAGGGTAACCCTATATGATGCTTGTACGTTAGATGTATCCCAAGCGTGTCGGCGGATAGCACCCAGGTAAATTAGTGCCCACACCACATTTGCTGGGATCTGTATCTTATTTCCAGATATGTATGGATCTATCTTCTGATAAATCCATTATAAAGATAAATATAAATATATCTATATATCTATATCTACATATCTATCTATCTACCTATCCTTTCCTTTGAGTAAGGTCCGGACAATAAAAGGCAAGTGCATTTTCAAAACTAGCTTGCAGTGCTGAATGTAAAAAAGAGCAGTTCCTTGGGGCGAGTGAAAGTGAAATCCGGATGGATGGCGAACAGTTGTGTGCCCTCCTGAGCCATCAGGTCTTTGTTGAGAGACATTACTACACGGCTGCCTGAGTCGTGGGGAGGAGCACCATCCCTTTACAATGCAAACGGGAGGCTGTGAGAAGGAACTGCTCTTTTTTACATTCATATGTATGTCTTTGTTGAGAGACATACATATATATATTCACACAAAAAAACATAGGTTTCAGGGGCGTTATAGTTAGCTGGACATTTCCCTCGTACAAACCCTAGAAATCCCCCTGTTATAGTTAGTTCAGCTAACTATAACTCGCGCCCCCGCAATGCACTGCTGATGACGTCACATATTAAATCACTCATGACATGGTCAGTGACATCACTGATGACATCTCAAATGACATCACTGATGACGTCATCCAGTGACTGTGTGTTTCTGTAAAGTTTAAATATGTTATATATTTATAGTGAAAGGCCTATGGAAGAATGAGTGGGTGTATAAGTGTGTGAATGGGTGATTTTCTAGGTGCGTAACTGACTCTATAAGTGAGTCATTAAATGTATCTTACTGCAGACTAGTGACTAAACTGTGTGAATGTCTGTATGTGTCTGTGTTTTGGTGTATAAGTGGCTGCATGGTTTTGTGAATAGCTATATGAGTGTCTATATGGGTTGTTGATTGGTTGTCTGAGTATCTGTATGGGTGCCTGAGTGTTTGTGTGGGTAGGGTGTGTATGACTCTGTGCATAGATGTGGGAGTGGGTGATTCAGTGGGTGCATGGTTTTAAGAGTGCATCTCTGATGGACTGTATGGTTGGGTGACTGTATGTAAGGGTGTGTTAGTGATTGAATGTATATCTCAGTTGTACATGTGTCAGTAACTACATATGTGAAACGCAGTGTATATGAGTGTAAGAGTATATAACTATCTATATGTGAGAGTGTGTGATTTTGGGAGTGGCTGTATGGATGAGTGTGTGCTTGTATCAGTAATTGTATGAGAGCGTCAGAATTTGTTAGTATTTTTATGAGTAAGTGAACTTGAGTGTGTTTAACTGTATAGGTGAGTAAATTGGACTGTGATTAATTATTTGCATGACTGACTAGATGTGTCAGTACCTCAATGGATGATTGGCGGTTTGTGTGTCTATATAGGTGTATAAATGCACATGATAGTCCTGTACAGAGTGACTGTAATTATGAGTGACTGTACAGGTGAGTGATTGGAGATGTATGTAGACCTAAGAGTCAATGAGTGGGTGTGTAGTTATTGGTATTGGAGTATCTATGGTTTTCAAAATGGCCGTCTGAAATTTTGAGTCGGTGTATCAAAGGTTATATTAGGGTGTGAGAAGATGCACTAATTTATCACATGGATGATGACATCATCAGTGATGTCGTCAGTGATGTCATTTGAGATGTCATCAGTGATGTCATCAGTGATGTCACTGACCATGTCGTGAGTGATGTAATATGTGACGTCATCAGCAGTGCATTGCGGGGGCACGAGTTATAGTTAATTGAACTAACTATAACAGGGGAAATTTCTAAGCTTTTGTACGAGGGAAATGTCCAGCTAACTATAACGCCCCTGAAATCTATGTTTTTTTTAGTGAATTTCTATGGTTTTTTTAAATGCCAATTCCTAACTATAACGCCCCTGAAACCTTTGGTTTTTTCAGTGAATTTTAAAGGTTTTTTAAATGCCAATTCCTAACTATAACGTGCATGAAACCTATAGTTTTTTCAGTGAATTTCAAAGGTTTTTTAAATGCTAATTCCTATCTATAACTTATCTCTAAAGATATCATGTTTAATGAGTTTCATTGGATTTCTATATTTTTCAAATACAGTGTGTCAATTTCATTAATTATGTTTTTTTTAAATTCTTTTTTATCACCATTTTTTAAATTTATTTTTTTAATTAATTCTTTTAAAAATTAAAAAATATTATTTGTTTTTATTGGGTTTTTCAAACATATTTTTTATATTTTTAAAAATATTTCTTTAACTATATGTTCCAAACGTTATTTTATATATATTTTTTCCATGTTTTTGGATCTGCGCACCTTATGCGCACCGTTCTCGATCCCTACGCATTAGCATCCGCGAATGGTATGCGTTGGGTACGTGTTTAGTGCACGATCGCAATGCGACAGTTACGCGACTCCCAGCCTATACGTGACACGTTTGATGTACGTAACGTGACGTTTACGCGCTTCCGCGATGCGTCATCTGCGTCTATAAAGCGGTAGGTGCACGGATCCCGCGAAATATTTAACATTTAAAAAAACATATATATATGTATTTCATGTGAATATTAATTGAAGACAAACTCTAAACTAGTCTTAAAACTAATATATTTTTACATCTAATCCTATAATTTTTTTTATTCAATTTCGCGGATGCGCGCTGGATGCATGCTGCGTATGCGCAGGGTGCGCGGGTCCCATGTGACCTGCAAAAAAAGAGATTTGATTGGTTCATTACACTTCCTGTTCTAACTATTGAAAGACCCCACCCAATTCAATCATTCTTCTTTGACCTTCTTTGGAGGAGCATCTCTTTGCAGAGAAGAAGATTTTTTATACTAAGTTTACACTTAGCTCTAACTTTTTCAACTAAAAATGGCTTCAGGGCAGCAGGCATCACCTGCATCTCCTCATACATCTGAGGATGAATTTTTGGAGGAGGCACCACGCAAAGAACGTTTTTCTTCAATGGTGTGGAATTTTTTTTACTTTTCCCGAGGGGCAGAATAAGACCAATGCCACCTTGGTCACATGCAAGATTTGCAAAAGAGTGCTGTCGCGAGGGGATCCTAACAAGAAATACTCGTGCGGCACGGCTAGTATGATGAAGCACCTAAGGACCCTTCATCCAAACAATCTTGCACGAGAAGAGTGCAAACGGATGAGAAACACTCCTGCTCCTGCGCCTTCCACCTCATCGCAGACGAGCACTTCAAGAGTGCATCCATCAGCCCAAAACTTGGACATACGTCCTCAATTTCAATATTTAAAAGTGCTCTACACTAAGTGCAATGCGACTTTGTGCTACGGTGAGCAGTCGATCGATCTGATCTGCCGCCGGCAAGAAAGTCACATTTGCTAGTTTTTTTTGTTTTTTTTTTACTGTTCCATGAAGCTCATTGTTTGGTTCCTCCTGTTTTGTTTTTTGGTTTTATTTTCTCCAAAAAAATCGCAAAAAATCACAAAACTGGTGGAAAACCCCCCCCCCCCAAAAATAAGTTCTTGTAAGAACTAACTTTCCTGGTTTAAAAAAAGAGCAACATTTCTTTGTTAGTGTGTGAAAGTTTAGATGAATGTATGTGTAGTATGCAATTGACTGAATGAATGCATTAGTAACATATGGTGAATGTATAAGTGCAGAACTATGAGAAAGTGCTGCAGCATCACACAGTAACCTCTTTAACTGCAGTGTGCTGTAGTACTTCCAAAGCACAGGGATGCAACATATGTACATAAATATGTTGCAAATCTATGCTTCTCTCTGCACGGCTGCTTAAACTGCAGCCATCTGGTGACACAGGCACCCTGGCACCATAGTGCAAGGATATCTGTGTCATGTGCTGTTTGTTTTTGTGCAGGAAGACACACCTTCCTGCACAAAAACAATCAGTAAAGGCATTTTTCTCCATCAATGTATGCTGAGCATTGTAGCATGCATTGAAGATATAAAAATGTGAAGAAATGAAAACAATTCTCTTTGTAGTGCTTTCCTACACCAATTTTAGAATGGTGCAGCATTCACACACAAATCGAGATTTATGATTTCTCATAAATCTTGTTCTATGAGTATTCAGTGCAATCATGCACAACAACACTTATAGAACACCCTTTCAACGCAAACTGGTGTGCATAATGATGTTGTATTTACATGGAGTATAAAAAGTGCACAGAGTGCATTTTCCTCTCTTTGTAAATATGAAAGAGTGTCTTGCGCAATAACTATGTTACAAAAATTGACATATTTCTAGTTTTAAAATTCCTTGCGAATGATGGAAGGTAAGCACAGAGTTTTGTCTGCATAGATGTTCAAAGAAGAATGATTGAAATGATTGCGGTCCTTCAATAGCTGCAATGGGAAATATTATGAACCCCTCAAATCTCTTTTTTTGCAGGTCACATGATATCTGATTATGGTCAGATTTAAAAACTACATAGGTATAAACAGAGTGTTTTTACAAACGTGTTTCAACTTTGTAGCTTCTTGCAGACCTCCTCATTCTGCATATTGAGACTTAGTTAAACTTACCTTCACAGTAATAGCAATAAAAAATGGTATACATTTTTTTCAGATTTTCATTGCAATCTAAATTCATATAAATTGCTTATTTTAAAATTTGGATCTGTGAAAGAAAAGAAAAAAAAATTATAACATGTAATAATACATTTTTACAACACAGCATAATTTCCACAAAGTAATGTTTTTGCCTTTTTTGCTGTTCTCAGAATATATTGAATTTCACTAAAAATAGTGATTTCAATCGTATTCATCACTTAACAGCGGGCAAAAAAAAAACAATCAGAAAGATTGTTAAAAAAAACAACAACATGCTATTCTCAGCAAAATACCACACGATACAAATCACAGATATATAAAATGCTTACGGCTAACAAAATGTTATAAGTTTAACTTACAAAAACTGTAAATTTTGCCGCTTTAAAATATTCACCGAATCTGAGGATACATTTTTGGAGAAGGCACCACGCCCACAACGTTTTTCTTCAGTGGTGTGGACATTTTTTACTTTTCCCGAGGGGCAAACAAAGACCAATGCCACCTTGTTCACGTGCAAGATTTGCAAAAGAGTTCTGTCACGAGGGGATCCTAACAAGAAATACTCGTACGGTACGGCAAGTATGAGGAAACACCTAAGGACCCTTCATCCGAACAATCTTGCACAAGAAGAGTGCAAACGGATGAGAAACGCCTTTCTGAGTTTCTTTTCTTTTTCTTCTTTTTTCTGGCATGATTTCTCTATTTTTACGTTGAAAAACAGTATCTGTGAAAAACAAGTGTGACGATGGTTAAAACACTACATGCATAGTGCATACTACTTTGAAGCAGTTCATGCCCTAAAGCCTACCTCACTACAAGACTACATGCTAACTGACTGAATAATTACACTACTATAAGGAGACACACTGAGTGAGTGACAGGGTGTTTGCTAGAAGTGTATGAATACTGATTGGGGAATTGAAGGTGTGAAAGACAACTGTGTAGGTGATTAGAGGACTGCATCCATAGTGAATAGGCATTTGAAGCAGTCTATGTGCTAAGTCCTGGCTCACTACATGAGTACTTGGGTACTGACGGAATGATTAGAGTACAGCAAGGAGAGTGCATGGTGAATTTATAAGTGCTTGGGTTTTGGCGGAATAATTAGATAAGGACATGGGACTGTCTGGGTGATTGGAGGAGTGCACAGGGAGTGACAGTGTGATTGCCGGACTGCATGGGTACTACCTGGGTAATTGGAGGAGTGAATTAGTATTGCGTAGGTGCCTGGGTGAATTTATAAGTGGTTGGCTTTTGGCGCAGTGAATGGATTAGAACTTGGTACTGAATGGGTCACTAGAGAAGTGCAAAGGGAGTGACAGGATGTTTGCTGGACTGTATGGATACTGACTAGGGAATTGAAGGTGTGAAAGACAAGTGTATAGTATGTTAGAAGACTGCATGCATACTGCATAGACATTTGAAGCAGTCTATGTGGTAATGTATGGTTCACAACATGAGTACATGGAAACTGACTAAATCATCAGACTACTGCTAGGACAGTGCCTGGGTAAAAGTTTTAAATTTTCAGTTCTGGCACAGTGAAGAGAATAGTACATGATACTGCACTTTAGTGTGAAACCCTGACTCATTTAATCAATCCATAAGCAAAGAATAGCTTCTAAATCCACTAAAACTTGACAACATGACCGGTTTTAAAACAGTTATCTGTCAGCAAATACACGATGTTACCAAATGCTTCTATCACAATCCTTACCCAAATGCACACAGACTCACAGTGTGATTTTAGACAAGCAACACTATCCTAGGAGTTTACCAAAACTCATTCACTAGTCTAGAAGAGGTAAGGGTACTGCACACAATCTACATATTTAAGTACAGCACATTAGTGTCAAAGCATGACTCATTTAATCAACGCATAAGCAAAGACTGGCTTCTAATGCTACTAAAACTTGACAATATGACAGGTTTTAAAAGAGTTATCTGCCAGAAAATACACGATGTTACCAAATGCTTCTCTCACAGTGGTTCCCAAATGCACACAGACTCACAGTGTGATTCTAGACAACAACCACTATACCTAGGAGTTTACCAAAAATCATTCACTACTGTGGAAGTGGTAAGGGAACTACACACAATCTACATATTTCAGGACTGCACTTTTGTGTCAAAGCCTGACTCATTTAATCAACGCATAAGCAAAGACTGGCTTCTAATGCTACTAAAACTTGACAACATGACAGGTTTTAAAAAAGTTATCTGTCAGAAAATACACAATGTTACCAAATACTTCTCTCACAGTGGTTCCCAAATGCACACAGACTCACAGTGTGATTCTAGACAAGCAACACTATCCCTAGCAGATTACAAAAACTCATTCACTACTGTGCAAGGGGTAAGGAGACTACACACAATCTACATATTAAAGTACAGCACATTAGTGTCAAAGCATGACTTATTTTATCAATGCATAAGCAAAGACTGGCTTCTAATGCTACTAAAACTTGACAACATGACAGGTTTTAAAACAGTTATCTGTCAGCAAATACACGATGTTACCAAATGCTTCTCTCAAAGTGGTTCCCAAATGCACACATACTCACTGTGTGATTCTAGACAAACAACACTATCCCTTGCACTATACCAAAACACATTTCTTCATCTAGAAGGAGTACTACATTTTAGTATAGAAACATAACTCATTTCACAAATTCATAAACAATGACTGGTTTCTAATTCTACAAAAATATAAAAACAGCACAGTTATCTGTCTGCAAACACATGAAAAACACAAATGCTTATCACAGAATGGTTTCTACATGCACACACACTGTCAATAAGATTGTAGAGAAAAAAAGTACTCCCTACACTTTAGCAGGAGAAATACATTAGTCTGATTAAAATCAAAATAGTCTACATACATCCCCTCACAATTAAATAACTCACCTTTCAAGTTGTTTTGTAGATTAAGAAGTATACCAGTCACACACCAGATATCAGTCACACACCAGATTTTCTTATACAGAATCTCTGCACTGTGCACCTCTCAGCAAAAACAAAGAATGGCAAAGTTTCCCTTTCATTTTCCACACATATACATGTAAACATCAAATCACAATCCTTTACACATAAATTCAAAAGCAAACACACATTTCTATTGGTTAAACATTTCAACCCTTTCCAAATGAAATACATTTCAACACTTCCCCCAATCTGCCTTCTGCCTGTTACCATAGAAACAGGTCATGGAACACTGTACTGAGCACACAGGTCACAAGTTCAGCACACAATGTTGCTAAAGTGTGCTTGGCTTTTCAACATATCAGCTTATCATATATAATGTTCCTTATAATCAGTTTTTGTTAACCAATAAGAATCATGTGTTTAAAAAACAGAAATATACACCCTACCTTCCAGTGTAGAAAGTTGTCATACAACCAATGATTTCTTGTCTTTTTTCAATTTTTTTTTCCTTGGATCCGCGCACCCAACGCAAGAGGATCCGTGCACCAAACACAATAGAATGCACGCACCCTGTGCGCATTTCGCCGTTTTTTTTTTTAAAAAGGGGGCGCCATGGGGTCCTTCTGGGACCCCCTAAACACCTCTAGAGAGTCAGAGTATTTCCACTCTGCCCCCTTTATATGTTTTACACACTTATTCCCCTTGCTTCTTCAGCCTCGCTTCTACCGAGGCAGAAAATGGCCGCCAACAGTTCCTGGTTTCGAATGTAAACAGACACTCGACAGCCAATTAGCATTCAGCGCGCGATCCGGAGGGTGTGCGCTCGGTTCGGGGAGGGTGCGCTCAGGGTGCGCATAGGGTGCTCGGATCCTCCGAGGCCATAGATATATATGTACTTTTAACTCTAATTTTCTCAGGAACTACTGAACAGATTCACACCATTTATGCAAAAGGCACGAGTCTGAACTGAGGACTACCTCTTTGCCAAATTTGGTGTCATTCCGTTCAGCGGTTCGGGCTGTAGCTGCGACAACAGATCCTACGGGAAATTGCATGGTGTAAATGCGTTTTGGGACCCCCCTTTTTTCTCGGCCTCCACTTGACGAATCACCACAAAACTTTCAGGGTAGGAGCGGAGCGGAGCTGGCCAAAAGTTTGGAAAACTTCGTGAAGATTCGCCAACCGGCGCCAAAGTTATTCCCAATAAAATGTTGTGGATTTCCTATAGAACATAGGTCCTAACTATAACTATCTACTGGCGACCGCCAGTAGATAATATATATCTATCTATATATATATATATATATATTCAGTGAAAAAACCATAGGTTTCACACATGTTATAGTTAGCTGGACATTTTACTCGTAAAAAACCAATGAAATTCCCCCGTTATAGTTAGTTCAGCTAACTATAACTCGCGCGCCCGCAATGCACTGCTGATGACGTCACATATTACATCACTCATGACATGGTCAGTGACATCACTCATGACATCACTGATGACATCTCAAATGACATCACTGATGACCTCACTGATGACATCATCCTTGTGATAGAGTGGCAGACCTCCTCTTCCCCTAATAAAACCTTTGATACACACATTCAAAAATAGAGACTAAAATTTACAAAACAATGGACATACCAATAACAGTTACAACAACCTCTTCAGTAATTCTAAGATCCACATACACATCCACTCATTCACCAACAGTCCAATACAGTCACTCATACATGTACTCACTTATCATATGTACTCATACACCTATACATCCTGTTACACAATGCCACTCATCCATAGAGCTACTCACACACATAGTCACTCATGCCAATAAAGAATCAAACATACATTTACTTGCATATACAGTTATACACACACCACCACACTTACTTCTACGGAAACTTACACATACTTAGTCTTTTAAACAATTACTTATAGAAATACATACTTATTCATACAGGAACTCTTTCAATCTCTCACTCTCACATATACTCACATATATAAACCAATAGTCACATATACTAGTTTTAAACATATGTAGTTACTCATAAAGACACTATTGAGACAGTCATTCACTCACTAACACACCCATACACACACTCATCCACCCATGCAGTCCTGCACACATGCTCTGTTCAACACATACAAACAGTGAGTCACTCATTCATGCACCTATGCACTACGTCATACCCCCCACCGAACCATGCAGACACTCATACTGATACTCAAAAAACCAACTAATAACCTATATAGACACCCATGTAGCTACTCTCCAACCCATGCAGCCACTTATACACAAAGTGAGAGACTGATACAGATATTTATATATTTAAACATTACTCACTAAGCCATGTATTCACTATGATACACTTAATCAGTCAGTTACACAATCAATTTTTCAAAAAGAAATCATCCATTTAGACAGTAATATACCCATTTATTCTTCCATCGACCTTGAGATATACATATATAAAACATATTTAATTTTCAGAAAAACACACATTCACTGGATGATGTCATCAGTGAGGTCATCAGTGATGTCATTTGAGATGTCATCAGTGATGTCATGAGTGATGTCACTGACCATGTCATGAGTGATGTAATATGTGACATCATCAGCAGTGCATTGCGGGCGCGCGAGTTATAGTTAGCTGAACTAACTATAACGGGGGAATTTCATTGGTTTTTTACGAGTAAAATGTCCAGCTAACTATAACATGTGTGAAACCTATGGTTTTTTCACTGAATTTCTAAGGTTTTTTAAATGCTAATTCCTAACTATAACGTGTGTGAAACCTATGGTTTTTTCACTGAATTTCTAAGGTTTTTTAAATGCTAATTCCTAACTATAACGTGTGTGAAACCCATGGTTTTTTCAGTGAATTTGCAAGGTTTTTTAAATGCTAATTGTTTTTTTTTTCTTCTATTTTTTTTAACATATTTTTATTTTAATTTTCTTACCTTTTATAAAGACTATGGTTAAATTTTTAAAATTCTTTAATATGTTTTTTTTAAATATATTTTTTAAAATAAACGTAAAATTTATTTGCAGTACTTTTTTTTTTTTTTTTATTATTTTTTTAGTACGCGTACCGTAAGCTTACGGAAAGCGTACGGTTTACGCAACGCCCGTAATTTTTCTACGCTGCTTGCGTATAGTTACGCAATTTGCGTAGCCGCGCGTACTCCGCGTGGGACGCGTGCGCGCGTACGCTACACGCGCACGTTACGCGGAAGTGTCGGGTAGTGTCTGTTATGCGCATGCGCGCAAGCGCGTGTCTTTTTTACGCGCATGCGCACTTTTGACGTAAGCGTACCGTAAGCGTACCGTAAGCGTACGGTAGGTCATGTGATCATGAAACACAACTTTTGATTGGTTGAAACTACTTTCAGTTCTAGAACTCTCCTACACCACACCCATTCCTCTCATTTCTGCTTGTGATCCCTTAGGAGAAGGAGCTGGGTTGTCTTTGTGATACGATGGCAGAACAGCAGAGCTCTTCTGAGAGTGAGGCTAGCACTAGCAGCACTGTTTTGAGGCAGAGAGCGAGGAAACAAAAGCCCTCTTATGTATGGGATTATTTTACTTTTCCTGAAGGCCAGCAAAAGGTGAATGCACCCTTAGTAACTTGCAAGCTGTGTCAGCGTGTACTTTCAAGAGGTAATCCTGACAGGAAGTATTCCTTTGGGAATCATACCATGAAGAGACACCTCAAGGATGTACACAGAAGGACACATGGTCATCTTTTTGGAGGTAACTCTTCAGAAAGACAAGCAAGTACATCCACAGCAGCTCAGCCTGGACCATCATCTGCAGAGCTGACTCCTTCTTCTGCAGGTCAGGTGAGCCCTTCATCTGTGGGGGGAGCATCTCCTTTTGCTGGCCCTCTGGAAATGAACCCTCGATTTCGGAGGGTTGATATTCGATGCGCCTTTTGTCAAGATCTAATTTGCCATAGGGAGACCAGTGTTTCCCTAGTGAACAACAAAATAGATCAGCACACTTGTCGCTTTGAATAATTTTCCCATTCTTTCTTTCCTCTGTCCCTGCATGAACACAACGGTTCTTTTAAGAGCCAACCTTATCTTTCATCTTTTTTTTACATATGTTTTTAAAAACTTTTTTTTTTTTTTTTTACCGTACGCGTACGGTGCGCGTACTTTTTTTTTTTTTTTTTTTTTTAAAAACACTAAAAATCAATTATCACATTACAAGGTCCTTGAGAGACTACAATTATTATTATTGACTTACCATACCCACTCAAAAAAATATTTATTCATTTGTTTTTTAAAAAAATAGCTTTAAAAATGGTTCTAGTTTTCGAAATTTTTCTATATCAATCTGAAAAAAAAGAAAAAAGTATTAATATTTTTAAAACATTTTATAATACAGTACACATATTTACATATTTATCAAAAAATATTTTTGCCTTATTTTTGCTGTTTTCAGAATATATTGCATTTCACTATAAATTGTGAAAGCAATTGCATTCATCATTTTACAGCGGGCAAAAAAAAATAACAATCACAAAGATTGTATTAAAAAAGCCCAGAATCTCTTTTTACTTAAACTTAACATTATAGAAATGCATAATATTCTAAAAAAATATCATCTAATACCAATACTTATTTCTTTAAAATACCGTCTGATATGTTTGTTTCAGAAGTATAATCACAATATTATATCTCAAATAACTCCACAATACATCTGATTCCATTTCCTTTAGGCCAAATAGTAATTTTAAAATTTTTTTGGGAATACATTTCCAACGGTAATCCAATAAAATTCTAAAGTTTAATTTGTCCAGATCTCACCGATTCTCTGTAACATTTTGGTTCACAAAAATTTTTTGAATAATTTATTAAGTCCACAATAGAATTGGTTACTTTTCCACATGGCCAAATAGTAATTTTTTTAATCATTTTTGAAAAAATTTCCAATGGCAGTCCAATAACATTCCAAAATTTAAATCGCTCCCCCTTTTTCCTACTAATGCAACTGTGAAATCACCAGAAAAAAACGCAATAAATCTCTGCCTGTAATTCCTATTTCCACACAGAGTCATGTTTTCACATTAGTTCCAAAATGAAATTTCTTTGCCAATTTGAATGCACACTTACTGCTCTTTTTTTTTGGCAAGTGAAAATCACTTTTACAGACTGACACATTATGAAACCACTTTTTTCATTTTTTTAAATGCACATGTCCAAACTGCTTTTTCAGACCACCACCATGTGTAACCTGGGTGGCTGCCTACATTCCAGCAAGGGCAACCAGCCTTAGTGATGCTGAATGTATTTGCATTACAGACTGAAACCTGAAAACCCCACTCGCTTGTAAATACTGTGCATGATTATACATGGCAAGCAGATGGGTGTGTGCTAAGAGTCTGCTTCTTCCCCCAAAAAAATCGCTCCCCCTTTTTCCTACTAATGCAACTGTGAAATCACCAGAAAAAAACGCAATAAATCTCTGCCTGTAATTCCTATTTCCACACAGAGTCATGTTTTCACATTAGTCCCAAAACGAAATTTCTTTGCCAATTTGAATGCACACTTACTGCTCTTTTTTTTTGGCAAGTGAAAATCACTTTTACAGACTGACACATTATGAAACCACTTTTCAGTTTTTTTTAAATGCACTTGTCCAAACTGCTTTTTCAGACCACCACCATGTGTAACCTGGGTGGCTGCCTACATTCCAGCAAGGGCAACCAGCCTTAGTGATGCTGAATGTATTTGCATTACAGACTGAAACCTGAAAACCCCACTCGCTTGTAAATACTGTGCATGATTATACATGGCAAGCAGCTGGGTGTGTGTGCTAAGAGTCTGCTTCTTCCCCCAAAAAATCGCTCCCCCTTTTTCCTACTAATGCAACTGTGAAATCACCAGAAAAAAACGCAATAAATATCTGCCTGTAATTCCTATTTCCACACAGAGTCATGTTTTCACATTAGTCCCAAAACTAAATTTCTTTGCCAATTTGAATGCACACTTACTGCTCTTTTTTTTTGGCAAGTGAAAATCACTTTTACAGACTGACACATTATGAAACCACTTTTCAGTTTTTTTAAAAAGCCCATGTCCAAACTGCTTTTTCAGACCACCACCATGTGTAACCTGGGTGGCTGCCTACATTCCAGCAAGGGCAACCAGCCTTAGTGATGCTGAATGTATTTGCATTACAGACTGAAACCTGAAAACCCCACTCGCTTGTAAATACTGTGCATGATTATACATGGCAAGCAGATGGGTGTGTGCTAAGAGTCTGCTTCTTCCCCCAAAAAATCGCTCCCCCTTTTTCCTACTAATGCAACTGTGAAATCACCAGAAAAAAACGCAATAAATATCTGCCTGTAATTCCTATTTCCACACAGAGTCATGTTTTCACATTAGTCCCAAAACGAAATTTCTTTGCCAATTTGAAAGCACACTTACTGCTCTTTTTTTTTGGCAAGTGAAAATCACTTTTACAGACTGACACATTATGAAACCACTTTTTTGATTTTTTTAAATGCACATGTCCAAACTGCTTTTTCAGACCACCACCATGTGTAACCTGGGTGGCTGCCTACATTCCAGCAAGGGCAACCAGCCTTAGTGATGCTGAATGTATTTGCATTACAGACTGAAACCTGAAAACCCCACTCGCTTGTAAATACTGTGCATGATTATACATGGCAAGCAGATGGGTGTGTGCTAAGAGTCTGCTTCTTCCCCCAAAAAATCGCTCCCCCTTTTTCCTACTAATGCAACTGTGAAATCACCAGAAAAAAACGCAATAAATCTCTGCCTGTAATTCCTATTTCCACACAGAGTCATGTTTTCACATTAGTCCCAAAACGAAATTTCTTTGCCAATTTGAATGCACACTTACTGCTCTTTTTTTTTGGCAAGTGAAAATCACTTTTACAGACTGACACATTATGAAACCACTTTTTTGATTTTTTTAAAAAGCCCATGTCCAAACTGCTTTTTCAGACCACCACCATGTGTAACCTGGGTGGCTGCCTACATTCCAGCAAGGGCAACCAGCCTTAGTGATGCTGAATGTATTTGCATTACAGACTGAAACCTGAAAACCCCACTCGCTTGTAAATACTGTGCATGATTATACATGGCAAGCAGATGGGTGTGTGCTAAGAGTCTGCTTCTTCCCCCAAAAAATCGCTCCCCCTTTTTCCTACTAATGCAACTGTGAAATCACCAGAAAAAAACGCAATAAATCTCTGCCTGTAATTCCTATTTCCACACAGAGTCATGTTTTCACATTAGTCCCAAAACGAAATTTCTTTGCCAATTTGAAAGCACACTTACTGCTCTTTTTTTTGGCAAGTGAAAATCACTTTTACAGACTGACACATTATGAAACCACTTTTTTGATTTTTTTAAATGCACATGTCCAAACTGCTTTTTCAGACCACCACCATGTGTAACCTGGGTGGCTGCCTACATTCCAGCAAGGGCAACCAGCCTTAGTGATGCTGAATGTATTTGCATTACTGAGTCCAACCTCAAACCCTTAAACTATTCTTTTTTTTTTCCAGTACACCTTAATTTATCGTGAAAACATAGTCCATATTATTTTACATGTTCCTCACATTTAAATTTCTCCCAAAACAGAAAATGATAAACGCAACTTCATCAAAAAGAATTTCCATTTCTATTATTCATTTCTTAATTTACCATATACATCTCCTCTCAAACTCTAACCTCACCTTTAAAATTAGTTAGTTGTGAAAGAAATGTGGCACTCAAACAGCAGATTATCAGAGCCAGGATCTCTGTTCTCTACACCTCTCTCCTCTCAGCAGAACCAGATAATGGCAAACTTTCCCTCTATTTTTCCACACATATACATGTAAGTTTCAAATCTCAGTGCTTCCCCCTTTTTTTCAAATGTAATCACACATTTCTATTGGTTGAAAACCAACCCTTTTCCAAAAGTACCCTGCCCCCAACTTGACTTCTGCCTAGTACCCTTCCCCCAACTTGACTTCTGCCTGCTACCATAGCAACAGCTCATGGAACACTGCTGTGTGGAGTTAGGTCAGAAGTTCGCCACACAATGTTTCAATTCCACAGAGCAAGAGTGCTTGACTTTTCAAACCTAACAGCAAATCCATACTACTGTTCTTTGGTAACACATTTTTTTGTACCAATACAAAACATGCTTCTATTAATTTACACATACAGCCTAGTTTTTATTCTAGAATGGTATGAAACAGCCAATCAGTTCTTTTTGTTTTGAAAAAAATATGTATGCCTCCATTTCCAAACTGTCTTTCTTTTCATATTGCCATTCTACTGAAAGACACCTCCTGAGTGCATCCAGTTCTCCTTTGAAGATGTTCACAGTGTGGATTGTAGGGCACAGCTATGTCTTCTGGAGTGAAAAGTTTGCAGAGAAAACAGATATGGTGAGAGACCTTGCTTTGCCAAATGTAGACATTAAATGGATTGGTCAGAGAGGGTTAAAGTGGCACCAATTGATGCCATTGGTGAAATCCTTCATGCAAATCCAACACCCTGACCTCATAATAGTGCACTGTGGTGGCAATGACCTAGGCACTTTGACTGGGGTAGGTCTGGAAATGCTTATGAAGGACACCTTTGCACAACTGTTTTCACTTTTCCCTAAAACTGCCTTTGTGTTTTCCAACATATGCCAAAGGCAAAAATGGAACTGGTCCAATCATTTCTGTCCGCAGATTGACAAAGCAAGAAAGCACGTCAACAAATCTGTTTCTGCTTTCCTCCGTGACTATGGTATGGGTGCCATTTACCACAACAACTTGCGTTATGACATGCAAGACATTTATAGAGGAGATGGTGTGCACTTCAATGATGAAGGGAACAGAGTCTTCCTCTTGAACCTTAGACTCTGCATCGGTACTTACTTGTAGGTACCACTAAAAAATCATTTCATAAACACAACGGCTCTTTTTAGAGCCCCCTAATATCTAAACACTTAAATCTGAATTTCATTTATTTTTTTATTTTTTTTTTCTACCGTACGCTTACCGTAAGCTTACCGTACGCGTACCCCGTGTTTTTTTAAAAAATCAATAAATGTTTTCTTTGTACTTTACAGTCCTTCTTTGACCCCCTCACACATGTAAGGGGGTCTGTAACTCTCCTCATTGCCCCCTTTTCTTGTTTTCACTCTTTTTTTTCTGAGTGAAACACACAAAATGGCGGCCGCCGCTTCCTGGTTTCGGCCGATTCGAATGTTTACTAAGATCTAACAGCCAATCAGAATCGCGCTCGCGCACGCCACCGTACGCGTACCGTAAGCTTACCGTAAGCGTACGGTAAGCGTACCGTAAGCGGGCTCAGATATATATATTGATTTAAAGGCTATTTTCTCAGAATCTACTGAACAGATTTACACCAAACCTACAAAAGGCACTTCCTTGACATAGGGACTACCTCTCTGCCACATTTCTAGTAATTCTGTTCAGCCGTTCGGGCTGTAGCTCGTTCTAAAGGTCCTATGGAAAAATGCATGGGAAAAACGTGTTTTGGGACCCCCCTTTTATCTCAGCCCCCGCTTGACGTATCCCCCCGAGACTTTCAGGGTAGGAGCGGAGCGTAGCGCCCCACCTATTTTGAGAAATTCGCGAGGATTCATCGACCGGCGCCAAAGTTATTCAAAATAGAATGTTGCGGATTTCCTATGGAAAAGGGGTCCTAACTATAACTACGTACTGGCGACCGCCAGTAGGTAATATATATATATATATATATATATATATATATATATATATATATTCACCATCACATTTCTTCCCAGAAATAATTGGCGCGCACTCACAAAGCTCTGTATTCTTGATCCCCAATTTCTTTTATTCAGCTTATTTTCGTTTCAAAGTTGAGGGACAAACCAAAGCGTTTCGCTATCCACTGATAGCTTGGTCACGGTTAACCGTGACCAAGCTATCAGTGGATAGCGAAACGCGTTGGTTTGTCCCTCGACTTTGAAACGAAAATAAGCTGAATAAAAGAAATTGGGGATCAAGAATACAGAGCTTTGTGAGTGCGCGCCAATTATTTCTGGGAAGAAATGTGATGGTGAATAATTCTTCAGTGTGGCTCTACTGAGGCGTCGCACCGGATTTACAGAAGCGCCAGGGGTCCAACATCACGGAGCCATGTCAGTGCATATATATATATATATATATATATATATATATATATATATAATATAAATATATATTAGCGCCCTCACCCACAGGTACCACCTGTGGCTTGCTTCATCATAGGACCCTCACTCATGCACCTAGTGTGTTTGAGTGTGCTCAGTGCGTTTGCAAGTGGAGCTCTTCTGAGTGGGAGTGTAGGGAGTGTAATTACATTAAAAAATAATACTTCTATTGATGGGTTTTATTCTATAGGGTCTTGAGCAAGATTAAAAACAATTAGATGTTATTTGGATGCAGTGTTCCAGACATCTACAAGGTCGACGTTTCAGCCATTTCTCTGCCCATGTAGGGTCCATCGGCTTTCTTCAGGACCTAATATAACCCTGCATTGATCAGTTAAAAATCAACATTTTGTGCAAATAATTATTAAGCATGCACGCAAATTACCGACCATACACTTAGGACTTTTTCCTGGTATGGTCTTTTTCTGAAAGAGAGAGAGAGATCTATATTAATCCACGTGGAAAATGCACCCAAACATTATATGTATAGTCTAATTTAATATGGTGTGGGTGCATATATTCACACAGACAGGGCACATACATTAGTGCTAAATGTAATTTAAAACGTCATTGAAAATGGGGGGAGAGAATTTGTCTACCTACATGGCTTGTTCAGTAATCAAACACCATAGGGTACTACAGGGAGAGACTGTTCCTGTAGTCAAGCACTGAAAAAGAAAGTTATTAGAAGCTTGTTATCATACTTCTAATTGACATTGCATGTAAAGATTTGTGAGCCGCATAGAAGACAGAACCAGAACGGAATAGAGGAATCTTACTTCGTCAAGTGAGCGCGTCCGCAAACACCCATTGTGCTTCCCTGCGTCCCTGAATGTCACTGACTTGCGGCCATTGCCGTAAAGATAAACCCTCCCGACCTGGTCGTGTGATATTTTATCCCGTGGCCATTTTGGGAACTCCTGTATTATGAAACAATTTCTGAATTTGTGTTCTCGGTCCAAGCAGATGTATTGATAGTATATTGCACATAAATGTGCACTTGAAAGGTTTCAGTTGGGCTATTTAGAAGCTGTTTTCTGCTGCCGTATTATGTGTACCCGCTTTTGTGGGAGTATCTTTCTAGTCTCTCACTAGTCAGATGTTGAAGCCATGTGACACGGGTGGAGGATGGAAGGAAACTGAGTCCTCTAGCCAACCTATGGTTTCACTTACAGTGTCAGTCACTGTACCGTTTTTGTCGGCGTGTCTCTATAGTCTCTCGCTAGTCTGATGTCGAAGCCATGCAACCCGGGTGGAGGACGGCAGGAAACTGAGTCCTCTACCTAATCTATGGTTTCACTTACAGTGTCATCGTTCCATGAGCTGATCTTTCCTAGCTTCCGTGTGTGATATTGACATTACCAGCCGTGGTCCGTGCAGGTAACAGCGATGGGGTGGTAGGGCCGCATGGGGGGAATTTCAAAGGATGATGAAGAGGGAAAATTAACTATTTACGTGATATTATCGATATAAAAAGACACCTTATTTGTCAGTACTTATAAGGTTCATTATACAAGCGATTATGACGTTTTACGTTATCTATTTGGCATCAGTCTTCAGGTCGGTAGGACCATATTTCCATATTGAAATGGTGTGTTTTGTCTCTCACTGTCATGTCTTTGTAAAGTCTCTTGTGTTACATGGATGCGTAATGGGTGGCATTGCTTCTGATAATTACTAATGCAGTATTATCCATCTCCCTTTTGTTTGTTCACAGTGTATTGCCCCATGGAATTTCATCATACAGCCCTTTCAATTGGGTGGATAATTTGTAAATCCATCTTTGTTCTTTTTCAAAGAGGATACATTCAAGGTTTCTAGTGTATGCCATGACTTGTTCTAGAACAACCCATCTTATGTCATTAGTTGTATGCTTCATTGTTATAAAATGTTCTGCCATTTTTGTGTTGTTACATCCGCATTGTATGTTGCTCATGTGCTCGCCAATCTTTATGTTTACTTTCCTGGTGGTCATGCCTATGTGTATTAGGTTGCATGGACACCTGATCAAATAGACAACTTGTTTTGTATTACAATTTGTATGTTTTCTTAGCTCCCATGGGGTACGCAAACCTAGGTCAAACTCTTTTGTTATAGAGGTAAGGTGACATAAACTTCACTCTCCACAGGGATGGTGTCCTGTGACAGACCTAGTTATGAGTGTATTGTGTATGCTGGTTTGTGGTGTTATTTTGGTCTTGTGTGCACTGGGTAAGTCATATGCTTTTTTCCCTTCTGTGAGAGAACAAAACAATGGTGATCCCATTGTCTGTTTCCCAGGTTCAATGTGTGGCAATTGCGTTCAGTTATCTTAACCTGATTGGAATCCACATTGTATGTGGTGACGCATACAAACGGTCGACTTGCTTTTGGGCTTGTTGGGGTTTCTAAAAGTGCCTCCCTATTTTAGTTTCTTGCTCTTTTCTTCGATTTTTGTATGGTCTGTTCGGGGTAGTTTCATGCTTTCAGTTTGTCTGTGAGTATTTCTACCTGATTTTTCAAAGTGTCCGCAACCCAAAACCCAGGGTTCTAGAGTCTCTGAGTTGCTTCTCTGAAGTTTGGGACTACAATGTTCACAATGTGCATGTCCAAATCCTTACATGTCCACTGGACACACTCCAGGCTCAGGACTTCTTGGGGGAGATGGTGCAGGTAAGCTCTGCTAACCTGTTGCTTTCAGGGAGCCCACTCTTTAATCCTTTTTGAAGCAAAGCAAAGTCCTCAGGGCTGGAGTTCCAAGTGTGCAGCAAGAGCAGTCCATCAGAGTGCAATACTTTAGTGTGCACACCTGGATTCAACTGGGCAGTACTTCTTCTCCTTGTAGTGTCAGGCAGCAGATCTGAGTTGCTATGCAACTCTCACATATGTATTCAATGTTCTAGGGTAACAAGCAGGGGGAACCCCTGACCAATGGGCACCCTATAACCACCCAGAAGCATGAGAGCTTCCTCCGAAGTGTGCATATTCTTGTCCCACAAAGCACTGCACTTTAAAATTCAAGATGGAGACTTTATTTCCTTGGGAGTAAGAGCTTTCTAAACTAATGTGGCTCATTTCCCTTAACACTCCCTTTCCAGTCCTCCAGCAAATTCCATTATTGAAGCTGCCATTTGGCTGGGGGGTACAGACAGAGGGGGTAGGCCTGGCTGCCATTGCTTACTGTCCTACTCTCTTGTAAGCCTAGTTTGATTACCCAGCCTCGTCCTGGCCTGCTCTCTGCAGCTGCAGAGGTCTCCTCTCCAGATAACCTCTGTCTCTTTGCAGGTCACTTATCAAAGCAGTTTGGTTAAGCTGGCCAATCAGGAGAGGCTGCTATAAGGCTGGATTTTGTCTCACAGTAAGAAAGTTCTGTAACGTCGTTCCTGAATTAGTTACGATAAATTCAACAGTGGGAAGTTGTTGGATTTATCATTACAAGTCTTTGAAATATTATTTAAGCTCCCTCCAGTCAATAGGTACACTGTATTGCAGTATTCCCATGTTAGCCTATGGAGCTAAAAGCATTACACTGAGAAAAAACGAAATTGTTGGTCTTTCCCTCACCATGGCATAAAAAAATCTTTTAAAATGTCCCTGCTTATTTTTACATGGCACATTACCCTGAAGGGACCTGGGCTGGACTGTAGGGAAGACTTATATGTCAAAATAAGGTAGTTTATTTCTTTGGAAGCACCTTTAGATCAAAAGCCAAGTTTGCATGTAATTTCAGTTTAAAAGCAGCTTGCAAAGCAGGGCTGACTTTTAAAATGACAGCAGGTCACACAGCTGTGCACACTCAAGTGCCTCCAAGCTGCTAGGCCTCCAAACCTACATACTCTACCATATACTAGGGACTTACAGGTAGGTTTTCAGTATACATTTAATCACACCTAATTGCCATATATATTTTTAATCAGAGTAATTGCCATGGGCTTGGCTGTCAGAGCCTAGGGCGCAGTCAGAGTCAATTATCACTATTAGCAGTAAAAAAAAGGATGACTTTTTCACATGATCCCTGCCCCCAAATGAAAGGTGAAGGGTAACTAACCTGCACCCTGGTAGTCCTCATCAGCTAAGTAGAAAACCTGGAAAGTCCATCCATTTTTGCATGAACATACCCAGGTGTGTGTTCCACTGTGAAGTCCGTTCCCTTTGAGAAATGGACCACCTCAATTGCTTTGGATTCTCCCCCCTCATCTGCATGCGCCATCTGCGAGGTCTGTGGTCAGTTTGAACAAGGAAGTGAGTACCAAACAGGTATGGTCTCTGCTTTTTTAGAGAATAAACCACAGCAAATGCTTCCCTCTCAATGGGATTCCACCTTTGTTCCACGGGGAGAAGTCAACTGCTAATGAAGGCAACTGGCTGATCAATGCCCTTCTCATTTACTAGTGTCAGAGCTGCCCCAATCCCTTACTCTGAAGGATCTGTGTGAACCACAGATGTATTTGTTTAGTCAAGGGCCAGTAACATGACGTTCTTTGGCCGCTTTTCAGAAGTGAGTTCTGTCAAGAGAGCCACAATGGTCCCATAGTTCTGAACCAACTTTATATAATACCCGGTCAACAGGGCACAAGTCCTAAAAAAAGAAGTGGGGGGACTAACCTAGTTAGGCAGGATGCAAGTGACATCACGCCGTATGACATCACGACACGTGACATCACGGCACATGACATCACAGCGCAGGAATTGACACCATAGGAAGTGGCATCACAAGCCACGACTTAATATGTAAGTGTGATATAAAGCGCTCTGACACTTTGCTTTGGAATGAGTAGCGCTATACAAGAAAAAATGGTGGTACTTAATTTATTTAAACGCCTCCTCAGGGGTAGTAAGCGCTATATAAATTACATTTAGTATTATGTAACTACTGGGAGAGACCAACACATCTGTCATTCTTACAGTGCATGAAAACAGTGCCTGAGCAAAGTGAAAAGCAGCCTTAAGTATGTGTGAAGTGCTAAACTTTATTTCCCCTCTGCTGCATTTGCTTCTAGGGGTGAGGCTCCTGACTGCTCCCAACCAGGAGACTCAAACAAAGGAAGGCCTTATGACCCCTCAAATTTGGCCTTTGTTGTGGGCCCAGCAGGAGTCTAAAATAGGAAAGCCCCGTCCCAGCCTGCACATGTTGCTTGTTGCTGATGGAAAGCAGACAACGTGCAGGCGTTTCTGAAAGTGTCTCGGTGTTTGGAAATTACACCGGGACGGGTTCAGCACATTATTCAGAGGGGTCCAAAATTCTTGGCAGGGTGGACAGCGTTCACCCTGTGAAAAAAGATGGTGGACGCTGTCCACACACGTGTACCCCTGACTCGTGCCCTGCCGGTCAGACATAGGCAAGCCCTGACAAGTGTCTGGGTTGTAGGAGCTGTCCAATCCAAAATGGTTTGGATTTTGGCCTACAGAGGTTGCACATGGCCTCCACCTACAAACTGGCCCAGGTACACAACAGAACTCTACCCTATTTGGCACTTGCTGGCTTTAATAGTCAGGCCTGCCTGCTGCATGGCCTCAAGCACTTCCTTTGGGTGGCTTAAGTGATCCTCCCAGGTGGAACTGTACACAGCTATATCATACAGATATGCTGCACTGAACTGTTCCAGCCCAGACAGGATCGTGTTCACCAACCTTTGAAAGAAGGCATGGGCATTCTTTAAGCCAAAGGACATTACTTTGAACTGGTAATATCCCACTGGTGTGCGTAATGCTCATTTGCTCCATCACTGAGGGCAATCTGCCAGTAGCCTGAGGTCAAATCAAATGTACTCAGGTACTTAGCAGCCCCTAACCTATCAATGAGCTCACCCGCTTTAGTTACAGTGTGTGCATCAGTCTTAGTTACTGTATTCAGTCCTATGTAGTTCACATAGAACTTCAACTCCTTATCCCCACCCCCTGGGGGTAAGGTTTATGTACCAGCACCACTGGGCTGGCCCATGGACTGTTAAAGGGCGCAATTACTCCCAATTCCAACATCTGAGCTACTTCAGCCTTGATGCTGGTTCTGACCTAGTCACACAATCTGTACAACCTTTTCTTTACAGGTAGGCTGTCACCAGTGACAATGTCATGCATATACCAGCTGGTAATACCCGGGGTCAGAGAGAACAGACAGGCAAACTGCTCCAGCACCTACTTGCAGTCCCTGTGCTGCTGGTCTGTCAATTTGGGAGAGAGTACAACTCCCTTCATTTACTCATCTTGCACATTGTTGGAGAAGAGGTTGAGCACTGGCTTAGTCTCCTCCTCTACTCCCCCATATGTGACCATCAACATAATAATGTCTGCCCTGTCTTGGTGGAGTTTCAACCTATTGACATGCAGGACCCGGTGAGGGTTCCTGGGGGTGTTTAGGTCTACCAGATAGGTAAACTCACCCATCTCCTTGGGGCCCTGGAAGCCACAGACTCTTACACCCACACCAATTGTCCTGGAGTGTACTACGGCATGGTAGCCTTTTAGTCATGCCAGTGTTTCATGAACTCCTGGCTGGCCTCCAGTTTTCTGCTTGCCTTGTACATGTACTCTGCCATGCGAGATCTCAGGCCTAGCACATACTCCAGCAAATCGTCCTTGACTTCTTTGAGAGGTTTTTCCCAAGACACTAGGCACAATTGCCCTTTTACAGGATGCCCGAGCAACAACGCAAAGGGGCTATAGCCAACCCTTTTTTGTGGGGCCTCCATATATGCAAACAATAGGCAAGGGAGGAGTACATTCTATCTCCTCCTGAGGTTGTCAGACAAACCATTGATCATGCATTTCAGGGTCCTATTGAACCTTTCCACCATTAGTCTGGAGATGACATGGTTTGGTAAACTTGTAAGTAATATCGCATTCTTCCCACATCACCTTCAGATAGCTGGACATGAAATTCGTGACTCTATTTGAAACAACCTCCTGTGGGAAACCCACTCCAGTGAACACACCAAGTAGGGCTCCAGCCGCCAAACAAGCAGTGACTGTGCTCAGGGATATTGCTTCAGGGTATCTTGTGAGATACTCCAGTACCAACAAGATATACTTGTTCTCTGATGCTATTGGTGGTTTTAGGGGATCAACAATGTCCACCCCTGCCCTCTCAAAGGAGTCCCAAACACTGGCGTTGGCATCAAGGGAGCCTTTGGCTTGCTCCCTGTCTTGCGACTGGCCTGACAAGTTGCACAGGAACTGCAAAACTCCTTCACTTTGACAGTCATAAGTGGGCAAATAAAAATAGTTAACAATCCTCTTCCATGTCTTACTCCGCCCCAAATGACCTGCCAAGGGGATGTCATGGCTTAAAGTCAAGATGTATCCTCTATACTTCTGGGGGACCACCAACCTCCTGGTAGCCCCTTCTTTGAGGTCTCTAGCCTCAGTGTAGAGAACTCCGCCCTCCCAATTGACTTTGTGAAAGCCACTGACATCACCATTCTCTTGCCTGGAGTCTTCTGCCTCAGGCCCTCAAGAGTGGGACACTCTCTCTGTCCCTGACACAACTCTTCCCTGGAGGGTCCACCAGCTCCAAGGTGGACAGATATTGCAGGGGTAGAATCCCCACCTCAGAGGTCAGATCCTCCCCCAGAGGGCTAGATTCCTCCGGCACCTCTGGAGTTCTTTGGGCTGGCTCACCAGACTCGATGCCCTTTCTCTTGTCATTGGACACTTGGCCCATTGTTCCAGGGTCCTAGTGTCCAACATTTCCCTTCTGTGTTGTCTGTGATCTGGTCACAGCACATACCCATTCAGAGAGAACCAGAATCCTTTCATGGACCATTCTCTCCACCTCTGACCAGTCAGATTCTTCAAACTAATTTCACAGTAGGCAGTCTGCAGAGAGTGCAGGAGACACAACTACCTGATTAGGGCCTGTCACACCACCCCATTCCAAACTCACCATTGCCATGGGATGGAGTTTGGCTCTTCTGTCTGCATAGGTTACCTGGTAATACACACCAGGTATGAGCTGCCCATGGAACACCAGTTTCTTTGTAACCATAGTCACCCTGGTTCCTTTATCTCTCAGAACCTCAACCTCAGTTCCAATGATTTTAGGCCTCTGCATATACCTCTCCATGCTGGGAGGCAAGCAAGGTGGCCATGGTTGCAATTTCTACCCTACCCAAGGACACTAAGGTTGCCTCTGTCAACCCATTCCCCATCTCTGGAAAAATCTCCACCCCCAACCTGTTGCTGATAATCCCCTGGGACAGCCCACCAGTGTGTGCAGACAGAATCTCCTCTCTTGTGTTCTGACTGATAACAGTCAAAACACTGACCTCCCTTCATATGTTTACAGAACTTTCCTGCCTTTGCAGGGATCAAAGAACATCTCTTGATACCCCTCCCCTTGGAGTTGTAGTGGCCCCGCCCCCCCTCCTTACGCAGGTGTTTATGAGTCTTGAGAGGGCTCTTTGGCTTTTTTTATCATCTTTCCCCCAGATTTTCCTCTGGGGGGACCGGTCCGCCCTTCTTCTGATCACCCCCTGGTGTTAATTAAAAACCTGGGTTCTCACCCACTCACCAGCTGTCTCCCCCAGTTCCCTGGGACTAGACAGCTAGAGTCCACTAAGTGCTGACATAACTTTTCTTGTATACGAGTCAGGATATGCTCTTTCATAAATAAATTGTACAGCCCCTCATAAATGCCACTGCTAATTTGGTTACCTTAAATCCAGCCCTCTAGTGCCTTTACTGAAGTGTCTAGAAAGTCCACCCATGACTGGGTATTTTACCTTCTGGATGCCCCTCAACTTCACTCTGTACTGGTCAGGGGTGAGACCAAATTTCCTGACTAGGCATTTTCTCATTTGTGGGTAGGATTCTGCCTCTGCCCCCTCTAGGGTCAGGAGTCTATCCCTCTCAACTACTGGGATCAGGTACCACAGTAGTGAACTTCAGTACTTGGAGTGGATCCTTCTCCTCTAAAGGACCCTTTCAAATGCAGTCAGCCATTTGTCAATGTCATCCCACTTGACATTTGGGGGAACTATCCCCTTGGGAAACCTGGGATCAAACCCACCACCCAAGGACATCTCCCCCATTTCTTCTACTTCGCTGCCACCATTTATTTTCTCTTTTCCCTTTGCCTACTTCCTCCTACCCAGGCCAGGCTTCTCCTTCTCTACTGCTGTACAAGCAAGTTTAGCTTCCAGAGTCCTCTCTCTTTGAGGGACACCTCTGAGTTCTATGTGTGGAAGCCTACCCTCCCACCATTGGCTGAGTGTCTGGACCTGGTACGTGAAGCAAGGGACACATTATCATCCTTCATCTGGAGGTTGTTGGAGGGGTCCTCCTCCCCTTCGTTCTCTGGAGCTGACCCTGCCCAGTTCTTAGGGACCTTACCATCTCTGCCTTTCGAATCCTACTATCAGCGAGTAGCCCACTGGCCCTACAGCGAACCCTCAACTCAGCCACTGTAAGTTTGTTCAGTTTAGCCAGATCCAGCTCCATGGTTTCACTAGTTTTGGGTCACGCAAACTCCAGAAATCAGCAATAGAATACATTTTAGAAAAATCAAAAAGATGGATTAAAAAATCAGTTTAGTCCAAATTTAAATAATCAAACATTTTGTTCTAAGTCTATTTAGCAGTTATTTAAAGATCTTTACTTACTATACTTTATGATGTAATTTAAGCACATCTATGTATCCTCACTGCTGAACACCAAATGCCGAAAGGTGGATTATTAGTAGGGGTAAGTATGCACCTACCACTGGCAATAAGGACAGCAACGCAACATAAAGTTCAGACTAGGGTTGGGAAGAATTTACGTAGTCACGCTATGCAAAGCTCTGCGAAACAGTAAAAAATCTCCGCATCCATTCAGAAATTGCTTGTTCGCGATGCTTTTTTCCTGTTCAAGATCGCTGTTTGCATGCTTGGGGAGAAATATCTTGCGAACACGCATTTTGAGAATGCGGACAAGCAAAAAATACAGCTAAGCCGCAGAACGCAGAATTTTTAGCAATTCCGCGTTCTCCACGGAACGCAAAATTACCCAAAATCTGCAAATTCCGCGAGCGGAACGGAATTTACCACCCAGGCCTAGTTCAGACAAGGTCTCAAAAAATTATTCCTTTGCTCAACTCATGGTAGCTGGCAAAAAGCAGACATGCCTAACTTACGAGACAGGTGTGTGAAGCATGTAATAACACACAATAAAAATCAATCACCAATTTATAAAACTAGGAAATAGTTTTATCTTTAAAATGACACCAAAATGACAAACATCCAATACAGGAGATATGAGTTTTTAAAGAATAAACACTTTCTAGCACTTACAAAACATATAGCACCATCTTGGAAAACCTGTTACCCTTTACCATTACCAAGTCAAAGTTTGAAGCTGGTCAAAATTTTACCTTCACACTTTTCTGGAGGATTTTCTCTCAACGTCGAGCAGGCTGGATTCGCAGCGCCTTCGTCGGCTTGGCTCAACGGGAGACCCCAGTGAAATGCTGGAAGTCTTGAGCTCTGGAGCTTTCAGTGGGGTGAACCTGAAATCCACGTTGATTCACTGTGCAAGGTAGTCAGCTTGACTCTCGACATTGGATAGGTCACCCTATTGACCTTTTTCCAAAAGTTGCTCCAAACTTCTGGAACTTCTTCCTGAAGTTCCTGTTGATGGTTCAAAATGTCCTTAACTCAAATCCAAAGTTCCAGAGTCTCTGAGTTGCTGAGTTGCTCTTTAGAAGTTTGGGACAACAATTCCCACAATGCACCTTGATCTCAGGTTATCTGTGCATTCACTGTTTTTATTTTCATTTTTGGTTTCCTTAATGCCTTTTCAAGTTCAAGGCGCGTATTCGCCGTATTTATATGATTCTGGATTCCGTTTTCATCATGGGTGTTGGAACAATACCCAATCGATGTCAAATTCTTATTTTTTCTATTTGATTTAGTGTTTGGCTGGATAGACTTTACCATTTTTGATTATTAATATATGTTATATTATATCGGTTTGCCATGCTTTTAGTGGCATCATTTTCTATTGAATTCGAGGATCTCTTTTAAGATGGCGCCATATCTTTTGAACACTTTATAAAGCCTTATTGTGCTAGTCCCCTTTTTATCTTTAGTTATTCCCCTCCTACCGACGGCCCTATTGGTCAGCGGCTAATTGGCGACATGTATTTCAGAACGGCGGGTTTTCTAATGCCTCCAGCGAAGGTATTACTGACGCCGATTCTTGCCGTCTCCGTGGAATCGAGGGAACGCGTGATCTGGACCTTTTATCAGCCAGTAAGTGTGCCTTGGTAGCATTATACTGTGTAGACGTTCCCCCCATATCGCTAATTGACGCTATTATAATCTTTATTGTGCTCGCTTCATATTTCTATCCTTTGCGGGCTCATTTATCAGGGCGTCTCATACGCTGCTGATCTTTTTGGACGACTCTACCTAGTAGCTTTAATATAATCGGTGCTTAGTATGAGATTAACCAGTTTGTTCTAATGCTGGTTCCAGCAATCATTATGGGCCGTCATACATATTCGTTTGTTTATTTTTGTCTTCATAGAAACATTGTTCATACGTTCCAGTAGCCGCTCCGGTTTCGGTAATTGGTCACCCATTTATCGGTTTAAGACCTTGTATACTCACGATCCCGAGCTCCATGAGACCAGCTTTGAAGCCTCTGTGCTCCTTCTTGTACGGCGCCACTGCTGATTTAAGTATGTTGTCGATTACGTACATATCCTTTTGTTTTATTCGTAGTCATGTTTCCCTACGGTACCGTAAGGCTACCCTTGCATGTCTTAATTCTGATCAATGTTGATTATATACACTGCCTCCTTTAGATTTCCGGTGTGCCTGATTTTGGCATATACCGAACGCCTACTTTCCAGCCAGACGGAGTGAATCCCTTTCATTTGAACACGGCTGGATATCTCCTCTTGACACTTGACTGCGTTCGCATATAGGTTCTGCAGATTGATATCTACGGCACTACCCTGATATCAAGGATTTCGTTTTTAGTATGTACCATAATTGGTTTACCTTTCTCTTCATTCACTGGCGCATTTTTCATTCTAAGCACACGTGGACCTGGAACATTGGTGTTGGCGCTTTTCTTTTCAATTTTCTATTTTGTATGTGATTTTTTACCATTATGTATGACCAATCCTTCGCCCCTACCTCCTTTTTTCTTCTTTGACTTTGGTGTCTGGTTTCACCTTTTTCTTATATTTGACACTGATATATCAGGGTTGACTTGTTTGCTCTAGCTACCGTAGGACCTTTTGGGCCACATTTATCGATTTCGATTGATCACTATCTGCTATTAACTGGAACTGTTTTGGACTGATGTACATTGATGCTCCTTCTGAAGAAGAATGTATTTGAATACAGTGAATTGTTTGTTGAATTTAATTTTATTTTATTGTTTATACATGTTTATTTGATTAATTTATAGGTCTTGTTCTTGCCCCTTACTATCCGTGGTCTATGCCCTGATGAAGGTGGGGCCCCTGTGTTGGTCCTATACCGAAACGCGCGTTGGCGCTTGATTCGCTGACCTCCTTCTTCTTAGAGTACCATCTGGCTTCCTCTGGATGATATACTAACTACAACATCCATTTGAACACCTAAGGATAATTTGTTCCACCTCTAACTTGATTTGTTGTGTTGAATGTGGTTAGGATTGAGTGTGTGTATGTATGAATCTGATTTTTGTGTGGGGCACTGAACTATGTTTTTGATTTATAGATATGCATACTGATATGTTTCGATTGTATGCATAATATTTATATATGTATTTACTTGACTGAATTTTTGTAAAAATTGAAATTAATAATTCAACAAAAAAATAAAACAAATATAAAAAATATATTTTTATATCCATAACTTTTGTTGGGTGGTTTATGTACTTCAATCTGTCCATTCTTTTCCAGTTTAGCCTTGCATTTTAACAGGTACCTATTTATTAGGCCCTAATATATATCTTTTGAACCGGTTTTGGTTTTTTCTTTAGTTATTGCTATTTACCCCGCATAGACCGGTTCCTTATTGTGTTTCTGGGGTCCCCCTCTCCTAGACATGCCTAACTTACGAGACAGGTGTGTGAAGCATGTAACAACACACAATAAAAATCAATCACCAATTTATAAAACTAGGAAATAGTTTTATCTTTAAAATGACACCAAAATGACAAACATCCAATACAGGAGATATGAGTTTTTAAAGAATAAACACTTTCTAGCACTTACAAAACATATAGCACCATCTTGGAAAACCTGTCCAAGTCAAAGTTTGAAGCTGACTGGTCAAAATTTTACCTTCACACTTTTCTGGAGGATTTTCTCTCAACGTCGAGCAGGCTGGATTCGCAGCGCCTTCGTCGGCTTGGCTCAACGGGAGACCCCAGTGAAATGCTGGAAGTCTTGAGCTCTGGAGCTTTCAGTGGGGTGAACCTGAAATCCACGTTGATTCACTGTGCAAGGTAGTCAGCTTGACTCTCGACATTGGATAGGTCACCCTATTGACCTTCTCCCAAAAGTTGCTCCAAACTTCTGGAACTTCTTCCTGAAGTTCCTGTTGATGGTTCAAAATGTCCTTAACTCAAATCCAAAGTTCCAGAGTCTCTGAGTTGCTCTTTAGAAGTTTGGGACAACAATTCCCACAATGCACCTGGGCAACCCCTTTAGAGTCCACTGGATGCACTCCAGGCTGGGGACTTTTTGGGGATGGTGATGCAGGTGAGCTCTGTTTACCTGTTGCTTTTAGGGAATCCACTCCTTAATCCATTTTAAAGCAACGCAAAGTCCTCAGGGCTGTAGTTCCAAGTTTATTCAATGTTCTAAGGAGACGAGCAGGGGGTCACCGCTGACCAATGAGGTACTGGGTCCACCCAGAAGCATGACAGCTTCCTCCAAAGTGTTTCCAAAGTTATTCTTGCCCCACAAAGAACTGCACTTAATAATTCAAGATGGAGATTTTCTCTCCTTGGGAGTAAGAGCTGGCTAAACCGACCCACTGGTGTGGTTCCTTTATCCCAATACCCCCTTTCCAGTCCTCCTGCAAATTCCATTCCTTGGGCTGCCATCTGGCTGGGGGGGAGGGTTTTCAGGAAGAGGGGCTGGCATTCCTTACTGTCCTGCTCTCTTTGAAGCCTAGTTTAATTTACCCATCCCCCGTACTAGCCTGTTCTCTGCAGCTGCAGAGCTCCCACACCAGATAACTTCTGTCTCTTTGCAGGCCACTTATCACCCAATCAAAGCAGTTTGGCTAAGCTGGTTAAGGGCAGCCAATCAGCAGAGGCTGCTAGAAGCCTGTATTTTGGCTCACAGAAAATAAAGTTCTATAACTTCTTTTCTGTATTAGTTAGGATAAATTTAATAGTGGCAAGTTGTTGGATTTATTATTACCAATCTTTTAAGTACTTGACACATTATTTTAGCTCCCTCCAGTCAATAGTTACACTGTATTCCCATGTTAGCCCATGGAGCTAAAAGCGCCTCAATGGAGAAAAACAAAATTGTTAGTTTTTCCCTCACCAGGACATATAAAACGTCTTTTAAAATGTCCATGCTTATTTTTACATGGTACCCTACCCTGGAGGCACCAAGGATAGACCGTAGGGGTGATTTATATGTATAAATAAGGTGGTTTAACTCTTTGGAAGTACCTTTAAATCCAAATCCTCTAAATCTAAATGTCCTACCATATACTAGGGACTTACAGGTAGGTTGTCAGTACCAATTGTAATTACACCCAATTACCATATGCATTTTTAATTAGAGCACTGGCCCTCAGCCTGGCTAGCCGAGCCCAGGGAGCAGTCAGAGTCAATTACCACCAGTATCAGTAAAAAGAAAATAGGGGTCATCAGGGCAAAATTGATTACTTTCTCACAACTCCAATTTCACATTTCTCGCCATTTATGGAATGTTTAAAAAAAAATTACAGTTTCAGTTTTAAATTTTGCCTCTTTATTCATATTTGGCCAGGGTGGAAAACTTCATTCCACTTGTGTAATTTGGTCACTCCTCGTTACTCTTGTAATGCGGGCTTCCCTCCAAATTCCCCCAATCGCTGTGTGGCTAAAGTTTGCTCCAGTTCATGCAATGCAATGACACCAGGAACAAAACAAGGCTCCAGAAAGCAAGCTGGAATGCGTGAGTGAGATTTGGAGCCCCCTAATGTAATTTCTGGTGGCTACGAAGCCTTCCTGCGCCATTTTGTAACGCTGGCGGTTGCTAAACGTTGGGCTCAGCGTGCTGTTTCTCAAGTAGATTTTCTACTCGAGAATCAGCAAAATCAACTTGAAATTGGATTTTAAAGTAATTATTCTACCTGAACTGACAGTTTAGGTAGATTTTTAGGGCAAATCGCATTGTTTTTCATTGTACTTTTTTTTTCAATAGGAAGATCCACAGAGATTCCAACTTGCTTGTACTGCCCTGAAAGCTCCTCCCAGTGCTTTGTTCATCCATTGGTCACTTTTCATTTGGATTTTGAGGGGAAAGGATCACTAATTTCTTTGTCTGGAATCCCTGCTACTAATACCATTGGATTTTAAGCCCTTCGCTGCTAGGACTTCCCCCCCGTTCTAAGCCTTTTTTGGGCTAATTGGGGTAGTTCGTGCTTAGGCCCCTGTAACATTTTGACGACATAAGGTATCCACGCCAAATTTGCGTCCTTTTCTTCCAACATCATGAGTATTCTAAAGGTACCCAGGGTTTGTGGATTCCCCTGGAGGGTACCCAGAAATTAGCCAAAATACAGCTAAATTTTTGTTTTTGGGGGAAAAATGGGAAAAAAGTGCTGCAAATGAAAGCGTCTGGGTTTTTCCCTGCAAATGGTATCAAAAAAGGGTTTGTGGGGCTGAAATCAGCATTTTCCAAGCTTTTAGGTAATGACAGACTTTTGTCAGAAAACCAACATTTTTTATACAGTTTTGGCATTTTTCTGGGACATAGCCTATTTTTGCTATTTTTTGTGCTTTCAATCTCCTTCCAGTTAATGGTAGAAATTGCTATAAAAGCAATAATGGATCCTAGAAAGCTATACATTTATGTAAAGTAGACACAATTCTGAATTCGGCAAGGGGTCATTTGTGTAGATCCTTCAAGGTTTCTTTATAGAAACTAACAGTTAAATATATGAAAATTTGAAATTAGTTGAAAAAAACAACCTTTTGTGTCAATGTTTTCACCTATAACATCTTCTAATTATGACAGCTCTGTAAAAGCAATATACCGTTACATCTGCGGGATCTTACTGGTTGTGGGGATATATAGGAATTGTAGGTTCACCAAGAACCCGACGAACCCAGAGCCAAAAACTGAGCAGTGACTTGCAATGGTTTTTTATTATGTAGCGGGTATATAGCAATTACTCTGGGAAAATGTATACATGAAAAAATTGGTATGAAAGATACCTATGTATTTCTGAAATGTTAACAAAATATAGAGTTTAGAAACAGTAGATATTTGCACATTTCCGAAATTGGGAACAGTCATACTAACATGAGAATTATCGGTCATTTTTCAAAATGACTTCTTTTTTACACATTGTCTTTCATTTGGAAGGCAGAAATGCATTGAAAGTCAATAGGTAATAACAGTTGCTTTACAAATATGAATTACCCGAAGTCTCCAGATAAAAATGGTACCTCACTTGTGTGGGTAGACATAGTGCCCACAACAGAAAATGGCTCAAAACGCAACGTGGACACACCACAATTTCACCATGAAAAATGACCCTTTTTTGGCAAAGTGCCTAGCTGTAGTTTTTGAACGCTAGCTCTGCCGGAACCTAGGGAAACCTATACATTTTTGAAAACTAGACACCCAGGGGAATCCAGGATGGGCTGACTTGACTGCCTCCCACCAGGTTCTGTTACCCAGAATCCCTTGCAAACCTAAAAAATAGACCAAAAAAAACACATTTTCCTCACAATTCAGTGGTGGAAAGTTCTGGAATCTGCATGGATCCACAAATTTCCACTCACCCAGCGTTCCCCAAAGTCTCCCGAGAAAAATGATACCTCACTTGCATGGATAGGCCTAGTGCCTGCGACATGAAATGGCACAAAATGCAACGTGGACACACTACAATTTCACAGTGAAAAATGACCATTTTTTGGCAAAGTGCCTAGCTGCAGTTTTTGAGCCCTAGCTCTGCTGATAACTAGGGAAACTTAGCAAACCTATACATTTTTGAAAAATAGAAAACCAGGGGAATCCAGGATGGAGTGATTTAACTGCCTCCCATCAGGTTCTGTTACCCAGAAACCCTTGCAAACCTAAATAATTGACAAACAAAACACACTTTCCTCACATTTCAGTGGTGGAAAGTTCTGGAATCTGCGTGGATCCACAAATTTCCACCCACCCAGCGTTCCCCAAAGTCTTCTGAGTAAAATGGTACCTCACTTGCATGGGTAGGCCTAGTTCCCGCAACCTGAAACGGCGCAAATGCAATGTGGACACACCACAATTTCACAGTGAAAAATGACCCTTTTTTGGCAAAGTGCCAGTGCCTAGCTGTAGTTTTTGAACCCTCGCTCTGCTGGTATCTAGGGAAACCTAGCAAAACTATACATTTTTGAAAACTAGACACCCAGGGGAATCCAGGATGTGGTGACACGACTGCCTCCCTCCAGGTTCTGTTACCCAGAATCCCCTGCAAACCATTTTAGCTGAAAAAATCACTTTTTTCGCACATTTTTGTGTGGGAAAGTTATGGCATCAATGGGCTGACACAAATTTCCTACCACCCAGCGTTCCCCTGGGTCTCCCAATAAAAACAGTGCCTCACTCGTGTGGGAGGCCCAAGTACCCGCGACAGGCAAGGGCCCAAAACGTAGTGAGGCGACATCAAAATTGCCTATCACAAAACAACCTGGTTTTGCAAGGGGTTCACCTGGGTTTTGGCCCTGGGCTCGGTGGCCATCTATGGAAACCTACCAAACCCACACATTTCTGAAAACTAGACACTCAGGGATTCCAGGGAGGTATGGCTTGCGTGGATCCCCCAACGTTTCCTTACCCAGAATCCCCTGCAAACCTCAATTGTAGCTGAAAAAAATCACTTTTGTCACACATTTTTGTGCGGGAAAGTTGTGGCATCACCGGGCTGACACAAATTTCCTACCACCCAGCGTTCCCCCGGGTCTCCAGATAAAAACAGGGCCTCACTCGTGTGGGAGGCCCAAGTACCTGCGACAGGCAGGGCCCCAAAACATAGTGAGGACACATCAAAATTGCCTATCACAAAACAACCTGGTTTTGCAAAGGGGGTCACCTGGGTTTTTGGCCCCGTGCTCGGCGGCCATCTAGGGAAACCTACCAAACCCACACATTTCTGAAAACTAGACACCCGGGGGATTCCAGGAGGTATGGCTTGCGTGGATCCCTCAACGTTTCCTTACCCAGAATCGCCTTCAAACTTCAAATTTAGCTGAAAAAAATCACTTTTTTAACACATTTTTGTGTGGGAAAGTTGTGGCATCACCGGGCTGACACAAATTTCCTATCACCCAGCGTTCTCCCGGGTCTCCCGATAAAAACGGTGCCTCACTCATGTGGGAGGCCCAAGTACCCGTGACACACAGACATACTGGTTGGATTTGGCACAAGGGTGAGTGATGGTTTAGTATATACAGTTGTATTAACCAGAGATTTCACAATAATGAAATGCACTGTTAATAATTGAAAGGACGAGAAACTGAACCATTGACTCACAGCTTGTGAGCTGTAAAGCCATGACAAGGCACCAACCGCTTTACAGGCCATTCATACACCTTTCATACGTGTGACACATACAAAACCATTCACACCGCCAGCCGCGGGCCCAGCACATTACAACACTCACACCAGCAGACAGTGCCATTCAAGGGCCTATCACTCTCACACGCCCACATTCCTGACACAGCAACCACACCAGCTCAAGGATTACGTGGAGTGGTGTTTAGTTAGCAGTGTGTGTAGTGACCAGGAGCAAGTCACTACTCACACACCGCCAGCCGAGCACCAGTCCACGCACACCACCAGCCAAGCACCAGTCCACACACACCACCAGCCAAGCGCCAGTCCATGCACACTGCCAGCCAAGCGCCGGTCCACGCGCACCGCCAGCCAAGCGCCAGTCCACACACACCGCTAGCCAAGCGCCAGTCCAAGCACACCACCAGCCAAGCGCCAATCCAAGCACACCGCCAGCCAAGCGCCAATCCACGCACACCGCCAGCTAAGCACTAGACCACGCACACCGACAGCCAAGCACCAGTCCATGCACACCGCCAGCCAAGTGCCAGTCCACGCACACCAACAGCCAAGCACCAGTCCACGCACACCACCATCCAAGCACCAGTCCACGCATACCACCAGCCAAGCACTAGCCTACACACACCCCCATCACATTTAGGATTTTTTTGTACAAAAAAGAAAACACAAACAAATTGCTAATAGATACAAATCTACTAACACAAAATCTGAAACTAAATACATTGCACTAATGCCAACTCTGAAACAGAACAACATTTTTTAAACAATACAGACCAGGCAGTTCACTTTACCACTCATGGATACTCCCAATAATTATTTTGCGTGTGGTACAATCTAAAACAACCAGGCACACACAGCCCAGGGTTAGAAGGACACTCGGGCAGTACATACGAGTCTCCTTCCGCGTACCTCTTCGCCAACAGACTCTACATCTCCTAGTCGGAAAGTCTTTTGAGGGTGTGGGAGGAATGTGATCAGGAAAGTGGCGATCTTTCAATCAAGCCACATCCTCCACCACTCCAAATCTAGGAACACTTGCCTGTTCCACAACAACAAGGCTGCCCATCACAGACTGCTGAAGCTGAACAAAAGCCAACTTTGACGCAGACGGAACTTAAAAACATATCCTGTCCTACTCTCAGACAACATATACAGCTTAATTCCATAGCGTGCCCTCTTTCTAGGAATGTACTGCCTACAAACCAAACGGCCCTTGAACAGGACCAAAGACTCATCAATAGATATTTCTTTCCCTGGAGTATAGATCTCTGAGAATCAATCTACAAAGTGGTCAAGAACAGGCTGAATCTTAAAAAGACGGTCACAGTCAGGGTGATCTTGTGGCAACGCCTAAGCATTATCAACAAAATGCAGCATCCGAAGCAAAAGTAAATACCGATCATGAGTCAAAACTGCAGGAAATATAGCCATTGCCATCAAGGGACTGGTAGATCAATATGAAGCCATGGACGGCTTCCTTATCAAACCCATCAATAAAGTCAAACCCAAAAACTTCTTCATCTCTTCCAGATTTGTGGGAGTCCATCAGGTAGCTCTAACGTGGGGCCTAAGTTTGTCACTGTTGTCCCTCAAAACCTGTTCAACATACAAATTAGTCTGCTCAACAATCTTACCCAAAAATACATCAGCCATAAACAACTGAAAAAACTGTATAGTGCACCATCGGCACAGCAGTATCCTCCTCTAAAACAGGCACTTCATAAGCACTGAGAGTAACTTCATCCGCACTGAGAATAGCTTCATCCACACGAGAGTAGCTTCATCCACACTGAGAGTACCTTCATCATCCGATGATACCATGTGGAGAGAAAACTCATTGCCTGAATCTTCCCCTCCCTCCTCTCCCTCAGACGCACTGTCAGTCTCATAATCATCGTCAGAGGAAGATTCAAGAAGCATACCAACCACCTGCTGAGCAGTCATTCTACGGCTAGTCATAATGCTTACTAATAAAGGTAACTTGTCAAACAAGTCAACAATAACAAACCCTTTGTAAAAAAAGAAATAAACAAAATGTAGCTTTATCACAAAGACCTATATACTGCATCACTACACCACTCACTTGACAGAAGCAGCTAGAATCACCACCACCTACTCTGCACAGACACAGTAAGGATCAACAATATCACACTAAAAAAGAAAAAGAATAGAAATATTACACATAAGACAATGCAAAACACATGGCAAAGAATTTCATGCTCTGAACAATAACAAATATGCTGCCATTATGAAACCACTTACAAAAAAATTCATTCATGCATGACAATAATACTCATTTGGAGTAAACACAACAAAAAAAAATTCTTACCAAATAAATGCAATTACACAAAACTGCAGAACAACCACTACCAAAACCGCAAACAGGAAATTAAAGGCGTTACACTAGAATAAAAAGTAGAGAATAAACCATTACAATCACATATTCAAATAATGCACCAGTCCACACAGAATCCACCAGCTAAGCTAAGGGTGGGCCTAAGAGTATAAATAAAATATTCACCCCTGTAAAAAGGGAGCAACCCTTGCCCTGGAGGCCACTCCCCAATTCAAAAATTATAAAACCCCTGTTGTCTAGTGGCTTCTGCCCCCCTTGGGGCACATGGGCCTAAAAAACATACTGCTGATCTACCACCCAAAGAGGACAGAAATGGCCACAATCATCCTCCCATAAAGGGGAGCGACCCTTGCCCAAGGGGTCACTCTCCCCCCAAAAAATCCCTGGTGGTCTAGTGGGCCCTAGATTTTAAAAAAGGCAAGATCTGCCCCCCCAATGGGGGCAGACAGCCAAAAACATAGCCCCCCAAGGGGAGTGACCCTTGCCCAAGGGGCCACTCCCCACAAAGTATTCAATGGTGGTCCAGTGGGCCACTGTAAAAAAAAAATGGCGAAATCTTACTGTAAAGAAAATTGCGAAATATGCCCCCCGGGGGGCCAGACAAAGCCAAAAAACGTTGCCCCCATAAGGGGAGTGACACTTGCCCAAGGGGCCACTCCCCACAAACAAATCCCTGGTGGTCTAGTGGGCCAAATATGGAGAGAGACAGCCCCCAAGGGAGAGCGACCCTTGCCCAAGGGGTCCGCTCCCAAAAAAAAAACACCCTGGTGGCCTGGTGGGCCCTAGATAACATAAAAGGGCAAGATCTGCCCCCCCCCCCATGGGGGCCGACAGCCATTAACATACCTCCAAAGGGAGTGACCCTTGCCCAAGGGGCCACTCCCCACACAAAACGGACTCTTGGTCCAATGGGCCATTTAAAAAATATATATATACAAAAATATGCACCCCCAGGGGGGCAGACAAAGTTATTTATTTATGCCCCCAATAAGGGGAGCGACCCTTGCCTAAGGGGCCGCTCCCCACACAAAGTATTGCCCTTTAAATAAAAAAAATAATAAAATCCCTGGCGCTAGTGGGCATTCTTGCTGCACGATCGCACGATCGTGCAGCAGGAATGCACAAAAGAGGCATCGGGGGAAAGGAAAACACTTTCCTTTCCCCCCGATGCCTCTTTTGGAGAAATCCCCCCCTCTCCAGCGACAAAACTTACCTGTTTGTTCCTCGACGCGCTGGAAGCAAATGGCTTCCTGCACGTCGGGGAACAAAGGGAATCCTCCAATGACGTCAGCGTGCCTCGCGCGCTGACTACATTGATGACACGGAGGGGGGGCCTTGCCTGCCTTCCCCAGTACAAACCCGACAATCGGCATCCCACGGGGGGAGCGCAGCGCTTCTCCCATGGGTGGGTGCCATGACGGCCTGGAACCGTCATGAGCACACGCCCACTGTGCATCATGACGGCTCCAGGCCGTCATGAGCACAGAACGGGTTAAGGATTTTTGTGTGAGAAATCAAGTAAGTTAAAGAATCTTTGGACAAGTTTGTTGTTTTATGGAGGGCATGCACTAGTATTTTTTTGTACCTTTTTTTTTTTTCTTTTATTTTTAAACTTGAATATGGGTGATTGGAGTTGCAGTAGGAGCCTATTTTGCATTAAGATATTTAGATTTTTTCCTAAGGGAAAATGTTTGCAGCGGTGTGGGAAGCCTGGGAGCCTGGATTTAAAACATTGAAAGTACATTTGCTCCATTTTGTTGTGTGATGTAAGTGAATTTTGCACTGTTATTTTGCTAATTTCATTTTGGAGTCTAGTCTGCCCACCGGTCATGGCCAGCCAGCCATTCCTAGGGATTGGTATATGTTTTTGTAAGCATCTATTGATTTAGGGATGACCTTGAATTAAGTGCAAAATGTGTTTTTGTTATATTTTATGTTTTTCTGTAAAGTGTTAAAGTATATTGGTGGGGTAATTTTTGATGCCTTGGGATGTTTGTGGTTGGTGACTTTTTTTGGCATTGCTGAATTAATGGTAGTGCTTTATCTTCCTTTACCATACCCCCATTCTTTGCTGGCCAAATGGCCATTATTTGTGTGGCAAGTGTGTGTGCGTGTTTGCTATTGGCCACCATTTTGTCCTTGTTCTCCATGCCATGTGGCAGCGTGGCCATATTGTGTAGTCAGTGTGCTTTTTGCCATGGACCTACATATATTTTTTGTTATCCATGCATTCACCCTTGGTTGGTCATGTGCCAGGGCAACTATTTTGTGTAGCCAGCGTGTTTCTTTTCATCTACTTTTCATAGTCATTTTCTAGGAATATGGTTTTTTATTAGTTTTTCTTTTTTCCCTGATGTGAGTTTAATGTGTGCTTGAGGATGATTGTAGTATGTTTGTACAGTGCTTTTATGCATTTTTTTCCATTTTCTTCTGTGCCTTCTCACCTGACATAGGATTTCTAATAGTCTCTAGAAAGACATCAGCAATATTTTGCCATAGGGGCAAATCAGCAATATTTTTTTAAGGATTATTAAATTTTTCTCTTGCACCCTCTGCCTGCCATAGGCAATAGGTGTGCACCAGAATTATTTTTTTAAAGGATTATTCAATTTTCTCCTGCACTCCCCGCCTGCCACATGTGTCTCAGTCATAGGCCTTAGAGGCACATAAGTAAATCTTTCACTCTGTATGTAATTGAAATATTCCGTTATGGTCTATAATGGCTACTCTATTGTTAATTGTTTGTGATGTGACCTCAATAAAATATATTGTCTGTAGATTTGAACTGCAAATGCCAAATTTCACTGAATGTTTTCCTTGTATGTTTTCTTTTAGGTGCAGAACAGCAGACATCACACACACTACTGCCAGACAGAAGGCGGGCAGTGACAACACCTGAAGCCTCCTCTATTTCTGCTTGTTCAGCTAGGTGGAAACTGCCAGAGCTAAGAAAGAACTTGAAGATAGCGCTCATGAAGGATCTTCCTGCCAAGAAAGTGGCCTGTGAGGAGGGAAAAAAGAAGGAGATTGCCACCACTGGTGTGCCCCCTTCACCTTTTTCAGAAAACATAGTATGCCTGCTGCACCCTTCTCTCTGCAATGAAAGGGTGGGATCAGCACTCTCTCATAATCAACAGCACAACCCCAATCTAAGGCAAAACTCATGGCCATGTCTATCAGTGATGCAGCCGCTGAAGTCATGGTGGCAAGCGGTGACTCTGAACTGGATTTGTCTCAACTGCAAAGTACCCAATCATCTCAGGAAACTGGACAACAGGAGCAGCAGCCAGCAACAGTTCTTGTGGAAGTATGAGATGCATAGAACGTTAAGCTTCCTGCTCAACAAGATGTTGCTCTTCAACCACTGGTTTCATGATCTCCAGCAAGAAAAGAAAAGGTACTCCACCATCTTCTCTGAGCCACCCTTCTGATGATTTGCACATACATTAGATGCAAGAAACAAAGGAAAGTTCCTGAATGCCTTAGAACTATGTAAAGTGACAGTGATGTCGATGTGCCAGAGATTGTTAGTATGGAGGGTTGTACAGAGGACACTCAAATGCAGATATTACTCCGACATACAGTGATTCCCCAAAGATGTGCATTGAACCAATGACTGGTTCTCTCTGGAAGTTGTCTGTGTCAGTGACACCACAAAACAAAAAATCCAAGCTACTATTACAGGCATGTCTAGGCAGGAGGGGACCTGCAAATGCAGCCACCCAACAGGACAAAGGTACAGTGGGATTCTGGCTAAAATATTAGTGCTGGACTTCTTCCCTTTTTCTTTTGTGGAAGGAGTGAGAGCTTTAGAATGTGTGTCATCCATCCACCCAAAATGGAATTTTCCCAGCCAGACCCATTTGCCAGAGTTGCTGTTCCAGCGCTCAATCATGACTTGCTACAATTGGTTGGCCAAGATATGCAGCAGAGTGCTTTCACACTATCCAAATGACAATAGATATGTGGACTTGCTGTCAAGCAAATGATTACATGTGTATGACTGCACACTGGATCAATTATGTAGAGCAAGGCAACAGTTGTATTCTGGTCTCAGATCAGAAGAAAGTTTTAGGTGCGTTCAGCGGCATGCAACAGCAGTGAAGTTCACCATAAAACAATCCCATACAGCTGCAATCATCTTGGAAGACTTTTACCAGCGAGGTGTTTGAATAGATTTGACCTAGAGGTCTCAGAATTTGATTTGTTTCCACAGACAATGGCTGTAATATAGCTAAGGCCATTGCAGATGGTGGATATTTCAGGGTCCTGTGTTTACCATCAACCTGATTGTGCAGGACTTTCTAAAAAAATAAGAAACAGTCAGCAACATATTGGCTACCTGCCAAAGAATCTGCACTTACTTCAGTCATTCTTTTGAAGCCTGGAAGCAGCTGAGGATCATTCAGCTCGCTAGTAGGGTACCAGTTAAAGCCCTCATACAGGAGATGCCAACATGTTGGATCTTAAACAGCGGTTGCTACTATGTACTTCAAAGAGGAGCGGATGCAATTGGGAAATGCATGCCAATGAAGTTGGACAAATGGATGCTAGTCAAATGTCTGAAACAAATTCTACATCCTTTTGACATTTTCACACAGGAAGTCAGCAAGGACGACAGTACCGTGAGGCAAGCAATCCCATTGTTATATCTGCTACAGGACCTGTTGATAAAGGTATTGCAAAGGTTGGCCAGGGTGAACAATGTACCATATGAATTGGTTAAGAGGTTAATACTTCGCTTGGCTGTTAATCCAAGGCTGCAAAGAGAGATCATGTCCTCCAAATAATACATATGTGTGATAATACTTGATCCACGGTACAAACAAATACTGGCCACTTTCATTCCTTTTTCAGAAGGGTATGTTTCACTTTACCAGACATTACAAGATTTGTAGTGAGAAAATTGGAAGTTAGAAGCCTCGACACAAGTTCTGGCATGCAGTCTTCAAACTCTGGAGAGGGCAGTGATATTGTCTTACAGCCATCATCACCAGCAACACCAGAAACAGAAGAATAGGACCCAGCCTCTTTAGTATCTTGGTTTCAAGTGGCAGAGCTTAAGTCAAGTGCAGAGCCGAAGGCAACAGAGATCGAGCAAGTGACAGCACCAATGACTATTCAGAGAATGGTTCAAGACTATCTGGATTATCCAAAAGAGGTCTACCTGGATCAGAACCCATTGGTGCATTGGTATGGGACGATGCAACAATAGCCAGAGTTTACCAGGCTGGCAATAAAGTATCTGGCTTATCCTGTAGCCAGTGTGTCTTCTGAGCACGTGTTTGGTGCAGCTGGCACAATTGTCACAGTCAGAAGGACCAGTCTCTCACCTCAAAACGTCAAGAGATTGACAAATATAAAAATGAACAAACACTTCATACCACAAGATTGCACTGTTCCTGATACAGCACGAGAGGAGGATGAGAGCGATTGATCAGACTCAAGTGTGTTAGCTGATCAACTTCTGGGCGAACCCTCTGAGTTTGAGGACAAGTACTTCCTTGACTAAGTGGAACACAACAGAACTTTCATATATTATGGTTGAACTGTTTTTTAGAAAAAAAGAAAACGGGGCTATAGTAGAACATTTATATACCTGGTGTCTCGCCCCATTTATTCACATGTATGAATTGGATCAGTGTGTACAAAAGAAGCTTACCCATTTGCTTAAGGGACAAGATGACAGTTTCTCCCATCCCTATCCTTCTTTTCCTTCCCTAGCTGGGCTGACAGTAAAGATCATCAATTATGCAAGACTGCCATTGTTTGTTGCTTCCATGGGAAAAAAAGAAGATACAATAGACAAATGTGCACCATGCAAGGAACAGGTAACTATTGCACCAATGAGTGAAAGATTGAGTGACTGATGATTCGTGTAGTGGCTGGGACGGTGTTGTTGTAACTAATTTGTAAACTTGATTTGTAATGTTTGGGGCCCTATGGATTATTCTGCCTGAATGATTGCCTTGCTTTCACATTTCACTGTAATTACTTACATGGTCCACTCCTTTCCTGTACTTCTTTATTTTATGGTTCTTCATAGACCAATAAGTTTAGTTAACAAAACTACACAAAATGTTCAAATCCTTTGCCCTTCTTTTTCATCAACATTACAAGTCTATCTCAATTGCATTTGGGTCGGGAATCGGAGTTAGGATGGTACCACGCCAACAGCCAGAAGAAGGAAGTTATGAACAAAGCCTATTTACTTGACTGGGAAACAACAAGACTCAAAGAGCCTTACTCCCGTGAACTGGAGAGAGGTGCGTTGATTTGAAAAAATGCAGAGTAGTGTGCTGACTCAAATGCTAAACTCTAATTAAGTGGTTATGGTCTACGGAGGGACTGTCATTGACTCAGGTCACATGATGGACACACACAGCTAAATGTTATTGACAATAACTCGGGTGGAAAAACTCTGCTCCGTTTGCGGAATTTGGCAACTCTGAGTTCTGTGGAGAGCGCAGAGTTAACATTAAACTCCGCACTCCACAATGGAGAGTCGTTTTTTTTTTGGTCTGTGCAGTCGAAATGCAATTTCACACCCATGGGAGTGACTTGCCTGGCGCTTGCCATCGCCAACAAGATTTTCAGGGCTGTTCTTGGGCACCACAAGATTTGGCAGCTGGACGCATGCTCCACGTCATTTGGGTGCACCAACGACTTCCGGCAGAACCTTTATGCTGCATGCAATCCCAAATGCGCTAGATCTACCACGGCTGCAATCTGGGGAAGATTCTGTCCTCGAGCAGCATCAAAATCTTCTTGAACTAACGATTTAGAGTTGAAAACCTCCTCGAATTGACATTTGGTGGAGGTTTTTTGTGCAAGGATTTTTTTTTTCCAACTTTGTTTTCAACTGGAAAGAAGTCCCAGAGTCTCTACTTCCTGTTCCTGTCCAGCAGGCTCCTTCCAGTGCTTTGTCCATCTCTGGTCACTTTTCATTTGGATTTGGAGCTGAAAGGATCACTATTGGTGTCCGATGCATATCCCATTGGATTTAAGGACTTTGAATTTGAGATTTCACAAGCAAGTTGATTGGGGCCATGCACCTGAATTTATTTGTACTTTTAATAATAGATTTTTAAAATGTATTGTGGCGGGTGGCCTGTTGTTTCAGTAGGGGCCTAGTGATTTTTTTGCATTTCATTTTTCTTCTTTGGTAAAGGAAAAATGTTTCACAGTTTCTACATGTTTTTTACTACATTTGAAATTTTGATTGAATTTACTATGTGGCCTAGTAGTCTGCCAATTGGCCTTCCAGGCAGCAGCATCTGTGTTAGTCATGGGTGCATGAAACAACAGTTTCTTTGGTGTTTACAGCATTTAGTCCATGAATGGATTTGGACTGAAATACAAAATATGCTTTTTTGTGGTATTTCATGTTTGTTTTCATGCAAAAAGTGTATAGAAGTCAGGACTAGGTGGGGTAATGCCTTTGAATTATGTGTCTTGTTGTAAACATTTTTTTTAGGCCTATACATTTCATTTTTGACATTGCTTAGTTAATGATGTTTTCTCTGTTTTACCATGCCTCCTTTGTCTGGCTAGTATGTGTGTTTGCCATAGGCCAGCATTTGCCTTTGTTCAGATTCCATGTGGCCACTGGCCAGAGGCCATTTTGTATAGTCAGTGCACTGTCCCAGCCTAGGCCTGCATGTGCTGATTATTTTACAGGCCTCTTGTTGTTGTGGCTTGTGAGTGACCATGTGAGTGACAGCCATTTTGTTTAGGCAGCCTGTGTGCTTTTGCCATAGGCCTACATGTGTTCTTTGTTCTAGGTCTCCAGCTTGTTGTTGTGACCATGTGGCTGGTGGCCATTTTGTGTAGGCAGCCAGTGTGCGTTTGCCATAGGCCTACATGCATTGTTTCCCTATAGGCTTGTAGATCTCCTCTTTGTTCCCATTTAGTGCCTTCCTGTTCAGTGTTATTGTTGATGACAATAAGGCACTGGTTGGCAGTCATTTTGTGCATCCAAACAAATTGAGCCCTTTTTTGCTATAGGCTGCATGGAAGGTTGAGCAATGAGATAGCAGGCTAAATAATAACGTATTATATCTTTGAGGATAACTTTACTTATGTTTAATTATTTACATTTTCCCATTTTTTTAAAGTAAGTGGTCAATTATTTTTACATTTTCTTTGTTTATACCATTTCCCACTACATCTTGCTTCAATCAAATCAACCCCAAGTCTGCTATAGGTGCACAACAGCATTCATTGTCTAGGGATTTCCTTCCATTGTCATTTGTCAGGTGCACCTCCCTCAGGGCCAGTGCCACATCACATGTCGTGAGCGACTTGACGTCACACTCCGCACATGAAGCAAACAGTTTCATCTGTATGTTGTTGTTTTTGCTCTCTCTGATTATTCCTGAGTGGTCAGTCACCATGAATGTATATGTTGGTGTGGTTTTCTGTGTTACTAATGTGTAGATATATTAACTCAGTATTGTTAATTAAGGGAGTAACAGCAGTGCCCACACTTTAAATTAATTTTTTTTGTTTGTGCTAATAATTGAACAGTAACAATGCCATCGTCTTCCAGATCGCCAGCTACAAAAAGGAGGGTTAGTGGTGCATCATTTTCTTCTTTAAGCCACCCTTCTGATGATCTAGATGCCACTTGGATTCCACCTTAGTCTGAGACTGAGACATGCCATAAGACGACTCAGAGGAGTCTAGGGAAAAGGAGGGTTCCAGAAAGCCATAAAGTTATAGAGGCCGATGTAGAAGAGGAGGATGACGACAAGCTAGTCATCATGGATGTTAGCCCAGCCCCAGTGGAGACCGACATTACTCCATCCCAACTTCCCATGGGGTATGTGACAGTGGCACCACAGATCCAACCACCGCCAGCAGCCATATTTGCAAAGTCCCAGCAGCGACCTACATCCACAACCACCTCAGTAGAAGTAGGTACTGAAGAGCCAGAGAGTCAAACGTCAAAACGCCCACCTACCGCCAGTTCATACGACATTGGCAGTGGCACCAGCATCAGAAAACTGAGCTCACCCATTTGGGATTTCTTTTCTGTTAGCCAGAAGGAGACAAATATTGGCATATGCTCCTTTTGCAGAGCAAGTGTTAGTTGGGTAAGCTTGATATAAACTATGGTACCAGGGGCCAAACAACCCATTTGAGAAAGAACCATATGATTCGTTGGGAGGCACACCTTAGCAGCCAAAAAACTGCAAGTATTGTAGGAGAAGGGACATGAGGTATAGGTATCTCAGTTAACTATAACCGATGAAATTCCATTTTTATGTGCATGCAAAATCTGAGCCTAACTATAATGTATCTGCAACCTTTGGATTTTTCAGCCAAATTTTAAGGTTTTTTAAATTGGGTTTCCTAACTATAATGTCCCTGTAACCTTTGTTTTTTTCAGTGGATTTCTATTTTTTTTCATGTTGTTTCCCAACTATAGCATCCCTGTAACCTTTGGTTGTTTAAGTGAAGTGCTCAAATTTTTTACATTTAATTTGTGAATTGTAATCTGTAACCTTTGAGAGTGAATGTGTGAGTGAGTACATGAGTGTCTCAGTGGGTGTGTGAGTGGGTGTCTGTATGGGTCTGGGAGTGGCGGCATAAGTGTTTCACTGGGTGTGTGATTGGGTGCATTAGTGTCTTAGTGGGGGTTTGAGTGGATGCATGAGTGTCTGAGTAAGAGTCTCAGTGGGTCATCAAATCAAGTATTCATTTTTAATACAGGAGCACACCTCCATTGTAATTTCCTTTTATTTTGAACACTGTCTCATTCAGCTCCAACCTTCTCCTGCCTGCTACTGCTGCTTCACTTCAAAATGTTTAGAGTGTAGATTATGGGGCAGAGCTATGTTTTTTGGGCCAGAGAGTCTGCTAGATAAAGTGGTATTGACAGAGGGACTTGGGTTTGCCTAATGTGGACATCACTTGGATTGGCCTGAGAGAGTTGAATTGGGATCAACTGCTACCTTTGGTTAAAAGCATTGTGGATTCCCAACCCCCTAACCTTATGATTGTGCACTGTGGTTGCAATGCCCAAGGCACACTGACTGGGGTAGGACTGGAAATCCTAATGAAGGATACCTTTGCACAATTAATTACACTTACCCCTCACATTGCCTTGGTGTACTCCAATGTATGCCAAAGGCAGGAATGGAAGTAGTCTAATCAATTCTGTTCCCAGAATGACAAATCCAGGAAACATTTTAATAAAACTGTTTCTTCATTTCTCGGAGACCATCACATGGGCTCTATCCACAACAATAACCTGTATTTTGGCATTCATCGAATCTATAGAAGTGATGGAGTTCACTTCACAGACAAATATAACAGGATGTTTCTCAGCAACCTGAAACTTCAGTTCTTATGTATAGGTGTCATATACACACAATGAACAGAAAGGCTCTCCTCAGAGCCACCCTATTGCTCAAAGTGTTGTTCATTTGCTTCATTAATACTTCAAAAACTAATGTTGTTTATCATTTGAGAATACGCATAAACAAAGGCAGGCATTAAATAGCGACAACCACATTTAAAGTTCTGTCAGTGGATGTGTGAGTGTCTCAGTAGGTCTGTGAGTGGGTGTGTGAGTCTGTGAGTGGGTGTGTGAGTCTTTGAGTGGGTATGTGAGTAGATGCATGAGTGTCTGAGTAGATCTGTGAATGGGTACACAAGTTTCTGAGTGGTTCTGTGAATGGGTGTGTGAGTGTAAGTGGGTCTGCGAGTGGGTGCATGAGTATCTGAGTGGGCCTGTGAGTGGGTACATAAGTATTTGAGTAGATTTCTGGGTGGGTGCATGAGTCTCTCTGTAGGTGTGTCAGTGGGTGTGTGAGTGGGTCTGTGAGTAGGTACATGGGTCTCTGAGTGGGTGCATGAGTCTCTAAGTAGGTCTGTCAGTGGGTGCATGAGTCTTTGATTGGGTCTGTGAGTGGGTGCGTTAGTATTTGAGTGAATCTTTGAGTGGGTGCATGAGTCTCTCTGTGGGTGTGTCAGTGGGTGAATGAGTGTCTGAGTGGGTCTGTAAGTGGGTACATGGGTCTCTGAGTGGGTCCATGCATTTCTAAGTGGGTCTGTGAGTGGGTGCATAAGTCTCTGTGAGTGGGTACATAAGTCTCTGAGTGGGTCTGTGAGTCGTTGTGTAAGTATTTTTAGTGGATCCCTGAGTGTGCACATGAGTCTCGAGTGGGTATGTGAGTTGTTGTGTGAGTGTCTGAGTGGGTCTGTCAGTGGGTACATGGGTCTCTGAGTGGGTCTGTGAGGGGGTGCGTGAGTGTCCGAGTGTGTCTGTGAGAGTGTGAGTCTCTGAGGGGGTTTGTAAATAGGTGTGTGAGTCATTGAGTGGGTGCGTGAATATCTGAGTGGGTCTATGAGTGGGTACATGAGTCTCTCTGTGGGTATGTGAGTGGGTGCATAAGTCTTAGAATGGGTCTGTCAGTGGGTGCATAAGTCTGAGTGAGTCTGTGAGTGGGTGGATACATTCCTGAGTGGGTGCATACATGTATCAGTGCATGCATTAGTGTGTGAGTGGGCTTTCGCAGTGAATCAGTTAGTGGGTGCATCATTGTCGTGGTGGGTCGGTGAATGTATGTTTTTAAAAATGTTAAAGCAATGTTCCATGGGGGCGTGCTGACGGTCACAGTGAATTTGCAAATATTGTGCATGAAAAAAAACTGTTTAGCAGCATATTCTACACAAGTGGACTCCTTGAAAGATCCTTATATTCCTCACATGGGGTCAGGACACATGCAACCTGACCCCTTATATCAAGTTCTGCCATTTAATTTCAGCCCTGGGGAGTTTCTCAATAAACTAAAATGGTGGCTGCAACTCTCTGCTCAGGTTGCAGCTAGCCAATCACAGCATTTCTATTGGCGTGCATATTCCCAAATTGCCGTGAATTCACTGCAGGCTGGAACTGCAGCAGAAAGGAGTCGCCGGCCTGTGGCTGCGGGCTAGGAAGTTGATCTGGCCTGGAGTGTTGGGCCGGCTAGAGTGAAACACCGGGCCATGCGGCCCCTGAAGATAGCCTGTGCTGATGGCGGGGGTGTGAGCGGCTGACTGTGACAGAAGGAACACTGCCTGCACCCAAACAGAATGACAGAGATGATAGAGCCCAGAGGACCCATCTGGCCTTGAACATGAGGGTGACAGCTGGAGGGCCCCGAACTGCACTCAGCAGCCTGCATCTAATCCCAGGAGGAGGGCCTCGGAGTTGCTGTGCTCCAATGAGAGGGGCTGAGACGCAAAGCTGTGACCAGGCAGAGGTGGGAGGGCTGCCCCCCATTGAGGTGGAATCCCTTCTGACTGCCCAAACATCGTTAGAAGCCCTGAGTTAAAGGAGGGGAAATAGTGAAGTAAAATCGACTGTTCTGAAGTTAACAGTACTATAGGCGCCAGGGGACCGAGGAGTGGACTGGAGAGCCACCCCTGGGGATTGAGTGACTGAACTGGTTGTGTGTACCTGGGCCAGCCAGGTGCCCCGGCTCTCTGGTGCTGGGAGAATAACCTGACCATAGCACATGCGATGCCGGGGAGGCCTGCTGGTAAACCTGTGCTATCCAATTGCTGCTGATGCCAGCGTCGGGCCCAGAAAAGCCAACGCCCAGCGGTGACGGGCAAAAGTACATGGCTGAGACCGGGACCGGCTAGTCTGGGGCGAGCTCACCTCATTCTGCGGAGGTGAACATGGTCAAATCCAAGACTCAGATAGTGGCACAATCCAATAAAATGGATAAGTACGCAGTGATTAGACCTCCAGTAGAGGAGATAGAAAATCAGCCAGCCCAGGCAGGGCCCACAGAGCCCACCCTTGGGGTAATAATGGCGGTCATAGTAGACCTAAATTGGGTGTCTTGCAATGGATGTGAACCTGCTAAAGGCTGATTTCCATAAACTTTCAGACAAGGTCTCCACAGCTGAAACCAATATAATACAGCTATAACAATCCACGAAGAACCTACCTGGAGGAACAAGTTGACCACCTAACCAAACAGCAAGCAGTCGTAGCAGCAAAATTGGAAGATCAAGAAGAAAGAGCATGGCAAAACAATATCCGAGCGGTGGGGGTTCCGAAGGGGACAGAGGAGCCCAGTATGAATCTCTTCTGGGAAGACATAATCCTTAATCATCTGCGCCCCAAGCATCTATCGAACTTCTTCACAGTGGAGCATGCTCATAGGGCGCCGATTCCGAAGCCGAAACCTGCCGCCATACTATCATCGCCTTGATCCTAAATTATCACAACAGAGATGCTATTTTTCAGGCTGCACGCTCTCATGGCGACCTGCCATATGAGAACACAATGATCCGATCCTTTCCAGACTTTACGTTGCAGGTCCAGCACCAGCGAAGGAGTTTTGAGGCAGTAAAGAGAGAATTGAGTACCAAAGAACTCAAATACATGATATTGGTTCCTGCACGACTGTGGGTAATAGCGAGGGAAAAACATGGCACTTCAACACGCCGGAGGAAGCCTGGGAGTGGTTGGAAGGCTGGCAAACAGTGGGATACCGATCACCCAAGCAAGCAAGAAATGGAGAGACTGCGGCCGGTGCACAGAACTGAGACAAGCGGGTGGAGATCAACAGGTGACAGCGGTACCTCAAGACGAAGGGTGAAAGCCGTTCACGTGGAGTACCTGGCCAGGCCGGGGTTCAGGACTCCTGCAGGGAGTAGCAGCTGAGCTCTAAACATAACATTTTGTACTTTTGGATGACGAGATGCCGAGATGGGTGGAGATGGGAGTAAAATACAGTATTGCCTGGGCAGGAGACACACAATCTCTGATGTGAACTCTGATGACCTTAATAGTCGTCAACTACGTCGCCTCATCAGATTCATTTGAAGCATGGGGAAATGAGAGACTTGGCAAAAGACAAGGCCAGGGCGCAGGCACTAGTGACGCAAAGGAAGTTATACGATGTTGGGGACAAGGCAAGCAAAATGACAGCATGGCTTGAGCGCAGAGACCATGGAAGAAGCTGAGTCCAGCAGATCCGGGACAATGAGAGAACAGTACATAAGACGGGGGAAGAGATAGCGGGAGCCTTCGCGGACACCTACGAACAATTATACACACCAGTTTTGACATGCACAGCAGAGGATAGTGCTGAAGTGCTACGAGATATATCCCTCTGCAGGCTGTCAAGTGAGGATTAAACCTCACTAGGACAAGACTTGACAGAAGAAGAGATAGTGGGGGACATTCAAGACCTGAAATCGGGCAAGGCGGCTGGCCCCAATGGATTTCAGTTGAACTCTATAAAGGGTAGGCAAGCGTGGTAGTGAAACATATGTTAAATATGTTCCAGTCAGCCAGGGACATGGGATGCCTTCCAGAAGACCAGCGTACGGCTCCCATCGTGGCCATAGCTAAACAAGGTAAACCCCCAGACATGTGCAGCTCCTATTGGCCCATATCCATAGTCAAAATAGAAATCAAGGTTCTGGCAAATACCTTTCATCCCGACTAGCTACAGTAATATCGTCAGTGATACACTCTGACCAATCTGGCTTCATGCTCCACAGAAGTACTAGACTGAACTTCAGGCTTCAGCCCGGAATTCACTAGCTGGGTTACTCTCTTTTACAACGGCCTGAGGGCGTGAGTTGAAGTCAACAGAGTCGTGTCCAGAGGGTTTGTGCTGCAGCAGGTAAAGAGACAGGGATGCCCGTTGTCCCCTGTGATCTTCAGATTGGTGCTTGAAGCTTTAGTGGCATTGGGCCGGGGAGACCATCTAGTCTGGGCGTCAAAGGAAATGGAGAATGGGAAGAGTGTATTTTGCTCTATGCTGATGATAAACTCCTCTTTGTCACCTGACCCTATAGCACAGTAGCTTGACAGCTTCACATTTTGGGGATTTTCGGTAGCTATTCTGGATATCAGATTAATTGGGCTAAATTCCTTCTATTTCTCCTATCAGGGGATGCCTGCCTAGATTGGCATGGGACACGCCCCTGCTGCTGCATACGCAGTTTAAATATTTAGGTATCCAGATATCCAGCGACACTAAGGAATTCTTGGAAGATAATCTCCTTCCATTAATCGAGCGCTTCAGGGGGAATGTGGCACATTGGAGGGGCCTCCCTCTGTCTCTGATGGGCAGGGCTGTCCTATTTAAAATGATGGCCCTGCTCTGATTTCTATACGTCTTTCAGAACTCACCCTGTAAGATCCCACCCGGGCTTTTCAGGAACATAGATGAGGAGTCGCACGGGCTCCTCTGAAACGGGGGGAGTTACAGAATTGGGATATACAAGTTACAGAGGGGGGTGTATGATGGAGATCTGGCAGTCCCAGACATTAAGAGATATTACTGGGCAGCGCATCTGACCACCATTAATGCGTGGGTACACCCTGATAGAGAGTACCCAGGCTATCGAGTGGATGGACTGGCGATGGCCTATTGGTGCTTTACCGCAAGAAGGGAATAAGTCAGATGCCACTGCGCACCCACACAGTGATCAATATCTCGCATGAGGTCCACCAGTATTTAAAATGTGCTGGCACTCAGATGGAGAAAACCCCACACTGGGACAGCGATCTACTATAAGAGGTGGGAAATCTGAAGGGATTCCACAAGTGGGAACTACTGGGGATAGATAAACTAGGGGACATTTGGCAAAACAGGGCCTTAATTGCATTCGAGGGCCTGCAGACAGAATACAGTATGGCAGTACCAGAAAGGTTTCCCTACCTACAGCTGAGGCACGCACTCCAGAGACATACCACAAAGCGAGAACAATTAATGGAGTTCACGCCACTAGAGGACAGGCTTCGTCTAGACCCCATGATGGCAAATGCAATCTCTCTGACATACAAGAAGATTGTATACTGCAGAGAAAGACTTGGGAGGCCAACTTGAGACTACTGGAGGACAACGATGGATGTATGACGTTACAACGCATACATTTACATCGCAGTAAATTACATCGCGGTTTTGACAACGCAAGTCGTTACAACGACTTGCGTTGGAGGGTGCTGGACTTAGGAGTAGTATAATTTACTATTCCAACTCCAGTCTACGTACAGTAGGGAAGGTGTTGGATAGTAAATTATACTATTCCTTGTCCTAGAGCGCCATCTAGCGCAAGTCGTTGTAACAACTTACGTTGTAAAAACCGCGATGTAATGGCATCGCGATGTAATCCCCGCGTTGTAAACGATGTTTCCCACAACGATTGGGCAGAGACGCTCCAGAGTTCTAGGGAGGTAGCGATTAGGTCTTGCTTCAGGCTGGTACAACTAAGAATCCTACACAGGTCCAATTTCTCTAGCTCACTTATGTATAAACTGGGACGTAGTTACACCAATAAGTGTACAAGGGACTGCGGGTACAAGGGTATATTTTTCCACATACTGTGGGAGTGTCCGTACATCCGGGAGTATTGGGAAGATTATGATGGAAATATGGGGCTGAAGGTCTCGCAAGAGGACTCCTCCTGTATGTAACAGGCGAGGAGGCCTGGCCTAAATATCAGAAGAAATGGCTCATGCTGCCTGCAATAGTGGCAAAGAGGTACATAGCCAAAGCTTGGCATGCAGACCACTCGCCAAGCCTGATGGCCTGGAAACTAGACCTGGACTGGTGTAGCTGAGAACGTTATATATCAAAGCAGAGGCTGCCCCAGGAAATAGGAGAAGGTATAGGGGAAGCGAGAATACAGAGGGAATTGGCTGGGTGGCCTAGAGGCTGGGAGTGATCCTCGTGCTCTTCGTCGCCCATCTCACATTGATCTGGCAGGTGGTGCTCCTTTGAAAATCCCTGCTTATGGGTATTTTGGTCCAATGATAGTTGCTGTGTCAAACGCTGTGTTCACTGTATGAAGGATAAATCTATGTACTGTAACTGAGAACAAATGTTAAATAAACAGAACATATAAAAAAATATTTTTATTAAAAGCACAAGATAAAATAGATAAAATAAGAGTGACCTTACATCCAAAATCAATGGCCAGTTAAGACAAAATGGATGCTGGTTTGTTAAATTCAAGTATATATTTAGACGTCAGCATTCATAGTAGCTTCTCAAGATCTCCTCCTCTGTTGGAGTCTGTCAATAGCAACATTTCAGAGCTGTTTAGATTTGCAATTATGAATTTCACTAAGGTGTCTAGCAACAGGATATGGCAGGTCCATATTCCTAATAGCTCTTAGATGCTTAATGATTCTCTTTCTAACCAACAATATTGTGCCCTTCACATAACTGAGCATAAATGAGCATTCCAGAATATTGACACAATAACCTAATTTCTCTTAAACCGAATCAGCCATTTTACATTACACAGTGAATCCTTTAATTTCTTCTGACTATCTTGCAGTATCTCTAGAAACAGGGCGCTTCCGTACTATAGAGGAAACAATCAGCAACCTCTTATCATCCAATTTTCCCCACACGTGTTACACCAGTCACCCAGCTCCATCACATAAACATCATCTCCAAAATGTCCTTAAATCCCAGATCAGGGTGGAGGCCAGACTCCCTGCATTCCACCACACCCTTGTCCTTACCAGAGGCTTCATTCATTATACCTCTCAGAGGAACATACTGTAGTGAAGGCAGGAAACATCAACTTCCACTCCTGGTTAAGCAACCTCACTCTACATGTCTACTGAAACATCAAATCTACTCAAAGAGCTCCAAAGTACCAAAGATATGGAATCCTGTCAAGGTCAAATCGACTTCCATTCTGTGTAAGTCCAACACCTGTTATTTTAGAGCACTTAGAAACAGTGGAAGTGTAGCATCAAGTGCTATATATGAAACAAGTTAGTAGTTAGCATGACAGATAGGTCTGAAGAAACTTGATGAAGCTATAAACTCTCAAGTGGTGCTGTCACTGCCTGAGCCACCATCAAGATCTTACGCATCGTCCACAATGTCATCCCTGAACGATCCTTAAAGACCTTATCGTCCCACACCGATCCAACGAAAATGAACCATAGATCACCTCATCCCACTGCTGCTTGATGTGAGATAACTACTTTACAGGCCTTCATTCAGTTGTGCAGAGTAATAGTAGTAATAGTATTGCAACGTGTAAAACTCACACCTTGGGCAGCAGAGTTTCCATGGACAGCATCATTTGCTCATATTACTGCTGCACGAAAAATGAATGTTGAAGAGTCCTGACTAGAAAATTTCTTCTGACTAGGAATTGACAACTGACTACAAAATGGGCGTAATCCTCTGTGCACCCATTCTTCCAACTGTAAATGAAAGATGAAATTAGCTTGCAAATCTGACGATATAAGACTACACAATACACTTTTAAGAAACCACCATTTATTGATTATACCATGTTCCATTTTAAAATACAGGATGGCCCACTTAGTGACAAAACCAAAGCTCTCCTGTTGAGATATATCTTACATGTTTGTTACGGTATTATCATCTGTAAGTTCCCAATGTATTCCCTGATCATGACGTGATCATAAAATGGAGATGCAATTTGCACACCCACTAAATTGCATTCTAGCTGGAGTGCACAAAATAGTGGATGTCCACTTTGTAGCAGATTCTGAGATCCATGTCTTTGACTGGGGAGTAATATTTCATTAAATGTGTGTTATTCCCCATTGCAAGCTGCGCAAACAGCCCATGTGCCCTTCTTGCTCCTGAGATAATTTGCGGATTCGCCTGCCATAAGTGGCACATCATGGGAGCAAATGCATGATTAGTACACACAATATAATCAAATTTTGGGCGCAAACAAAAGTTTTCACCCAGAGTGAGAATATCGCCTTATTAGTGCCTTAAGTGGGGTATTTTTTTTTGTTATGGAATCCTGCTAGACTCATCATCATCATCATCATTGTAACTTTATTCGATTATTGCAAACCATTGAATTGCACAAAACATAATAAAATACCACAATAAAACAAATACAATTCATTGGGACAAGGTGTGTTAAAAGCCATGCAGAGCTAAAACATCATTAAAAAAAGATGAAAGAGGAGCACAGTATTGGCTTCTATACACCAGCATATATTAGCTAAAGTGCAAATGCATGTGCAATAAAGCTGGAAAGTGCAACAGTAGGACAATTTAAGAAAAGATTACATTAAAAGACTTGACCGTTTATACCATGCACTCTGGGACTACTGCACTACAGCATATACAGTGAATGGGTCTTATCCTTTCTGAAAAGGAAATAATGCAGTTGACCGATCTAATAGACCCAGCTTATGGCATGCCGGCTTGCTGAGTATGCTGAACAAAAAAAGAGAAAGTATTCATCACTCTCGTTATAATAGGAGCACGCACAGCATGCCGCAGAGCTCCTGGAAATAGCTAACCAGAGAAAATGCTGTGAGAGGAAGAATGTTGTAGCCGAATTTAAAGTAGCAAGATCTTGCAGGAGCAAGGCAAATTGTATCCAAGTAATTTTCTTTAAGAAAAAAAAAAAAAAAAACCTTTAAAAGTGAAACAAACTTGGGTTAGCACATCTCCAGTTCCAGGGGGCGTAGATTTAGCATAGTGCATTTCCCAGAATCTCATTTTTAACAATTCCATGGATCCCTGGCTAATAAGTTCAGGCGAATTTCAAAGATGCTGCAAGCCAAACGCCATCAGGCTCACCTTGATGAAGCTGAACCAGGAGATCTTCCTTAAAATACCAGGTATTCTGAGGATATCAGTGTAAAATTAGATGAATATATCCAAGGAGAGTTCCAATTTCAAAAGTGGTAAATTTAATCCAGAGAATAAAAAGTCCCATCCATCTCCAACAAGTGCCAGATGCAACTGGCTCACAACAGAACAGTAACATTCTATCTCCATGGTGCTAATCAAAGGGAAACACATAGTCACAGGGAGATTCACATAGAGGATGCAGAATAATATAAGAAGCAGTTACTAAGCACTATATTACAATCAACAAGACCCCCCCTTCCCCGTATGCTTTAGGGGCATCCAGCTTCCAGATAGGCACCCAATAAGCTAATGGGCCTCAACCCATATATCTAGTTGTACAGGTACTAGTACTACCCCAGAGCTGTTCTTCCACGAAACCCAGTTTAGTCACATCAGAATGGGCCATTATTTCACCTCCATATAGTGCTGCAGTTAGAACCAGTGCTGTATATATTTGAAGAGGTGGGCTAATGGGGTAAGACTTGGCTGGTTTCACAAATCTAAGTAATGCCCCACCCCTGCGTTTTACTATGACAACATTCTTTTGGATCTGGGCCTCCCATGAATTGGAATCTGAAATCCAGATGGCGAGATAATCAAAGTCCGGCCCTCACTCTCTCTTTTTTTCTTTTCAAAATTTTAATTATCATTTTCAGATACATAACCAACACTACATTTTTTGACATAATGCATAGGATTTCATTGTAATAAAAGAGGAAATTCGCAATGCGTGCAAGCTTACCGCAGTTACATTTGAGGAAATAAAACACACTTTGAGTCTAGCGTAGTAGCAATAAACGATGGCCAACCGACATCCCTAACTGGTATTACTGTGTAAGGGAGCAATGTATCGCTTGAATGGTGGGACTAGGGAAAGATGAAACATTGCATTTGAAGATGGAGGGCAGTTCGTGGGAGTGTGGGCAGTGTATATGTGATAAAGGGGCTGTAGTGCCAAGTGGATCAATCTTGTGAGGATATACCCATGTGTTGCAAGAAGGCATAGCGGGGGATGCCAAATATTCTGCAGATGAGACGTGGGGGGGCTGCATCAGAGCATGAAGTTCACTAGTCATGTCGCAAAAAATAAGGCTTTTATGCCACGGCATTGCTGTGGGGTGTTGGCTGCTTCCCCAACCCAAGAAAATCTCCTGCTTTGCTAGCAACAGTAAAGTGCCAGGAACCCTTTAGGATGTCATGAACATAACTTAACACCGCCAGCAGTGGCATTGGAACCAATGAAATCTCCAGCATTTGGGAGAGTTGTGTAAAAATATCAGAAACTGTGGACATGTGGGCATGTCCATGCTAGGTGAAAAATGTCAGCGTCCTTGGCGCTGCATTTGGGACATGTAGAGGGGCGGGATGGGTCTACCCTGGCCATGAGTTTGGGGGTCATGTAAATGGGCCAAAAGAAACTTAAAGTGCAGCAATTTGTGTTTGTGGTTGGGGGAGACCAACTAGGTCTGGAGGCAGCAGTAATACCAAACATCATCTGGCAGTGGGTGGTGCAAATCCAAGTGCCAAGCCTCGTGCCACTTGTCATCTGCGGTGAGCACCATGTCCAAACACGCTTGATATAACCTAGAAACCAGATGCTCACCTCTGTCATCGTCGATAAGAAGGGAGAGGGGGGTGAAGTTGTCTTGCGCAATGGGTTAGGAGGGTACCTGGGCACGGTGGAAAATGAGCCTGTCTAATGGTGAAGCCATGGCAAACCATGTGTCCTCCGCCCAGGTGATAGCATGCCCACCTGAAAATAGATCTCCCGTAGTGTATAATGCATAGTGAGTGAGAGTATACTTGACTATGGCTTCATTCAGTGGGGGGAGCCAGTGGTTTTCCGCAAGGGGCAAAGAGGGAGAATATAGCCATCCTTTTCCTAGCAGGCACATCAAACAGCACCACGCCCAGCAGGTGATGGTGAGCAGCTGGATGCCTGTGGTGTCTAGTGGCTGCCCCATAGGGAGGATGGCGCTCAACAATGCACCTCCTATCAAATCGGGGTCAACGCGAATATAAGGCAGTCTGGTGTTGGTGTGGTACCAATGGTGCGCGTAGTGGCATTGGGATATCAAATAATATAGGTGAAAATGAGGCCCTCCGAAGCCGCCCCTCCATACGATGGATCAGTGCTCTCCACACCCGATCCACTGTCTGTGGCCCGCCCAGATCAAACGCAGCAGAATGCCACGTATCATGTCCAAAAAGGCATTTGTGAGAGGGGTGGGGATGTTAAGGAATAAATAGAGAAACCGGGGGAGTACGACTACCCTAATGATGGCCATGCGTCTGGCTAGGGACAGCGGCAGTTCTATCCATGTCTTCATTAGTGTGGTTAGTTTGCTTACTGCCGGACCGTAATTTACCCAGATGACTTGTTCCTGATCATGAAATACGTAAATACGTTGATATTTAACAGTATCTTTGCGCCATTGTAGTGGGAGGCCGCTCTGAAACTGATGTGTGACCATTGTAAATGGAAAGAGTTCAGATTTGATCCAGTTGATCAAGAAACCTGAAAAGTGACCACATCTCTGAACGGGATGCAGATTATCTGAAGGGTGTCTGAGGAAGAGTATAATGTTCTGCGCATAAAGTGATAGGAGCATTGGGCCTTTGCCAAACTGTAACCCTCTCCAAAGATGTTTCTCCTATAGATGCTGCACTAAGGAGTCCATGGCGATGATAAAGAGAAGTGGGGGGAGAGATCACCCCTGTCTGGTGCCCTTCACAAGTGTAAGTGTGGGCATCAGAGAACAGTTGATGTGAATCTGAGCTGTGGGCTGGGTGTTTAACAGGTTAATCAGGGATGTGAATCCGCGAGGGAGTCCAATTTTCTGCAATGTTGCAAATAAAAAGGGCCACTTGAGGGAGTCAGAAGCCTTTTCGGCATCAAGCGTGGCCACTACAGCTGGGACCTCTGGCAATATTCTGTGCAAGACAGAGAACAGCGTGTGCAAATTTATAAATGTAGAGCGATGTGGGATGAAACTGGACTGTACAGGGGAGATGATAGATTTGAGTAGTAGGGTACGTCTGGTGGCAAGTATTTTAGCAAGGATCGCCTCGCTAAGAGAGGGGGGTAAAATACCTGACTCAAAGAATTCTGCATATAAATCTAATAAATGAGGAGCGAGCAGCTGCTTCAAGGATTTGTAAAATCGGCCCACAAATCCATCAGAACCAAGAACCTTGGACCCATCCATAAAAACTGTTGCAGAGATGATTTTGTCCACTGCAATTGGATCACTCTAAAATTGCTGCTGGGGGGGCAGATAGCCAGACCATAGCCAATTTGGCCATATATTTCACCAATGCGTCATTGTCCGCCGCATACCAGGAGGAGTAGAGTTGTGCCAGGCCTCAAAAAATCATAAAAATGTTGCTAGAACTGCAGGTGTAGTGACTTAAATAAACTACTCGACCTGTTTGTAGTGCTCTTGTCCCATAAACTGTTTTCAAATGATGTGATCGTGGGCAAATAATTTAATTCATTGAGCTGCCATTCTCTTCATTATCACAAATGAAGAGTATGTCTACTGTACAAAAAATTCTTATGTTTGATTTAAAATATTAAACTTTCTTTTCATATAAAACACAAATCTAGCCACATATGGTATACACTTGACTTGCCTCTTATTTCAGTAACAGCATTTTCATCAGGGCGGGGGCAGGAATGTTTCTCAAATTATGTTTGAAACTATCACTTTTAATAAACAAATTAATAAAGCATGAAGTGGTAGCACACTGTCATTAGTAATCAGCAGATTTTACATTGATATGGCCGCAAACATTCCCACTGACACGTAGCTGTACTGATAAAACTATATAGATCACAAACAATAATGTTTGGAAATAGAGTTTCTGCAAAAATGTGTCAGTTGCACAACACCAAGTAAAGTGCTCTGGTTTGTTTTTCTCCTATTTAACTCTTTGCTTGCATCACACTTCTTAATTACAAAAATAAATTGCTTTTGTAATTCCTGATATATTTTGAAATATTTGTAATAATAATTTACAAGCTATTTATTTAAATGTTATGTGTTAGAGTAAAATAACTGACACCTTCAGACAGCTCACTTGACAAAAACTTCTAACTCTAGTAAGAGAAAGAAAAATAAACCTAATTTTGCAAGCAGCAATTAGTTAAAAGACAAACTGATATTTGACCTCTTTCCTTGAACAGACAGCAAATGTGTCAAGATAAAAACAAGATTTAATAGCATCTTTATTGCTCATTCACTTTCTTAATGCACAGAATAGCTGTTCCTTTCCAGCCTTAGTTTACTCACCAGATGGGACTATTAGGTGCTAAAAATAGCTCGACCTGATAAACTTTTTACTTGCAATTGCGAGTAGATGAGTAGATTTTTCGAGGCCTGTGTGCATAAAAATGATAAGAGTTCCTCCAGTATCAGGCCATTGTTAAAAGTCTGGAACTCATCTTCCTGTAGGAGTTTGTAATTTGACCCCTGCTGTGGGTGGAGCAGTCTTGCCAGCGTGAAGCCCGACGCTTGCCCTCTCCATGTAGGCGTGCCCCTGCATTCTTGCCTAAGAACTGCACTTCGTGGTCATCCAATTCATGAAATATGGCGTTGGCCATTGGGCCGAGATGGAGCTCATCGCAATCAAGGCTGCCTGCAGCCGACGCATCGATGCGCTGAAGAGAGGCCTCCACACGCTCCAAGGAGTGGTGTATGTCATGCAATTTGCCGCTCCGCTTTGCTATAACTTCTCGGCCTTAAATACCTGCCTTCGTGTTAATGGACCCTGCATTGAGGTCGAAATAATCAGTGATGGCAGTTTGGAATTGGTCGCTAAAAATTGGATCAAGCAGTGCTGGGCAAGGGAAGAGCCAGGTTCTGGCCCCACACCCGGGGAGGGTGACGTTTAAACTCATGCACACCGAAGAGTGGTCCGATAGCATGTGGGGAGGGCATTTCACCTCACCAAGCCAAGCAAGGAGGAAGAGAGAGAGGAGCCAGTAACCTAGCCACAACCAGGTGCTGTGTGGTGCAGATTAGGTGTGACCCGGCTGCTGGGGGTACTGGTGGCGCCATGTGTCCCTGAGATAAAAGGAGTTGCAAATATTATGCAGAACATGTGTTGCATGGGGTTTGCCACTTGGACCCGATGCCGTAGAGTCCACCACAGGGTTGAGACATATTGAGGTCCCCTCCAAATATTATGTGATCAGTATCTACCCTCCCCAGAAGTTGTGACACTGAAAAAAACAAAAAACATTATAACCTGCAATATTTGGGATATGGAATATTTGCAGGAGGTAGTGGAGACAAAGAAACAGCGAGGCCATAAGTCACAGCTAACTGGTGTAGCAGTCAACCCAAACACTCCCGCCTAACAAGGGTATAATAACTGTTTCACGGGGTCCACTGTGGGAAGAAAGGGATTGGCAAGATAAACATTTTGAATCTGCTGTGATCATCTGGCATCCTTCAGAAAAGGGAATTGCACCCGGGCAATAATGACAGCTCCATATCCAACATATCAATCCGCAGAGAAAAGCTCTGGCATGCAGGTCCAGAGGGAATAGCGCTGAAGATATCACGAGGTACTGCAATGATCCTTAGCATAAGATTTGCAGAAAGCCTGGGCCTCTGCAGGCATGTCGAAAATACACGATCAGCCCTGCAAATCAACACGAAGACAGGCAGGGTATAGCATGCTGTAGCGAAAGACCCAGCTCCTTGAGCGAAGCCTTCACACTTGTTAACTTTCAACGGACCTCCTGAACCAACAGGGCAAAGTCAGGGTAAAAGGAAATGTTGCCACCCTGGAATTGGACCTGGCCACTGTCACGTGCCAGGTGCAGAGCCATGCCTCTCTCTAGATAATTCAGCATTCAAGCGATGATAGGCCTTGGAGCTGTCCCTCAGGGGGGGCCCTGGGCACAAGGACCGGTGGGCACGCTCTACCAGGAACGCCGATTAAAAGGTTTCGCGCCTGAACAGGTCAACTAGGAGTTGCTCAACAAATTGATCCATCCTGCCCGTGGACTCCACACCGACTATGCGGATGTTGTTTCCATGGGATCAAGCCTCCAGGTCCTTGTTCTCCGCAGATACTGTCTTGTGTCGAAGCGCTTCTCCAGGCGCTTCGACACAGCAGTGGCTCCATCCTCCAGAGAAGAGACCTGCTCCTCCACGCTCCCCAGTCGGGTCTGGTGGAGGTCCAGGTGCTCGTTCGCTCATCCCATCCAGCCAGCCAGTGCATCAAAATGTGCATCCATGGCCCTGAAGCTCACGCGTATCTCTGCCATGAGGGCCTCCACTGTGATCGGCTGTGTCAGCTCTAATGTGGTCCTAGCCATCTCGGTCGTCCTGGCCAGCGTAGTCATCTCGTTGCTCTCCCCAGTGCGTATTCACTGTTTGGGGTCCGTGTGGCCCATATTAAGGTAGAAGTGGGTGGAACTGCAGGAGATATACCCACAAGGGACTTAGGATGCGGTCAAACCCCAACAACAGCAGGCCAGGGTGGTTCAGTGCATGCACCCCAACTGGGGATGGAGCCTGTACAATAGCTGCTGTTGGAGCCAGTGGTGTCCCCACGCAAGCGCTCTGGGGGGGCTAGAAGAAGCTAGTAGCAGTGGTGCTGGCTCCAATTCCTTCATTTTCAGCACCAGGCACTCAGGGAACCATCCGCGGCCTGTGGGGTGGTGAAGTAGACACATGCCAACCCCCAGAAGCAGCATGGGCACTCGATTAAGTACAGGCCTACACCGCTCCCTAGCCCCGTGTGTGGTTCACCAGTGTGGGCCCGGTCTCGTCGTGGGAACGGCCATGACCCAGGCCATCAGGTCCCTACTTGGGCCAGTAAGATTGGCCCCAGTGTAGAAATATCACAGCTGCTTCGGGAAGCTACCAGTGGAACTTCAGTGCCGTGTGGTCATCTTGGTCACCAGGCTGACCCCACACCTGTCCCTCACTTCTTCAAGGGAAACTCCATGCAGCGATATCCTCCCCCTAAAAGCTTTACATGGGTTACAGATCATGCACTTGGTCTTGGCTGTATTCAAATCAAGACCATGATGGTCCAAAAAGAGGGAAAATCGGTGCAGCAAAGTTCACCACCCTCTGGCAGTCTTAGACAGCAGGAGGGTATCATCAGCTAACAACAGGGAAGGGACCTTAGTTCCAGCTAGAATGGGAGACTCATTCTGGCAAGTAAAAAATCTGCACAAGCATTATTAAATATCAATGGTGCGTGCCAGGAGTCAACCATGGCAGACTCCTCTTTCTACAGTAATATGCCTCATCAGTTCCTCATTAGGGTCCCATCTAACCTGGGCATAAGTGCCCTTATGCAATCTAATTAAGATTTCTAAAATATCATGGGGCATCCCCTGCTCTCTCAATATGCCCCACAGTTTCTCTCTTGGGACTAAGTCAAAGGTGGAGCGAAGATCCATAAAGGCAACAAACAAGTTGCCAACGCTGATAGTCACCATCTTTCACTTAGTGACCAAGAATCTAAAGGTATGGTTGACAGTGCCTACATTATCTTGGAAACAAGCTTGAAAGTGGGTTATCACTTTGCTGTCGTCTAACCACCAGTTAAGTTTATTGAGGATTTATCTGCAGAAGATTTTTTTTTAATTTAATCTATCAAGCTAAGTTCTGCAGCAGACCCCTGGGTCCCTTTTTTATATATAGAGACAATCTCCGCACCTTTCCAAGTTTGAGGCTTTGGAGCACCTGATAGACTGGGGTTTGAGATTGCATTCATATAGGGAATACAAACACCCAGATTCAATCGAAAGAGGTCAATAGGGATCTTATGCAAGCCGGCAGCCTTCTCCTTTTTTGTGCGAGCACAGCCCACTTGGTATCAATTAGAGAAAAAATTAAAAATAGTTCTGAAGGGTGATTGCTGCACTCTGCACACCACTGGTGATAGTGGCTACAACTATGCTTGGTTCTGAAATCAAAGGGGCACTATTTACATACAGGGATGTAAAATAACTCTCCCACACTATACCATGGATGTGAATTTCTGGGCACACTGCCGCGTGTGAGGAGCCATATTTAACAATATGCCAACATTTATTGGCATATTTACTAGATGCTGCATTTAAAAGTTTGGCCCATAGATCATCATTCCAATTTACTTGCGCAGCCCTAAGTGTAGCTTTATGTTGTGCTCTAGCTAATGGGACCACCCCTCTATCCCCTTTTTTGATTGTGTTCATTAAAACATGCTTAGCTCTCTTGCATGCAGAATTGAACCAAAGATTGGTTTTAGCTGTTTTCTTAGCAGACTTAAAATCCTTCAAAGAAATCTCCTTCAGCTTAGTGAAACAGTCATTATGGCTAGCTAGGAAGAGCTCCCTGTTGTCTAGCTTGTCGGCTACTGGATTTAGTGTGAAGAATAAGATGTCATGGATTACTGAGATGGCATCTTCGGAAGTAGTCATAGTATTCCACTTTATTACACTCCTAGAATTAGCGACTTCAGGCACTACTAAATCAGGAGCATTACTCAACACCGCTCTCCATGCTCCCTCATGGCCCAAGTCCAAAACAAGAGGTAAATTATCACTTTCAAATCTATAGGGAATTGTTATATCAATCAAGAACACCCATGCTCTAACATCGAGAAGGATGTAATCAATTTTACTCCTATAATTAACTCTTTAGAAAGACTGAGACAGTAAGGCATCTGATTTAGATTGGCCGTGCAAGCTATCAGCCCATCTGACAAACAGATGCTAGCAACTTGCAGGGCTGCAGCAGATAGTCGAACAATAGATGTGTCCTCTATGACAGGAATGTCCCAAAGTGAATCCTCTTCAGCTATTAGTTCTAAGAAACATGCACTAGGCTTCAATTTAGCATTAAAAACACCTCCAACCATGATAATATGTGACTTAACCTTATAAATAATAAAATCATCTAAAATCTCTAGAGTTGGGAAAGACACTCTAAAAGATGTAGGCCTACTATAAACATTGAGAAGCAGCCAGGAATTTCCACTGGACTCAACAACCTCTAACCACAATATATCTGGGGACTGCACTGGAATTTCTCTAGTTTTCCCCCTCAAGGTGGTTTTAACCCATATTAGCAGGCCACCAGAAGGACACCCGGATGCTGAGTGAATAGCAGATTTAATATAACTTTAAAAAAAAAGTCCCAATCTGGGTCAAACAGTTTGGTGAAAAGACCTACTGTGCTCTAGTAAACTGGAGAAAACCTATGGTTACACTCCTTACTAGCAGGTCCATTGATCATCACAATAATGGAATCTACAAGTCCAGAAGAAGAGGCCACCAGTGTTTCCTGTTTAAATCCACCTTGGGCTGGAACAGTGGTGGGGGGGGGGGTTCATCTATGTCTGCAAAATATTGTCGAGGCCTTAACTTCATCTCCACCTCAGCTTTGGACAAAACTACAGCCTCATATGCATCCTCTACTACCTCTGGGAGCCAGTCAATTTCCTGAATATTGAGAAGGAGGCATAGCTGTTGCTGGTTGGAATGGCAAAAGGGCGCACTATCTGTATAGATGGGGCCATAGATGGAACTAAAGGCCTTCTTAGTGGCCGGTAAAGGTAGCCAAGTGGAAGCAATACCACCCGACCCTTGGTTGTACAAATATATCCCAGTGCATTAAAGGCTCTAGCAACAAGGGCAGGAGATCTAAAATTAACAATTACACAATCACCATCTATGCTTTTCTTGGAGGGTCCAGCCAAACTCACTCTTTGAGCCATTATTATTTTATCATCAATGCATGCACGAGGGTCCACATTAGCAGGAAGCCCCTGGGTAACATCATAGTGCTGCCCCTCAAACGATTCATCCTTATTATCCACCAAAGGAGGAACTCCAGCTAAAAACATCTCATGAGGACACATCTCATGGGAAAGCAAGATGGTAGGGAGAACAGGATTAGAAAGAGCAGAGGACGACAGCGAGAGTCTCTGATCTTCATTACTTCTCGCTAGGTTCATAACGCAACTTTGCACTCCTTGGTCCTGGTCCTGTTGGACAGGTGACCACAGCATCCCCAGTGATACACAGTTAACCTTCCCCCTGACTGCCATATCCGCCACCCCTGGTACCATTAGCTAAATGGGTAGGCGGCCATAGGAGAGTAGCTATCTGAGATTCAATAGATTTAAGTCTGTCCATCAAGGGCGAAAGTTCAGTCAATAAGAGCATCCTACATTTTATGCAGTAGTCCTCCATAAGATGTTCGATGAGGGATTGGCTTGAGCTTAAATCCCCCATAATCCCTGCCACAGAAGACGAGGAAGGCAGTGTGAGGATTCAAGGGACGAGGTCTCGGGTGGGTAGAGCAGAGAGTTGGCCCATGCATATTGGGAGCCCCTTGTTTTGCCCTCTTGATGGTTGGTAATTGCTGGTGAGGGCTAGTGGTTTTACTCTGTCCCATAATAGAAGAGTTAGTAATACAGTAAGTTTCACCAGTTGATGCAGATGGTGCAGTAGTTAATGTTACAACAAGAGGAATTAACTCAGTCATGGGCTCGGAGTGAGAGTCAATAACAGACTCACCTTAACAAAAGCCATCCCTTAGTCAGAGCGATCTCGTATTTCAGCAGCCACAACCAATGACATCAGAGCCATCCTGCACAACGGCGAGTCAGCAGCCCTGATCCTCCTCGTCCTCTCAGAGACCTTCAACACCGTATCCCACCACACCCTCATCGCCAGACTCCACCATTGACATAAGAGGAAACACCCTCAAGTGCATATCCTCCTTCCTCACAAGACGCACACAAAGAATTCACCTTCCTACAAATACCTCTGAACCCAGGAACATCATCTGTAGAGTCCCCCAGGGATCGTTCCTAAGCTCAACCCTTTTCAACGCCTACATGTCATCACTGACCAACATCGTCTGCATCCACGGAATCAACATAATCTCATACGTGAATGACACTCAACTCAACAGCTCCCTCAAGGAAGACATCCCCACTCCAAACACAACTTCCAGAACGCAATGACCAACATCGCCGACTGGATGAGATCCAACTGCCTGAAACTGAACACAGACAAGATTGACTTTTTTTTATCTTTGGAAAGAACACCTCCCAATGGGATGACACATGGTGGCCCTCAGCACTTGGACCCTCACTTGCTCCCACAAACAATGCTTCATCCTCTGCGTCATCCTGGACAGGGACCTCTCCATTAAGCGCGAGGTCAATACAGTTGCCTCCTCCTGCTTGCTGACTTCAGGCAGGGACTCAAGACCAGGCTCTTTAGCTGAGGCTTATTGCACCCTAGCACCTAGATACTCCCAGGGTGATGGGCTACGCTTAACAAATACTGATTGATTGAATGGCCCCCATGCCTCTCTCCAGCATTCTATCAATTGAAGTACACTTTGCAGCCAGGGTAGAGACAAACTGGCCACAAGTGACTTTCTTCTTTCCCAAATTGCAAAACAGGAGGAGCAGCCACAATCAAATAAGGCAAAACAAGCATGTTAAGCATGTTATGTTCGCAATGCTAGCTTGAGGGTAATCACAGGTGGCTCCAGATAGACTGATCACTATCCCCCCTGTGTGACTGACAAATCAGTGGAACGGGCGTAGAGGCAGATGTCGCTGTCAAAGCTGACAATTGGCAACCAGGCACCCACCCAGGCCCTGGTGGTCCCAGAGGTGCGCTGCACATGTGGGCGTGCAAATGGGAGTGTTTGTGATGGCAGAGAGATTCATGCAGACGCTGAACAAAGTGCTACGCATATCCGTGACTGAACAGTCTGACCCGGATGTCGCTCCCCAGAGGTTCCTGCGGGAATATCGGAGCACCCCACATTGCACCACTCAAAGATCCCCATGGTCGCTGATGCTATCTGGGCAAAGGCGAGACAATATTCCTGTAGCAGATAACTGGGAATCTGAATCTTACGACCCGGCAGGCACGTAAGCAAGGAGGTCAGCTAACAATGAAAGACCGAGCAGGCGGAGAAGAGCCCAGGTCCGACCGATGGCGCCAGGGTGTGTTGTTCTTGTGAGAAATCGTCGCAGCGGAGGAAAGTTCTGCACACCCTATGAACCAGGACTGTGGCTAGTAAAAGGCGTGAAAGGCACTGCTGTGACAGCCGAGAAAGATGGAGAAGTCATCACTCGAAACATATCTTGGTTTAAGAGAGTGCCTAACTCAGAAATAGAGAGACCGATAGTCGAGGAGGTCCCCGACAGAGGATGGGCAGCTAGACGGAAGCCAGAGTGCTACAGGTGGCCCGAGTACGAGCGTGGTGGCTCCGGAAAGTCCGAGGGACCTCAGGACAGGAGAACGGTCGGTGACAGAAGAGCCAGTGAACCCAAGAGGTGACAATCAGCGACATCGCTACAATCTAAGACCCCATCCGAAGCCCAATCAAAGGCTCACTGACTATGTGTGTTGATTTTATTTTGTTTTGGTTTGAACTGATTTGGGATGGGATGTAGTGGTCTAGTCATTGGCCGCTTCGCAGAGTGGAGACCCCCAACCCGGAACACAACATACACATTGTATCACCTTCTGGCCAGGCGTGGTCAGAAGGCTTTAAATAAACGGACCGGAGTCGCTCGGGACTTCCAGTCCATACCAGTGATCCACGAGTCTGTAGTGCCTTATTTAATTACATGTTACATGCTCCACTGTCAGGCCCCAACAGGCAGGAATTCCTCCTTCGGCCACCTGCCTATGTTAGAGGGGGGCCACCTCAGGAAGCTGACAATTGGCAACCCGGCACCCACCCAGGCCCTGGCGGTCCCAGAGGTGCGCTGCACAAGTGGGCGTGCAAATGCGAGTGTCTGTGATGGCTTCTTCTCCTCCTCCTGGAATTCACAAAGAATTCTGTCCAGCTAGTCAAGTGCATACCAAATCTCATGATTACAAGCCGCAAACATCTTTTTGAAGCAAAATTGCCCCTTCCCAGGCAGTCAAAAGCAAATATTTACAAAGTTAAAATTTGTAAAATTTAAAGTGATATTAAAATGTATCTAAAAAAATGATTACAATGCCTCATTGAAACGGCCAAAGGAATTCTATGCCTTAACCCCAGCAGATGATTGTAAATAATAAAACATGCAATGTACAATATTATCTTTCAGTCATAGCTTACTTCATAATTCTTATAATAGCAATATAATTCAGAAAAAATATCTGTAACACGAAGTTCAAGGGGATAAGGATTGCAGCAATGTAAATTTAGTTCTTAAAAGCTACATGAATATATACATAATAGGCTTGCACTGTACATCATGATGCAAAAAGATCAGTGAAAGCTGCCTTTCTATTGCAGCACAAAGCACTCCAGAAAAACTGATGCCATTTAATGGGCTTTGCAATGAACTATGACATGTTATGTAGGCTTCACTCGAAATCGCTTCACCATAACTGAAATAAAAAATAGGCAAATATATTAATGTTTCTAAGAGGAAGCATTAAGCACATCCACTTAATGGTAAAGCGCATATATGTGATAACTGAGGACAAAAGGCTCACTCGTCACTGTTTAATTTACATGTCATTCTGGGTATGTTTCCTCATCGCTTCCTTTGAGTTCAGTGGCTCTTGTAGTGTTTGCCAAAGAGTTGTAAATACAACTTTGGATGAAAAGTCTCATCAAAGTATTTTGCACTAACTTTGACTATACCAGACAGTGTTGTGCTACTATATCATGGTCGAAATACCAATCTGTATTTATTTGGCATCGAAAAATGTATACTTCCCTGCATATATACTTACCTTAGTAGTGTCGCAACTCAAAATGATGGGGACCCCTGCAGAATGTGAAGAGGGGCCCCTGAGCCTCCCATATCTCACAGATATTCCTTGGCCATTGGCTGCATGATGTTGGCTACCTGGAATATTTGAGGATCCACCGGAGGGTAGGGCCCCCCCATGCACCGCAGAGGCTTCAGGGGCCTCTGTTATGCCCCTGTCTTGACGATATGTTAGCAGTCAATAGTGTGGATGTGATGTGTGTGCGGTCGATATTTTGAGCAGTTTTTTTGACATTCAAGCCTGCCATAACATATTAAAAAAAGGGTTTGGGGACGTGGTCTGATGCCAATGGAATAAGCTGAGTGGATCAAGAGCTCCCCGGGGACCCTGGCCTGTCTGCTGCTGTCCTGCCTTCTACATGCCCCCTCTGATCACTAGACACAAGGGACTGTGCTCCCCACTGTCTGCGTTGCTCCTGTAGAGTTTCCTGGTGCTTGTGGAGCCAAAATCAGTCCCTGGACTCCACCCGCAATGCACAGCATTTAGGATGGTGACTCCCATGGGTGATAATCTACTAGAGGCCAGGGGACGGCTCGGCGCATCGCTTACCCTCTGCTGGCGACTTCGGCACTGTGAATCTGTCCTGTGGATTAGCCTGCGCCTCCTGCCCACTGACTGCTCTGGTAACCTGCTGAGAGGGCCTCTCCACTGCTGTGGACCGTTGGACTCCATGGTGTGCTGGCAGGGAGTGGCCTACTGGAGTGCAGCCTACAGGGGAGGAGAGCTCTGGTACAAGCACCCACTGCTGTTGTGGTCTGGCTCTGGCTAGGATTCTGGGGCCTCAATGGAGGAGTATTGATGGAGAAGGCCAGTGCTTGGAGCTGTGGCCAGTGGAGGCCCCAGAGACTATTGCTGGCTGTGCGTCAGGAGGGCCTCAATCTGTGGATTGCGGCTTGGGGAGCGACCGTGCCACATCACCCATACTTGCCTGCTCTGCGGGTAGTTGCCCCACAGTTGGACAATGGGAGTTAGCTTTCCCTGTACCTTTTGAGGGATGGAATTGTGGCAGGGGCACTGAGACTGAGGGTACCCGCAGCACATGCAGTGTGCCCACTCAGGAGGGAGGCCACCCTAGTGCCACATTAGGCATGGCAACAGGTCTAGTGGTTGGGACCCTCCGGGGGTCCCCAAAGTCTGGTGCAGGCCACGCATCACTTCCGGTGCATATGTGGGCGGGGGCAAGGTACTTATACCTGACCCCGCCCATCTGGCTCTTCTTTTGTGCCTTCTGGCCACGCTGTCAGGCCAAAATCGGCATTAAGCAGTGGACATCGGGGGGACAGAGGCCGGCGGGTCGCATGGAGCGGGTGAATCACGTTTTAGGAGGTGAGTGTAGGGCAACAGGGTTCGGTGGCGCAAAGCCCCTGTCCTGCGCCCTATTATGTCCACACTGTAATTGACCCTGTCTGGGGAGGCTTCGGTGGGCTGCACATCAGGGGGGATATAGGAGCGAGGGTCAGAGCGGGAGGCGGGCACTCAAGATCCTGTCTGACCCAGGACACAAAGGCCCCTCCCGTCCCACCCTGTGATGTACCATCCGCTGACCACGGAGCAGGAGGGGTCTCAGACACCGAATCTAGCAAAGGGGAGATGGGCACTCAAAACCGTGCCCGACTCAAAACTCAGGATGCCCTCATGTCCCACTTTCCATGCACCACTGGAGGGGAACAAGTCTATCTGCAGGCGGCCGGTTATGCAGTGGAAGTTGAAGTCGGCCTTGCTTTTGGCTGAGCTAGTCCCGGTGTACTGGTGGAATGCTGCAACTGGACTTATGAAGGATGAGCCATATGGCCCCGGGCCCTAGTTTGCCATTTGTCTGCGTTTGTCAACCAGGCCCAGACTTACCACCCCCATCCTGTCCAGGAGCCACAGGCATCTGCAAAACTACCACCCACAGTTTCAAGGCATGAGTGAATTCATGTTCGCGTGCAGTGGTTATCAGTGTGGTAAGTATAAATATCACTTCTGGATTCGTAGTTTAGTTTGAAGAAGTTCTTTATTCCTTAGTATAATCACCCACAGCAGGAAGCCCGTCGCTGGTCTGAAGTTCGATCTGCAACTGTCATTGTACATCGGACTCAGCACCATGCATGAGCAGCCATTTCAAACATAACATTCTTAAACATAATAGAAACCACTACAACACCTCCCCCCTTAACATAAAACAAAGAAAAACCCAATTTTTCCAAGAACACCACCACTACCCATAAATCATCAAATTAATAGCTTACAAAACCCTTGAATCTAGCCGGAACTCTTCTTACCTGACCACCAAGCTCAGAATTTGACGAGATCAAAGTCGAAGACCTCCCAACCTTCTCACTAACAGTGTGTCCTGCCCTTTCCAAAACTGCAGTGTTTCCAGTACCCCCCTGTAACCAATGAGTCCACCCGTGATCCACTCACTTAATGCTTCTTTCCTGCGCATTATGGTCCTAGCTTGATCTTCTGTGAGCTTCACCAACTGTCTCTTGTTCCACCATCCTTTCCCATCCAAGAAAGCTGCTCCCCTACTTACCCTTCTAGCTTGCACCGTGTTTGAAAATACAGAGTCATCTTTTTTTACTTTGATAGGTTTTTTAATCATCACCCAATCACCTCTTGTTATATCCTTTCTCTCTGGATAACTCTTCCTATCAAAATTCTCCTTCATCCTTAACTGCTTTGCCCTGACACAGTCCATTACCTCGTTCGCACTGAACTTTTTCCTGCCATATCCCCCTCTTTTCCCCCCAACCAAGAAGGAAATAAGGTTGTTTGCGCCTTTCTGCCCCTTAAATTTTTGAAAGGAGTAGCTCCTGCAGTGCAGTGATGTGTTGTAATTCCATACCTTTTCTTCCAGAAAGTTTCCTACATCTATTCCAGAAGCTATAGCTGACTGAATCCCTTCCTTCAGAACCTTATTACAACGTTCAACAAGTCGGAGAATGCAATGCCACCTTGCAATGTTTTATATCCTGCATATTCAAAAATGTGCACATTTTTTCCGACACAAACTGTGTTCTGTTATCTGTAACTATGGCTCTAGGAGCACCCTCTAACAAAAATACATTTTTCAAAAATTCAATTGTATTAATAGTATCCGGTGTTTCCACAAACTCGTAATACATCCATTTCAAATAGTAGTCCACAGCCAAAATTAGGTATTTCATTTCAATTGGCAACACATTGCATGGCCCTGAGAAGTTTAGTCCCATCTTTTCCCAAGCTGATTCTGGGATCTGAGTTGGATGCAATGGGGCGTGAGTAGTCTTCCAGTGCTTGTCTGACAGCAAACACTCCTCGCATTTATCCACCAAGTTCCTGGCCTGAGAGTCCATGTCAGGTCACCAATAGTGCTGCTCAACCCTCATACTAGTCTTGGTAGCCTCCATGCGACCCAGATGAGCTACTTTTATGATGACATCTCGCAAACCCACTGTCTCCTCTCATGACAATATTATCCTTCATCAAAAGTTCAGCTGACACCTGGGCAAAATTTCTCAAGTCCCCAGACAAACTCCTAGCTTCAGGCCCTTTCTGAGAGGAAGACTCCAACACCTTGGATAATATATTATTCTTCCTAGCAGCATTCCTCCATTCACTTCCTGAATTGACCATGCCCCAGTCCTCAATCGCATCCACCACAGCCACACACTCCACATCCTCTTCAACCAAATCCTCCTCATCATCCTTCTCCATCAACATTCTAGATAAACAATCCACACAGAAATCTTTCCCCCGCAGAAACGTGTTTCATTTCAAAGTTATACTCCTGTAACTTCGATATCAACCTGGTCAGCCTGGCTGACATGTTGTTACCATTGACTCTGTTAAAACTGAAGGTTAGAGGCTTGTGATCCTTGCAGATTTCGAACTTGCAACCCCAAATGTACATATTGAATTTTTGGGCCGCCCAGACACAGGCTAACGCCTCTCGCTCAATGGTACTATAATGACTCTTGAACTGTTTCAGAGATCTACAGGTGAATGCAACCGTCTGTTCCTTGCCATCCACCATTGGCTCAGCACAGCCCCCAAACCTCTCAAACTAGCGCCTACCATTATAACTGAGGGACAATCATCCATAAAAGCATGAAGAGCTTGGGCAGAAACAATTAGCTCTTTCACTCTTGCAAAAACCTCCTAAAGTTCCCCTGACCACACACATTTTTTACCTTTCTTGAGTAGTGCCCATAAAGGTTCCACTGTCTGAGCATAGTTAACCACAAATCTGGCATAATACTTTGCTTGCCCTAAAAAGGAGCGAAGTGTATCTTTATCACAGGGAGCCTTCGCAACTTTTATCGCTCCGATCACAGAAAATGTGAGTCTTATGCCTGTATCCGACACCGTGTGACCCAGGTACTCTAACTCTCCCACTCCAATCTTGCATTTATACTCCCTCACTGTCATGCCTCTTTCACCCAGAATAGACAACACCTTCTTCAGAAGCTTATTGTGTTCCTCAAAACTCTTTGTGAATACCAAAAAATCGGCAACTAAGCTTGCACTTCCTTTGTGTTCTTAAATAACATGTCCATCAACCTCTGAAAGGTGCCTGTGTTCGACCTCATGGTCGCAGGTTCAAATCCTGGCGGGTCCACTCAGCCTTTCATCCATCTGATGTCAATAAAATGAGTACCATTGAGTTGGGTAACAATAAACATTAGTTATTTAGTGCCTTGAGAGCCATAGGTGTTACGTGCGCTTTACAAATACACCTGTTATGTTATGAAAGATGCTGGCTGCCGACGCTAGGCTAAACGGAAGTCTCAGGAACTTATACGCCCCAAAAGGAGTTACAAAAGTTGTTAGTTCCTGAGACTCCTTTGCCAATGGAATCTGATAGTAGGCTGATTTCAGATCAATTAAGGAGAACCATCTGGCCCCTCCCATATTTGCCAAAAGTTTGTGAATCCTGGGGACGGGTTGGCATTCCCCTACAATGTTCTTGTTTAGACCCTTGAGGTCTGCACACAACCTGATCTCTCCGGTTTTCTTGCGAGCTACCACAATGGGTGTGACTCATTGTGATGACTCAGTGGGTTGCATAATACCCTGAGAACATAACAACTCCAACATGGTTCTCAACTCCTCTCTCACACTCAAAGGTACAGGATGTACCTTGTGTCCAACTGGTTGTGCTCCAGACAACAACTTAATTTTGTGTTCCACTCCTTTCACCAGACCCACCTGATCATTGAACACAGATCGGAACTCCGATAATAGCTTCTTTGGGTCTATTCAAGACTCATTCACGTTGCACACTGACATTTCCTTCACCCTAATAGGATTGTCATCTCCTGATACCAAATACAGCCCCATAAGAGCTAAATCTTTCCAACCTACTATGTTCTTTCCTTTGATGGCCACATGCACCTTAGTGCAATTTTTCTGACACACAACCTGTACATTGACCATACAGAACCCCACCATGTCAATCTCCTTCTCTCCTGCAGCTCAACTCCATCAATGACAGCTGTGCACAAAGGACGTTTTATCACGACACCCTCCACCTCATAATCCAAAATTAACAACACACTGTTTAGGGATTCTGAGCCTAGGTCCATTTCCACGTCCACGCTGCCCCCCTTTGTCGGCTTCTTCTGAGTTTTGCATACGTTTTGAAAATGACCAATCTTTTTGCAATTGGTACAACGTTTACCCAAAGCAGGACAAGCCGGAGAGTTACTGAATTGAAATTTAGAGCCACACCTATAGCAAAAATCCTGCCCCTTTTTTTGCAACAGGTTTTGTAACTCATCTTTTGTGCCTACCGCATACAATCCCTCATCAAAACCTCCTCCTGAGTTGAGACCAAATTAACTTTGGATGTCAAACCCAATTGCATTGCCTTAGTTGAAATAGCAGATCTCTCAATACTTAGTGCTAAGTCGATCACCTCAGCTAGTGATGGATTTTTGCAACTTAGAAATCTTTGTTTAATTTTATGGGATGTGCAATTGAATGCAAACGGGTCCCTGATATAGTAACCCAATAATGCACCTAATCCACGGGAGGTTGCCAATACCCTCAAATTCGAAATGTATTCTTCTACTTTCTCTTCCTCCAACTGTTTATGTTTGTAAAAATTATGTCTCTCCGACATTATGTTTGGTGTGTCAGAAAATAGTTTTTTTGATCTGCTTATCGCTTCTATATAGATATTCCACTGTCTGTCCCCTGACTGCCCTACAGGAGGAAGTACCGGAGGAAGACTATCAAAACTACGTTGCGCAGCTTGGCCCAGGCTTCCAAACAACAGTGCAAACTTAGGTGTAGGTGTATACTCAGTTGCATCAATGGCTACTAGATGATTTTCAAATAGCCTAAACCATTTAGAACACAACATTGTAGGCTTCCCAGGTTTCCCCAGAAACGGAGGTGGTTGCGTGATCTGATGCGGGGTTGACATTTTATTTGACTTATTGGAAAATATAATCCACGTGCCACAAACATTTTTTCTTAACCCCCACAAAATGTCACCACTAACGCAGAAATCCAATAACTGGTGAAAGATAATGGCCGGTAGACAAAACAAATCAAAGTGTCTTACCTATCAAATGTCCCAGCAGCTTGGCCTTTTACGTGTGCCCAAATGTTGTTCCCCTGACAGCGTTACCTCACTGACAGCAGATCTATGCTATCAGCTATTACTTCCCAGCACGCCGATGTTCAATGAGACAGTACGAACCGCGTCCTGCCTTCCTACCCGTCTAGGTGCATTATAATCCTTGAAATGAATGCTGCTGTTTTTCTGCGCACGCGCACATACGGGAGCCTACCGGTTTAGGCCCGCACACCTGCACGACACACTCCAGCTAGAGCTAGAGCCTGCACGGAAGCGTGACTTGAGTGTCTGCACGAGACGCTCAAGCCGGAACATGCACAGAAGCGCAAGGACCACACTCACCGCATGGCCCTCCTGGACCTTTTTCGCATGTAGCAAAGCGAAGCCCCTTGAACTCCCTCAGCAACCACGGACACAAAGTATGTCCGCGTCCTCACTGCAGACCGTCGTGATCCCAGCTTGGTTGTCTCCATGTCTCTGCGTCCACGAACCGTCAGCCTTGTGGTACCAGACCCAGTTCCCGCGCTGTGACGGGATGAGCCGACTGCTTGGGATTCGTCGGCGGTCAGTGAAGTGATTCCCGAATCGTCGCCAAATGTGGTCAGTATAAATATCACTCGTGGATTCATAGTTTAGTTTGAAGAAGTTCATTATTACTTAGTATCTTCAACCACAGCATGAAGCGCATAGCTGGTCTGAAGTTTGATCTACAACTGTCGTTCTACATCGAACTCAGCACCATCACGCACTCCATGCACGAGCGACCATTCCAAACATACCATTCTTTATAATCATTCTTAAACATAATACAAGCCACTACAAAAAACTACAGCCCACAGTCTCGAGGCATGAGTGAGTTTGTGTTCGCATTCAGGGGTTATCAGTTTCTCATTAGTGCAAATACCCCCACGCAGAAACGGAAAATAGGTTTCAAAGTGCAATTCTGTCTTCCATTTCTAGAGACGGAATTGTACCCCTGTTTCACTGTATGTGTTTATGGTTCTGTACGCGAGGACACCTGGGAGGTCGCCACTGTCACAGGAGCGCACTCTGGAAATGTTTCTGAATTCCGTAAAAGCCAGGAACGAAGACATGAGGGACTACATTTCCTGCTTTTATGCTGTGGTTTGGCGAGCAAGACGCTTAGTAAGTCAGAGGTGATAGTGGCGTGAGGTAGCATAGTAAATGAAGTAACCAAGGAGCAGGCCCTGCACACTATCTTGTCACAGGACGTTAGCCATTCACTGAACACTCATTTATGTTACAAATCCTGGGGTATAATTATTTTAGCACGGCAAACTCGTTCTGACAGATTTTATTTATGTGATATAATTAACAACAGGAGAACCTGGGATTTTCACCATATGCCTGTACACATTCTCCTCAGTCGGCCTCCATAGTAAATGCTACGTGACTACCGCCATTTTATCACTTTGCCTTGACACCTGTTATATACCCACTCATGTTAAACAGCAGGAGCCAAGCACCGACCAGGCTCACAAGATCAGCGTCACTGGCTGCTTTGGATTCCTGCCCATACTGACTTCTCTTTTCTGTGGGCGGAGGGGGTTAACCCCGCACAACCTACGTCAATGGGTTTTGTTTACATTCTCCGGTGGAAGGCGGGTTACTTTGTGACTCGTTGCACTTTATAAAATGGATATAACATAACATTAAGATAATACCGAGGAAAGCCTGTTTTATTCAACCTTATGCTGCAAAGACTTAGCTTGCTCCTACCCCCAGCTGATTGCAGGAATCATCTGGAATCTTTAGCAGAGTTTGAAATATTCTTGCAGAGTGAGAGTATGTAGTGTGAGAAGAGTAGTAGAATGGTTTGTGTGTGGGGGTCATTTATTATGTTTTCAACTCACAAATGTGAAATTTTGCGTACCTCTTTGAGGGTGCTCCATGTTCCATGCACTAAGATGTTTAGTAAAAAGTCAACACCGTGGGGCAGATTTACGTTTCCTGGCGCATCCCTGCAAATCAGCTGAGATGCGCCAGGAAACTTGCGACACGCATCTCAATCCTTGCGCCACCACCGATGCACCGCATTTACAATGCACCGCATCATGGCGCAAGGAATTGCAGATGCGTGTCGTAAGGTTGGCGCAGTGCTGGAGTTGTGTTGCGGGCGCGACGAAACTCCAGCACTATGCCATCCCTGCCTATGTCTGACATTGTGCATCAAGCCTTACGCCTGCTTCAAGCAGGCGCAAGGTTTTGACGCAGGGTGTTCGGAAAAGTGACTGAGTGAAATCTTGTCGATTTCACTCAGCCACTTTTACGAGGCGTTCCTGCGCCAGAACGCCCACATGAAACCTGACGCAGGTCTCATGTGGCGCAGGGTTTTACAACGTGACGCATCTCCCTAGATGCGTCACATATGTCGCATGACCTTGGAACTTGGGGTTATTGTCTCAAAGGATTGGTTTGGGGACCTTGTTGTCTCGTGAACTAACATCCCAGTCATAGTCTGCTATCGAGGATTGCTGTTGGTTTAGTGTTGGTTCCCGCGTTGGGCCACAGTGGAGGCAGCTGAGGATGTTTGTTTGTGGGGTATGCCTGGGGGGGCATGTTTAGGTAATGATTTTCTCCCACATTTTGAGGCCAGTGCAGCCAGCATCATGTGGCTTGTGATTTTGATGCCTGGTCGCAGTTTGGACACGGGGGTTGGCAAACACACGGAGGAACTTTATTGAGTTGTAAACTAGCACCCCGGTTTTGGGTCACTGAGGTCGATCGCCGCCAGTTTAATGATGGTTCCAACTCTATTACAACGAGAATGCAGCTGAATGCATTCGTTTAGGGGGCATCTCTTTAAGGCTACAGTCAGATATTAATGCACGGCAGTCGGGTGGCCAAGGGAGAAGTTTGGTAATAGGGCAGGGATTTCACATTTAGAAGCCCAACACAGCCAGTAGCACAATTTCTTTCGATAGCAAGGCCTGAGGGCAGTAAACCACAAGGTTTGCAAATACATGGTAGCAGTATCCAATGGGTAGGGTATTTTTACCAGTTGGTATAGGGGCATCCATTACCTAAGGTTATCCCATCAGAAGTTGTGCCGTCATGTATAATAGTGGGTACAGGCACCAACGTATAACCGTCTTGTGGGGCCATTTTGGCAGGGTACGTGCAAAACACACTTTATATCATTGGGAGCATCAATATGGTATAGAAATGCTTCTACCCTTAGAGGGAAGACGCTGCCAGAAGGGACCTCGGGCACTAGGACAGTGATACTCAAAGTATGGTCCGGGGTCTGCAGGCTTCCAGGAGAACTAACATTCATAAGATTGCTAAGTAAATTGGCAAGCATTATTTACACTAGCTGAAATAAAAGAAGCAAATAAGGTACCCCACACCATATAGCGGTAGGAACACATTCATTTGAAGACATCTCTCAACAAACGTGCAAATATACAGTCTTTTCTTAATTAAAGTGTATTTCATTAACATGCATTTGTCCCTCACCCCAGACATTTAAAGGTATGTTTAAGGTTAACTGGGGTGCTTATTATTAATGTTTCGTGACAACCTGAAGACACACTTCAAGGTATGGCCATGGTTAATTGTGGTGCCTATTAACCTCCTTATGATCACAAGTAGGCCCCATAAGGTGGATTTTGTAGTATCCCAGGGCAACAGTGCTTCTGGTTGTGCAAGGCCCACATCATCACCAGAGCAAGACATTTTCACACACTTCACTATCATGAGCCTCTATGTGGGATGAATAGCGGGTGGCGAGGTGTGACCAGCAGGTTGCTCACGTACTATGGCATCTGCAACAGTGAGTGGTGCTTTTCGAAAGTGCAGAAGATATGAGGGTTAAATAGCATTGCCAGGTTCCACTAGGCTTTTAGCCAAATGACCACTTGCGCAAGGAGGTTAGATGGTGATTCCAAAGGGCATAGGACAGGAGAGGGTAAGTTTATGCCTCAAAATTGGCTTAAAACAGAGATCAGAAGGGATATTGTATGCAGCCTGCTCACATAATGGCAGGTCTACTCAGCTTTTCTTCCTACTGAGGTTGATAAGATAAGTACCATTGAGTTTATTATCAAGGAACATCGGTATTCTGAACTAGGATACCCTTCATGTGATCGTGTGCTCAAACACACGTTATGATTAGCACGGCCACCAGCAATACTTGTAGGCTTGTCAATAGGTCCCCTAATTGGCCATCTTTCCCTGTTTCGGTTAAGGACAGCAACACATACAGATAGTTGGATCTGGCAATCCCGGCATTGAGATGACTGAGCAAGGTCTAATGCACTAGGTTAAACACATTTTGTTGTAATTAAAAACTGGGGTTTAAACAGTATCAGCGGTGAACACACCCCTTCCCTACCACACATACAGAAGTCTCCTGGTAAGGGCATTACTGGCCTCCATTACAATCTCTCTACAAATGTCCGAATATACAGTCTCTTCTTAATTAAAAAAGTGTATTTCATTAACAAGCGTTCCTCCCTGCAGAGTCAGTGAGCATAAGGAACCCTCTGGGTTGTTGGTAGTCAGGATAGATTGATAACATTATAGCTTAATAATTCAAACACAAGATAGTTTTATACAGAGGATATCTTGACCACATGTATTTCAAGGTGCCCGCATGTCAAATGGCTGTGCAAGCAAAATTCAGACAAATGCCTAGGATCACACAATTTGCTCAAGCAGGGAAGCCATGATTAACCCCAGATTTATGGTTTCACTTTGTACAAGATGTACCTCCTCGAACAAGTGTTCTGCAGGAAGTCTATAATAAGGCTCAAGACTGTCCAATCGCTAGCAACAATTTAAACAAATCAAGGTACTTACTTACTGGCAGATGCCCAAAGTGCAAACATTTACTGAAACCGGATTGACACATTATTAAACTGTTAGCAGTAAAACGGTCTGTGCAAGTGTAATTTTCATTTCAACAGGAATGTGCTAAGCACGTGGGTGCTACACACGTGGGTGCTACAGGTTGCCTGCCTTACCGCCAGTTTAGCTAGGAAGGTTGGGAAAGCTTGTCATCCTAAAAATATGCTGTGGTTCCAAAGTTTTGGGGAAACACTGGGTTAGAGCAGCAAGGCAACAGTTATAAGAAAGCATCCATCATTCCAACAAATTAAGAAACGGCAAGTAATCTGTACATATATATCTGTCAGTGCCATCATGCCTACGGGAGCACGTGTGCTCCACAAATATACAATTATGTTATGCTCCAACAAGTACTATACACAGATAACTGGGAGAGAGGAAGAAAGGTGGGTTGGAAATCTCTGACTTCTACCTGCACTGGCACACCTTGTCAGGTGTTGCTTGGGCAAAAGTATTACACTACTGCCCGGCAACGTTGACCACCCATCCACTCTAAGCATCTTGTACCCGCTGATTCACATAAGACAAATATTCAACTCATTATACATTTGTTCGTCATAGTTTTATCAATTTATCTGTTCATGCAAATGTATTAGTCATTTCAATAAAAATGGTAGATAAGCCAAAGGCGCCAGCATTATCACCATTGCAGCTCGGCGGGTTGCATAGGTTTATCAGTCTAAAAAGTGTGGCGGGGTTCCAAAGTTTTAGGAAATACCGGGTTACAGTACAAAGGTTACAAGTTATTGGACAGTCAACATTCCCATAACTTATGAAAGGCCAGGCGAGTTGCAAGTAAGGTTCTCACCATCCCAGTAACTTTTCCATTCACTTGTAAGCATTCTGGTTTCATCAGCAGAAGCCTGGCTCTGGGCTACTCACGTGAGGGTGGGGACATCAGTAGGGTGACTCAGCAGCTAAGGATCGCAGTCAGATGGTGATGGGCTTGCAGGCAATTATGACATGAAGCAGAATACTGTAAAGAGGAGTGTGGGTAAAGGGTTCCGGCATTTAAGCTATATACCCTGCAGCCATTCAGCAGTGGGTTGCGTTATTTTGGCATACCAACAAGTGTGCTGTGGCTTCAATAGTGTTGAGAAATTGGACTTGGGGCAGATATGCTGGCTATCACCAGAACACATCTTGCAACCTTAGTTAAGAAGGTGCAGGCAATCTTTGTTCATATGTTTTACCCTTGGTTCACACTATCCAAAAGCTTTGGCATCTTTTCTGTACACTGGTATACCTTTAGCAAAAGTCTGGCTATGGGCTAAATAAGCTAGGGTGGGGACACCAGCATGCCGACACAGCATCTGCAGATTGCAGTCAGGCGGATGGGTTTTGCAGGCAATAAGGATGTGATATGTAGCATTATATTTGGAGTACACTTGGTGGATCTCAGACCTCAGCTCTGTTTTTAGATCCACCTTGTCGTGTTTTATAAGGGAGAGGAGAACCAGGCGTCCTCGAAAGAACATCACGCAGTTTAGATCCAATGCATGTCCTCATGTTCACTTGGTGCGGCACTTGGTCATCAGTCTGAACCCTTGTATTTGGGACCCTCAAAGTAAGGGGGCAAAGAAAGACTTAGTCAACCTCTAAAAGAAAATGCACAAACTTGCGCACAGTGCGTTATGGTATCACAAACAACCGTGGTTACGATGAGAGCCGTTTTATATCCCCAAGGGGTCCTATTCCTGGCCTGTGCTGTACTCCTATACAAATAGACGTCGGTGGGTAAAGATAAGGGTATTGTGTTGGCTACAACAATAACTTATTTAAACAAACATACCCGAGGCCTTGAAGGCGAACACCTCAATGTTTACCAGCGAATCCTGAAGTTGGGGCCTGGGCGGTGAAGGTAGATACAGGGCCCAGCCAATCCCCAATCAGAAGGCCCATTAGCAGAGAGGGCACCAGAGGAACATACCTTGGAACTGTGGTTAAGGGTGAGAACAGTAGTTCCCAACTTCTGAGTAGGCCATCAAACTTTCACACAGAAGGGTAAAATAAGCCAAGTACATGCCCACCAAGCAGGAGGGCTTGGTTCAACCCGAATTAAACATCAAATAAAATAAGAAGGGCTTGGTAAATTAGGCATGGCCTCTTGGAACTGTGGTTAAAGATGAGAACAGTAGTTCCCAACTTCCGGGGAGGCCATCAACCTTTCCTACATAAGGGTAAAATAAGCCAAGTACAAGCCCACCAAGCATGAGGGCTGGGTTCAACCCAAATTCAAAATCAAATAAAATAAGGAGGACTTGGTAAATTAGGGATGTATGATGGTACATCACAAACCTTAACATCGTATGCCCTCACATCGCCGTTTTTACATCGCATGTCCCTTTACATCGTAAGTAATCACAACGCACCCAATTATGTCGCATTTCAATTGAAAAGCATGCAAAATACATTCACACCGCATACAAACACCCCGCATTGTTCTAAATCGCGATTATTACCCCTATGCACATTCCCCCTGACCCTAAGGCCTAAACTACACTGTAAGCAGCATACTAAACACACTACAACCCCCTAAAGCCTAAAACTCTATCATATACTACCCTTAACCCTAAGCCCTAACCCTAAAGCTTAAAACACTACCATATACGCCCCTTAACCCTAAGCCCTAACCCTAAAGCCTAAAACACTACCATATCTGACCCTTAACCCTAAGCCCTAAAAGCCCTAACCCTAAAGTCTAAAACACTACCATATCCGACCCTTAACCCTAAGCCCTAACGCCTAAAACACTACCATATACTACTATTGACCCTAAGCCCTAAAGCCTAAAACCCTCCCCCCACTACACTCCCCATCAACTACCCTGAAGCCTAAAACACTACGAGTACATCGTCGTCCTTACCTGTCTCTCTTGGTTCCAGAAGCGTTGTCTCCCCGCCGTCCGTGTCCATTGTGAGCGCCCGCGATGTAATGACGCCTCCGATGCAATGGCATGCGTGGTGAACGCACGCGTCGTAACGTCACGTACGTTGTGATGGCACGCGTAGTAAACACATGCGATGTGACGCTTACGTTGCGATGGTCGTTCGCCGTAAATTAGGCATGGCCTCTTTGCCGCAAACACAACATAGTACCCCGATAGGGACGTGGCACACCTGCCAGAGGTTGATAGGAAAATTGTCCAGCTGAAAGGACTGGTATTTGCGGGTTGCAGGAGGTCATGGAGCCTGCCATGGTGGGAGCCCCCAGATAGGATGGCGGCCACATCCAGGGCTTTGACGAAGTTACAGGGCGATCCGGAGGCTGAATGGTACATAGAGGTATCCTTTTTAGGAGCACAATAGGGGTGCATATGCCAACCAACTCCAGGAGTGTTTACAGCAGGTACCTGGAGGAAAACGACCGTGCCCACTCATCCTTCGGGCGGGTGTAAGCCTGAGCAACCAGGGTTTTGCCTGGATATGCTCCGCCCCTAAAAAGGCGTGAGTAAAGGGAAGGACTGATGGTCCACGGTATTTAAAGGGATAATCCCCACAAAATGGTAGCACTGATTGGGTTGACCACGGAGCAGTTGGCTCATCAGGTGCGCTGGGCAGCTTAGGTTAGTCATTACTGCCTGCTCTTGGATCGCCTGTAAGTTGACCCACCACGTTGGCATATTTCTTGAATGAAATAAACCTGCAGCAAAATGTTTTCCAACAAACAAGTCTTGTGTGTTTATTTGTTGATGTGCATGCTATGTTCTTCAAGTTGGGTGAGTTGCCTATATTGGCACTATGAGGCTGCCTGCAGCACACGCAGTGTGCCCACTCAGGATGGCAGCCACTCTAGTGCAACATTAGGCACGGCAATAGGTCTAGTTCTCGGGACCCTCTGGGAGTCCCCAGAGTCTGGTGCAGGCCACCCATCTGGCTTTCCTTTTGTGCCTCCTGGCCACGCCGTCTCCCTGCCTACAGCATACCCGGCGTGTCAGCTGGGGTGTCTAGCTAGGGTAGGAATATGATAACTTGTTAATTTGTGTTGCAGGTGGAGTTACAGGATGAAATGGAGTCTGAATAGTACATAGGGGTACCCTCTTCAAGAGCACAATAGGGGTGCATATGCCAGCTGTAGGAGAGTAGGATCTGCTTCACATGGGTACCCCCACTTTTTGCTGGTGTTTCACTGTTTTTCGACCTTAGTCTGGCTGTGGCGCTGCTAATCATGACCCAAGCCTAGCTGCTTCCTCTCTAAAATGGTTTCCATGTACATTAGGTACATATCTAATTGGATTCTGGAGTGCCTTATAAGCCCCTAGTATATGGTATACTACCTAGGGCATAGGTACCTCAGAGGCCTACCAGGGGCTGAAGCATGTATTATGCCACCCCTGGGAAGCACTCCAAAATGACACCACAGGTCTGCTATTGCAGCCTGGGTAAGGTGGTGCATGCACCCCTTACTGTGATATAAGCTACCTATATCACTGCCATTGCACACACATATAAAACCTATAAGTCACTCCTATGGCAGGCCTTAACAATCCTGAAGGCAGAGTGCTTGGTTTTTATGTGAGAGGGTGCCCCTGCATGAGCAGAGCCCCTCTGCAGCGTTCGGAGTACCTCCTCTGATGCTGTTTGTGGTGCAGCCTGACCATATACTCTTAAGTGCATTATAACCTCGCGGTAAATGCTAACTTTGGGATGGCTGCACGGAAACATGTCGTGTTGGGTGTCAAACGCTTTGGAATACTACCCCCTGCCAGTTCTGGCAGCATGCGTAGCATTCCACCCTTATAGAGGGAGAGACGTGTTCACACTAGTCTAACCCGGTAGGACTTTCTAAAGCCCTGGCATCACAAAATGGATGCCTCTGCCACAGACACAGGTCTGGCCTCCTGCTGCTGACCAAAACTTCAGCAGGGGAGGCCTGGACAATAGGTTTCCTGTCCCAGTGAGGTGTAACCACCTCCCCAGACAGGCAGATGTGTATTGGGGCTGGGCGGGAGCACTCTCTGGTGCTTTGAAGTCCTGCACTGGGGGCACACTTGGTGTCCCTGTGCATAGTCCAGTTCAAACTGGTTGCAGGGGCTACCTGCCCCTGCTCTGCCATGAAACTGGACAAAGGAAATGGGTGTAACCAGCCCTCTTTCCAAACCCTCCCATAGGTGGGTCCCTAGGGTATGCCCAACCCCCAAACTTTGTATAAGTATGGGAACCCAGTCCTTGCGACTTTAGATTACCCTGGATGAATATCTGCAATATATATCCTGGACCTTCGATGTTCTACTTTAACTAGAAGACTGAAGAAATCTCCCTTTGGGTCAAGGAGTGACTCCCCTGTTTGGCAGGCACCAAAGAAGCAACTGACCAGTCTGCATCACTGAAGCTACCGCCGGAGGCCGAAGTCTTTGCATCACCAGAGGTGGATATCCAGACTTTGCCGAGGCTACCCTGAGTCCACAGCAAAGCTGAGGCGCATGGCTATCGTGGGTGAAGTGGAACCATGACCCCTGGACACCGTGAACTTTTGCAGCTCCATCATCTTCCTGGTCATCCTTGAAGGTGTGCTTTGGTCTCCAAGTAGCCCCAGCCTTGAGCATCTCCTGCACCGAAGATTTCTGACCTCCACTCCACTAGTGACCCGTGGGCCAGTTTCCAGTGCGACTGCTTGAGGCTCCTTCGTGATCGCTAGCCTGTTGGCTAGTGGGTTCCCACAAAGGCAACTCCTCTTGTGATTGGGTTTTGCTGATTGCTCCAGATGTGCCCTAACTTACCTTTGCTGGGTGAGTCCCTCAGACCTTGCTGGTCGGCACCGCAGTCCTTACTCTGATTCCAAAAGACTTGCCATGGCCAAGGCTTGTTGGGTCCAATCTGGACGCCGACACTGCAGCACTTGACAGACTTTGTGGGACAGCTCAAATCCAACTCCTGCTTGTCATCGGCGCCTCCTGTACCTCGTGGCGGAAGAGTAAAGACACCCATCAACTCACCTGAAGCACACGACATCTGTGGGCATTGGTTCATCGTGCCCCTGGTCGCTGGCAAGTGATCCAGACTCTGTTCCCTCTGCTTTCAGGTTACTTCCATCCTAGATCCAGGCTTGGATCGCTTTGGACACTTCTCCTCTTCACGGCAGCAGCACTTCTTTGCCAGCTTCAAAAGGTATCGACGACGCGACCCGACACCAAAAGACACCTATGCACTCTGCTTCCCTGGGTGAGGTAACACGAGTACTCCGGTGCTCCCATGGATGCTAGCCCTAGAACTTCCTAAGTCCAAAAGGGTTTTGTCCTAACTCCATTCTAAGTGTCCCTAATCTTTAAATTTCCAACCGCGACATTGCCCATAGAAGCTAACGGGAACCCGCGGTTGTGTTTACATACTGCACAAGGCCCCCGTGGGTCCCCTGTGTCACTACCTTGGGTGGTTCCTTGGGGTCCCAGCAATTCTACATGCTCTAGGCCTTGTGTCTAGTTCAGTCAGGGTTCTTATACCACTTTATTGGTATATGGTTTGGTACGCCCCTAGGGCCCAAACGTGTATTTGTGCTATTACTGTTGATTGCTAACTTGTAAATTAAGCACTTCGAACTCCAGTCTCATAAAGAGACTACAGGGGTGTGTTTTATCTTAAATACATATATTTTAAATATATACCTGGTGTGGTTGTCCTTTCATTTGGTCATTCAAGAGATTATAGACTGGTAAAACAAGCTGCTTTACATTCCTTCATGACTTAGCCTGAAGGCTGCTCTCCATAGCTACCACTAGGATAGCTTTCAATAAAGGTTGTCTTTATCCTCTCACCATAAGGGGTTGTTTGGACTGATACAAGGTGCCCACTATAACTAGTGGACAGCATATATCGGGCCAACTTCTCACACCTGCCAACCCCAGGAGTCTTTATGGCAGGACCTTGGAGGAAAACGACAGCACCACCGTAGTCCTTCGGGTGGTTGTAAGCCTGATCAACTGGGGGCTTGCCTGGACACGCTCCGCCCCTAAAAAGGCGTGAGTAAAGGGATGGACTGGTGGTCCACAGTATTTAAGGGGGATAATCCCTAAAAAATAGTAGCACCGATTGGGTTGGCCACGGTGCATTTGGCTCATCAGGCGAGCAGGGCAGCTTAGTTTAGTCACCACTGCCTGCCCTGGGATCGCCCGTAAGTTGACCCACCACGTTGACATATTTCTTGTATGGAAAAAACCTGCAGCAAAATGTTTTCCAATAACAAAGTCTTGTGTGTTTCTTTGTTGATGTGCATGCTATGTTCTTCATGTTGGTTGAGTTGGCTATATTGGCACTGAATGTGCCAATATAGCCAACTTATAGTTCGTCCATCTACCGGCCCTGCTGAGGGGTGCTTAGCTCAGCAATTTTCTTAGCTCACTCACCATGCTTGCCAGTACTGTGCCTCGCTCCTGCTGATGGACCGGGGGGCTTAAACTCGTGCTGGCTGGAATCTACACATTCCTGTGAGGGAGAAATCTGGTACCACGGTACAGAACTTGCTCCTGATCATCGTGTTGTGTGCCCAGTCCTCCCACTACTTTCACCAGAGGCCACACTGGTAGGAGACCCTTGTGGGTCCCAGACGAACTATTCACCTTCCCTGTGTTGTTTCAGCTCCTAGGGACAGCTGGGGCCAGTGCCTCAGTTTTCCTAACCGGAGTTGGTTCTGGGAATCCGCATCAAGTGATTGGATGACCCCAGCCCTGCAATGCTTCATGACATTACTTACTTATCAACTATGGGTCGCCATATGAAGACACAGGGGGCAGAAGATAGCCCATTGACGGAGTCTCCCCTCATTGATGGCCAGGGGCATGGGGAAACCCGTATACCTGTGGCTCTGCCCGGTATTACACTGGATACCATTCTACTTGCCATCACTGAAACTAGGGAGGCTTTGGAGTGCAAGATGTACATTGTGGTTGCATCTTTGGGTATTCTCCGAGATTATGATCGCAAACTATCGGAACACCTTACCACTGCGGAATGTTCAATTGGGGATGCACAGATGGTGGGGTCCCTCCAGGACCACATAAGTAATGTCACCGAATGACTTCAGATACTAGAACACTGTTCTCAAGATGCATAAGGCAGGGCGAGATGCAATAACATTCGAGTGGTGTGCCTACCTGAACAGGACAAAGGCCTACACATGGTCTCCTTTTCGGAGGAATGGAACACAGTTGCACCAGTTGGCTTATCCCCTTTTTTTGTGCTGGGACATGCCCATAAGGTGCCAGTGTGGCTGCCACCCCCACCCCCTGGCGGCCCACCATGTCCGATGGTTGTGAGACTACTACATATCAGAGATAGGGATCATATCCTGAAGGAAGCTTGTAACAAAAAGGTGCTACTGTATGAAAACCAGAAAGTGATGATATTCCCAGACTTTACATTGGCGGTTCAGAAACAAAGGGCCTCCTTCCTTGATGCCAAAAAACACCTGTGTCAAAAGGGGATCAAATATTTCATGTTGTTACCAGTGCTGCTGAAGGTTTTTACAGTTGATGGTACCAAGTTCTGCGCTTAGGCCCTGGGACTGGATGTACTCCTTAGACTGGGACTGGATGAACTCCTTGCCGGGAGCCGTGGCGAATCGGATTCTGATCATGCCTCTGACTCAACCCTGCATACATTCTCTGCCACTGATTTACATAAGATCACACAGGGTTCTGTTGATGAACTTGGCTGAGGTTAGACAGTAGTGTCTGTACCGGTACCCTGTGAGGTCCGAGTGCTTAGTAGGCTCTAGTTTGCCCATCTAACTCCATTCTGGATGGCCCGATTGTGTGGGGCTGGAAGGGGAATGAGATCCTTCTCAAGGACTAGTACTGTGCTTTACACAGATTGGACTATAATACTGGGACCCTGGGGGCTCTTCCTTGTACATAAACCAATCCCCCCAACAGGACGTTTAATGGGTGCCTGGATTACAAACTTGTGTTAGTGCTTTTTGTCTTGGGTTATGGTTTGGCTGGGTAGATCGTTGCCTCTCTGTTGTGGGGTGAATGGTCACTTGACTGAGTTTTGGTTTGGGTTGGTATTGCACTTGAAGTCTGCATCATTGTTTTGCTGTGTCTGACCCATTTCTGGTGGATACCGCTGGGTGTGCCTCTAACATCACCCTTACCTCTACTTGCTGTTTATCTATGTCTAGTAAGGCTGGAATTGGGGTGGGGTACAAACTTCTGACATGGAATGTCCGAGGGCTCACCACCATGTCTAAGAGATATAAAGTCTAGGAATTCTTGAAAACGCGAGAGGCCCACATTTCTCTGCTCTAGGAAACGCACCTTAACAGACTGGAGGAGGCTGCTCTCCTTAAAAGATAGCGGGCCAGCTTTTCTATCCCACGTACTCTGCCTTCGCTAGGGTGGCTCTCACATGGATAAGGCCTGGGGTGCCTTTCCAGGCTTTGGACATGAGTATAGATGCGGAGGGCAGGTATGTGATCATTAGTGAATGATACTATCTTAGTCAATATATACTTACCCAATATCGACCAGACTCAATTTTTTACGCACTCTCACTAGTGTTGGCTCCACACATGACACATCCCATTCTAATCTGTGGTAACTTTAAGTGCGTTGCAGACCCCTTTTTGGATCAATCACACCCTCCTCATAGGGGACTGCTGGATGCCTGGGGACAACACACCCCATTGATAGGGATTATTCCTTTCATTCTTCACTACATGAGTTGAATGTGCGTCTAGATGCCTGCCTTTGTACACCGCCGGTATGGGCCTTGTTATCCCAAGTTGAATACTTAGTGCATACCATCTCAGACCATAATCACCTACTCTTGACTCTACCATGGGTGCAGAACCGATTTAGTATCCAGTTTATCTCTCTTGGCGCTTAAAGAGCGATAGTTAGCCTCAATAAGGAGCTATAGAGGGTAATTCTTCAGGTCTCCTTCCACTCGCTAATCACAAAAACAACAAAAGGCCTGACAGACACAGGGGCTCACACCATCTTTTTTACTATATGTGATATTGGACAGGAGAAGTACATTAACTCTATGTCCTTCAATCCTCTGTTAAATATACAGATAATGTTCGTCCAGTATCAACCACCCCAGCAAGTTAATACATTTTTTATCAGTCAACACTCAGCAAACATATCCCTAAATATAGAAGTATATGTGGCGTCGGAATGAGTTGAGGCGACCAGTCGACTGAAACGCGGTATGATTCCGGTGACTAGTAGTGCCGTAAAAGGGGTCCTATCCAAAGCAAGGGATTTACCAGACATGGTGGAAAGCCGGTACGACTGATTTTGGCTGCCACATGTCACTCCTCTTATGAAAGTCGTTGTCCAGGGAGGTAGAAGATGACCTCAAGCCCTGATGAATTTGCCATAAAGGAATAAAAGGGAATGAAACATGTTGGCCCATTCTTGAATGGTTTATAACGTGCAAGTTTGATTTTAATATTGAGTATGGTTCACGAGTGTGATTAAAATTGTAACTTGGTGTATGTGAACCTTAACTCAATTTTACTTGGGAGGAAAGATTTCTTCCTATTTGCACTTTCCTGGTCTATCTTTTGACATACACATTTATGTCTGCACTCTCTTCCTTTGCACTGGACACGTTTCATTCTATTTACTTTCACAGGTGAGAGGGATCCCGATGATGAAAAACGTGGGCAAGCCGGTGAGAACCAACCAGTAGCCCCTCTGGTGGTGCGCCCGTGAGGGACTCTCCCACCGTTTCACATATTTTTCTGTTTTCACATATACTTCTGTATTTAGGGATATGTTTGCTGAGTGATGACTGATAAACAATTTTATTAACTTTTTGGGGTGGTTGATACTGGACGTACATTATCTGTATATTTAACAGAGGATTGAAGGACACAGAGTTAATGTACTTCTCCTGTCCAATATCACAAAATAGTAAAATAAATGGTGTGAGCCCCGGTGTCTGTCAGGCCTTTTGTTGTTTTTGTGCTTAAAGAGCGATAACCTAGAAGCCCCAGTTTTTAGACACACCATAGAGGAAGGGATAAGGCAATACTTTGCGGAAAACAAGGGCATAGTCTCCTCTGACATAATGCGACGCCTTTGTCACAACTTGCTCCCTGCATTCCCAAGTCCCCCACGGGGGGGCTGAATTGTTGGCCTCTCCAGTGTCACAATAAGCTTCCAGACCCTCCCCTTCATGTATATGCTGACTTCCAACCATTTGGACACTATTTGGGAATTGACATCCATTCCCAATCCATGCCGGGTTTTGTGAAAGCCAGCCTGCTCATACTTGAAGCCAGCCTGCTCATGTTTGGAACTCCACCACCTAGAATTCCCTGATCACTGCTTTGTCTCCACCCCTGCAGGCCAAGGATGGGTGGAGGGATTCAGCTCACCTGTGGCTGGCTGCTGCTAGCCTGCTCACACCTGCTGCATGTGATTACTGTGAGCTCTTTAAGCCCCAGCTCCCTTCAGCCAAGTGTTGGTCATTGTAGCTGTTTTCTGGTGAGACCAATCCTTGTTCCTGAGCTTTTGCTATTCCTTGATTCCTGAACTGTAGTTAATCCTTGTTCCTTGATTCGTGAGCTATAGTTATTCCTTGTACCTGAATTAGCACTGCCTGCAGTGCTACCTTGTTTCCTGAGCTATAGTTAGTCTTTGTTCCTGGGCTTCAGCTCTTTCTTGTTCCTGATTTGCACTGCTTGCAGTGCTCTTTTGGCTCCTTGTTTCCTGAGCTGTAGCTATTTTCCTGTCCCCTTGAACTAGCACTGCCTGCAGTGCTACCTTGACTCCTAAAGCTTTAGTAATTCCCTGTTCCTGAACTAGCACTGCCTGCAGTGCTACCCTATCTCCTGAAGCTTTAGTAATTCCCTGTTCATGAACTAGTACTGCCTGCAGTACTACCTTGACTCCTGAGCCTTCACTCGATTCTTTTTCCTGCCCTAGCACTGCCTTCTATGCTACTCTGCTTTCTTGATTCCTTAACCTGCACTATTCTAGTATACCCTTGTAGCCTCCCCGTTTCCAGTCCCTGCCTTTCTTCCCATTTTCTTGGCTCCAGTTCCTAGTTTGCTGTCTTTCTATTCTGCTGTCTTGATTCTGTTGCCTTGTATGTTTGTTGCCTGCTTTCTGCCAAGTGTGCCCTGTGATTTCCTTCCTTTCCTGTTAAGCACTCCTCCTTGCTAGCTCTTTGTCTATTGCGCTTGTGTTAAGTTCTACCCTCTTGCTGTTACTGCCTTCCGTTTTCCTGTTTAATCGCCAGGATCCGTGGGCACAGCTGACTACCTAGGTGGTGTTTCTTGTCCGTTGTGAGTATTGTCTTTGAGTTCCATTTATAACATCACCATAGGTATAAGCTCCACAGACCCTGCCTTTGCATGCATATCCTATATGTGGGTATTTGCAGTCAGTATTTGTAACAGCAATTATGGGTGAGAAACTTACTGAGCTTCAGTCTCACTGTGTGGAGCTCCTGAGTGCTTTACCCCACACTTCCCTTTATTGTTAATGTTGTTTAATATATATGTCTTGCACATTCGTCCTGGGTGTAGGTATTCTGAATGCTAAATTGCCTCGTGAGTGCCCTTTCTTTTTTGTTTTACCCATCTTGTTCACTTGTGCAAGCTTCCCCTTTGAATCCCTTTTACTCCTCTGACTCCCTGTGTGATCCTGGGCAGCGCTGTACTACTCTTTATGTGCACTGTACGTTTTCTACCCAGTTTCCAGTCCTTGCCCAAGTCCCTGACTGTGTTCCTGACATTGTCCCGGACATTTGCTGACAGCCTCTAAGGTGGTAATCAGGGGACAATGTATAGCTCACGCTGGTGGGGTACACAAGTCACTTCTTGATAGAAGTCCTTGCATAGGAGCTCCTTCTACGGCAATTAGAGCATGATAGGCACACTGGTCCTACCAAACAGCAGCCACTCTTAGAAGCTTGATAACGACTTTTGGAATTAGTGGAGAAATTAAGATGTTTTGACTATAGGGAATACTTGGCCAGGGCCTATGTTGAATGGGAAAAATCAGGGGCGCTACTGGCCTGGTTTGCTAACCAATCCAGGAAAGGTGCTGTGATCCTAGATCTGGTGGATGTGCAGGCAGGGTTCACAAATAATTAGAGATTAACTCTCTGTTCCACACATATTACACGTCCCTTTACTGTAAGGGAGATTGAGACACCTGCACCCTTGTATACATCTCTGCAGCCCTTCCTGCTTCTATCCTTTTCTCTGGAGGTGGCTGAGAGATTGGGGGCAGACATCATGGTTGAGGAAATCAAGGTAGGCATTAGTGCGATGGCTTGGGGCAAGATACAGGGATCCAACGGACTACCAGTGGAGTTCTACGTCACATACAGCAAGCTCTTAGTGCCCCGATATCTAGAAGTCTATAAAACAGCGAGGACCACCAGCTTGCTGCCACCTAGCTCAGTTGAGGTGCTGGTTGTGCCTCTCCCCAAAGAAGGCCGTCCTACCTCAGATGTCACCTCCTATAAACCCCTATAGATGTTAAATGTTGATAAAAAAATTCTGGTCAAGATCTTGGCCACACGCATCCTACCACATATGCACCATCTCATCCATGCAGATCAGACAAGTTTTATCCCTAAACATAATACGGCCCTTAACATCCGGCAGGTCACAGCAATTCTCCTGTCAGCACAACACTTCAGCCCAGAGGCAGCAGTAATGTTAGTCAACATGGAAAAAGATTTTGACAGCTTAGATTGGGAGAATCTATTTGCAGTAATGGGGAAGTTGGGACTGGGTTCTAGCTTTATCAACTGGTCAAGATTGCAGGCTGGCATCAGCTGTTTGACATGGGATGTAGTACGCGGAAAGGGTCTCCCCTATCCCCACTGCTCTATGCCATTGTGTTTGAGCCCTTGGCATGTAGGGCCCAACTAGGTTTGCATTTTACAGGCCTGATGGCATTGGTAGAGGTGCAACACAATGCCCTTTATGCCGATGATATGCTGCTCTTGCTGAATGACAAGCAGAGAGATATAACAGGGGCTACAAGACTGTTGAATGATTTCAATGCAGTGTCGGGTCTGCGGGTGAATTGGGGTAAAACCTCCATCTTCTCACTGTGTCCAACTGTATTGAATGACTAAGACACTAGGGGTATTAGATGAGAACAGACTTTCTTTTGTTATCTGGGCATACAACTCTACAGAACCGAGTTGGATATCCCAGAGCAAAATATTGGAAAAACGATAACTAGGGGGGAGCGGAACACAGTCCAGCTACGTGTAATTTTGCGGAGTGGCCCCAAAACTTTGCATGATTCCGCATAGTTCTGCCCATCCCTGATGAAATGGAGTTCACCCCTAGAGGCCGGAAAAAAAGAGGCCAGCGCAGAATTTTTAAAAAAGTGCAAAAGGAGAGGGAAAAGTGGTGAAGCGCGCAGAGGAACGTAGTGAAATCAGCCAATTCAATCACAGCACAAGAGGGATGGAGGTGCGAACAGTGCCTCATGCTAGAGCACTAAGAGAAGGCAGTGAGGGTGGTGGTGGATAGTGTGCAGGCGAGAACAGATATTCGATTAATATGAAAGTTAGCCATTCCTACGAGAGTAGGAAGTAGTGACTAGGGGTGGGCGGAATTTGCATAACCGCGTTACGCAAATCTCCACGAAACGGTAAAAAATCTCCGCGAACATGCAGAAATTCCGCGAACACGCGGAATTGCTTGTTCGCGATGCTTTTTTCCTGTTCACAGTTGCTGTTTGCGTGCTCGGGGAGAAATATCTCGCGAACACGCATTTTGAGAACGCGAACAAGAAAAAAATGTGCGAAGTCGCGGAAAGCACAATTTTGGGCAATTTCGCGTTCTCCGCGGAACGCGAAATTACCGAAATTCCGCAAATTCCGCGAGCGGAACGGATTTTACCGCCCAGGCCTAGTAGTGACACTCACAGGCTGGACTTGGTAATCACCACCATCTATGTGCCCCGCTTCTAGAACTGGTCCTTGGCTTCCAGGTGCACCTTACGGATCATCATTCACCTCCCCCTCTGGTTCCAGTCTCTTGAGGTGCGGGAGGTGTGTGGTCGCCTGGTGGCCCAGGGTGGAAAACTGCCAGGTTCTGCTGCCCCAACAGTTGCTCAATGATGGACTTAGTGAGTGAGCCGGGCAGAGATAGGGCTGCCCCGTCATGGCTGGGAAGAATGGCGGTTGGTGTCCCAGAATGCCCCAATACAGTGCCTGGGCTACTCAGCCCCTGCTCGCAAAGGGGCAACTCCCTGGAGGTCACAACAGCCTGTTTGTCCCTGCCCTGTGCTACAGCAAGGTGAGACTCGGGCAAGGATCACCTGCCTTACACCTCTGCTGCAGCGCATTCCAGCATGGGTAGAGTGAGAGTGGCACGGAGGGGGATGCAGAGCGAGTGGAGCAAGAGAGAAGAAGGCAGCTCTGAGGATCCCCTGTGAGAGGGAGCTCCTCTTTCACCGGTCTCTATGCAGGTGCAATGGGCTCCCAGCCCTGGAACACTTGATTGGCTCTTTCATGCTCCCCGGCCAATTGTGTGACTCCATAGACTAACCTTTGGCCATCCCTATTCCATGCAAAACAAGAAATCCTGAAAACTGCAGTCTCCTTATTGGCTAAGCCCATTGCTGTCTAATTGATTGTGGCTACTGTACCAACTGTTATAGTTGGACGCTGTTTTGCAAACTTTGCGGTACCAAGTGCCAACACAACAAGTAACTTTTATTAACCTAGAGCTTCATTTAGAGCTAGGCGGTGCCAGGGCTCATATACGAGTCTGATAATCACTCCCCTTGTAGAAAAGATTCTAGTTTAACGATGGACACAGTTGAGAAAATGAGCGTGCTGGTTAACTCCTCTACGTGGCATTGGCGGAGTGTTTGCCGAACTTCAAGCTCCAAGCGGATAGTAAACTCTGTGTACTCCACCAGCAAAACTGAGTTTACTGCCCACCGCTAGCAATAACAGCTTTCCTCTCTAGTATAGCATCTGGAAGACATTGCCGATATCAGTACTAGGCAGAGTAGCAGTGGATAAAATAGTTACTTTACCTCGGCTCTTGTACTTCTTTGCCACTCTCCCCATAGTTATTCCAAGGAGTAGGGTTCAGGAATTTCGTAAGTTGCTGGTAGATCTTATTTGGAATAAGGGTTATTGTAGAGTATTGCTTGCAAAACTCCAACACCATAGTCTTGAGTGGGCCTTGGGGGACCAAATTTTGAATCCTATGACATAGCGGTGCAGCTGCAATGGGTGACAAGATAGGTGGCGGAGAGGAGACGGGCGCTGGGGAGTTGTATCGCAAACTCCGTCTTCTCATTGGTTGGCCCAATTGCTCCTCGATACTAGTAAACTTACAGCCCATGCGGGGTGTCTACAGAAGGTGGCCAAACACTGCTGGTTACAATGCCTCCAGAAGCTTAATACTCTGGCCCCCTACTCACCGGCGATTCATCTTTACTGGCTGGCTATTGTCTTACCGATAGACATGTGCCCACCGCTAACGGATTGGGTGGAGTGTGGCATAGAAACACTTAGCAACCGTTATGTAGGAAGTCAACTACAGACATTTGAAGTACTGCAACTTACATACGAGCTAACTGCGGGACAGGTTTTGTTGTTCAGATCCTTATCGGCAGTGGTTCGTTGGTTTTGGGGCAAGGGGTAAGCAGAACCCAAAATACATGTGAGTTGTCACACTGTCTTCACAACCTCTGGGAAGTACAAGGCCAACATGATCCTTTATAATGGTGTGCAGGGAGAGACACGTGCACCTCTTCTTGACCTGAGGTATACATGGGTTACTGATATTAGGGGCCCCTATAACAGACGGTGACTGGACCAACATACTCACTACTGTCCCTCGGGTTTCATGAAATGCATGCTTCAAACTGATGCATTTATATTATTTACACAGCATATCTCACACAGAGTAAAATCAACAAATACTTCCACTCCACACAAGTGAGGTGCATCAGGTGCGGGGAGTTGGGTACTGCCCTATTACACATGCTCTGGGACTGCGCCATCGCTTTGGCTTCTGGACTGAGGTGATGGAGTGCTTGCATGATATCACTAACCATAATACAACACTTTCCCCCTTGGCCTTGTCTAGCATTGTTCCCAAGACCTACCAAGCCCAAAGTGACTACTAAGTTCAGAGATTTAGCCTCAATAATTGCCAGGCGGCTGATAAAACTTAATTGGAAGAATTCCAGGAGATCCACATTACTGAAATGGCGCAGTGACATGGAAAGATGGGCTGAGTATGAGTGTGTGTCTCTTATGCGAGATGCCAAACAAGGAAGGGCTCCGATGGAAATGGCCAGAGCATGGGGGGACTCCTGGACGACCTTAAACAAGTAGACACCAAGTACGATGATAATGTACACACACCCTACTTCATACGGGTACAGTATCCCAGTGCCACATATGATACATTAATCAAAAGTGTAGTTTGCCTCTCCTTTTCTCCTTGTGCCCCCATTGACTATCGCAGACATTGCTTTTCGGCCTCCCGAATATTTACATGCCTAACGTGTGGCCTTAATTGCTTGGTGCGGACTCTGTGAAACTGCAAAATAGAACTGAAGAAGGGAGGTTTTGTGGGTTGTTTCTTTAGCTTCTTTGAGGAGGGGGGGTGTATGGGGTATATGAGATATTTTTGATCACTTCTGTGCATGCAGAAGCTCATTATCAAGCAGTGAAGATAGGGACTTGCTCTCCCCTTTACTGTCATACAGTGAACACACAGTACGCTTTATTCACCACTGACAATGTGCTTGTTTCTCAATACCGACCTCTTTATTTGATTGTTATGCAAAATACTATAAAATACGTTTTCAAAAAGAAAACCAAAGGATTTGAGAAGCTCTCATCCTACTGCAAATATCTTACTCTTTTGAGCGACCTAGTTCATCCTAACATCAAGTTGTGAGACTGGGGGAAAATATTAACAGACACAAATGTTACAGAATAAAATGCAGCTTGATAGAATTCAAGTCCTAAAAAAGAAGTGGGGGACTAACCAAATTAGGCAGTATGCAAGTGAGATCATGGCACATGACATCACAGGAAGTGGCATCACGGCCCATGACCTCACAGGAAGTGACATCACAAGAAGTGACTTCAGATCTTAAGACCTCACACATGTTTAGCAGGTCTATCAGGAGTATGTTGGAGCGCATTATTATATTTAACAAATGAAAGCTGATCAGTATTTAAGCCTGTGACTTGAGTTACCAGATTTAATAGCCCAGATGTGGATAAAGTTGGGTATCTGACTAACTACAGCAGAGAAGGCACTAAGTATTACAAGCCAGGCATACAAAATGGAGGGTGTTTCTGCAGCCATTACTGTAGATCTTGCATTATGGACATACTTATTGATTTCACCAGGGTCCTTAAGTATATGGGCAGCCAGAACTTGTTGAGCATACATAAGTTGCAGAGACATACTCTATGGGTGTGACTACTTCAGCTTTAATCCCACACCTCACAATGTCCTAAGATAAAGTAGTAAAAGAATACAAAAAAAAATATTTCTGCATCCAAGAATCATGTGGTCAACATCAGTAAAGAAAAACTATAAAACATTGGTGGGCGATTTTTAAACCCCTAAAAGGCTTAATTATATAAAGTAATTATTGAATAGAGTTGTGAACTGATCATTTTGGTGTATAAGTTGAAGGTCTACTACTGCAGAGATCTCTGTGTAGCATGGAGATTTGTTTGAATCATAAGAATACCACCTCAAACTTTCACTATTGTAACAAAATTATGAAATTAGAGCCATAGAGTTGAATTAGGAACATTTTAGGTCATGAATGGGTCTCCCAGGTTTCCTTTTTTTACTAATTTTTACAGATAAATACGGAAAGAAAACAATGTGTTTTCTCTCTGTATTTATTTTTAGAAATAGAAAAATACATAAAATTGTGCTTCTTGGGAGTGGCTCTTCATGCTGTCCATAACGAATTCCAGGTGAACAGCAGAGCAGATAGACAGCATGAGGATTTAAAAAAAAAGGATGAGATTTCCTTAAATTCAGGTGTCTTTTAACATATAGGGCCAGATGTAGGTGGTTAAATACCGGTCGGTAACGCCGAAATTCGGTAAATTTCAGCGTTACCGACCGGTATTTAGCCATTCCTAATGTAGGTAAGGAATCGGTAAATAAGGAATCGGTAAATACCGATTCCTGATTGCTCTTGCATTTAAGCAATCGGTGATACCGATTCCTTAGATGCAATGTAGGAAGCACATTAAAGAGTGCTTTTGAGCCTTAAGAAATCGGTAATTACCACCAACTTCAAGTTGGTGGTAATTACCGATTTCCTTTAAAAAATCACTTCTTTGTTTTTTGTTAAGTGCCATGTGGCCTACATTCATGCCCTTAGGGCATGTATGTGCGCCACATGTGCACACATGCACATTTCAGGGGTGCAACAGGGTGTCCTTTTGACACCCTGGCACCCTTGAAAGTGCTCCCACTATTAGCGATTCGGTAATACCGAATCGCTAATAGTGAATGTCTTAACATTCATTCCTATGGACCTCCAAGCCCATAGAAATGAATGGGTAGGTATTCCTTATTACCGAATCTCAATTAACGATTCGGTAATAAGGAATATTAAGGATTCTGTATTTTTTACCGAATCTTTACCTACATAGGAAATACCGATTTCTTAATAGCGAATCGGTAAAATTCGCTATTAAGAAATCGGTATTTTAGATTTACCTACATCTGGCCCATAATTGTATAAAATACTATTTACCTGTGGGTGTAGTGTTTTGCTATATTGGCTGCTTAATTTGCTAAAACGCAACAGGCATCAAAGTATGAGTGTCTGTTTAAAAGTTAAATAAACGGAGAAATATACTATATTACCACTCAATTTGTTCTTAAAATGCAAAAGAAATATGGATAAATACCCACAAATGGTTAGAAACTAAACATGGATAAATACAGACACAAATGTTAAAAACATGAATCCATAAAGCAGTGAGCCCCAGTTATGAGTAGCGGTGGACAGTCATCTCTGCTCCGCCCACAGTGTTCACAGATTTCTTGCCATGTAGATTGGCAATAACTCCGCCTATGCTGCGTGACGGAGTTCACCAATCCGAAATGGCTCCTTAAAGGTTAGAACTCTAGTTATCCACTTCTCTTCTGTATTAGTCAAGCACAAACTGCGCTTACTCCCGTGCACTCTGTGAAGTAAGTGTGGTGAGCGTGCATCTGGGCAATGGCTTTGGGGTGGGCAGTGGGAGGCATGCACCTGAGACGCCCTATGTGCAAGCAGGAAGAGCGGTCGCTCTTGCTGCCTGCTGTGGACCTCCTAACAATTGGGGGGCCAGAGAGTGCATCTGCCAAAGCTAACCCTGAGGTAGTTTCCCCTAAGGCGTGGGTTAGGAACATATCCCCTCGGACATACTGACCCTGCCGCCAGGCGGAGAAGATTTCGAGGCTTTGCAATGGGAAGGATATTCAAACACTCCATATAGAGCCAGCTAAGTCCCACTGGCAGGTGAAGCAGTGATCGCTGGTGAGCGGCGGACTTCTGCTACTAATTTCCCTTCCACAGGAGGGGAAGGGTCCTCCTCCAAATGTGCCATACAAGAAAATGTCAGCCAAAGTCCCACTCCGCAGGATGCGCCCAGTTGTTGCTGCGGGCCATGAGTGGGCCTATGGGAACCTGACGAGATAAGACCAAGCCACAACCCTTGGCTTTTCCCAACGATAATCTAAAACTTGGCAATCACATTTTCCCCAGTACACAATGTTCCAAAATGTATTAGTAAAGGCGCCAATATTCAGATATTTTTAACTTCCGCAATAGGGGCCATAACTCAAGAAGAATTGGGGCTAACTGCAAATACGTCTAGTTGCTCTAAGGTCACTTATTATCTTATGAGTCCAGCAATTACATGTCCAGCTAACCTCACTGCCACTTCAAATCTTAGTTTGTAGGCAGCCGGCAACACTCACACATTAATACTGACAACGGGAGGAGCAACTCTGCCCGCTCGTGGAATTCCACTGAGTTTTTATGCAACTCAGCGGAATTCCGTGTAGTGCAACTCTGTGAGCTCCACCCACCCCTAGTTATGAGGCATGCATATTGACTGAAATGAGACCCTAGTAACTACAGAAAAAAGTACTGAAACTTCTCAGACAGAGTAGTAGCCAAAGCATTGGGCACGAAGTGTGAACTCCATCCTTGCCGTGTTTGGAAACCATCCAGCATGCTTGCAGAGATTGTGAAAAGGATTGTGAAGCCAAGGGACAAGAACTATATGCACCAGCACTCCTGATTAGACATAAAATACAAGCTTGTGCACAGCATACATAAAATAATGTTCCTTTTTTAGTGTAAAACTTCCTTTACCCAGCGATTTAACAAACTATCTCTACCGCTAGCCCACTCCACCCAGAGTACTATTCCATGTGCAGCACATTTCATGTAGATGTGATTGTTTTATCTGTCTGCACTCTCCATAGGTGAGATGACCCTCCTTTGCCAGTATGCTTAGCCAGCCCTAACAACCACTTAATGTGTCTCTGGTGGGCACCTGCACTCATTTTAGGAAATTGGGGATAATTGTTCACAAATAGACCATGAATAAGAGCAAAATACAAAGACAGAAATGTAGGTAATACGCATAAATCCAAAGCAAGAGTAGGATAGTGAAATATAAAGGCAATGGTAATCCTAGCATTCAGGAATAGGAATGGGCTCTGCATTTATGTTTTTACTAATTACACACAACACCCCCAAGGATTCTCACCTCCACATTTAGCAGCAGACATCTCTCATATTCTTATTGGTGGTATAACTATATCTAAACCACCCTCACATTCACCAATGGAAGGACAGCTCACCCTGCAATCAGTACCTCCTGAATAACCAAAGAATATACCATTAATTTATCAGTAGGAGGTATTAGCTCCACCTGAAAATAACTGGGAGCGTGTCCAAGGATGAGAAGGAAATTGAGAATAAGTTAACTCACAAGAAAAGGGCATATGCAATTCCAGTCCTGATTAGCACGTTCAAGAAAATATTAGCATTTGCAAGGAAAAATTGCTTATTTCCATAAAAGAACTAACCTAGTGTGTGGATGTAGTAACAGCGAAACACACCACAAACTATGGCCAGTAATCAGAATCTACATTACACGATAATGAGAATATGGCTGTTTTACTGCCGAAATAAAGTATTATCTGATCTAATGGGAATATATCTGCTTACCAGTATAAAACCATCTTTTCAGTCACGGCCGGCATGACTTGTGGGTGGGGGGCAGGGGGAAGGTGTCGCACGGGGAGGGAGGTAAATTTAAAATAAATAATTAAACTTACCTCCGCCTCCGGTCCTGCGTTGCTTCTCCTCTCTCTGCGCCACAGCCTTACAGGAAACAGGCAGCCTCCCTCTCCTCCCCAAAGCCAATCATAACGCTGCAATGGCAGCATTGTGATTGGCTAGGACACCAAGCCCGCAGACGTCTATGGGGCGACCATTTACTCTATGTAGGTTGCATGCAGCCTACATAGAAAATATGTAGAGTGCGTATGACTGGTTGGGTCAACCCTGGGGCCGACCAAACAGTCAGCGCACTCCGAGTGGGCAAGCCACTGCCCCCTGGACTCCTGCAGGACCGCCCACCCGCTTGCCCCCAACCAGGCATATCCTTCTGCTTTCTCATAGTGCAAGAAGCAAAAACATAAAATGGTATTTAAAATACCATTTTATGGTTCTGCTTCTCTCACTGCGAGAAAGCAGTGGAGCAACGCTCCTCCGCCCACGTGGAGGAGCCGCCCTTGAATCATTTGTGAACTGAAACGGTGGTGCTAGATGTGTAGAATAGCAAACAACACACAAATGATGGATGGAATGCAGAACAAATTAAAACATTCACCTCCAGTCAAGAGATCTGGGTTAAATCCAGTGTTCCTTTGCTCACCATGCCACCCCAGTTTAGACCCAGCCATATGCAAATCAGTCTTAATGCTGTTCTTCATGGGAACAGTCCAGCCCAAACTGCCAAGCCAGGTCCTCCCTGGATGGAAACAAGCATCATAGGATCGGTTTTGGGGTTTCACCCCTCATCAGGAAGGCTAGCTTGAATCCAGTGGCACAATGATCCCGGGGTCCACGTCTGGGCATACCCGGCGCACTAAAAGGCGAGAAAGCAAAAGACCGCATCACAAAACGGCAACTGCTATTGTCTTTCTATCCCTAAGGATATCCAGACTATCAAGAAAAAGAAGAAAAAGTAATGAAAGGGGTCCCGTAAGGGTAGTCTGCTTGCCCTCCATTGAATCTTTGGGTACTGAGATATACAGAGATATAGGAGAAGACGCCTCACTCACTTAGAAAGTGGTGTCTTCCTTAAAAAATTATAATTGTGACAGGGTTGGTAATTCCAGTTATCGGCCTTTTCAAAATTATTGGGCTACTTATAATGAGGACATAATCATTTTCAGCAAAGTATTTAGAGAAGTTCCACATTCTTAATGATTCCTGAATTGTTTGTGCTCTTTATTTAAACAAAGATGAGTGGGAAGACTGTTCCAAGATGTGGAAGTGAACTCAGCTAATGCCTGATCATCTTTTGTGCTGCTTACGAAAATCAGTAGTGGGCAAGTGGCCCTGGTCGAGAGAAATCAATGTGCAAGCTGCGTAAGGGCGAAGTGAGCTTCTGCTGAACTGTGGAGACTTGACATATATGGCTTCATGAGCAAAGCACATGAATTTAAATACAGTCTGAAAGGACACTTTTAGCAAGTGAAGAGCATGTAATAGAGGTGGAGCTAGGACCGTAGCCAGGAGTTCATGTTTAGGGGAACGTGGTCCTACGAATGACAATAACTTAGAAAAGTGGCACCAAGGGGGATTCTCTCACTCTAATTTCCATCCAAAAATAGTCCTATTCTTTTTTTATTTATTTTTTTCAGTTTGAAATGCTTTATTGAAAGAAAAGTAGAGAGAACAACGAAATACAGATCATACAAAGAACATTGTCCATGTAGAATCAAAAAAAAAAGAAAAAACAGTGAATCATCATGTGTTAACATAAGAAACCTGAAGGAAGCTTAAAAAGCATTTTGTAAAAGTTTTACAGGCAACCAGGAAAAAAGGAGGAAAAAGAGAAAAAAGGAGGAGAAAGGAAGGAAGGGAAAGAAGAAAGAAAGAGGTAAAAGGCGTTAGAAGGAGAATAGAAAGTGAGATCATACAAAGACTAGGTAGAATAGAAAAAGCAAGGAAGCCGAGGATAGGGAATAGTTAAAGGCAGGAAAGACATATGTAAATGTAAAAAAATATAAGAAGGGTAAAAGAAAAAGAAGAAGAAGGACAGAGAAAGAGTCGCTCATGGGGGTTTAAAATTCTCAGAGGATAAAGGAGAGATACGTTTCAGAGCCATGCGGTCAAGATAGGCTGTGAGAGGCAACCAGAATAAATCTCTATTAAGGGTAGGGGTGGAAGCAGCGGCAAAACGCACATCGAGCCTATGATAATGACAGAGAGAGTTCCACCAACATTGTATAGAGAGCTTAGAAAGATCCTTCCAGTTAGAAGAAATGTGTTGAAAAGCCAGAGCCAGCATAAGATCTAATAGACCAGAGGAGCGTGAAGGAATATCTAGAGTGTCAGAAATACTACCTAAAAAAAGAAGAGGGATAGAGTATGGAGTAGAGATAGAAAATAGACGAGAGACATAAGACCACACCTGATCCCAGAGCACGAGAACAGAAGGGCAAAGAAAGAATAGATGAAAAAGATCAGCATTAGGGGCAGCGCAGGTCCAACAGTTAGAGTCCTTGTCAGGAGAAAAGCGAGAAATAGAAACTGGAGAGAGATATAGTCTGTGATATAGAAAAAACATAGATTGAGTGAGTGAAGCAGAACGGGAAATTTTTAAGGACCTGGACCAAACTTTGTCCCAAACAGCTATAGGCCGTTCACAGCCCAGATCCAACTCCCAAGCACATTCCAATTTAGATTTCGGGCGGGTCGGATTGGGGGAGGAGAAGAATTTATAAATAAGAGAGGCTTTAGGGAGAGTAGACAAGATCTGAAGAAGTGGGGAATGAGATACGGGAGAGGATGACAAGGGAAGGGAATAATAAACATCAAGTATGATGGCCATGAGGACAGTGAATCTGCGGAAAAAGGATTGCGGGCATTGAAACAAAAGTCGGAATCGAGGAAAAGAACATGGAAGAAGACCATCAAAAAGTTGGTTAACCCACATCAGACCCTTTGATCTCCACACATTCCAACAAATAGGAAAATTATTGAGGAGAATAAGCGAATTGTACAGATAGGGGAAGCCAAAAAGGATTCACGAGAAACAGGACCAGGACGGACCAGAGCATATAAAAGAGAGGAAGTGTGCTTGAACAGGGGTAGAGGAGTGGTTAAGTTCTTAGCAGAGAAATGTACAACCTCAGATAAAGAGAAAGGAGAGAGGAGTGAGCGTTCAATAGAAAGCCAAAGAGGAGCAAGAGGGGAGGGTGCGAGAACAAGCCAATTAGAAGCCTGACGGAGAGAAAACGATTTCGGTTTACGAAGAGCAACTAGAGCAACTCTCGATTTTTTATGATTCCATAGAAACTTAGAGAGACAGGAGTCGATGCGTTTGAAGTAGATATCAGGGATATGAATGGGGAGCATGGAAAAGATGTATATAAGAATGGGAGATATCATAATTTTGATCGAATCCAGTCGACCCCACCATGAAAGAAAGAGAGGATTCCAAGAAGAGAACAATTTATCAATACGGGATAATACAGCAGACATGTTCAACCGAATAGATGAAGAGATGGAGTTAGAGAACCATATTCCAAGATACTTAATTTTAGAGGAATTCCATGCGAAGCCAGTGGTCGAGAACTGATGAGGGAGACAAAATTTGGTAAGAGGGAGGATCTCAGTTTTATCAGAGTTGATCTTGTATCCAGAAACTTGGGAAAAGGAGTTAAACTCAAGCAGTAAGGCCGGAATGGATTGGTCAGGGTCAGAAATAAACAAAAGAATGTCATCTGCATACGCAGAGAGTTTCAAATGAGTCTTGTCATAAGGGAAACCAGAAATAGATATGTTATTTCTAATAGACGTAAGAAATGGTTCTAAGGCCAGAACAAAAAGTAGAGGGGACAAAGGGCAACCTTGACGGACACCGCGCTGTAGGGGAAAATAAGGGGATAGATGACCATTGACTAAAACAGACGCCTTAGGGGCAGAATAAAGTAAAGAAACAAGAGAGATAAAATTAGGGCCAAAACCGTGCCAGCGCAAGGAGGCAAACAGGAAGGACCAATCCACTCTATCAAAAGCTTTCTCAGCATCAACCGAGATGGCGGCTAAAGAAATGTTGAGAGAAGGTACTTTATTTAGGACGTTGAGGAAAAGGCGGGAATTATCCGAGGTAAGCCTGCCCTTTACAAAACCACACTGCTCCTTGCCAATGAGATGCGGGAGAAGAGGATCCAAGCGTAAGGCGAGAAGTTTAGCAAATAATTTGTAGTCTACATTAACTAGGGATATTGGTCGGTAGTTTTTACAGAATTGGGGGTCGCTACCCTCCTTAGGTATAAGGCAAATCGTAGCCTCGTGAAAAGTACCAGCAGCTGTGCCAGAGGTAAAAAAGGACTGGAAAAGTGAGAGAAGTTTAGGAAGTAGAAGATCTGAAAAATGCAGATAAAATTCCACAGAGAAACCATCAGGACCCGGAGATTTACCTTTAGTTAAAGACTTTAAGGCGCTATCCAGTTCGGTAATAGAGAGATCAAGTTCAAGACCAGGGAAGTTAAGATGAGAAGTGGAGGGGGCAGGAATATTCTCTAAGTAGGATTGAATAAGAGAAGCAGAGGGAGGCGACTCAGGAGTATAAAGAGATTGGTAGAAACGTTGAAATTGGGCGAGTATATCCTGCTCCTTATGCAAGAGAAGATTATCGGTGGAATAAATCGAATCAATAGAATTACGCTCCCTATGAGACTTAAGGTAATTGGCCAAAAGTTTACCTGATTTGTTGCGACCTCCGTAGTAGCGCGCACTGCTCCGTAGTAAAATTGAAGAAGCATTGTCAGTAGTAGTTTTGTTAAAATCGAGTTTGGCGCGTATAAGGTCTGGTAAAATAGTTTTAGTAGAGGAAGTGTAGAATTTATGCTCTAGGGATTTAATATGAGCTAGCAGGTCTTTCTGTTTCTTAAGGTAACATTTCTTTTTCTTTGAGACAAAATCAATCACAAAACCGCGAGCGGTAGCCTTAAAAGAGTCCCAGATAACATGAGGGGCTAAAGAGGGATCAGAATTGAATAAAAATAATTCTGTAGCAAAAGAAAGAAAAGAAGAGGAAAAGAGAGGATCCAGAAGAAGAGAATTATTGAAACGCCAACGAGAAGATTTGGGATGAGGAGGGAGAAGATCAAGAACTGTGACAATGGGAGCATGGTCTGAGATAACTATCGGCTCTATAGACGAGGACAGAAGATTTTGAGAAAGAGACTGAGAAAGGAAGATGTAGTCAATCCGAGAGAAAGAGGCATGAGGAGGTGAAAAAAAGGAATAGTCTAGAGTGTCAGGATGGGACAGCCTCCATGAGTCAAGAAGGTGTGATTTAGAAATAGTGTCAAGAAATTGCGTATGTGATTTGTGAGGGGTAAAGCGGGCAGAGGATTTGCGATCAAGAAACGGGTCAACAATTTGATTACAACCCCCCCTCCAAAATGAACATGGAATCACTGTATTGAAACCATTTAGAAGTAATTAGAGGCCAAAAATTACAATCGGGATGAGTAGGACCATAAACATTCAAAACAGTCAAGGATACAGAATTGATTAACAGCTTAACTAAGACCCAACGAACATCAGCATCATTCTCTTGAGAAAGAACTTTACACTTGAGTTTCTTGTGACACAAAATGGCCACACCATTCTTTTTATTAGATGTAGGAGAGAATAAGACCGTTCCCACCCAGCCTCTCTTCAACTTAAGAGACTCCGCCTCAGAAAGATGAGTTTCCTGTAAAAGAACTAAATCAGGAGTATAAGAGGCTAGATGGGAAAGCACCCTCTGTCGTTTAATAGGGTTAACGAAACCTTTTACATTCCATGAAATAACTTTGAATTAAAAACAATAAAATGTGCAAGGAACACAGAAAAGGCATAGAAACAAGAACGCCATAAAGGACAACAGCAAATGAATGAAAGAAAAGAGCAAGACAAAAGAAATTCAAGAGATACAGTAAGAGAAGAGTAGAAAAGAGGGAAAGAGGGGAAAAGGGAAGAAAAAAGAAGTACAAGAAGAGACAGTACATATCCAAAACGGATGACTGAGGAAAACATACCTGAAGGGGAAAAAGGAGGTGACAAGATGACGATGGGGTATGGGAGGATTCGACAAGAACGGCCTCTTAAGCCGGAGAACACCACACCGCACCAGGACGGGAGATGAGAAAGACGAATCGTATGAGATGAAGAGGAACACAAAAGAGCGGATCGAGCAATCTAAGGGAGGGAAAAAGAGACACGTTATACAAAAATCATGTCAAGGAAAACAACACAAAAGCAGACGTTATATGAAAAACCGAGAACCCAAACCAACAACCACTGTAGAATCACATCAAAAGGAGAAAAAGCAAACCAAGATAAGAATATATCAGCAAAACCTGCAAGGAGAGAGACAAAAAAGTTAAATAATCAACCAGTAGCAGGATTGGATGTATCCATGCCAGCATTGGTCTGAATGTGAATAAAATTCTTGAGTTCAGCTGGATCTTGGAAGGTCCAAGTATTGTTTTGGTGAGTTACTTTGAAGGTACAGGGGTGAAAGAGACCATATCTAGCTCCAATAGAGCGCAGAGGAGCTCGAAGAGACAAGAATTCCTTTCTTCTGGCAGCAGTGGCATTAGAGACATCTTGAGAGAGAAAAACTCTCTGACCCATCCAGGACACTTGACGCTTTGCTCGAGCTGTAGAGAGGACCAGAAGAAGATCAGTAAACTTGAGGAAGAGGATGATGACCCCTCGCGGTTTGGTTGAGGAGGAGGAGCGAGGGCCAAGTCTATGAGCTCTTTGGATACTTAGAGAGGTAGTAGCAGGAAGATCCAGAAGTTTCAGAAGAAAAGAGGAGAAGAACGTAACAGGATCATCTCCTTCCAAGGACTCCGGCAGGCCATAAACGCGTAGGTTGTTCCTCCTATTCCTGTTTTCCAAGTCCTCAGTGGAGGGCGAGAAGAGATTTTTCCAGAGAGGAGATGCGCTGAGAATTTGACTGAATCTCTGTAACCTGCTGCTCCACGGAAGAAACACGAACTTCCATAGTTGACCACTTAGCCTCAAAAAGCTGCATCTTGGTATTGGTCTCCTCCACAAACGGACGCAAAGCGCGAATCTCCTCTAGTATCAGCTCCATAGATATAGGGGATGGAGGTGACTCAGGTGGAGGAGGAGAAGAGTCTTGCTTCAAGCGCTTAGGTAAGGAAGCAGAAGGAGAAGACTTGTTAGAGGTAGGCTGTGATGGAGAAGAACGGATGGAGGATGCCATCGCCATTTGATCTGTGGGAGAAGGATGAGAAGAGTGACCTGCCGTTGAAGAAGAGGCGGATGAAGGTGGGGTCTTCGAGGGCACAAATACAAACTTTGGGTTGCGTAACTTGCCCATAGAAGCTTGAACGTGCCAGTGACAGGATGAAAAAGAAGCAATCCAACGCAACGTCTTGTACTCAAAAAGCAAAGAATGTCAATATGCTTGGTTGGAAAAACACAGCGGTCAACAGGAGCAATAAGGGGCAACAACAAAAACCATGAAGAATCCCAAGACTCAGAGGTGTTGCAAACAGGAGTTAAAGATTGCTTCCAGTAGTAACAGGGAGATCACCAGTGGGCGCGAATGCCATATGCGCTGAGACTTGGTGAAAGAATTGCAGCAAAAATCCAGCACGTAGACGTAATGGGGATGCAGTGAGTTTTACGCCTTGAGTCTGAAGTAAATCATCAAAAAAGAGCACAGCAGACGTAACAGCCTGCGAGGGGAACATGAACGCAGGGGTCTCTCAGGAAGCAGCATCGACATGAGGAATAACTTGCAGGCATAGCGCAATGACAGAGCACAAAACACAAAGGAGAGGCCCTTAGTTGCTAATAATAAAGTCCAGTGTCTGGAGGAAGAACAAGGAGAGCATATCTGCGGTCACCTCAGTGTCGCGCACACAACGCGCATACTTCAAAATGGCGGCCGCGCTGAGGGACTTACATCGAGAGGCAAGAACGGGCCAAAAACTGCTGAGAGATGAAGTCTGGCGGTCACATCTTCAGCGCGAAGTCATCCGCTTAAAGGAGCCGCAAGGAATCAGCCGAAACGGTCGCAGATAGCGGCGAAGAGATGAAGAGTCCGCCGCGGCGTAGGAGAGCTCCGGTCTCAGGCGGCCGTCTTGTTCGGCGTCCAAGCCACGCCCCCATTCTTTTTTTATTTTAAAGCATGCAATACATTTTGATGTTTTTGTTTGATGATTTGTACTTTTTCTTCTCGACTTTGTGCACAACATTATGTGATTTCAAAACAACTTCAGCGGTGGGTTGTATAGTATCTACCAGGACATTTGTGGAAAGTGAAAGGCAAATAGTGTTATTTAAGCACATATAGGGCATGGTTACAAAGAGAGGAAAAAACGGCCTTCAAACACTCACCCCGGGGTTTGGGCATGTCTGCGGGAATTGCCGGTCACCCGCTCCACATCCAAAGTTCATCCCACAAAAATCACGTGAAATGTCTGGCCGTTACTAGGTTACACATGTTGCAATAAGTTATTTATTGAAGCATGCCAGCAAAAGTCAGAGCTATGAGTACTAATACACAGTAGGTGTGTATTAGTTACTTCACCTACTAACTAATGATACCCTATGGTTCAGTATTTAACAGTGTAATAAATAGCGCTTAATATAAGTTTTTGCAGTGAAATGGGTATTAACATGTTGATTCAGTTGTTTTATGTACCAGACCTGAATATCCTGATATTTACTGGCCTTTTCACACATTAAATATCAGTAGCTTTGAAGTGCTCATATTTACCTGGTGTTAAACTTGGGCCTTTCTGCAGGGTCATCCGAACACTTTTTTTTTCCTTCACCCTCCTGAACCCGTTTTTGCTTTCTCTTGGGACTCTGTGCACTTTACCACTGCTAATCTGTGGTGCTTGTGCTCTCTCCTGCAAACATGTGGAACTGGCTAATACCAAATTGATACATTTAATTTACTTATAAGTCCCTAGTAAATTGGCACTAATGTACCCAGGGCTTGTAAATTAAATGCTACTAGTGGGCCTGCAGCACTGATTGTGCCACCTACTTAAGCAGCCCTTAAAACATGTGTCCAGCCTGCCATTGCAGCCTGTGTGTGCAGTTTTACACTACCATTTCGAACTGGCAAAATAAAGCATTTCCCAGGTCCCAATCTTCCTTTTTAGTACATATAATATGTCACCGCCTGGGTTGGTACCAAACGGCCGTAAGTGCAGGGTGAAATGTATTTAAAAAGTAGGGCATGTTGTTTTAAGTTTTGCATAACCTGGTAGTGAAAAACCCTAAAATTAAGTTTTCACTACTGCAAGGCCTACCTCTCCCATAGGATAACAATAGAGCTATTACATTTAATAAGCTATAATTTCTAAATGAGAACAGGTAAACAGATCATGTTTGGTGTCTTTGGAATTGTAATGAAAAATCCTAACTAATGAAGTTGAATTTTGAATTACAATTTTGAAAATGCCAGTTTTAGAAAGTTGGCATTTTTGTCTTAGCCATTTAGTGCCTGTCTCTGGATCACATAGCTGTAGCTGACAGTTTCGGTCTTTGTGTATACTTCCTAGATAGCCACACATAATAGAGAGCTTAATTGTGCCTGGATGGTTCATCACTAGCAGGATGGGAGGGCTGAGCTGGTCCCAGACTCAATTACACTTGAATAGGCCCTGTCCTGCCTCCACCCAATGGGCTTCATACCCCCTCTAGTTATTCTGGAGCCAGGACAGGCAGGATGCCTGGGACTTCAAAGGGTACATTCTAGAAGCTTCTCCTCTGTCAAAGGCACAACTGGGTATAAATACTGGACCTCAGACACCAACTCTTCAGTATACTTCTGGACTTGTGGATACTCTGCCAGAAAGAAGGACTGCTGTGCTACGGAAAAGACTGTAACTCTGTTGGACTGCTGCCCTTCTGGACTACCACCCTGCCGGAGTGCTGCCTTGCTTTGCTGACCTGCTGTCTGCTACCCTATTGTCTGAGTGAGAAGGACAGGGCTTGCATCTGTTGAACGCAGGTCCCCAGAGTGACGAGTTGGCTGACCTCCTAACTAGAGCCTCAGTTGCAGAAGGCGTTAACAGCCTTGAACTCAGCACCTGGCCTCTGCCATCTGTGAGTCTACCCTGCCAAGTGTGCCACCCCAGAACCTGGACCCTTGGACGTGGGCCTCTGGTACTCTGCCAGCCTCTGTGGATCCAGCAGAATTGACACATCTCCTTTGCTGTGAGGTGTAACCATGAGCAGAACTCTATTCATCACTGCTGCTGCGTGGATTGGACCCGTCGCAAACACCTGCATCACCTGTGCAGCTTCATTGGAATCGCTGCTACATATCTCTTTGACGGCAGCATCGACGGTGATGATGGACTCCGCATTGCAGCCATGAAGCTCCTTAGAACTGACGCATCATTCTGACTGCGCAATGCATCTTTGACGCCGGACTTCGCATTGCAAGCCATCATCGACGGAATCCTCGATAACAACGCAAGACCTCACATTGCAGCCCCGCTAAACCTTGGAAGCGATGCATCGCTGCGGCTCTATGACACATCTTCGATGTGGATCCTTGCAATGCTCCACCACCCAGGATTTAAGGGTACTTTGTTCAGTGGGCCTAACTGATCCCTGTATCTGGCCTGAATTCCATTGTGTTCTGCCTGAATTTATGACTTTGTCCAGGTCAGGCATGACCAGATAGTCACAGTTGATGCTTTGTGCTTTTTGTTGCTTTTTTCACTAAATTCTTTGAAACTGCATATTTCTGGTCCTACTGATTGGAATTTTGGCATTTTGATCTTGTGTTAATTATTAAAAGTTACTCTATCTTTCTTAACCTGTTGTAGGATCATTTTGTGGTGTGTTTTTCATTGTGTTACTGTTTGAAGTTTTGCACAAATTCTTTACACATTGCCTCTGAGTTAAGCATGGCTGCTCTGTGCCTAGCTACCCGCGGGTTGAGCTTAGATTAATGTAGGGTTTGCTTGAGACTTCACCCCAAGAAGAACTATGGTGGCTGCTAGAAAAGGGTTTCACCCCCCTCAACCAGTAACTCAGTATGTTACACCTGGGGAAAACTGTGGCTCAAGTGGAAAACTCTGACCCACTTGTAGTTGCGATACCAATGAAAACAGTTGTTTTGCACGTTGCAGCAATGCACCAAGATACTCATAATGGAGGCCTACGTCTGCAACAGTAATGAAAACTAAATATAATTTTTTACACTTTTAGAGGGAAAAGAGGCGGGACTGTGGCAGATCACTCAATAAGTTGCAGATAAGAGCGTAGTAACTGGGCGACTCTTGTTCCCTTTGCAATCATGAGAGCAGGACCTAACTAGGCAAGAATCAGGCCCAATGACTGCCACTGAGCGATCAGTTTATGTGTCCGACCTGTGATGCTTCTCTGTGGCAGTCTCTTAAAGTTACATTTAGGCTCAGCTACCCGAATACACAGAATGAGTCCTCTCCTTGACACTCAGTGAGTCTTGTGCATTGCCACGGCAGGCTCACACCCTACATTCAGTTGAGCTTGATTGGACAGACATACTTGTTCCTGAGTGGAGCCCCCTCGCCTTCACTGTTACTGTAGAAGACCATAGATTCTACTGCTTTTATTGGGTGTATGCAGGGGAGTACATGGGGTTTGTAGCAGCAGTGATGAAGCTCAGCCTCCATGATATGCAAAGCTTCCAAATGGAAATGCACATTGCGAATTTTCCTGACACCCCCATAAAAGGATCCGCATTACTTAATAGTTTGCTCTACTTTCAGAAAGAGGACCCCTATTTAGGGCCTGGGCTGCCATATTTTTATTGAAACAAGATCAAGATTGCTCAGTAAGAGAGGATGTTAACTACTAATGGGGCGGGAAGGGAATGCCATGGTTAAGAGATTACCCAACAAGCAATGTGTCACAATAGCGCTGTTCGGACATTAATAGGTCTGCAAAGACTAGGGGTGGGCGGAATTTGTGAAATTCACTTTCGCAAATTATCGCGAAAATGTTAGAAATCTCCGCAAACACGCGGAAATATCGCGAAGATGCGGAAGTTTTTTTTTCCCGCCCGTTCGCGCTATTTTCTGCGTCGTCGCGGCTCGCCAACTTACCCATGCGGTTGCTCACGGATGTGGCCATCTTGTTTTCACTTGTCTCGCGGTGCATGATCGCGAGAAGAAAGACGTGATCGCGCGACGAATGACGTTACTGCGGCGCGAACTGTCGCGAGACAGCGTAAATGGCTACCAACAATCCAACATCTTGTGGAGATTGCGACCATATCGGGAAAACTTGGCGGCGAACGCGGGGATTCAGGTAAGGCGATCGCGCGCACGCGAGAATGTATTATTTTAAAGCGCGAGCAAGCAAAAATTTTCCGGTAAAATGCGGATTGCAGAAATTTTGACATTTTCGCGCTCTCCGCGGAACGCGAAAATGGCAAATTATCGCAATTTCCCTTAGCGGAACGGAATTTTAGGCCAGGCCTAGCAAAGACCACCGTGCAGCACAATGGTTTTCCAAGAATATTTTGGGGAATGAGTACAACATTTTAAGTCGAAAACAATCTGGGTCAATAACATTACTCATAACATGATCAAACATTGGTTTGGTTAAACACTGGCCCAAAACTTTGGCAACATTAAATACTGTTTTATAAGAAACGTAGTAGTCTCCCTTCCCATAAATAATTGTTTTGATAGTAATGCAGAATGGTGTCCTTTAAAGCATATTGGACCACTAATAATGCTATACATCAAAAATGGTCTAACAACAATTTAACATCAGACATTTTATCCTTTTTTTTTGGAGAGTTTTAAAGTGCGAGCTCGATCCAAAGGTATCAGGTATCAGAGATTTGCCCAGAATCACAGAATGTTGAGCATCCCTGCCGAGACTCAAACCCGGTTCCCCAGCCTAGAGGGCGAGGGCTCTAGCCGTTAGGCCACATCCTCTCCATTTTCCACTTGTTCCCCCTCCCCTTCTCAATTTGGGGAAACAGCCAGCAGCACGCAGAGCTTTTACCACGCATGCGTTACAAAGCATGCACTGTTACCACATATCGCCTTTACAATGCAGCCATTACATCGCATGTCACTGCAACGCATTTTATTACCATGCATGTCACTATAACGCATGCCATTACAACGCATTATAAGGTAAGTAATGGGGAATAGTAATTTTTACACCTACACTATCCAACACTTACCCTACTGTTGCCCTAAAAGTAATATGCGTTGTAATGGTATGCGTTGTAATGGTATGCGTTGTAATGGAATGGGTTGTAAATGTAGTTTCTAAAAATGCGTTGTGGTGGGATGCGAAGTAAAATCATGCATTGTAATGGATGTTGCGATGTAAAAACTGCGTTGTAAATGTTTGCCTTGTAACGTCATACATTCGTCAGGAGTGCATCTTTTAATTGGACAATAGTTGTACTAGTCTGCATATGAAATAGTTTAATTGCACCTTATGGATGATGTAGTGTTCATGAAATGCTTGGGATGTTCATTATTATCCCTCTGCACTTGTACTACCCTTCTACCATGGCACTGCAAACTTTAATTACCACAGAGCCGACACAGAAAAAATAGCAAAAGCGTATCATGACGGTGTGTGCCAGCAGTAGCAGACCCCGTATGACACGGCATGAGAGCACAGTATGATTCTTACTCTTTTTTTTCCTTGAAAGTAAGGATTTTATTTATAAATAGAATATACAATGTGAATAATACAGGCGATAAAATCCATGTATATAAAATTTGTTAAGTCATTAAATTAGCAAAAGAGAAGGAAATAGGGCAATAGAAATAAATATAAATTGTCAATCACATACATCGAACTTAAAACATAACCACACTATAATACATAACCACTGTATAATAATGACCATAGAGTAGAGTGTAAAAAGAAACATAAGAATTAATAGTAAATATAATAAATACAATACAAAAAGTAGTCAAGGGGGTTTCAGTACTTCTTCAATTTGGGGATTATAGAAACCTGTTTTATTTGCAGACATGTCTAAAAAGCTAGTTATGGGTAACCATAGGAAATCTCGCTTGATAACAAGGGATAATCGAGAGACAAGCGCTCTATCCAACCTGTGATTGTAACAAATACCGTACCCCTTCGCTTGGTAAGACACTTTAGTACAATCTTTCTAGGCCTTGGTGATCTGCTGAAAAGCAACTGCAACAAGTAAATCTATTATGGGATATAATTACTAGAATGAGAAGCCCAACCTTCAGAAACACTACCTAGAAAAACCTTAACAAAATGAAAAGGGATTTGTGTGTGAAAAATGGTATTAATCTGCTGCCATACTTGTAACCAAAAATTATAAATATGGGTACATTTGATTAGCATTTGTTTGAGATCTGCTGAGGTAGCATTACATGTCCAGCAATAAGAAGCAAGAGTAGGATTTATTTTATGCAATGAAATAGAATAAATTATAAATGAAGAATAATGTTTGAGTAGTATTAGCTGCTCTAGAAGACTATGGGGGTCATTACGATGGCGGTGAAACCGCCACCGGCAGCTTGCCGATGGCGGTTTCACCGCCCTCGTAAAGCATTTCTCCACCTGACAAATTACAATGGTGAGTGGTGTGCTGCGGGACGCAAAGCCCACCCGCCACGGGTCCACCACAGGCAATCATTATCATTGCCTGGCAGACCCTCCCTCCATCAACTATAAGGTGGCAGTGCCAAGCAGGCACCATCTGCCATATTAGGATTCTGCCTCCCCAACAGCCGGTGTATGGCGGTGTAACCGCCATTCACAGGCTGGTGGGGATTGCATTTGTGTGCCCTCCTTGTGTGGGTGAGGTGGGTGTGCACTATGGTACCCCCCTATATTTCCCTGCACCAGGTGGCAGGCACCGTGTGGTGCCTGCCACATAGTGCAGGGAAATCCAAACAGTGCATTTCAGACATCGCGGCAGGTGCTGCAGCCAGCAGCCCCCTCCGCAATGTCAGAGATACACGATGCAGCCGCCACGGTGGCGGTTGCATCATAATCTCATGTGCAGGGCCACCGCATTACAGGCAGTCTCAAGCCCCGGCACGATGGCGGATGGACAGAAGTCCATCCGCCATCGTAATGAGCCCCCTATTCCCTATTTTAGTCCAAATTTGATTCCAAACGGGAATGGAAAAGGAAGTTTGGAAATCAGATTCCCAAGAAAGTTCCACCTCTGTTTTAGTCTGAGTAACTGAAAAAAAGTCAACTTTTTATATATTTGGGATGCAGAAAGAAGAGTATCTAAAAGTGAAAGTATATTAGGAGTGGAGGACGTGTACAAATTGATTATACGCTAACTGAACCACTGAGCCTAAAGATATGCATTGAGATTCATTGAGGAAGGTAAGGAGAAACACGCTTGAGCAATTATAAAAGGGATCTATGTATCACCATGAAAAAGTTGGTTAACCCATCGAAGTCCTTTAGCATGCCATTCCTTCCAGAAAATAATTGTATTATTAATTTTAATATATTTATCGTACCATATTGAAGATTGCAAAAGCTGATCTCTAGCATCTGGACAAGAAATAAAAAGAGGTTGTAGAATTTTACATGTATTATTAGAAATAGGAAGAGATAATGACAGAGGCCTGTGTGTAAGGGATAGAAATTCTTTAAACGAAAATGGTTGAATAAAGAATTTTTCAATAGCTTCCCATAAGAGTAAATTTGATGTAATATCCTCTCTTAGGAACAAAGAAGATTCTTTGAGGGAAAAGACTGTATGGTAGGAATGAAAATCAGGGAAATGTACTCCCCCCGCCCCCCCAATTGTTTAGGTTGTTTGAGTTTATGAAGAGACAGGCAAGCTTTTTTGTTAGGCCATAGGAATCTAGATAAGATAGAATAAGGTGTTTTATATTGAGAGGTAGGAATATTAGAGAGATAAAAAATCTTATAGGAACCAACATCATCTTTATTGTATTAAGACGACCCCAACAAGATAAAAATAAAGTATTCCATCGAGAAGTAAGATATTTAAATTTTGTTTGTAATTCTTTAGGATTAAGTAACACAGTCGCCTTGATAGAAGATTTAAACCATAAACCAAGATATTTGATTTTATCCAATTTCCAACTAAAGTTAGAAGAAATACAATTTAATTTATACCTAGATAAAGAGGCAAAAAGATTTACCTCCGATTAGAAAGCTGGTAACGAAGTTTGTGGATGTAAAATGAAAAGTAAGATATCATCAGCATATACTGAAACTTTTAACTGATTATCACCATATTGAAAGCCATTAATTTGGGAGTTTAAACACATTTTTATCAAAAAAGGTTCAAGGGCAAGAAAAAGAGAAAAGGAGAAAGAAGACAACCTTGTAAAATGCCTCGATATAGAGAAAAAGATGAAGAGAGAAGGCCGTAAGCAAAAATAGCAGATGTAGGAGAGGAATACATTAGAGAATCATAATTAATAAATTTAGGTCCAAAGCCAAACCAAGATAGAATTGAAAGCACTAAAAGGCCAGCTAAAATGATCAAACCCCTTTTCAGCATCTAAAGAAATAGCTGCTAAAGAATGTTTATAAGATTTAGATTTTCTAAGAATATTAAAAAATAATCTTGTGTTATCAGAAATATGTCTACCCTCTATAAAACCACATTGTTCTTGACCGATTAGTTGAGATAAAAAGGATTCTAGCCGAAGAGCCAGAACTTTCGCAAATATTTTATAATATACACTAACTAAGGAAATGGACCTGTGATTTTTACATAGTGTAGGGTCTTTATTGTCCTTGGAAGACATATTAAAGCATTTTTAAATGAACCACTAGATTTTTGAGAAGATATAAAAAAGAGAAAAAGTTGATGTAATTTGAGAAGACGAAAATTAGAGAAATGAGGATAAAATTCTATGATAAAACTATCAGGACCTGGTGCTTTGCTTGTTTAATAATACCTATGGCATGAGAAATGCCTAAGATTCGAATATCATCTTCTAATGGTGAAAAATCAATGTTATGATGAGAAGGAGGCGAAATAGGAGATAAATATTGGAGAATATCATCTTGAAGTGTGGAAGTCCGGAGTATAGAGATTCTGAAAGAAATGTGTAAATTCTGATAATAATTCCTCATTTTTATAAACCATATGATTAGTGGCGGTGAGGCTAGAATCTAATTTAGTGCGTTCCTCTTTAACTTTAAGGTAATTTTCTAGCTTTATTCTGATCACCATAGTATTTTACCGAAGCTTTAAGTAAGAATATGAATTGGCGTTTTCTGTGGACAATTTATTAAAAGCAAATTTGGATCTAATGAGTTCCTCTAAGCAAATTTTAGGATTGATGTGGAAATAAGAATGGTCTAATTGTTTAATACATGCTGTAAGTGATTCCAGTTAACTGAGCAAGGCCTTCTTTTAATGGTATGGAAATAAGAATGTTGGTGTGGAAATAAGAATGTTCTTATTGTTTAATTTATGCTATAAGTAATTTTAGTTTATTGAGCGAGGCCTTCTTTTTATGAAAAACAAAGGAAATAATGAAATCACTAGAAGCAGCTTTAAAGGTGTCCCATATCATCTGTAAAGAGGTTTTCAGGCTCTCATTTTCAAGAAAAAAGGTATTAGCAAAAGGCTCAAAATGTTGAATTAAATTGGGATCCAGTAGAAGAGAGTTATTAAATCTCCACCATCTAGTGCCTTGAGTAGTGTTGTGTACTTCCTACAAATCTATATAGGATCTGAGCATTTAGACAACATAAACTGAGGGATTGGTGTTCAGACTGATTCCAGACCCCCCCAAAGCTGGTTTACAGTCCCACTATAAGCCCCACAACCTTACTAATGAGTGAATAGTTTCTGGCAACTATCGAACATGAGAATCCTAACCCCTAAGGGACCGTGGAAACAGTACAGTACTTTTCGCTCAGTCACTCATGCTCACTTTGTCCCAGATACACAGAATAAATGGTGGAGACGTTTTCATAAGTATTTATTGAACCAGCGTCATTCTAGTATAAAATATGTGTGCTGCAACAACCATTAGACATAAACAGATATATGTGATTAAAAGCCCCAACAGAGTAAATAAAAGGTAGAATTTGACCATGGTGCTAAAACAGTGAATGAAGGCAGATATATATACCTATACATCATGCAGACTCCTAGTATACAATCCCTAGCTAAGTGTACCTAAGTGTACCTAGCATGTATGTAGGTGTAAAGCCAAAAATCTCCCTGAGAAAGAGCCAACCCCATTACCCACAGGGAGAGAACAATGGACCTCGTCTTGGTCTCGAGTTGGACAGCCTGCAAGGGATGTCAGACCCTGACTGCTGGAATGTCTACTTGCAGGGACTTCAGTGTCTCGTGTTAGCATGGAAGTTTCTCCTCTGGTTTGCCCAGCGAAGATGTGATACTTATGTACCCGAAAGGTACCCTAAGGGGTTCTACCTAGATGTGTCATTGTACTATGGGCATGTCGGCCAACGATGATGATAGCAGTGACTTTTGTCCACAGTTATTATGCAGAAGATGGAAATCCTGCTGTGATACTAAGAATCCTCATGCACAACATATATTCAGCACCTAACTAGGTAAAAGGCTAGCGCCAGAGCTCTTATGTAGAGCAAGGTAGGACAAATGTAGGTAAAAGATCGTTCAACTAGCTAGGCCTATATTGGGGTACATTGGGGCTCATAACAGTAGGAGGGAAAATATCCAAATCCAAAATAACAGGAGCATGATCCGAAATTAATATGGAATCTATGCTAGAATTGCTAATATGTAGTGCAAGTGATTAAGAAAAGAAGAAATAATCTAGACGAGATTCAGAGTAATGTACAGGGGAGAAGAACGTATATTCCAAACACATGGGGTTACATAGTCTCCAAGCATCCACTAGAGACCTTTATTGAATAGGAGAAGTAAACTGAGAGTGCATGTGGGAAGGAAGGAATTTAGATTTAGAATTACGGTCAATAATGGGATCGAAGACCATGTTACAGTCCCCATCTACTAATATATAATCATCCTTATAAGTCATTGATGTAGAAAGGATGTTGGGCCAAAAGGAGTTGGCAATAAATCAGTGTATTTCAGGAAGTAGATGATTCCTCTTGGTTTAGTAGATGATGTTACATAGCGTAGCCCATGACCCAGATGATGAGCTCATTGAATACTTAAGGACTGGAGTGTCTGGGAAGTCAAGAACCTTTGGAAGAAAAGATTTAAAAAATGAAATAGGATCCGTCCCCTCCATGCCTTCTACCAAACCATATATGCGTTAATAATTACAGTTTCCAGAACATCAGAAAGGAGGGATGTGGGTAACTACTGTTAGAGACTGTGGAACCCCACTCTCACATGTTCTGCAGAACGTCTCCTTACTGCAGGATGTGACTGGTAGTTTATAATCTATAAACCCAGTCAGGCTGAGGCAAAGGGTCTGATGACCAACTGCTGTCCGTGATGAAGGAGGGTGAGCTGAGGGTATTACTGAGGGAGAATTACTGGAGAGCCTCAGCACATGCACATAAAAGTGTGTTGTCACGAGCTGGGTAATGTCTAGATCATTGACATAACCATCTGGGATGAGATTATATGCAATGACATTTCCCCTTCACATAGCTCCTACGCTGTTGATGCAACCACTGATGCAACTTTACATCAACATTTGCAACACCCAACGAAAGGAAAGGCAACACTTGCACAAACTGAGCAATTTATACATGACATTTTTGCTTCAATGAATCAGTCCAGCTTTTAATGGGTTTTTAGACGAATGGTTGGACGAGTGAGTGGATGGATAACTGGATAAGTACATGGATAGAGGTCTAGGTGAGTGGATGGATGGGTTAGTTCTGGGATGTATAGATGGATGTATGATGGATGGATGAATGGATGGATGCTGCATTGGATGGGTTAGTTCTTGGATAGATGGATGGCTGCATGGATGGATAGATGAATTGATGGATGGATGAATGGATGGATGGTGGGCCATTGAATGAGATGGATTGGGCATGGCTAGATAAACAGAAAGACAAATATAAAGGCAATTATATTCATAAAATGAAACGTCAGTACCTTATTGGAAGTGTGTGGAGAACTGAACGAATTTCATGTTACAAATCTTGAATCTAAACTGCATATTTAACTGCGTGAGTAATTGTATTGTTCGAAATATGTGTGTAGGACTTTTTGTAAGCCTTCAGAGACAGTAATAAAAAAAGGATTGATGGAAGCTAGTCAGGCATGGTGGTGGGTGGTATTCAGACGGTTGGGTATAAACCCACTGACTGGCAGTCTGAGCCAGTGACATAGTTGGAGCAATAAAGCAAAGCTCACATTTCAGATAGTTGAGGAGAGTGGCTAACACTCACTAGTCACAGTCATGCACCGCCACATGGAACCAAGGCGTAGAAAATGCATGTCTGTGTCCTGTATGAAATGGGCGGCCGCCAGAGGCAGCAGGTGTTTGAAACTGCTGTTGCTGCAAATACGTGTGGTACTTCAAGCCTGTACGCCAACAATACTGCTTTTTTTTTACAGAGCTTCAAGTTTAGGAGGCGGGTGAGAGTAAGGTTTGGGTAATTGGAGGGACGTGATTTCACGAGGAGGGAAAAGAAGCCAGACAGAAGACAATGAGGAGCAGAGACAGATAGCACCTTTTAAGGAGATCTGAAATTGGCGCTCTCATGACCAAATGTAGAACTGCTCAAACCATGCCTACAAATGCACATACATCAGATCCATGCACGTTTAAAGCATTTGCACAACAAATCATCACAAATATTTAAATATATACATACTTTCAATGAAATAAATAATATATACCAGTTCTTACATCTGTTAATTTATATACCGCATTTGTTTTGTTTCTGCCAATTAACCTGTCTCTCTGTCCATATGTATGGATCATATGTATTTATCTAAGTTTGTATGTATCTATACTATGTTTGTGGTATGTCTATATTCATCTATCTGCCTCTCTGTAAATATGTCTTACTCTCTGAACATAGATACATTCACAGCCGGCATAACTCGCAGGTGGTGGGGAGGGCGGGTCGTGCGAGGGGAGGTAATAGGCTTGTGCATATTTTTTTTTTAAACAATTAAAATGAATTTACCGTTGCGCCGGGTTCTGCGTCTTTGTCTTCGCTGCTGCTCTTTTCCAGGCGGAAGCCCCACTAACCAATCGATAAGCACCCAGGCTCCCCCTGACCAATCACAACGCTGCAGTGCAGTGTTGTGATTGGTTGTGAGCGTCCTGGTTTGACGCTCAACCAGGGATTGGGAGCCTGGGCTTGTTCTCCATGCAGGCTGTAATGCAGCCTGCATGGAGAACGGGGAAAGTGTGCATGACTGGTTTGGGCGGCCTTAAAGGGCCGACCAAACAGTCACTGTGCACTTAGGAGCGGGCATACGAATCCTACCCTACCATACTCCCTGAGCCGAGCAGCCCCGACCACCCGCCCGCCCCCAAAGCAGCAGATCACATTACAAAGCATAAAACGATAATAACTTTATGTTATTATCATTTTATGCTTCCGCTTTGTACTGCTTAAAAGCAGTGGTAGGGCCACGCTCCTCCGCCATAGCGGAGGAGCAGCCGCTGCATAGTTACTTGACTCTCACTCTATGTATTAATGTATCTATCTATGTACACAAGTATGTCTGTATCGCTTTATATATCTGGTTATTTACATGTGTATCTGTCAATCTGCATGTATGTGTCTGTATGGCATACTTTGTATATTTCATTCTGTAGTTGTATGTACCTATGTTTCTGTCTGCCACTGCATGCCTACCCATGCAATGTTCTTTTCTGCATAGTTCTGTGTATTTTCTGTCATAGAAGCTCCTTTCCAACCTCGGCATCTTTTGAACCAACTCTAATATATTCACAGACCACTACACTCAGTAGGTCCCAACCTATTGCTGAATACTCATTATTCTGCCTGTTATGCACGCACATCCATCATGCTCCTGGTATGTTTACAAGAGGAACTGAAGGGGCCGTCTGTCATCTGCTGCAGTTGTGTTGCAATCTCCGATTCTTCTGTGTAGAGGAAGGAGAATACTCTTGTGACCTTATCTCAAAACCCAATATCCTCTGAGGTTTGATGATTAACTTGTCCTGTGCATTTGGCTCGTTTGCCAATTTTCTAAAATGTGAGTGGCTAAACAAGGCATGCCTTTGCAATTGTGTGCCAACTACAATGGGTGTTTCCTGACTGGAAACCTGGCCTCAGTATCACCCAGAGGAGAGGAAGCGTACCAGTGGCTACATATAATACTTTTTTCCCAGTGCTTCTATCCATTCCCAGCAAATTCCAAATATTAAGAAACCTTTTACAGAGACCCTTTGATCATGTTTGTGACAGAGCAAAAGCAGCACATGGAACCATCATTCCTTTATATTCTTTATCTTGCAGATGCATTCTGTACATTGGGGCTGTATCATGATGTACAGGTCTGGCTCTGTGCAGAGCTGCAAGCCTCCTTTTTTGTGAGTGGTGTTCTAAAGTTCAGGCTTTTTTCTTGGAAGTTCTCTCAATGAAAGCATGCAATGCTGACAGCATAGTCAGAAACTGAAAGAAAGAAATTATCACCTTTGACTGAGGTGTACTGGGTCCCTGCTAACCAGGTTCTTGGTACCAGTGTTCTTTCCCTAATACTGTACCACAAATGGCACAACTTCAGCAACCCCTATACATCCCTAGTAAATGGCACCCCTAGTACCTAGGGCATTGAGACTTAAAAGAGTCCACTAGGGCTGCAGCACAAATTGTTCCACCAAGACCTTGTTATGTTATGTTAAATCAATTTGATACAGCGCGCAAATCACCCTCGGGCATCTCGGTGCTGCTTGCGGATCAAAGACAGAACTCCATGCGGGTGTTATTAAAATAGATGGGCTTTCAGTTGTTTCCTGAATTTACAGTAACTTGGGCAAGAACGTACATGAAGAGGGAGCTTGTTCCAGTACACGGGGGCGAGATAGGAGAAAGCCTTACCGCTGCTGCATGTTAGACGGATGCGAGGGATCCACAGCAGTGCTTTCAAGCTAGATCTTAGATTAAGACAGGGGGCATACGCTTTTATTCTTTTCTGAAGATAAAGAGGGCCTTTGCCCTTTAAGGCATTATATGTGAGGTCACAGATGTAAAAATATGAGCGTCTCCTCACAGGCTGCCAGTGTAGTTCTTTCAGCTGAGGCGCCGATTCGGAGGTACTCGAAGGGCAGTTGAGCACAAGCCTGCCATGAAAACTGATATTGCAGGGTGCGTGTCTTGGTGCAGAGAAAACTGAAAAGTCGGCATATCACACATCCCTCTGTGCCATGCCTCTATTCACTGTATGAAGTAAAGCTAAGTTACCCCTCCTGCAGGCCTTATAGCCCTAATGCAGAGTGCACTATACCCCATGTTTAGATATATCTGCATGTGCAGATATGACCCTATAATATCTAATCCCATTCTTGGTTATTGTAAGTGCACAGGGAAGCCATAGAGAGTACTTGGGCTGGATAATTGTCATCACAAGTTTCCTACCTCCATGATGGCTTTACTGTACCCTAAGATGTTTGGATCACACATCATGCCTTAATAAATCTTCTCTGATGCCAGTGTTGAATGTATTAATACATGCACACAGGAGACACCTTAGAGGGTCCCCTGAAACCCTACCAAGCACTGGTGTGGTCTCTGACTAGTCTTAGACAGCCTGCCACCTCCAGAGATATTTCTGACCTCATTGGGTAAGAGCCAGAGCTCTCACAGGCCAGGAACAAAGCCTGCTCTGGGCGGAGGTGCTTCACACCTCCCCCAGACCAGGATGGCCTTCCAAGATGGGAAGCTTCAAAGGCGATACCGCCTTTGAAATGTCACCCAGGAAGCTCCAGCTAGTGGAGGATGGCAACCCCCTTTCCTGCTCCACATTTGGTGGGAGGATAGGTGGGTAAAATTAGGTAAATTAGGAGGCGGTCCCATTCAGCCAGGACCACCTCTAAGGTGGGGCAGGTGATGTGGGGCCCACTTTTCATTTCCCTTCATCTTGGTTTGAGAGGGAATTAGCCAATGAGGGTCAGGGTAGTGCCCCTTCCCACAGGAAATGGTCACTTACAGGATGTAGACACCCTAAAGGAAGGTAGCCCATTGAATATTACCTGTCACCCCTTCAACTCCCCTACATTTAGTATTTAGGTGACATTCCTGGACCCTTAACTTGAGATTCAATGGACACAAAGAAGATAAGGACAAAGAGGAGCTGCTGACCAGAGGACTGAAGCCCTGTTGCAGAACTTTGGAGCCAAACCCTGCCTGCTGTCTTAGGAACTGGACAGTCATGGTGTGCTATCGCATCCTGCAACTGTGAGGCCTCCAAGAACCATGGAGCACCTCTAGCCTTTGACAAATCACCAAAGAACTCTCTTGGAGTAGAGGCACTATGTCCCTGCAGTCCGCAGGCACAAAACCCGCAGAACCCAGTTCACCAACTTGCTGCTCCCCTGCGACTCCAATGTAGCACCCAAACCAAAAGTGGTACACTAGCCCTGTAGAATCAATTCTGTCTCCACTCCGAGTGTGGCGACAACAGGCTCTACCGTAGCCATGCCACATCAATACCAGGGGTACCAGACCCTCTGCAGGATTCTCCGAGACTAAGAGTCAAATCCAGACTTCATCTACCCACAAAGTAAGCCCCCATCGAGGGACATCAAGACCCCTGAAACCCATTTCGTGAGTGACCCAGCTCCCCTGGAATCATCTCTCCAAGTTGCCTGCTCTAGCTGTCCCCTCCATGGTCCTGGGGCCCTTGTGACCGGCTCCCTTGAGTGGGACCCCTCTTACTTACCTTTAAGTCTCCTTGTGCAGTGTTTTTTAGGTGCCCCCTTCTTCGTGGCACACCAGCTGCCAACGACCTCAGCACCCTGCTGCCGGCCAAATTCGGGATGCTACCAAGAATCTGCTGGTAGAACATTGGACCTGGCCTTGCTACCTACCTAAAATCTGAAGGTGAACCTCGCAATCCAATTGTATGGTTTTATATGCATTTTTCTGTTTTCTCTCATTGACTAAAATGGTGCATAATTGCACACAAAAGTAATCTATTTTGCAAACTTGAAAAATTCATAACTTAAAAAGTACTTACTGTAGAATAACGTTCTTGGTCTGAAACATTACATAAAAATCAGTGTTATGTTTGTAAAGTGGTCTTGGATTTGTTCTTGAGTGAGTCTCTCATTTATTGCCTCTGTGAGTTCAGCAAATGCTTAGCACTATCCTCTGATTAACCTAACTGCTCACCCGCACTACCACAAATAGAGCATTAGTATTATCTACTTTTGCCTCTGTATACCAATCTGGATCTTCCTGGACTCTCTGCACAGTGTACTTCATTTTAGTGCACTATATAGACAGCCAGCACCCTACACCCCTCACACCTCTTTCATCCACCACCATAGACTCCTTTCTCCTTTATCTCACTCTTGGAGGTTCTTTTTCATCCCTGCTTGTTCCATTTGTCACTGTTTTTGCATTTTTCTCCTTCTTTCCCCTTTTCTGCTATTTCCTCTCTCTTGTTCTGTGTCAAAGTCTGATGAAGAAAAATAAGTCCCATTCCCCAAAAATGCTTTTGAGCCCTATCTACAACCATCGGCTCAAATTAAGTGCAACGCCTCGCACACAACTCTACTCTGAGCCAGCACAGCCCATCTCTATATGACCCATGGTTGATGAGAGAACACAAACTTTCAATCTATATTTAGATATGGATTTCTATTCTTTTTTTTGCATGACCAAAACTGTTGTTACTTTCTGATTGCAATGAAGTCCTTGGTGACCTTAGAATTCCTTGTACTTGGTACAAAAATCTTCAAGATCAAGCAAGGAAAGAAAGGGGGGGGGGATCGTGTCATTATATTTAATGGAAGGCCTATTTTTAAACAATTTGAATGTTTGCTGTACGTGAAAACAGACGTGCTGATAGCGGTGTGGTCTGTCTGTTTCGCCATGCAACCCCTACTTCATTGCTTTTCCATTCCTGATGCCTGTTATGCAGTTCAGTAGTAGATAGGATCACTTGTCAATCTCAGGAAACTTTAACTTGACAGTGGATGTCCAACCCAATCGATTTGTTATTCTTTAAACAACATGGTTGAGTCAGTCAGTGCAACACGCCACATCCGGTCGGGTCACACATTTTACCTTTCAGTTAGCTCAGATTCCTGTATTCACTGTAACAGCAACTGGTCAGATCACATGCCCATGCTCTTTTCAGTTGCTGGTCCTCCTATCAAAAGAAAACCCCTTAGTAATCCAACTGTAAGCATAGCTAGCTCCTGCTGACTTTTGTTTTTGAAGCAGTGCCTAACTTGTGCCAATGGTTGGAGGTCATGAGCACCTCAACTCATTTTTGGGAACTGGGACTGATTTTTCATCATATTTATTCAGAGAGGGACAAGGAGCCTAGTTTTTGAATCAGGTCCTGCTCAGAAGGCACCAATGGAATATTAAGAACAGGAAGAGCAGTTCCTATGGGTAGCTAGTTGGGAAGGGAGAGGAAGTGGGGAAGCACAGGTCTTTTCTTCGTAATGCCTTCACACACCCCAAGGGATGTCATGCTTCATCATTTGGGCATTTGCCCCTCGTCAGGCCGGCGCTGCAATGTCTGACGGGCTCCCGAAACCGGGGCTCTTTGTCGGGGATCTTTTGAAGAAGCCGTATGGGTGCGTGTGGGTGTGAGGGCAGGGTAGTGCACGAGGAGTGAGATGTTTTAAAAAAGGTATAGGGCCGTCCTACTTATTTAAGTAATTTTATTAATGAGGTAGCTCTAGCCTTGGTAAAAAGAGGTGTAGAAGCCCTATTTAGGAGTGATGGTCCGTAAGGGCTAATTATGTGAGGGTGTGGTCAACATGTTTCGTGCCCCAGCTGCCCCAAAAGGGTCAATGGCACTTCGTCAGGACCAAAAAATCAGAATGTGTTAAGGTAAGTGCACTACCGTTTTTAGCACTAGTTGCTAGGAACGGTAGGGGGTAATTACTAAGGAACTGGTACTGAGATGAGGATAGACCTATGGAAAGGGACAAAAAGAGGGGGGGGGGGAAAGAAAACAAAGTAACAATAACCAGCGAATGAGAACAGCCATCGGCAATGGTGAATGCACTGGACAATAGTGCGCCTCGGTGAAAAATACAGAGTACGCCGGTCACTCTTAGTGCACTCTAGGTGTTGTGACCTGTGGGTGGTGGAGAGACGGAGAAAATCCGTCATGGACCTTCTAATGGTAGGGTGTCAGACGTCGTGATCGTAACGACGGTGCCGTGCTTTGTGGACGGAATATAGAAGGTCACGGGTGGCTATGTCGCATACCAGTTTGTAAATATCACTGTGTGATGCTATAAAAATAGTCCTGTGCTGTGCGCGTATAAATCCATCAAACCGATGTCCAAAGGCAGACAGGAATGATTAGGAATACAAACGATAAGACTAGTGACACAATGTCAACGTGAAACGAAAGAGAGACATAAGTTATCGATATTCGAACAGGGAAGGCTAAGGTAGTGCGTGAACTAGGTTCGTATACTAATGTGAGGGCATGCCACAAAACGCACTGATTTCAAGACATACTGTAAACGGAACTGAATATATCAACTCACCCCTCACGACCTAGTTCCGGACAGACGGGGATGACAACAGAGCACAAAAGTTGCTCCGATTTCTATGCAGAGACCAAACACAGATGGGAGAAACAGGTAGGAGAGAAATTAGGTAGGAGAGAAATTACGTTTGCATATTGACAAAAGCTGACGAGCAGGCTTACCAACGGGATCCAGTCATACGATCACGGTACTCACGTAGGTAGACTGGCAACTTGCTGGCGTCCTACCCTCGCTCTGGGCCCCGTGCAGGATACTTCCCGGGTGCGTCTAAAATAGCGTAGGAAGACGTCCCTCGACGTAGTGGCCATGTTGGAATGGGCTCTACTCGCGCTCATGTCATGTGACATCCGGCGCGTGTGGAAGTAAACGGCGGCCATGTCAGAACGGGGCAGCTACAGTAATGGAGTAGTTACTAGGTCAATAGGGTTAGAAAGGGCGGGAGGGGTAGGAGTGATTGCAACAACTCGCCGTATATATTGACAGTTGTAATTATACCTCCCTTGGAAATTGTCATTATTTATTAAAAATACAAATGTTATCCTGTTCTATTGATATGATCCCTGGGGGTATAGCAGATGTGGGTCACAGAGACCTTAGGGCTCAACTCCAGATGAACAGGAGGTAGGTGGAGTAAGGGGGTAACAAAATGCGGACAAAACAACAAGGTGGCATAGAAAGGGCTATTCAGTGATTCATTTCAGCCCAAGGTATGTCATCGTTCAGGCCCCTCGTGTGTGACGCAAGCTTGAACACCCAGCATTGTTCCTTTCTAAAGAGGGCTTCTTTGGTGATAACTGGGAAGGCCTCTAAAATAGTCCAATTTAGCTCATTAGGTGTATGATTGTGTGCCGCATAATGAGAACACATCTTAGTGTTAGTTTTTTTGCAACGTACATTGCTTCTGTGTTCCGTTAGTCTTGTCTTTACTGGGCGTGTGGTCATCCCAATGTATTGCAACGAACACGGGCATGTAATTAGATAAATACAATTGCGTGTGTTGCAATTTGTGTGTTTCCTCTGGGTCCAAATCCAGTTGGTAGTCAATTGGACTGTTTTACTTACTCGGGTAAGTGGGCAAACCACACATTGGCCACAGGGGTAATGTCCGCTTACCGGAGGCAAGTTCCACAAGGTATTAGAAACTGTAGGGGCTGGTAGTTTGGGTCTAGTGTTGATTAGGAGATCCTTGATGTTGGCTGTGCGTTTGAATGCAAATCTCGGTTTACTTAGAGACAGATCACCCGAGTCTAGTATTCGCCAGTGTTTATTGATGACCCTTTTTAACAGGTTGGACTCTGGAGTGAAGGTGGTCACACATGTGATGAGGTCTGAATCTGGTTTTGTCTGTGATTCAAGAAGGGTAGACCTATTGGTGTTGCGTGCTCGTTTTTTTGCATTGTTGATAATGCGGGCAGGATATTGTCTCAGGGTTAGATTCCTACCAAGTTCGGATGCTTGCTTATTGTAGTCATCTATCTTGCTGCAGTTCCTACGGATGCGTAAGAACTGCCCATAGGGGAGATTGTCTTTTAGTGCCTTGGGGTGAAAACTATTGTATAGTAAAGGACAATGGCTGTCGGTGGTTTTTTTATAGGTTATCGTCTCCAAGGTACCCATGTTGTTGATGATCATTAGATCGAGGAATGGTAGTTCCTGTTGGGAACAGGTTGCGGTAAATTTGAGGAAAGGGTTCAGACTGTTCACCCATGACAGAAAGTTCGGGATACTATCCATGCTGCCTTTCCAAAAAATTAAAATATCATCAATGTAACGTCTCCAAAGGAGAACGTTACTCAAGAAGGGATTGGTGTCCGTGAGCACATGTTTGCCCTCAAAGTCTGACATGTAGAGACATGCCAGGCTCGGGGCGAAGGTGCTGCCCATCGAAGTTCCTTGGGTCTGATGGAACAGTTGATCATCAAATAAAAAGAAATTCTCTGTAAGAGCAATATTGGCACATTCCATAATAAAGCTCACGGGGGTCGGTGAATCCCAGTTGGTATTGAGCAGGATCGTTTCCACCGACTCAAGAGTGTTAAGCTGAGGGATATTAGTGTAGAGGGCTTCCACATCCAGAGTGAGAAGTACATCTGGATGTGGGCCCTCCTGGTTAGTGAGTTCAATCAGTCTTAGAACATCTCTGGTGTCTTGAAGAAATGTAGGGGTGGTTTTCACCAATGGGCGGAAAAAGTGATCGCAAAATTTGGATAGAGGTTCCAAGAGGGACCCTATGCCGGACACAATGGGTCTCCCGGGGGGTGGGGAGATCCCCTTGTGAAACTTTGGCAAAGTGTAAAAGTAGGGTAGTCTAGGATTGGTATTGACTAAAAAGTCAGCTTCGTTTTTTGAAATCCATCCTTGGTGGAGTGCCGCCGTGACCATGGAGTTGATTTTAGTGGAGAGGCGTGGTGTAGGGTCTGTAGTGAGTGGTGTATAGTAATTAGTATTTTGTAGTTGGCGTAGACATTCCGTCCGGTAGTCTGTGCTAGCCATGATAACTATAGCACCACCTTTGTCAGCTTCCTTGATAGTAATAGAGGCGTCATTAGCTAAGGTTTTTAAGGCTAATGTCTCAGCTTGACTGACGTTGGAAAATTTCCGAGATTGAAGTTTCTCAGAAATTTCTTTGAGAACTGCTTTCTCAAAAGTCAAAACTTCTGGAGGCACCATACTTGAGGTGGGTGTAAAGGTCGAGGGTTTTCGTAGACCAGTATCCGTTGAAGGTAGGTTGGGTTGGTTGCCGAAATAGGCCTTGAGGCGTATTTTTCTGAAGAGATTTTGCACTTCAAGATTAGTACGAAAGACATCCACTTTGGGGGTAGGTACAAATCCTAGGCCCCTTTTCAAGACGTTAGTTTCTGTGTCAGTGAGAGAATGTTCTGACAAGTTAACAATTAATTTCTCTTCTCCTGGTGGCTCCGTAATTCCATATGTGGTGGTGGTTGCTGAGCCTGATCCTGCCATTGTACTTGTTTCTGCTGGTTTTGTCCGCCTCTTCTTCTTCTGCCTCGCCCCTTGCCCCAGCCTCTGCCTAAAAAAGGTTGTGGTTGGTAAGGGGGAAACAGGGGTGGTGGTCCTTGTGGATATTGCCACATCGGTGGTCCATGAAATGGAATGGGTCCCTGATAGGGGGATTGTCCTTGGAATGGTCCAGGTCCTTGATAAGATTGTTGACCATATCCGTACATGGTATTGGTCGGTCTTCTAGGATATTGGTTCTGATGGTAGGGACCTTGCGCCTCAGAGCTGGAGTTACTTCCTGAGGAATTTGTACGGCGACGAGAGTTAGTACTTTCGTCGGATAGGTAATCGTCTCCAGAAGGCACAAAATCATCTTTTAAATAAGGATATACCTTTTCCTTGCTGAACCGCGTGATGTCCTTTTGAAGTTTTGTAACTTTTTGTCTCATCAGGTAGTCTTTGTTGTCATTGATCTCTTTCGTGATCTCGGCCAGCTTGGCCTTGAAAGCGGCGTTGGCAATACTGGCTTTGATATTGCCTTCCGCTAAGGCGATTTTTTGTAGAAGTTCATCTGCCAGCCTTTTGGCGGTCTTAATAATAAGTACCAAAAGATCCCTGGTGCATTTCCATGTCACCAGGGACCATTCTTCCTTGAATTGTTTATCCTCTAGAAAAATCCTCGGGGTGTTGGTGACGATCAACCCATTAGGTGCTATATTGGCACGTAGGTATTCCGTCATGATGGCTCCATGCATGATAATTTTCATGAGTTGCCTTTTCATGTTTGTGATGGTTGTCCAATCGCCGGCAGAGCTGCTAGTAGAAGCTCCTCCATCTGGATCCAGTAACGAGGGTCCACTCAGAATTTCTGAGACACATTCCTCATCAAAGGAGAGACCTTGGTTATTATCCATGGTGGCGTGAGAGAACTGGCTACCACTGGTAGCAGGAGAAAGAACAAAAGTCCCACGGCTGAGCCGCCGCGCTTAACTTATTTATTCAGAGAGGGACAAGGAGCCTAGTTTTTGAATAAGGTCCTGCTCAGAAGGCACCAATGGAAAATTAAGAACAGGAAGAGCAGTTCCTATGGGTAGCTAGTTGGGAAGGGAGAGGAAGTGGGGAAGCACAGGTCTTTTCTTCGTAATGCCCTCACACACCCCAAGGGATGTCATGCTTCATCATTTGGGCATTTGCCCCTCGTCAGGCCGGCGCTGCAATGCCTGACGGGCTCCCGAAACCGGGGCTCTTTGTCGGGGATCTTTTGAAGAAGCCGTATGGGTGCGTGTGGGTGTGAGGGCAGGGTAGTGCACGAGGAGTGAGATGTTTTAAAAAAGGTATAGGGCCGTCCTACTTATTTAAGTAATTTTATTAATGAGGTAGCTCTAGCCTTGGTAAAAAGAGGTGTAGAAGCCCTATTTAGGAGTGATGGTCCGTAAGGGCTAATTATGTGAGGGTGTGGTCAACATGTTTCGTGCCCTAGCTGCCCCAAAAGGGTCAATGGCACTTCGTCAGGACCAAAAAATCAGAATGTGTTAAGGTAAGTGCACTACCGTTTTTAGCACTAGTTGCTAGGAACGGTAGGGGGTAATTACTAAGGAACTGGTACTGAGATGAGGATAGACCTATGGAAAGGGACAAAAAGAGGGGGGGGGGGAAAAGAAAACAAAGTAACAATAACCAGCGAATGAGAACAGCCATCGGCAATGGTGAATGCACTGGACAATAGTGCGCCTCGGTGAAAAATACAGAGTACGCCGGTCACTCTTAGTGCACTCTAGGTGTTGTGACCTGTGGGTGGTGGAGAGACGGAGAAAATCCGTCATGGACCTTCTAATGGTAGGGTGTCAGACGTCGTGATCGTAACGACGGTGCCGTGCTTTGTGGACGGAATATAGAAGGTCACGGGTGGCTATGTCGCATACCAGTTTGTAAATATCACTGTGTGATGCTATAAAAATAGTCCTGTGCTGTGCGCGTATAAATCCATCAAACCGATGTCCAAAGGCAGACAGGAATGATTAGGAATACAAACGATAAGACTAGTGACACAATGTCAACGTGAAACGAAAGAGAGACATAAGTTATCGTTATTCGAACAGGGAAGGCTAAGGTAGTGTGTGAACTAGGTTCGTATACTAATGTGAGGGCATGCCACAAAACGCACTGATTTCAAGACATACTGTAAACGGAACTGAATATATCAACTCACCCCTCACGACCTAGTTCCGGACAGACGGGGATGACAACAGAGCACAAAAGTTGCTCCGATTTCTATGCAGAGACCAAACACAGATGGGAGAAACAGGTAGGAGAGAAATTAGGTAGGAGAGAAATTACGTTTGCATATTGACAAAAGCTGACGAGCAGGCTTACCAACGGGATCCAGTCATACGATCACGGTACTCACGTAGGTAGACTGGCAACTTGCTGGCGTCCTACCCTCGCTCTGGGCCCCGTGCAGGATACTTCCCGGGTGCGTCTAAAATAGCGTAGGAAGACGTCCCTCGACGTAGTGGCCCTGTTGGAATGGGCTCTACTCGCGCTCATGTCATGTGACATCCGGCGCGTGTGGAAGTAAACGGCGGCCATGTCAGAACGGGGCAGCTACAGTAATGGAGTAGTTACTAGGTCAATAGGGTTAGAAAGGGCGGGAGGGGTAGGAGTGATTGCAACAACTCGCCGTATATATTGACAGGTGTAATTATACCTCCCTTGGAAATTGTCATTATTTATTAAAAATACAAATGTTATCCTGTTCTATTGATATGATCCCTGGGGGTATAGCAGATGTGGGTCACAGAGACCTTAGGGCTCAACTCCAGATGAACAGGAGGTAGGTGGAGTAAGGGGGTAACAAAATGCGGACAAAACAACAAGGTGGCATAGATAGGGCTATTCAGTGATTCATTTCAGCCCAAGGTATGTCATCGTTCAGGCCCCTCGTGTGTGACGCAAGCTTGAACACCCAGCATTGTTCCTTTCTAAAGAGGGCTTCTTTGGTGATAACTGGGAAGACCTCTAAAATAGTCCAATTTAGCTCATTAGGTGTATGATTGTGTGCCGCATAATGAGAACACATCTTAGTGTTAGCTTTTTTGCAACGTACATTGCTTCTGTGTTCCGTTAGTCTTGTCTTTACTGGGCGTGTGGTCATCCCAATGTATTGCAACGAACACGGACATGTAATTAGATAAATACAATTGCGTGTGTTGCAATTTGTGTGTTTCCTCTGGGTCCAAATCCAGTTGGTAGTCAATTGGACTGTTTTACTTACCCGGGTAAGTGGGCAAACCACACATTGGCCACAGGGGTAATGTCCGCTTACCGGAGGCAAGTTCCACAAGGTATTAGAAACTGTAGGGGCTGGTAGTTTGGGTCTAGTGTTGATTAGGAGATCCTTGATGTTGGCTGTGCGTTTGAATGCAAATCTCGGTTTACTTAGAGACAGATCACCCGAGTCTAGTATTCCTAATCATTCCTGTCTGCCTTTGGACATCGGTTTGATGGATTTATCCGCGCACAGCACAGGACTATTTTTATAGCATCACACAGTGATATTTACAAACTGGTATGCGACATAGCCACCCGTGACCTTCTATATTCCGTCCACAAAGCACGGCACCGTCGTTACGATCACGACGTCTGACACCCTACCATTAGAAGGTCCATGACGGATTTTCTCCGTCTCTCCACCACCCACAGGTCACAACACCTAGAGTGCACCAAGAGTGACCGGCGTACTCTGTATTTTTCACCGAGGCGCACTATTGTCTCATTCGCTGGTTATTGTTACTTTGTTTTCTTTTCCCCCCCCCTCTCTTTTTGTCCCTTTCCATAGGTCTATCCTCATCTCAGTACCAGTTCCTTAGTAATTACCCCCTACCGTTCCTAGCAACTAGTGCTAAAAACGGTAGTGCACTTACCTTAACACATTCTGATTTTTTGGTCCTGACGAAGTGCCATTGACCCTTTTGGGGCAGCTGGGGCACGAAACATGTTGACCACACCCTCACATAATTAGCCCTTACGGACCATCACTCCTAAATAGGGCTTCTACACCTCTTTTTACCAAGGCTAGAGCTACCTCATTAATAAAATTACTTAAATAAGTAGGACGGCCCTATACCTTTTTTAAAACATCTCACTCCTCGTGCACTACCCTGCCCTCACACCCACACGCACCCATACGGCTTCTTCAAAAGATCCCCGACAAAGAGCCCCGGTTTCGGGAGCCCGTCAGGCATTGCAGCGCCGGCCTGACGAGGGGCAAATGCCCAAATGATGAAGCATGACATCCCTTGGGGTGTGTGAGGGCATTACGAAGAAAAGACCTGTGCTTCCCCACTTCCTCTCCCTTCCCAACTAGCTACTGATTTTTCATCGTCAGACTTTGACCCAGATGTAGAGAGAGAGGCGGAAGGGAAAGAAAAGAGGTAAGTAAACAATGGAAAGGGAAGGAAGCAGGGATGCAGAAAAAGCCTGCAAGACTGAGACAGATATTAAGTGTAGGGTGGTAAAAGAAAGGAGCTCGAGGTGGAATCAAAAATAGGCAGCTGTGTATTCCACAACCTCAGCATTCTGCAGCGGTGGGCTCTTAAGAAAAACTTTGGAACCTTACACATATATTTGTTTTACAAACTAAGCACTGCTGGGGTAGCGTAACACGTTTCGCCTGATCATTTCATTAATAGCCATCACCTCATTTATAAGACCAATTTCTCAAACATTGTTCACTCGGTATATACTTCTATTTCATCTGCTCGAGGTGAGCTTGTTCCAGTCAAAACAATGCCTTCCAGATTAGGAAACCCCAGTGAAGCGGCTTCACATCTGAGTTGCAGCCTGAGAAACAGAGGGCATGTTCCAGTGATTTATAGATTAGTTGCCACCAAGGTGTGATCAGTAAGCTTTACATTTGAAACTGTCTCTTATTTGCCTTGTGTGAGACCCCTGGGCTACAAGACCGCAGTGCTCTTTAGTCACCAATAAACTCCACCCTTCAGTATCCTCCAGAGGTATCGGAAACCTGAGAAAGGTCCATTGAAATTGAAGTCACTAACATCAATCTCAAGAATCCCACAATTGGTCGGATCCTTTGGATCCCAAGCAGTGGCGTAACGAAAGCGGGGCCCCCCTGCAAGGTACACATAGGGGCCCCGCTCCGGATTTAATCCAAAGCTCTCTGGTGTGAGTGCAGTGCTGAGGGGGCCCCCTGCAGCTCAGGGCCCCCCCGCACTGCGGAGGATGCGGGGGGCCTGTGTTACGCCCCTGATCCCAAGACTCAAAATGCGCTTAACCAACATTGTGGTTGGATCAATAACTGTTGTATTCTAAATTTAATTTTGACATGGCGGAACTACTTGTCTCTCAGGATGCTATGTAATTATGCCTCTGAGGTCACTCCCATACTTGCTGTAATGTCCTGTACAATTCAATAAAAGTTATATAAAAAAATTAAAGGCCTATGAGAGCAGCACAAAATTGCGGTGTGCCACGTGAGCCCACATACACGTTTGCCAGCTTGATGCTTTTGGCCACTGACCATGGGATATCTTGGACCCTTCTTATCTTATCTCTCACAGAACCTGAGCAAGACATTGCCATAAAACCTCATAACTATAGCTTTTGTCTACTACATAATGCCTGTGCATTGTGACTCCATCCAATGAGGTAATCGGATATTTTGTGTGTGTGGCCAATCAAAAAAATCTAAATAAATTATATACATATATCACTTTGTGTATGTTTTGTGTATGACCAATCAAAAAAAATGTATGTACATATATAGTGTGAAATATGTCCAATACGAGTGCTCAGCACTTGAGGATGCACTCGAGAAACCGCAATCTATTCTTTAGGGCAACATCAGCACTTCAACCTCGAGTTTAGCCTGACACGTTTCGGATTGTCCTTTATTCATAGGCTCACTTCATTAATTTGCATGACAGCTGAAACTTTATTGAACATCCTCCAATGAGCTTTCTGCTGGCTTTTCCCAACAACTTCTGGGACTTGTAGTTCCACGCCGCCGCCTCTTGCCCAATTAGGATGAGGTAGGTAAATATTCCTTCCGCGCTGAATGTGCCGTGATGTGCCATTTCATGCACATCTTTAATTCGGTCCCCCCACAAGCAGCAACAACATTAATTGCGTGCCGTGGCCCCCTTGGAATCTTGGGGTGGTGCTGCCCTCCTACGCCTTAAGCGGGCGCGACAACATTTCCAATAAGAGTGCTCAGCACTTGAGGGTGCACTCGAGAAACCGCAATCTATTCTTTAGGGCAACATCAGCACTTCAACCTCGAGTTTAGCCTGGCGCGTTTCGGATTGTCCCTTATTCATAGGCTCACTCCAATCATTTGCATGACAGTTGAAACTTTATCGAACATCCTCCAATGAGCTTTATGCTGGCTTTCCCCAACACCTGCTGGGACTTGTAGTTCCACGCCACCGCCTCTTGCCCAATTAGGATGAGGTAAGTAAATATTCCTTCAGTGCTGAATGTGCCATGATGTGCCATTTCCTGCCCATCTTTAATTCGGTCTCCCCACAAGCAGCAACGACATTAATTGCGCGCCATGGCCCGCTTGGAATCTTGGGGTGGTGCTGTCCTCCTACACCTTGAGCGGGCGCGACAACATTCCCAATACGAGTGCTCAGCACTTAAGGGTGCACTCGAGAAACCGCAATCTATTCTTTAGGGCAACATCAGCACTTCAACCTCGAGTTTAGCCGGACGCGTTTCGGATTGTCCCTTATTCATAGGGTCACTCCTTTAATTTGCATGACAGCTGAAGAAAAAAAAAAGTGTGAAATATGTATATACATTCTTTTTGATTTTTTAGACACTTCATACCAACCTTAGGAATTCAGGAAAATAAGCATTTTGTGGATACAATACTTGAATTTATGCTCTGAACCGCTAAGTAGTTCACTTTCACTGATTTGAATATTCTAGTTGTGGATGCAGCATAAGTATATTCTGAGTCATCTTGAGAATCTGATATTTATGTACGACTCGTATTAAGCAATATTTGGTGAAATTAAGATTAATTTTGGAAACGATTAATCATGATGTTACAGTATAACTTCTGGGTCCATTGATCAAGGGTGGGAATGTATTGTTGACTGTAATTGTGTGGATTAGGCGATTTGAATGTTTTCATTGTAAATATTGTTGTATATGTTTTCTGCAGCCCTAATTAAGTCCCATGTGGAGATGAAACTCGTTGACTGGGCTGATACTAAGGGGCATATCAGCAACAACCAGCGATAATTATCGCTAAGCGCACTTAGCGCCAGGATAATTATCACTGGTTAACGTGGATTTTTATCGCTGAGATAGCGTGCTATTAGCAACGCTTATCTCAAAAGCGATAAAAATCCTAGCGCTAACTGCCAAACGTGAGATTATCGCTGTAAACCCAGTGATAATCTCACGAAGTTTGGCGTTAGCTTGATGATAGAGTCTCACATACTTAGCCATGATATCCACCTTCCATAGGATATCATGGCTAAGTCAGTCCTGAAGCAGGCGTAAGGAAGTAGTGATAACAGGGGTTATCGCTACTTTTCTTGCCGCTATGCTTCACAGCTGATGATAGCTGATGATAGGAGAAATGTCGCTTAGCGACATTTCTCCAGTCATGTCTGGTCAGGAATGCCCACTTTGCATCTCGTTAGAGATGCAAAGCTGGGCGTTAAGAATCCTGGCGCTAATGCAAGGTTTCATGCGATAGCGTGACCTTGCTAATTAGGCGATAAAATTATCGCCGCTTTTTGCCCGAAAACGGACGCAAAAGTGGCGATAATTTTATATCGCCTCGTTGCTGATATGCCCCTAAACTTTTCCAAAGAAGATTAAAGAATCAAAATGAACTATATATTTTTATAACCCACCTCGTTTCTGTCTATTCTTTGGATTTTACACTAAAAAACACCAACTCAGCACCATGGACATTGGGAGGTTTACGTGAACAGGTGAATGACAAACACTGATTACCTTAGAGCGCTTCCCGTCCCATTCTCCCACCTCATTCGGAAACATGAGTTGCTGTTGGGGACATTTCCTGGCCAAAATTCACCGCTAAAGGGACTAGGCAAGTCCTTGCAGGAACGCGGATATTTTCTTCCCTTCCCCCGCTGCCGCAGCTCCAACTACGCGGTCGCCGAGCGGGGAAGGATAAAGTGGACTACACCTCCCAGCGTCCCCTGGGACGGGGACGCCGACTGCCACCTCCCACATCCTGCCTGGAGGCAGTTAAGAACAAGCAGCCGCTCCCGGCTCGCGGGACGCGCGTGGGCAGAGCCTGGGCAGAGGGCGGGCCGTCTGTGGTCGTCCGGGGTAGACCGAGGCAGGGCAGGGCCACATCTCTAACATCGCCACCTCTACGCCCATGGTAAGATAGACTTAAACATAAGTTTTGTGTGCAGGTCTACATTGACTATAGGTGCGCGTATACCTGGGCCATGGGGAAACGAAAGTCTATGGAGGCCGGGGGAGGAGACGGAAAACCCCCTAAAAAAAGGAAGGGTAAGAAATCTAGAAAAGTGGCCAGCCATGCATCCGATGATGTTCTGGAGCAAATTAATGTTCTTGTCGATGAGTGTAGGGAGATCATCGACTCCGATCAGCATCAGTGTAGCGGGGAGGTCCCAAGTGAGAAGGGGGACACACAAGAACCCCAAGAAGTCAATAACATTTTACCAATAATACCAGCAATGTTTCGGGCCAAAAGAAAACCTAAAACATTGGCCAATAATGACATTGAAAATAGGGACTGTGTGATCATACAAAACAACGACCAGGAACATGCAGCCAAGGATCAACTGGAAGGCGTGACCAGTGATATTTTACCAGCGGTTGTTGTCCCTTTAATACCCTGTCATAATAGGTTCACAGTCCTGGCTGATATTCATAATGTGCCCCCCGTCGATCAATTAATGTCACTAGAAACAGATATTACCCCAGCTGAGGACGAGATGGCTATCTTGGACGCTGTCCTCAATCACAGCGTTAGAAAGGGAGTAGCTGTGAGCGAAGAAGTATTCAACTTAACAAATCTTGTCATCCTTCTCCGAGATGAAATAGAGTCACTAAAATTATTAGTGAAGAACCTAAGCATATTAGTAAGGGGTGAGGGCGAGGGAGGAAGCAAACTCAAAGCTAATGCAATAAAAAGTCTGCAAGATAGCTTCCCCCTGAAACGAAAAAACAATCAAGCCTCAGCTAAGGGTAATGGTAATGACTTAATCGTACCACACTCGATTGATCCGAGTGAGAATAGACCTGCCATACAGACAAGACCACAAGAAGCACTTATATCTAATGCTCCTAGAGTCAAAACGAATGCCCAAAATACCCAACAGAAGTTAAGAAATTCGAAAGAAGGAACAACCGTAATGCCTAGAGCCTGTGAAAAGAATAAAATACCAGCTGTTAGCATCCAGGGGAAAAGAGGGACTAGCGATACTAAGAAAGGACACCCTTCAAATAAAATCTACATGACCAGTGTCCCCAAACTTGCTAAAGGCAATAGGGAGTTACCCGACTCTTTCACAAACAAAGCCATTCATTGGTTGCGTCATGTGAGAGGTTGTCGGTCAGTGATAAGGGAAGATATCCTGCAGGCAAAACGGATTAGTGCCCCTAATCACAAATATGACTCCATAGAACTTACAATGAAGCATGCCTCCCTTGCTGAAAACCTCTTTGCCCTAGAATTCAGGACTAGTGCCCCTGCACAATCTAAGATCCAGTTAAGAAAATCTTGCCCCCAGCTCCAAGAGCTCTCCTCTCGAGTCAATGGTGGAGTTCACGAGAGAAGCTGCTCAGGACTGGATTGCAATGATTGACATCAAATATACCAAACTGATGGGATTGGGATCACTGAGGAGCTCGTGGACCAAATAGAAATAATAGGGACCTCAGAAATAGAGAACACCACAGATGTGAATGAAGTTTACCCCCCAAAACCTAATATCGAACTGGGTGTAACCTTCGGGGATACTTCTGAGACTAGTCCAATAGTAAGACCTGTCAATGTAGAAGAGCTGGGTCTGTTTGCAATCCCGGTTGTATCTTCCGTTAATGGAATCTCAGAAGATTTATGGGGAGATAATGGTACGCTAGTCTCCTGGAACATAGCGGGGTTAGGCTCTAAGCATGACTCACAGGAATGGAGAAGTTTTGTAAACTCATACGATGTGTGTATCTTCCAGGAGACCTGGCTCTGCGAGCCATGCTTTAATGAAGTCTTATTACAGCCCAGCAATAAAAGGTGTCAAGGGGTGTTCAATGGGTGGCCTTACTATTTGGGTATGCCAATGTTTAGCGCTTACTGTTAAAGTAATTGACACTAGAAGTAGAGACATTCAACTTATTAGAATCGACTCGGGTCCTAAGGGTTGCTTTGACATCTATAATGTCTATGCCAGGGGCAATAGGGGAGGAAGGTCAGAAGTTTGTGCAGCTTTGGTTTCCCTCCTAGAAATTCACTCGCTTGATAACAGAATTGTGGTAGCGGGTGATTTAAACAGAACTTTTGAACCCTTGGCTATTCAAAATGACTGGGCTGGAGATGAGGAAGATAGGCAATGGGGTGTCCCCAAAGTGCATCTGAAACCTGTCACCCGATGGTCTGAGGATATAATTTCCTTAAATGCAATTTGCTATGAAAATAGCTTGAGGGCATTAAATGGAAGGACAAGAAGTGACAGGTTGGGGGCTTGCATTTTTGACAACGGGAGACATAGTAGCCGAATAGACTACGTTCTATGTAGTCTAAAGCTTTGGGGACAAGTGATCGATATGGAGGTTAAAACTAGAATAGAAAGCGATCACAATCCGTTATGTGTTAAACATAAATGGTGGGCTCCATATAGTATGGGTGAGGCATGTGAGGTAGTTAATGCCCCTTTGATTGTCCCAACCAATGATATGCGTAGGCTGAAATGGTTGCATGTTAAGGCTAACCAGCAAACTATAAACAGCATTAATTCCCAGGTTGATGAAGCGGTAAAACTTCTTGAACAATTAAACCCTAAATATCCAGGGAGTGATAAAGCAACCAAAATCCATGAGAACTTCTTCATAGCTATTAAGGACTATTTCCAGAAACCAGCAAAGAAAGGTGACATAAGAAATGCCAAACCAGTGAAGTGGTATAATGCTGAGTGTAGGCAGACTAGAGTAGCCTTAGGAGTTGCGATCAGGGAGAGGGATATGGTGTCTATTCGTCTTGCCAGAACTGCGTACAGAAAAAGCATAGCCAATGCGAAGAAACTGTGGGATGAGCAGCATTGGCGAGAGCTAAAGGAAGCAAGCGACAAAAATGACTCTAGACTATTCTGGAACATTGTCAAATGGGGCAAGGGGGGTTCACCAGAGCCCCCTGATAATAATGTATCCCAGGAGGACTGGATCAACTACTTCAAGCCGCAGTATGCAGACACTCAGTCCAATAACTTGATGACTGAACATAGACCTTCTTTTTATAAAGACAATTTATTCTGCAGTAATGAGGTTATGATGGCCTTGAGTACAGTTTCAAATGGTAGAGCCCCGGGTCTAGATGGGGTGCCGGCGGACCTTTTCCTCAACGACAAGGAGCGCTGGTGTAAATACATCCTTCTCCTATTGAATGCGGTTGCTCAGGGCTCTAATATACCGGCGTCATGGCAATGTGCAATTATAATTCCTATCTATAAGAAAGGAGACAAATCACAACCAGGTAATTATAGGCCCATAAGCCTAATTGACACCATCCAAAAGGTGATAGGTACGGTGGTTGTCAACAGACTTTTGGACTGGGCTGAGGAAAATAACGCCTTATCACCATTTCAAGCAGGCTTCCGAAAATCTGTAAGCACAATGGATCAGGTCTTTCGTTTTTCCCTTCTACAATGGAAAACCGTGCTTCTAAGGAAGGGTAGCCTGTACGCAGTCTTTGTAGATTTGCGGGCCGCCTTCGACCTCGTTCCAAGGCCCAAACTGTGGCAAGTGTTGAAGAACCTGGGCATCCCTGAAGAACTTTTAACGATGTTAATGAGGCTCCATGAGGCAAATTACGCGAAGATTCAGTGGGGAGGGCATGGTAAGGTAACCTCTGACTTTCCAGTGAAGCGTGGGGTACGACAAGGATGTTCTATGGCCCCCACACTGTTTACACTGTATATTAATGGAGTTGTTTCCCGCATGTTGGTAGAGAATGTTGATGCCCCTTTACTGGCTGGTACCAAGATACCGATTTTAATGTTCGCCGACGACACTCTGATTTTATCCAAGACCCCAAGTGGTCTACAACACGCTCTAATAATCTTTGATCAATTTTGTAAGGACCACGGACTAGAAATTAATGTGTCTAAGACTAAGTCAATGGTTTTTAACCCTCCTCGTGGCCGTAAACCCCATATTGTTATGAATGACCACCCTTTTAGAGATTGTCAATGCTTTTACATATTTGGCAATCCACATATCAAACAATTTAAGTTGGACCAAACATATAGATACTGCAAGTATAAAGCATAGGCAAATAGTTGGTGCACTTGGTTCTGACCACAGAAAATCCCTAACAAAACCAGTAAAACCTGTGCTCCAGGTATATGAGGCCAACGCTTTAGGATCATCACTTTATGGTGCAGAGTTATGGGGCTATGAGAACCTAGGGAAACTACAAACTTCGGAAAATACGTTTTTTCGACGTATCACAAGTCTTCCCAAGAGCACCCCCCTGCTGCCATTAAGGTATGATCTAGGCAGAAAGGCATTAATTGACTTAGCAAGATTAAGACCTATTAAGTATTGGCGTAGACTTTGGACTACACCAGAACTCTTACACTATGCGGAAGGATTTAAGGATATAATCAATGCAGATGAGTACCACAAAATAGGATGGCTAAATGAACTAAGGAAAATGCTGGGCAAACTAGGCCTCTACATGTTATGGGAAAATCCGGAGGTGGTCACTTTTCCAACAAAGGCTAAACTTAAAGAGATCTATTGGGAGAAGGTGGCAGAACGGACTTGGAATGAAATCAACCAAGAGATTATGGCTGGAAAATTTCTGCAAGCAAAGTTTCTCCCAAGTCTAGAACCATACTGGGACACTATCACTAGCCCAAGGGATAGGAAGTTGCTTTTCCAGATTAGAGCAGGTTCTCTCCCTCTTAAATCCCTAACAGGTAGGTGGGGAGGCCCCTCAAATAGTTCTTGCCCATCCTGTGGAGCACATGACGAAACAATCGGTCACTTTTTTTTTTGCATGTAAATCCTATGTAGAGCCCAGACGTATCTGGCTTACTCCCATGTGTAAGAACTTAGGTACGACCAGCAGTGTAGTGGCATTAAGAATTATTTGTACTAGTTCTTCATTGTTTATACTAATAGCCACTTCTACATTTCTTGGCTGGTCATGGTCCATTAGACAAATGTTTTAGATAAATGAATGAACTGGAGGTCATTAATCAGAGTGTGCATATTTTATCTGTAAATTTTATGTGACAATGCATGTGATACATTTTTTATTACATTTTTCCTAACTCTTTTTCAGCCGATTTAAATGTTTTATAACAGTTTTTTAATGTTGTTTGTAAAGCTTTTATGAGTTTATTCTCGAATAAAGCAATTTTAAATTTGAGTTGCTGTTGCTTGTTTGCTGCAACTTAGCACACTCACTCAAACAACTAAAACACTCCACTTACATAATATAATTATATAGGTTAAATAACAAATTAAAACAAAACACATTTAAAATGTCCAATGCTTTCTTTAGACTCAGTATGTCTTTCTGCCAACACCCATAGGAACAATTTTCATAACAAACAGCCATGCTTAAGATTTTTAAATCCTAGTGCCGAGTATTTCATTTCCACACAGGAATGATTCCCTAGCTGTCCAAAGTAACAATATACTCTTCAGTTCAACAATCTTTTATCTTCAATTGCTCAGCTTTGTCAAGTGCACTTTTTCTTTATGCAAAGGAATAACTGAAACGTTTAACACAGCCAATTTACTTTGTGGTTCACCACTATTTTTTTGTCTTAGCCTGCTCTGCCAATATAGTGCTTTGTCCTTCTCCTATCATTTTATGTGGTGCCCCTCTTTTCCAAGCTAGGTGCACCTCCTTGTGCTAGTTAGGTATTTTGCTCTTCCCAAGAGATAAGTACCCCAATAAGGTGGCGCACTCATTCTTATGTTGCTTGCCTGACTTACTGACACGTAACAAAGAAGGAAACTAGGCTTGGCGGAGTTTGCAGAGTTCCACAACGTGGAACTCCGCAAAGTGGCCACAAATCTCCGCCGTGCTACGCAGAGTTCTGTAAGCAGCGAAGTGCGTTATGGCACACCATTGGTGCTGATTTTTAGCACCGGGTGTTTGTCCCAAGCTGCAAAATATACAGCTAACAGCACCAAGCACAGTGCAAGAGGACGTAGCTTCTTTCTGCCATTAGAGTAGATGCTCTACTCAAGCTGCAGCTTTCTCAACACGAGCGGAAGTTATCTCAACACGAGCCGGAGGGAAACAACCTTTACAACGCGGACATTACATCGCAATACTTTAACAATGCGGTTGTTAGAACGACCGTGTTGTTACAACGCAGTGCCATTACAACGCAAGTCGTTACAACGACTTGCTCTAGATGGTGCTCTAGACTAAGAAATAGTATGATTTACTATTCCAACACCTTCCCCACTGGAGTTGGAATAGTAAATCAAACTATTCCTAAGTCCAGCGCGCCATCTAGAGCAAGTCGTTGTAGCAACTTGCATTGTAATGGTACAGGGTTGTAACAACTAGGTTGTTGTAACAACCGCGTTGTAAGGGCACGCAATGTAATGACTCGCGTAGTAAAGAGTTATATTCCGAGCAGTAGTGACCATCCGCGACCACCGGCGTTGAGAATTCTCACCCGGAGGTGGTCTCGAGTAATGTTTTCCTCACTCGCGCTCACCAGTTTAACATTAACGAGCAAGGAAAGCGCGGAGTGGGAAAAACTCTGCTAGCGAAGCAGAATTTTAAACCCAAGAAACCAGGAAGAAGAATTATATCATAATGAACCTGTTTCATACATGCATCTCCCAGAAGAAAATAATTGTACCTTGAGCCCGAGCAGGTAGAGCTCAACATCACAATGTACTCCTGCACATATACTATGAGATAAAGGCCACGTTCAGGCCCACTACTGATCATTAAAATGTACCAGGCTAACCTGTAAAATCTAATCTTGTCCCACTGGCCCCCTTATCTGCAGAAAAAGAAAAATGGCAGTATCTGCAGATATACTCCCCACATCTTTCCAATAGCAGGTGTCTTGTGAACACAGAGTTCTGTTGTTTGACTGTACCTAAAGACAATTAAACCAGGCAGGGATGGTGGAGTCAGCTGCTCCCTGCAGATTCTCTCCACATTGTCACCAGTAAAACAATGAATACAAAGATTAAAACCAGAGAAGTTAAATATAACAAGCATTTGCAATGCAATAGGTCTCGCATTAGTAAAAGTTTGAGCTCTTGGCGTTGCAAATAATAATGCAACACCAATAGCTCTAATTTTTAGTAATGTGAGACCTAAGTATGCTACTATGGCACAAAATGCACACAAAGATGACAGGACAATGGGAGTACGTATTTGGTAAACTAAAGATATGTGATTACGAAGTAGGCCATAGAGACAACACATAAAACAAGAGTTTGTACTATTGGCATTGTAAATATCAATGCCTTTTAATTATATATGTTAAGAATGTGCAAGGGGTGCGTAAACACGCACTTTGGGCATATTTGTGCAGGCATTGCTTGCGAAAAGCAACTCTGGCAGTAACTATGCCTTTTTTACTGCCAGTCTTTCTTTTCGTAAGCAGGGACTATAAGTGCGTGTTTACGCACCGCTTGCAGCTTTTATGAACACATAAATAAAAGGCATTGTCATTACAATGCCAATAGCTCAAATTTTCGCAAATGCAAGACCTACTGCATTGCAAATGCTTGTTTCGAACCCAGAAAGTGCTGGTCACTGTTTTCCAACAAAACATTGATTTTTAAATGAATACTGAGTTATAGCACAGCTTCACAGGAGAGCAGTTACAGTACATTACCCCACCATGTACATACACATGCACACGTAATACTTTTTTACATTTTAAAGAAAGCTCTGGAGGGGTAATGTTGCACCTGCTACTTGTGTATGCAACATAGCTCCCAAAGTTTCAGAATGCTACGTGTGACATTTTTATAATTTCAGTGTAATTATGAGTAACATTCAACGACTATAAGTGACACTTCCCTCTTTCTACAAGCAAATACATGGCTGCACGTACAATTTTTCAAAATGTTTCCAATGTTCTATTGCAAAGACCAAATGAAATGTTTGAGATAGAACCTTAGCCGCAGAAGAAGAAAATGTAGTACGGCGGTGCTCTGAGCGAAGGAGGGGCCGATGAGGGGAGGGAAAGCGAAAGCGTGCCATGCGCGCAACCCGTACGCGAGCCCGTTCTTACGGCAGAGCGCTCAGCCACCCACCTGTGTGCCCTCGGAACCTGGGAGAGATCTTGTTCAAGTCTGATGTAAAATCAGTGCCAGTCGAAGCAGTGATTTAAATGCTCCAGCGCGCTCGCTGTGGCCCCGCCCCCTTGTGTATGTCGCTGGCCCGGCTCCGGCCGGGTGTCAGAGGGCTGATGCCTGCGGTACTGAGCCGCTGCTGCCGGGTGGAGGGCGGGGAGTCCGGGGGTCAGAGCCGCGCCATGGAGGTCCGTATGGCCGAGCTCTTCTGCTCGGGCCTGGAGATCAGCGCCGCTCTGAAGCCCAAGGGTAAGAAGGCACCCAAGGGCCGGGGCCGGAGAACCAACAACAACCGGCAGAGCACCGCGACCAGTCTGCCCCCAGAGGTGAGGCGGCGAGGAATGGGGGTGGGGGGCAGAAGTTGCTCTCTTGCCTGAGCTCCGTCCGCGGGAGGGCTGGTTTGTGGGGGCAGGTATCCAGACGTTCTTCTGTTAAAAGAGGATAAACAATGGGAGCAGGAATCACGGGACTGTGGAGGGGACCATGGGGTTAATGGTGATGATAAAAGAATTGAAAGTGAAACTTCATGCTGGCTTGCGAGGGAAGGGGGACAGGAGATGTGCACGCCGCGTGGCTGTAAGCGCGTACACCAACTCAAATCCGCCAAAAGCCTGCGCGTGCACATCTCCTGTCCCACTTCCGAGGCAAGTCAGCAACAATAGATCTCGCTGGCGATAGCAGCGCTTCGCGCTGCGTTCGCCAGGCGAGACCTAAAAAGCACAAGCGACAGCTGAAAACCAAGGAGGAAAGGCGGCGGCTTCCAGAGCATGGAACCTTCCCCTCTAAGTGATCTCAATGGTTCAAGACTCCACACCAACATTCCAAAGAGCATGGCCGGAGGGATGTGGGAGTGTTTGCCAATGGAAAACACACATTATGACAACCCTGTCTGCCGGAATGAACTTGCATTGATGAGCAGAGTACTCTGGGAAGTGAAGAGGTCATAGAAACTTTTAAAGCGGACTTTGTTCACTGGGACTAGCTCTGAACAAACATTTACCATGTTCAGAGGATTTTCAACTTATCTCGACAATTCAAATCTTCAAGCAGAAAAGGCACTTTGTGAGGCTTGCGTTTGAGCCAACCCCCATCCTGCCAAACTTCTTTATAGAAAGGCTGTATCTGTTAACTGATGTGGTTTGGCCCTTCAAATTCTTTCTATTTTGACCGTTAGTTGCAGCATGATGGCACTGCGTTAACGTTGCTGTTTTTTATTACTTTGGTTTTACATTCCCTTAGTCTTTCATTTCCCAATATTTTCATTTCGAAACAGGGAGGGCACAGTGCCCCTTTTCTTTTATTTTGCCTACCCACTGACCAATTTTTATTTCCTTAGCTCCCTGAAGGTCGAGTCCACATTGCTATGGTTACTATGTATGCTCATGCCTCTATCTTGGATGTCAAGGGGTGTTTTAATCCTATGCCAGCGTGATGCATGCCAAATTGTAAGCCTGCCTGCGCCCGTACAATCTTATTCAGCAGAAATGCCCTGATTTACTTCTCACTGAGACCTGGCTGCATGACTCCTCAGGTCCCCGTAGAGCCTTGCAGATCCTGCAACTTGATCGGGGTGGATCGTGCATTGGCGGAGTAGCCATTCCTTTTTTAGAAATATCTATCTATCTCCTAACTCAGGTGGGTTCTGCTGAAATCCTTATGCTTAACATTAGTATCTCCCCTTCTCTTTTTTCCGGTGGACCTTATCTACTTGTTCCTGAGCCTCGCTACTAGTTTTGGATCTCTCTTGGTGGACATCTTAGCACCGTTCGCATGAAGACGTCAAACTATAGGAGTCCCTTTGGGTCGATGTCTCTTCCTTGCTTGATGTCTCTACTCATGCATTGATGCCTTTTGATCTCCTAGAGCGGCTCAGAGGATCAGCCATTCGATTCATACTGTCGGCCATCTGCATGACCTTTTCTTTATCTTCTTCAACTGTAGTTCACTATCCCATCCCTAGCTGCTCTCCTTGTTGGATACGTTTGCATTTTCTTTTACTTCAACTTTGAGTGCTCCGCTTAGATCACAAATGTAACTTTCTGTACTAAAACCCAGGATTGTAATTCACTTAGTTCACTGATTTGATGAATTCCTGTCTGGCTTTCCCTGGCTCCTTAGATCTCCCTATATGCAGGCAGACTATAAATTTTAACAGCTGGATTGAATCTGTATTGGATTCCTTAGCTCGATTTAACACTATTTGCGTTAACTATTCGCCCCCCTCCATTTTTGGTGTAAACATGATCTTTCTGCTGCTAAATTTCACTCTGAATGCCTACACAGTATAAGGCATTTTAAGCTTTACGCTTGTCCAAAACTCTGAAAAATGCCTTTAAACGTCTTTTATGATTTCAGCATTGCTAGTGCATCTAATTCCTCTACAGAGGTATTTAAGATAGTCAAGAACCATGTTCTTCTGTCACTCAAACTGTTCCACAGATTCAGTCCTTAGCTGATCGTTTTGATTCACAATTTTCACAATTTTCACACTAAAATTGAGCACGTCACCAGTTCATTTAATTGGTGAAGTCAGTGTGGTGTGCATCACCTGATAAAGCTTTTAGTACTAACCCGTCAGATTTTTCTTGTCTGTCACAGGAAAAGACTAATTACCTTCTGCTTTCCACCCAATCTGGTTCTGCCCTGCACCTTTACCCCTTCTGTGTCTTCCTCCGCAATGAATCAAATCAGGTTTTCGATCCCTTTGCAGTACAGAATCTGCTTTATTGGCCGTGGCAGATGATCGAGAATGGCCATGGATCAGGGTGTAGAGACACCCTGATACTTTAGGATCTGTCTGTGCATTCGATAATGTGTTGTACAATATTCTGGTTGTTCATCTCTCAGACTATGATATTGGCAGGGCGGGATTGGTAACGCGGGCACTCGGGCAATGCCCGAGGGGCCGTGTCCAGTTCCAGCTGTGGGCTGCTATTTTGAGCAGTCTGGGGGCCGATATGGGTGGTTTTTGCATTGTTCGGATACCGCCAGCGGCCCAGTGGGTGCCTGAGTGGCCTTTCTGGAGGCAGATGGGCGTCCATTACCTCCCTTTTATCAAGGGGCAGAGGTGTCACTCCCTTTCTCTAGCTGGGTCGGCTCATTAATATATGCATATTGAGCGGGGGCAGGGGGCCTGAGCAGAAGTGGCCTCACTTGTTTTCTGGTGTGTTTCACCATTGTAAACTAATCTGTGCATTTTTTTCTACACCCCCTCCCTTTTCTAATAAAATTTTGCCAAAGCAGTGTTTTGCAGAAAGACAATATGCAAGTGTGGACCACCTTTTTTTTAGCGTGCCGGGCCGATTTTTAATCCCAATCCAACCCTGGATATTGGTGCCTATAGCCTGTTGCATCTTTCTCCTTCTCAGTCTGATTTTAAATCCTGTCTTCTGGGCTTCCTCAAGGCTCCTGGTTGAGACTTACTCTTTTGAATATCTATGTTGCCCAACTGGTATATCTGATTCATTTTCTTTGTCTTTTTTTTCAGTCTTGTTATGCTATGCGGATGATACTGAGATTTTACTTTGGTTACTCTTGTCTAGATCAATCCATGTTCCAGACATGATTTTCAGAGGTTGCAGCATTGATGAACAGGAATGTCCTAAAACTCAATATTGATAAAACGGACATTCTGATTATTGGGGCTCTCCATCCATCAAGACCTCTTCATGGAAGCCATCTAAAACATACCGTCCTCAAACATCTGCGATTTGGTAAAAAACACGAGGGGGCATATTATCAAGCACGGCGTTAAAATTATCCCCGCTTTAGCGGCAGAAAACTGCCGCTAAAGCGGCGATATTGGGCTTGATAATATGCTGCAGAGAATTCCCATAGAAGCCCTTGTTGACACCAGAACATGGGCTTCTATGGTGGGAATTCTCAAGGGCATATTATCAAGCCCATGATAATTTTAACGCCGTTTCTTGATAATATACCCCACAGAGAGTTCTCTTTTGCTGCACTAATGGCATGTTCTACATTTGCTTGCTTTGAAAGATTTACCTTGAAAAGTGGTAAATGTTTGCTTGCCACAGAAGCTTTCAAGACGTGCTGCTTCTGGTTGGAAATATAGCAGCACTTGTTGACATATCTAACGTAAGCAACCAAACAAAAAACTAAAACATACAGAAAAGAACATAACAAATGGGACATCACAAAAAACAGTCAAACCAGATCTCAACTAAAAAACTACAGTATGACAGCATTGCAAAAAAGCAGCACAAAAAGACAGTACTACAAAAAAACAAAACTACACTTCTACAGCGCTACAAAATACCAGACAACATATGTGAACAAACATTCTTGTCATACATTACCATCTACAGAATTTACTTATTGTATTTTATTTTTAAAGTTTTATATAGCATGAACATGACCCTGCTGGGTATCAGAGCGCTTTACATAAGAGTTGATAAACCCAAAGGCAATGATATAAAGCAAGAACAACCGATAGAATAATATAAGGCAAAGATAAAAAACATAACAGCTGGTAAAAATGACAACAAAAAGACATAAAAGAGGCAGGCAATGGGGTAACACAATTGCCAAGTAGGCCATAATCAGTGTTACATGATGGGAGACGAAAGGGCAAGAGTTTCTAGCTCAGCGCGGTGATCATCAGTAAGGTTCTTACCTTCCTTTTGAAGGCGAGCGTAGAAGAAATCAGTCTAGTGTCCGGAGGAAGGGAGTTCCAGATTCTCGGGGCAATACCTGAGAAAGTACGATTGTAGGTTTTCATTTGTTTATATTTCTTTGGCATGAGAAGCAGGGTGCTGGAGCTCCTTGAGGCACAGGCACCGCCAGACAGTTCAAGCTTATTTACCAGGTACAAAGGGGAGTTGAAATGCACTGCTTTATGAGTCATACAAGCATTTTTTTATTGAATCCTTGCCCCAAACAAAAGCCAGTTGAGAGATTTCAGGTCAGGAGAAATGTGGTTGGATTTCTTGGATCCAGTGATAAGCCTAGCCGCCGCATTCAGAGATGCTCGGGGGCGGGGGGCAAATCTGTAACTCGGTAGCCCAGAGAGTGTGGCACTACTGTATTCAACCGTGAGATGACTAACGATTGCACCGCAGATTTGAAATCATCATGGGGAAGGAAGGGTTTAAGTTTCCTCATGATGCTCAGTTGGAAATTTGCTCCCTTGATAGAAGTGCTGATCCTGCATGTTTAAGCTCTTATCCAGGACTATTCCTAGCAATTTTGTAGAGTTAATGATGTGGGGTGTGCAGTTGAGAGCGGAGAGGTTTTTCACATATTTCTCCACAATGGGGGTTTGCTTGGACGGTGATATAAGTAGGAATTCCGTTTTGAGGGTGTTAAGTTTGAGGAGGTTGGAGGTTAACTACTTTTGGGTTTTGAGCAGGGTTCCGTTGAGTATCTTCATATCTTCAGGGTAAGAGATTCTCATGTACAATTGGGTGTCACCCACATACATGTGATATTGGATGCTAGATGCTTTGAGGATTACAGTAAGAGGTTTAATGAATAGATTGAAAAGCGTGGGGGAGCGAGAGGAACCTTATGGCACCCCCAGAATACAGGGACTGGAGTTGGATAGAGTTTGATTGGATTTGACTCTCTGCGTTCTGTTATTGAGAAAGGAGGCAAACAATTTTAGTACAATGCCTGAGAGCCCCATCCTGCGTTCCAGAAGGCTCAGTAGATTGTCATGTTTGACAGTGGCAAATGCCGATGAGAGGTTGAGTAGGATTAGTAAGCAAGATTCGTTCTGGTCAAGCATTGTGAGAGCGTCGTCAACTATGTGAGTGATGGCTTTTTTCGGTGCTGTGGGTGTGCCGGAAGCCGGATTGGAATTGATCAAGGAGCAAGATAGTGATCTTATCATGTCTTTAAAGAGATTGGGGGGGAGGCGATCATTGAAGTGATTTGAAGGTTTCAAGGTAGCGAGAAGGTTGAAGATTGATGTGTCATTGAGGGGTATGAATTGACTCCAAGAGACATTGTATTTAGGGGAGCGACCGGGCACAATGAGAGGAAGCTCGGGTAAGGAGGAGTCAGGAGTGAATGATAGATCGATCAGGGCCGACCTTAGATCCGATTCAGCCTTGTTCGAATTTTCAAGGAAGAAGTCTGCAAACTCATCGCAGTGAGGCTGAGGGCAGGAGATGAGAGGAGATTGGATAGGCATGTTATTGGCGTGTAAATTAATCAGTTCAAACAGCCTTTTGGGTCGATTTTTAGCTTTGTCCAGTTGGGATTTGAAGAAGGTCGCTTTCGCTGATCTGATGTGCTTGTTCTAACTATTCCTTCTTAGAATCTTAAAGAGGTCAATAGATAGAGACAATCTCCAGGAGCGGTCTGCTAGTCTCAGGTTCCGTCTATCTGCATTTAGACTCTCATTGAATCACGGTTTGGATTCTTTGCTGGACTTATTTTTTAGCTGAAGGGGGGCATTTGCATTCAGGGCAGTCAAGATGGAGTTGTAGTGGTCAGTGAGTTTGTGAATGTCGGACATGGAAGCAGGCGGTGGGAGGGACAGATTGCAGTGGGAAATTATCTCATTTACGTTTGTGTTATGCAGGGATCTTTTCCAGAGTTTTTGTTTTAAAGGTTGCCCTCTTTTGGAGTTCCACCTTTCTAGGATTCGAAAGGTGATATAGTGATGATCCGACCAGTCACACGGGTCAATAGATTCAAGCTGAATGGAGTTGGGATTGGAAATGATTAGATCGAGGATCGAGCCTAAGTTGTGTGTTGGACTGTCACAGAATTGTGTCAGGTTAAGGTCAGCCAGGAAGTTTTTGAGACTGATCACCGTCAGATCATTCCAGTGAAGAGTGAAGTCACCAAGTAAGATCTGGGGGCTGTGTAGACCCAGGTTGGACGAGATGGTTTCCATAGTTTGTTCATTCAGAGGGAGGTTATCACCAGGAGGATGGTAACAAATGTGTAGGTTGCATGTGTAGGTTGCAAAGGGGTCTATGTTTGCTGGTGATGTCTATGCACATATATTCACAGGATGAGAGAGTAGCAGAGGGGAACTGACTTGCTGAGAGACTGTTTTGGTGAATACAGGCTATGCCCCCTCCCGTTCTCTTAACTCAATTGAGTCTAATAATGTTGTAGATAGGAGGGATTAGGATGTCAAGGATAGGACCTGAGGAGTCATTAAGCCAAGTTTCAGTGAGGATTAGGAGGTCTAATTCCTGATCTAGGATGAGATCAGCAAGGTCCGTAGCATGTTTCACCGCTGATCTACAGTTGAGCAACATGCATTTCAGGTGTGATTTGAGGTCAGTGGTAGAAGGCTGGGTCATGGGGATTTGCATAAGGTTAGAAGTATTTAAGGCATTACCATTGTGTCTGGGCACTCTGTGTGAGTTAGATGGAATGGACTGTATAGCCTCTGCTATGACTTGCTTGTGATTAGTAGCTCCAGGGGGGATTAGAGGGGCAGTTTGGGTGATTCCAGTAAAGACGTGTTTGACCGGTAGAGAGGAGTTGTAATCATAGAGGAGGGAGAGAATGTGCAGATCAGATAGATGATTCTTTTATCTAATGGGTCGAGATAGGGCGTTAGGGTAGGGAGATGTACTCCAATTCTGGATGGGTGTTTTCTGCCCATGGTCGGTCGATTGCATAGCAGAGGGAGTCAGTATTTTGGGGCATTGGTTGTTCATTTACAGGATCTCCTGTGAGGACTTATTAGAAAATAGCAAACGACACACAATAGATGGACGGAATGCAGAACAAATCAAAACATTCACCCCCAGTCAAGAGATCTGGGTTAAATCCATCATTATTTTGCTCACCATGCCACCCCAGTTTAGACCTGGCTATATGCAAATGAGTCTTGACCCTGTGCCTCATGGGAACAGTCCAGCCGGAACTGCCAAGCCAGGTCCTCCCTGGACCAGAAACAAGCATCCTAGGACCGGTTTCGGGGTTTCACCCCTCTTCAGCCAGGATAGCTTGATTCCAGTGGCACAGTGAGCCCAGGACTCACGTCTGAGCATACCTGGCGCACTTAGGGCGAGAAAGCAAAAGACACACAATTGATGGACGGAATGCAGAACAAATCAAAACATTCACCCCCAGTCAAGAGATCTGGGTTAAATCCATCATTCTTTTGCTCACCATGCCACCCCAGTTTAGACCTGGCTATATGCAAATGAGTCTTGACCCTGTGCCTCATGGGAACAGTCCAGCCGGAACTGCCAAACCAGGTCCTCCCTGGACCGGAAACAAGCATCCTAGGACCGGTTTCGGGGTTTCACCCCTCTTCAGCCAGGATAGCTTGATTCCAGTGGCACAGTGAGCCCAGGACTCACGTCTGAGCATACCTGGCGCACTTAGGGCGAGAAAGCAAAAGACACACAATTGATGGACGGAATGCAGAACAAATCAAAACATTCACCCCCAGTCAGGAGATCTGGGTTAAATCCATCATTCTTTTGCTCACCATGCCACCCCAGTTTAGACCTGGCTATATGCAAATCAGTCTTGACCCTGTGCCTCATGGGTTCCATCAATTGTTGTTTTTGCATTTGTCACCCCGAGTGGGACGGGTATGCTCAGACGTGAGTCCCGTGCTCTCCATGCCACTGGAATCAAGCTATCCTGGCTGAAGAGGGGTAAAACCCTGAAACCAGTCCTAGGATGCTTGGTTCCAGTCCAGGGAGGACCTGGCTTGGCAGTTCGGGCTGGACTGTTCCCATGAGGCACAGACTATGGATTTAGGCCCAGATCTCTGTACTGGGGTGAATGTATGACATTGTTCTGCATTCTGTCCATCAATTGTTGTTTTTGCATTTGTTAGAAAATAGGTGATGGGCCAGCTCCGAGGTGATGTTTACGAGTTTTTGGATGTTAGTTTTGATTATTAGAAGCTCCAGACTTATTTCATTAAGCCTAGATGAGGGTCCGGATCGGGGATCATGGCTATTGGGTATTGGAGGAGGCAGGCCTTCCTCAGAGAATCTTGTTTAATATGGTGATAAAAGGTGTTCAAAGTAAAAACTACTTTAATAGCACCAGGTAAAAATGTTTAGCGATCCAGCCCCAGAACTTAGAAAGAGATTAATAATATTTGGCATTCTTCTAAACTTTGAGTGGCCTCTATGATATAAATAATATTTTCAGATAAGGATCCTCTACGATAAGAGGAGTATGCAATGATGAAAAGTATTTTCAGAACAGAAAAAGAATCCTTCTTTCTATCATGTTGGCACTCCATTAAATTATGTAAGGGTTTTTTCATGCTGAAGCTAAAAGCCTTTTTCCAAGTCCATCAATTTGGGGCATTGCTATTATTTGGGCATAATAAATGAAAACAGCAAATGATTGTTAAAAAGTAGCCACCTCATCTTCGTAAAGTGGTTGTCATTGCATTGCATCCCATCTATCATGTTGTAAGTAACTTTCGATCCGTTTCAGCTCCCAAAAATGTTTTGTTAAAATGTGCAAATTGTGCAGCAGATGGTGTATTAGTTAGCAAGTGCTACAAATTCTTACATTTTGAGAGAGTTCTGTGGCCTTACGATTGAATAATAAAAGTTGCTTGATTACAGCATGGTATAGTGAATGAGTCAGTGTGTATGTCCAGAGTTGGAGCCCCACAGCCAAAAGCCCAGATCGTGCCAATTTGTCCCCTAAATTCACTATGATGTGCTTGTCACTGAACATGTGCCTAGGTGCCATCAACTTTGAGACACATAGTTAGCTTTTCTTAGAGATTCAGCAAGGGGAAAGGGCTTGTATGTATAAGGAATTCACACTGATGCAGATTTGGGGAGACAAAGGAAAAGTGGGGGTTTGTGAGCACCAATATTAAATGTGTGTTCTGGAGGCTAAGGAGCTTATTTACAAGCCCCTTGCGCCGCTGGTGCTTCACTTTTAATATGGAAGAAAGTGACGCACCGGTGGCGCAAGGGGCTTGTAAATATGCCCCTAAATTATGAACATTGGAACTAGAAGAATTGAGTCGCAATGTTAAACTCCCCACTTAATCAAACTTTGAGATCCTGGGCAGGTCATTTCAATATCATGTGCGCCAGTTCTCTAATGTGCCTAAAGAAGCAAGGGTAGGCATAGTTTGCGTAATTCAGTGTAGCGGAATTACTCTAAATTACCAGAGAATTCTGCGAGATTACGTTCAATTACGCAAAAACAATAATGCTGCGTTTAGCGCTATTGTTTTGGCACAAATGTCTCTGTGCATCCAAAATTGGCACGAGTGGATTTTGCGCTAAGAAATAGCTAAAAGCAACAGACCACAAATAGCAGGCACAAGCAGCTGTGCAGAATCGCTAAATGTGCCCTTGGGGGCAGGGTTTTCCTCCAATTTACTCCAGCATTTAGCGCTATTGCTTAGTGCAAAAGGCACACTCACGTTCAAAATTGACATGACGATGCATATTGCACTAAGAAACAGCGCTAAATGCAGTAGTACAAGATTAGCAGGAGGTCACTTGTGCTTGCTAAGTATGCTCTAGTGGTAGGATCACTCATAATTACCTAAGCAGGAGTGATCTCCCAATTATCCGTAGTCACGCATCAAAAAGTAAAGCAGAGTTACCACAATTACACCAAATACTCTGGCGTAATTTAAATTACCCTCGGGCAAATGAGGCACATCTCCAGTGGTAAGAAGCAGAAGAACTCGGGCATATTATCAAGAAAGCGGTGATAATGGGCTTGATAATATGCCCTTGAGAATTCCCATAGAAGCCCATGTTCTGGTGTCAACATGGGCTTCTATGGGAACATGGGCGTAGGAAGTGTGGGGGACGCGGGGGATATATCCCCCCCAGATTTGGAGTGGGGGGGACACGGGGGACAAGGGTGGGGGGGACGAGGGGACAAAGGAATTTCCCCTCTCCCTTCTGTTATCGCAGGGCCATTAGCGCGCGAAAGCGCTACCTAATGGCCCTGCACTTGACCTGCCTGGAGTCAGAGGCCACCCGCCCACTGCCTTTTGTTATGCAGCAGGAAGGCTCAGCCGTTCTGGGAAGGGCAGAGAACGGAGAACAAATAAACGCTGTCTCTTTTCCTTCATGGCAAGGACCATGTCCACTACTCCTGATCTGCCTCTGTCGGCTGCCCTCCTCTCTTTATTCCTCCATCTCTTTCTGTCTCTGTCTCGCTCCTGCTTACGTGCTGATTTCAAGAGGCAGCTCTTAAGGTACTCTCTCTTGCCTCTCCTTTTCTTTATTTGTTCCCCTGTGAAATTGATCCAAAAAAGGCTGAACACTTTGGCTGTAAATGTCCTCATTTTCTGACCGTTTTCTATTGAAAAGAAAAACCTCGGAATGGAGAGAAAAAATAGTTAAATACCTAAATAAAGCAATACAGAGTGGACAGCAGACAGGCCAGACTGTTATTTACACCCACACACATTAGCGCCACTTTACAGAGTTTGCCAGTGAAAGCGCTACTTTCTTTTCATCTTCTTTCTTTGAACAACATTGTTTTCCCAGGGTGGGTAAGTGCGCCATTCCTAAAGGGACTGCAATACCTGGTTGATGGGTGGAAACGTTTAACATGATCGTTTTCAACTTTTTAATTATTTTAGCCTATAAAATGCGGCTGTGTTTGGGGATGTGGTCTTTTTTAAACCAAACTGCATACATTTTGAAAGGATAAGCAATGGACATTGAAAGGGGTCCCTACCTGGTCCTGTAGCCATGTCTTGAACATTTCAGGCAAAATCACTTACTGATTTCTGAATAATGAGTTTAAAACCGTTAAGGTAACCATGTTTTTTTCTGATTACAGTTCACATGCTTTGCTTATTCTTGCATTCCCTATGAGTGTTTGCTTTTTCCAGGGTGTTATTCATTTATTTCAGGCAGCATTTTACTGTTGTCTAGTGCATAATTTGAATTTAGTCGCAGCACAATTGAGTTGTGCTGAAGGCAGTGCGAGTTTCTCTCAGTGGGGCAGTATGGTGTTCAGTGTGGGAGAGAATGTGGCACTCTGGCCAGAGCTGCTGAATTTGGAACTGGAGAACCATGTTCAGACCTTCATGACCAGTTCACCATACCACACTCCTGACAGAGCTTATTCCGATGCTACACCTTAGAAGGCCCGATAGACCTTAGAAGCCCAGGTGTCTTAGCACCCGCAGGTGGACCTGTCCACCACAATCCATACTGCAGTTCACTTCCAGTCTTACGGGCAGGCATATGAAGAAGCACATCCTAGATCGACAGTGAATCTGTCACTGAGGTCACAAGACCCTTGAGGCCAGTCCACCTCACCCATTGGTACCTCCATTGGCCTTTTTCCAGCACTAGCAGTGCAACTTGCCAGGGGTTGGCAATGTAGGATGTGCATGCACACCAAACGTAGGGGGTGATTATAATGGCAGTGGGACCGCCACGTCACCCCGTCGGTGGCGGTCCCACACCATTGGTGACTGCATCACAGCCCGCCATATTACAATGGCGGGTGGTTACCTGGCGGTCAGAAAGACCAACCACCACGCACCCGATGGGCTTCTTGAGCCCGCCGGTGTGGTGGAGGGGCTCGTGGTTCCTACAATGCTGGTGGTGCCTACCATGCACCGCAGCAGGGATTACGATGTCCCTTACCCGCCAGCTTATCAATGGCGGTTCACCTGCCATGGAAATGCTGGCGAAAGGGACATTGGGGGCCCGTAGTAGGCCCCTTTACCCCTGGCCCCCAGACATGGGTCCTGGGGGGCATCTATGATGCCCCACAACATATCACTGCACCATGTGGCAGGCACCGATATATTTAACATGTTCCTTTTTTTTTAACTTTGCGGCGGATGATGCAGCCAGCAGCACCTGCTGCAATGTAAAAGATAGGCACTGCGAACACCATAGTGGCAGTCGCATTCTAATGCCTATCGTGGGGCCTCCACCTTGAAGGCCAGCGGTCCCATTCCCCGATTCGATGGCGGTGGTACTGAAGTCCGCCTGCCATCGTAGTCAGCCCCTAAGTTTGCATTTTATGAATATGATTCAGCGGGAAATAAATTGATGTTTGCAATTTAATTGACTTTGGTTGGCCTCTTATCTATGAGATTTCCCTGTTGAATGTGCCTTTCCATTATACATTTTTGGTTGTATGAATTGATTGCATACTACACTCTCCTACAGGTATTAATTTGAGTGTCATTAGGAGTGTCTGAGACCAATTGTTTTCTTAGGAATTGTTTTCTTTACTAACCTTTGCAAAGGGCCCTAAACTTCACAGCAACACAAGTCACATTTCTTCTAGTAATTTGGGATCCGTTTGAGCTACAAAATTGTTTTGGAGGAAATCGTTAGATTATGCAGCAGATGATGTATTATGTGGCAAATATGATACAGCCATAGTTAAGTGGAAAACATTTTTCCGCTTAATTTTGCCCCAACATTGTAGTTGATCAATTTGTAAGTTCCCTAAACCCAAAACTCGAGTTTGGGCACAATTTGCATTTTAAAAGCAGCCCTATAACACAGGGCTACTTTTAAACTGACCTCAGGCTTCAGCAGTGCACACATGCAAGCGCAGAAAGGGCTGCTGGCCTCTAAACTGCCATGCCTTATTATATTCTAGGGACTTAAAAGTAGTGCTAATCCCCCTGCCCTATTATGTACTAGGGCCTTATAGGAGAGGTCATGCCAATCATAAGGGTACCCTAACCCATAGTGCACCCTAGTGTATGTAGGTGTTTTCACTGTGTTTTTAAGTGCCTCTTTCAGAATAGCACTGGCTGTTTAGGCAGAGTCCAGGGTCAGTCAGTTAGGTACCACCAGTACCAGTCAGCAAAAAGTTGGGGAGTGCCCAGGGCAGCTTTGCAACACTAGAGAAACACTAACTCAGAATGTAAAACATAACACCATGGTTGGGGGGTTCTCTTCAATAATCAGAATTGATTTCTATCCTAATGAACCCATTTTCCAACATTAGGATAGGGAAAGACTGGGGAAAAATCATAACGTTCTAATCTATACATTGAAGTTTTTATGCAGCTCTTTGATGAGGGTTAATAGCTCACTGTTCAATGTTAGGATTTTAACTTATAAACTTCAAATACCAAAAGAATATCTCAGACAAAAGCAGTAACTCACTGACCTTTTGAATTAAAACTTTCACTAGACAAGCCTTCGATCTCTCTCAAAAAAAGAACATTAATCACCAAAGTTATCTTCATATTTTTATTGTTGCCTGAAAATTGCTGGAGACCAGGAATGCAGCAGCAGGTACTTTTCAAACCCTAATGCACTCGCAAACATGACGCCCCCACCCTAAGTCAGCGGCCTTTGTTTACTTTGTGCATTAAGATGCAAGATTCATATATATGTTTTTTTTTAACATTTGGTCTCATTACTATATGAATGTAAATAACAATAAAGCATACATGCAAACTGTGACTACATGCCTGCTTTTCTCAATATTTCACTTCGAAAGTATGCAATTGTATTTGTTTAACGGGCGGTGGTTTGTATAGGGTCACTGGAAAGTGCACAAGGTTGTCCCTGTCCCCCCCAGAATTATAGTGTCTCCTACGCCCCTGTATGGGAATACTCAAGGGCATATTATCAAGCCCATTATCGCCGCTTAGCTAAAGCGGCGATAAGTTTAACGCCGTGCTTTATAATATGCCCCCTATTGTCATATTCACAAATGTTAAAAATAGGGAGTCTGCATGAGCTTGTGGCTTTTTAACACACACCAAGCAGCCCACCCACGGCGTTTGCTCCCGGGAAGTCTAGACGGACATGACGAGCTCACGGATGCACCTGATCTTATCAGAATACAATTAAGGGATCGCTTTGAATAATACCAATTGGAAACACTGCCTCCCACAGGGACAGGGCAAAGGTGGGCGCGTCATCCTTCGTTACGAATTCTCCATTATTACCGGGGTACGTGATGCGCGACAAAATATGCAGCGAATTTGAAAGCATTAAGCAGGTGGCTTGTTCCCGGGGTGTTTCTCGCCGCCAACTGATTTGAGGCTTGCAAAGAATATATAATAACGCCCAGAGTGCGCAAGCCTTTACAAAAGGGCTCGGGAGACCGGTTTGTGGCCTGGATTTCTAATTAGATGCCCAGAGCTGTCACAAGGTAAGGGGCAGCTGGCCATCTGTGCCCCAGGCCCTGTTCTTTTCAGGGCCCACGCTCTCCTCTACATTTATTTTTATTTCAAAAACCATTATTAGATTTTATAACAAAACAATAAAAAATACATAAAGAAAATAATACATGGATATATGTGTGTACACGGAGTACAAGAATTCATTATTGATTATCCGTGGGATTAGTTAAATGTATGTATTAGCCTTATAGCCTGCCCTAGCGGGCTATACCGGCTATTAAAGACCCGCTCCAGCATTAAAGGCCCAAGGTAAGGGACTTTAACAAGGGAGCAGGACTTTCATAGCCGGTAGAGCTCCGCTACAGGGGCTATAAGCCTATTAGAACATTCTACCACTAGAGGGCAGGATGTTCCAATATATTAAACAAAGACCTCTCGGAGTTCGAGGGGTTTTAAATCCCCATGGGCTCCAAGAGGCCTTTGTGAAAACAACATTGGAATGTTGCTTTGCGGGCCTTTACCGGCCCCTAGAAGCACAGAGCACTCCATTGTTTTCAATGGAGTGCTCCACATTCCAATGTTCTAATAGTTAATTGTATGTCAATAATTTGAAAAACATAGCAATAATACATCATTATAGTAAAAATAATAAAAGTAACCACATTAAGGGTACTCATCGCATAACCACTTAAAGTTAAAAATCTGCATGCTTCGCGACAGTAGATTGCACCAGTCAGAATAGTGTCTAAAATCTGGAGCGCTGTCGTAGTGTGTGTTCCTTTTATCGCTATCTTTACTATTATTAGCCCCCCAAGGCATGGAGTGAAGAAGGGGATATTGTTTACAGGGGTTTTATATTAGCCATAACATTTTCCAGTGTGGACCAAATTGCCCTTGACTTCGCTTTCCAATGGGTGGTCTGAAACGAAATGTTATCGGCACCCCTGATGAACGAGATCCAGTTGCACCATACTGCTGATGCAAGAGTAGCTGTATTTTTCCAGTTATGAAGGGTGAATTTACCAGCCGATTTGAGTAAAAGATCTTCACAAGGAGCTATCATCGAATTAACGCCACCTTATTGCAGCCAAAGTCGTGATAAATGTACCTCCTGATTCACAAGCTGGTGCTAACAGCCCACAGCACCAGTTTACCCATGATATCTGCTGTAAAAAACATCGCCACAGAGGCCCCACGCAACTATCGCTAATGAGATCCAGAGTGGGCGTTCCCTTGCCAAAATCCGTGACAACATCACACCTCAACATTCTCAACGACCAGACAGATCTGCGATAAAAACACAAAACAGGCGATAGGGCGCGTTAGCACCAGGAAATCTACACCTGCTCTGACCTGGTGTAAAGTCGGACGGCAGCCTGCACCACAAAAGGGAGACCAGCCCAGGGCCACATCAGAAGGGCAGCAGATGCCATGGAGCCACCCATCATGCAGCCCAGCCCGCAAGGGGGCCACAACAACCTCCGACACCACACCCAGACCCTCAACACCACCCCGGGACCACCCCCAACCCTGGACAAAGAAACTGCACACCAACACCACGAATCCCAATACAAACATTTTGCCTGATGTCGCACAAGCAGGAAAATCAACAGACATGCGTGACCAGGAAATGGAGACTCAGTCAAACAGCAATGCAATCACCGGCACAAAACACCATACAAACAAAAGCTGAGACAACCCTTAGGATGAGTCCTAGCGGCTCCTCACTGGACAATCCGCAGCACACAGCCTGGAAGACCAAATCCAAGAGAAGAAGGTGTGCCATGCGCTCAACAAAGGAAAGACGGGGAGAGAGCAACGGATTGAGACGGAGTGAGATTGCACAAGCAGCGCAAGGCCCCTCGGGCACCTGGCTCCACATGCCAACATGTGTGTGTGTATTGCCACCCATACACCATGAGCCCAAGGCAGTGTCCCAATCTCAGCGCCAAAGCCACATCACATTCCGAAAACGCAAGTAGTAGTCACACATCAGGGATGAAAGCTCCATTGTTCCAATGCAGAAGGCGGGAGGACACCTGCACCTCTGACCTTGGTCCAGAACACGCCTGGAACACCCTGAGGGAGATGCCATGGCAAATGGGGACGACTCCCACACCACGCATTCCGAAAATTAACTATCCGAGTCATCCACACCCCACACACAGAAGCCCTTGCCTGTGGTACCCCCACATGGGATGCCCTTGACACTCAAGGAAACAGCAATTCACTCTCCCCAACGTTGCACACACATTCAAATCATTGCTCAGAGCTGTGGCATATCCTCCACACAACTGCCGCAGTTCAGAAGAGTGCCGGTTCTACGAGACGCACCAACGCACATGCACAACCCCGTCACGTGGAACAGTACCGTGCACGTATGCTGCATTTACTGGACGCAGTGCCACTGGCAGTGCTGCGGATCATTTACCAGCTCAGCTTCCGCATTGCTTACGTCACATGCGTCCAGCCCTGGTTCCACTGCCGAACATGCACATTCGAGTGTCCCATGGATCTCTGCCTATCCAACACAACTGTTGATGAATTTGACTATGACTTGTGTCTGCGCCCCCTGTTGGATCACAAACAGGAGTGTAACCGAGACAGCCGTGCATGTAATGCCCTGACATACTGCATATGTATTGCTAGTTGTGCATGGGACATTGCACAATTCCTTGTGTACAGTGACCACATTGAGGCGCTCCACTATTGGACTGTGTTGCGGATTGGTGAAACGGCGTGGGCTGAGCACACCTGCCCGGACCACTTAATGGATTTGCTCACCCTGGGGTTCCTTGAACACGACAACGACGTACTATTGGAACACATTGCACATGAAGCTGCCTGCACGGGCATTCATGGACGAGTAACTACGTTCCTGCAGCCACATCTGATTGTCACCCACAGCACATGTCCCAACAACTTGTTGCATCGTGGGGATTGCTCACACATCCCACCACAACAGAGGATACGTCTGCCTATGTCCGGGCTCTGGATGCATGTGCGTGTAATAACGCGTGTGTACACACACCTGTGCAAGGTGATGCAGCTCCATGTCCCGTGCAACACAGCGTAGTTTGGCAACGTTGCCAATACGGACACACTGCTTGGGGAGAGCACACACATTGCAAAATGGCACAACATATAAACCTATCGGACCCTCACACCTGATCACTGTCAGCAGAGCAGACAACCGGCGCACTCCGGAGTCAGAGCACTATGCAGATCCCATGGGCAGTATGTTGTGCCCCATCACACGGGGCAATGGGCAGACACCAAGCTTCACTTAACTCATCCAGCAAGGCAAGGTAGGCTGAGAGCGTTGCCATCCGTGAAGAATGTTGCCCAGTTTAGCCCCAAGATTTTCTGAACTTCGACATGTACCCATGCTGCGTGTAAGTGTCTTAAGCATGTCCCTGCCTGTTGTGGCCGTTGCCATGTCCGTACTGACACGCACATGCCAATAAAGTCTATGCAACTCCACTGGTGTCTAACTGTGAGGTGTGTTGTTTGGATTGTCCACTCGTGCGCCACAATGGGCATCGTCCCTACACAGGGAGGAACTGACTGAAGCATGTGCAATGGGGGGTTGTCCCTTTGACAAGCTCCACCTCTGTGAGCCAGACATTGTTATTGGATAGGTGCTGGATGCCATGTGCACTTACGTGACTTCAGCAATGTGAGTATGGTGTCCAACCCCTGACCATTTCGGAGCAATGTCACATATCACAACAGAATGTATCCACACAGATGTGTGTGAGTAGGTATGCGATGTGAACTTCTGGTGTCACATGTGCTGTAGGACACCACTCCTGGCCTGCTTTCGTTTGGGCCAGTCCTACACACAGCCCTATTCAATAAATGGGCGTGTTCCTATGTTGGAGGTTGTGAGATTGTTGTTGATGTGCAATGGGGACACAGCTAGTACTCACCTTCACAGTCATCCAATTGGCCATGTGTCTCAGGGATACACACGCGCATAGATGTCAGTTACCAGGGTGTACCTTCATGTGCAATCATCGTACCTACATCCAGCAATACCTCCATACGTGAGTGAATATAGTGATGACACATCTGTGTGATTTAGAATGTTTTATTCACATTCAGGGGATTGCAGGAGCTGGGGCTGTACATGGCCATCCAAGCCCAAATCACATGAAAGCCCACTGGTGTGCCAACCAGAGTCCTTTGGGGATTGCATAGTGATTGGGAAGAGGGAGAGTGCAGTCCACAGCAGGATAGCTGTGTAATTGGCAAGCGGTGAAGAAATGGCAGTCCGTGTCGGGGTCCAGGTGAAAGTCGTAGAGTGTTCCGGGGTGCACTATGAGGTGTTTCCCAGGCCATGATGCATAGGTCATAACCAGGCAGTGACAGGCCATATGGCGGTGATGGCTACTACTACCTCCTTCCCCACACAGTAGTTCACATCCCCTTCTTACTCCCCTGATAGGGGTTCTGTGTCCGGTGTGCCCGGTGTGTGTGGCGGGGTGATGGCTGCATCACTGTGTGCCACTGACACATCAGACTGCGATGGTGATGGGGCAGCATCACTGTGTGCCACGGACACATCAGGGGTCAGAGCTGTGTGTGTCGATGTTCCCGCTGCATTCGTCTGGGAACGGCTCAGTGGCAGCAATGGCAAGATGAAGTACTGCAAGGCATTGAAGTCCCCAGCTACTACTCGCTGGTGTCCATCCGTGTCAGACATCCTTCCAGTCTGCATCCGCTCCATGGTCTCCATTGACCTCCGCATCTGCCCCAACTCTGTGCTGTAATGGCTGGGGCCTGTCGCCACACAGTTCTTGTGTCCGATTCATGGCACTAGCGAAGTCAGCCAAGGTCTGTTGCGGAGCATGGTGCGGACAGGGGGTGTCTGATAGGGACTGTACGTTGTCCATGATGGGACTCAGACACCCACGTATGGCATCGAGTTTGGCTGCCATGAGCTGGAAACCCACCCGCAGCTGTTCAGCCAACTCCACCTGGGAAGACAACACACACGTTGTATGTGTTCCATGTATTGGTCGGGGGGGTCCTGGGAGACAGCTGTGGTGGTGTGTGTCTCCTGCTGTGTGGTCTGTGCAGGTGGTGGGGTCATCTCGAGCCAGCTGGCCTGCCCTGCTCCTGGGGGTGGAGTGCAGAGGCTGTCCAGTATCCGTTGGAGGGTATCTTGACAAATGTGCAGGTTGTCCTCTACATCATCAATGATGGGGTTTGTGTTCTGCTCTGCAGTAAGTGTTGATTGTCCCTCTGCAATGTTAAGGGGAGATGCAGGTTAACAGAGTTTCACATGTATGCTGTTGATTTGCATATGTTTACATTCAGACTGCATGCCAATGTACATTATGAATGTTTTGGGGGAGCTGGCTATTCGATGACAGTCAGTCTGTTTTCTGAATGCATGATGGATGTGTGGTGGTACCCGTTCATTAACATCACACTGTGTCAGGCAATGCCAGATGTGAGTGGACAGTTACTACGCACAAGCGGAACCTGTTGTGGGTTCTGTCCTGTCGTGCTGGTGTTGCACATTGTACCACATTGCCGTTGTTGTTGATGTCCTGTGATTGCTATGTGTGTGTGCTGCGTTGTGGGGGAGTTGCCCCTGCAGCTCTGATTTCGTGTGGCCTTCTCCCTTTGAGGCGGAGTGCCTTTGAATTGTGTGCTTTTGGGGTCCTGATTTGCTTTTGAAAAGGTCATATGTGCTCTCGGACAGATTTTGTGGCCTAGTGCATTGCTCGTCTGCTGGGTGTATTGTAAGGCATGGGTTGTGGGTTCTCGTGGACATGTGACCTGCTCCTTTACGGATGTGATCCCCACTGGGCTACCTCCATGTCGATTCATGAGCCATGTCGTTTTTTTTGGCTGCTGCCATGCTATCAGACATGCTGTGTTACTTGCATAGTCTGTGTGGGTCACAGAGCCGCTGCTTTGCTGGATTCGGTACATGTGCATGGGTCGGTTGTGACATTGGTGATAGGGGTGGCCCCTCTGTGTACATTGTGGATGGGGCCTACTCGGCGTTTCTATGTGTGCTGCAGTGTGCCGAGGCAATCAGGGACATGTTCCACTGTCATTGTGGGTGTGCAGTGTGCTACGCATACTTGTGCATGTGTGCCATTGTGCCCATCTCCCCCCGTCCCCCCTGTCCATGGTCATTACTCACCCTGTTGCTGTTGGGTCAGGTCGTATCGAGCTGTGTCCAGGCCCCCCAATCCTGCCACCGTCTCCTCACTGCTGACTGTGGCCACCATTTGCTCCAGCTCATCCAGCTCCTCCTGTGTCGCTGGAGGCCCACCTCCAGTCGCCGTTGCTGCCTCCCTGTTGCGGCGAGCTTATGTTTGGTCTGCCTTTTCAGATCATGCCAGCGCCTCTTGACCTCCTCCAGTGACCTCCTCGACACTCCGACTGCATTGACGTTGGTAATGATGGCCTGCCATATTTCGGCTTGGGTTGCCAGTGCCGCAGTGGAGGTGCCGAACAGTTGGTGATGGTGTTCGGTCACCTCCGTGACGTTGATCCGGTCTTCCTGCGGACTGAACCCCATCTTCCTCTTGTCCTTGCCCTTCCACGAATGCGGGCTTCCTTGCTGGTCCTCCCTGGGGCTTGTGGTGTCCGGCTTGTCCTCTGCACTCGGTTCGGGTGCATCCATGTTGCTACGCAGTTTTAAATTTTTTTTTTTTTTTCTTGCTTTAATGTTGCTTTTTTCCGCCAGACGTGTGGGATTTGCGGGCCGTGGCTGGTCTTCGCTGATTTGTGTACCATGATTGTCCTCATCGCATGATTTTTTGCATTCACGTTTCACATTTTTGCAGAGTGGCATCGATTTTGACGCTGACATTTGACGCGTTATCAGGTGTCTATCACATGCTACTGCCTTGTTGTGAATTCCACGTTGACACGGGGTTATTTTCCCACGATGGGCTGCTATATTGAAAGTTGTGTTACGCTACTCTTGCGGTCGTTATCACACGTTCTTGTGAAAATACCCCCTAGAAAATAAAGTTGGTGTTGGTGTTTTCTTGGCACCTGGGACTACCAAGCACTTCCCCTGCATAAGTCCTGGCCCTAACAAAATTTATATTGATACACAGAACGTTTTGGACCCCCCTTAGCTACATATTATTAATAACAATTAATAACAATTGTAGGCAAAGCATACTGCATTTATGTTCTTATCATGATAAGGCACGTAACTCCGTATGCCAGCAAATGGCCCCATATAGTGGCAATGCCTCTAAAAGTGCCCAAGAACAGTGCTATTAAACAAGATCTTCATGCATCATAACATGCCACGCAAGGGCCCTGCATGACTTCAGGGACTCCAAAGATTGTGACAGGCCCGTAGCTCTATAGCGGCCACTCTTTCACATATGTCACGTTCGGCTAGTCCTAGCTTTTTAGCAGTGCATTACATTCCTGGACTTGAAAATACACTTTCATCATTATAAAACGGCAAGAAAGAAATCACCTGCTAAAATGCAAAACTGGCTGGTGCCATCATACATGACACAGGGGAACTTACCAGCTAAGCTCACCACTCAAGAAATGTTAGAGACTGCTCATCCTTTCGGGATTTTCTATTACACTGTCAATAAATGCCAGTATGCAGAAGATGATATGGCCTGTTGGGTGACCATTAGGTTTTATGGGGCCAGGGTCTACAGCCAGGGCTCTCTTTGCATCATCTTGGTATCAAATCAGGAGTTGCTGACACGTGTATTTGGATCCCACTGAACTGCCTTAGACTCTTAACAACTTTGCCATCCTCTCTGGCCAACGGGTCAACTGGGGCAAGTCCTGTTTATTTCCATTTGTGATGGATTGCCCTGATCCCACTTTTAACTCAATGACGTTCCTATCATATGGCAGCCTAACATGTTCAGATATCTTGGAATTAGAATATATCACCAACCAGCAGACCTGCTAGAAGGTAATCTCAGAAGAGTTACGATGGCTATCGGGTCACAAATGACACTCTGGTGCACATGTCCACTGCCTGTCATGTGTCGAGAGGTGCTTCTCAAGATGGTAGTATTACCACGGCTACTATACTATTTCACAAATATGCCCCTATACATTGTGCCTCTTCTCTTCCGCAGGTTTGAGAGTGCCATGGGAGAATTCATCGGGAATCACTCCAGCTGCTGAGTGGCACTCTCTAAGCTATACTTACCTACCAACCAAGGCGGGCTGACAGTCCCCAACATAGAACAATACTATCTTGTCTTCCAACTTCAATGGGTGGCCAAATGGCTGGCCGGGAAGTGCAAATCTGACATGGCCACGCTGTTATCAGCCTGGGCGTCCTTGGTGCTACTCCAATTATTTCATCCCTGAATTCATGGGAGACCACCAGAACCAGTACTCCTAGAAGTAGTATACCATTGCTACCGTAGAAGCCTATACACCGTTGCTACCGTAGAAACCTATACACCACGTCGGCTACTATGCCATATTCTCCAGCGCTGCCTCTATCCGGCACCCCAAGAAGCCACACCATCACAACATCTGCAGAACTTATTTCCTGTCACGGGCATACAAAGCCTCGACGACCTCTATCGAGACGGTGCCCTAATGACTTATAACATGCTCATAGGTCAATTCCTGCTCCATTCTTTGCTGATATTAGCACTGGGTGACATGTGAGGTGAAATGTCAGAGGAGAAACAGACACACCTAACAGTCCAATGCCAACATGTTCTTGGATCTGGTAGGCACCTCACAAAATGGTTCGCTGCATCGGAGCGCCTGTACACAGTGACATCGCTCTTGTCCTTGAGACAACTTTGGGATACACATCTGGCCCATGCATCACCTAGAAATGGGTGGCCATACTAGAGAGCCCAATCCGAATCCCTCGCAATGCCCACTTTCGCCTCATCCAATATTACATCACCTAGAGAGCCTGCCTCACCCTATCCAAAATAAATTGGTACTGGAACTGTGCAGATGCCATTTGCCCCTGATGTCATACCCCAGATGCTGATCTTCTACACATGATATGGGCCTGCCACTCCTCATCACCTAGTGACAAGGAGTCACAACCCAGCTATCCAGTTGCACTGGGCTTACAGTAACACTCACATGGGATGTATGCATCTTGGGCCTGTTCTATAGAAGTACACGACTTAAAGTCACCACTCAGTTCTTAGACCTGGGCATGCTAGTAGCAAAATGCCTAAACACTAAGAGGTGGAAATCACCAGCATCCCCCCCCACTGGTGGCTTGGAGGCAATCAATGTTGGTCTGGGCCAAAGTCGAAAGCATTGCGTTGCATAGGGAGGACACCCTGGGGCTCCGCAAGATACATATCGCCATTCACTGGGACACAATACAACACAGCTTTCAAAATGAGATAGAACCGGAAATGAGGAACCCAGACACCACAGCACCAAGGCAGGGGTGGACGAGGAGACCCAGCACACAACACAATACCAGGCATGGGTGAGGTCTGTTAAAAACTAAATGTCCGCCTCACAATACTAACAAGGTTTGATGAAGCAATTGCTTACAAATGTGCATGCTGTCTACACAATGGGAAGGACTGAGAGGGAGATGAGGGTTGGGGAGATCTAAAAGTTGGGCCATGTTTTCCTGTTATCTTTTTTCATTTGGCCCTTTTTTCTCTCTTCCCACTTCCTGATATCATGGGGTTTGACCATCAGAAATGCAATGTCAGCATAACAGGTTGAAGCACCTAAAGTATATTGTATATGTGAGCTCTACGCAGCGCTTCTCGTATGTAAAAGCAACTAACATGTTCTCCCATTTATGACAGTAACAGTGCAAGTTGACATACAAATGTAGATTACTGCTGGAAATTAGGCAATCAAAATATTTCATATGCAAGTAAGTCAACAAATCCTTTGTAGTGCGCAATTCAATGTATGACCATGAAGCAAATCAGATAAAGTAACTTTTGTTGACACATCAAGCCTCAAAAACTGTTAATATTTGTAAAGTTGAAAATAAAAACAGATTTAAACAAACTAAAATAGGAGCAGGAGTTGCTGACCACAGACACAGGCCCATTGCAACTCCAGAGCAGGCAGGGGCAGCAGATGATAGACTCTTTGGTTGAGCTGAAGCCCTTTTTTGGTGTTACCCGAGCGCAAACAATTTTGTTCTGATAGCAGGATAATTGAGGCTCTAGCTCAGGGAATTACTCCACAATGACTACATTCAAAATAGGGAAACATTTGACCAAGATTATTAGTGTTTCCTCAACTTTCTGCCTGTGAGGGGCATGGGAGCAATCCCTTGAATGAAAACACTCTGTGCAGTGCTTGGCCTTCTCCCTTGCCAGGGCTCACTGATCAAGTAAAATATTTCCATAGATGCCCGCTCCAGATCTTTTCTTTCACTTTTGTGGGAAGATGCCCTCCTAACTGATCCTGCTTTAACCCCACTCCACCCAAACCCATATTAGGTAGTGCTGTACCTGCAGACATGGTCCTGGAAGCGGCTGCATCCTTGCTCTTGTCTGGCTGCACTGATATGGTCGCCCTAGCCCCTGCTACGGGGGCATGGCCCGTGAAGCCCACAGGATTTCCAGATACCACCGGCTGGGAGACTGAGGCAGCGCCTGCTTGGGCATCTGGCTGGTAAGAATGGGGATGCCCTTGATTCCCAGCTCCAAACTGCAACACTATCCTCCTTTCCCTTTCCATATTGTTACCCTACCACTACACCCCAACACCACACTGTTGAGCTCACCAATCTTGGAGAGTCAAGGCAACACATTTGCGTGATTTGCTACTAGCTCTGATTGGGCCCCCGGGGATGTGGAACCCTGATCTCTTTCAGTGCTAGGTCCTGGGATAGTGGCTGCCCCTCCCACAGCTACACAATCATCCCCACCCTGGACAATACTGCTGTTGCCTGCCAGCCAGCCTGCCGGAACCTTACCCTTGGATCGGGCACAGCAGGTGAGCTCCTCTGATCAGTCTGAATCTTCCTTGCCTTTTTTTGGGGGACGGGGGAAAGGCTGCCTTCGGAAGGATCCCTGTCCTCTTCGACATCTCTGGCACCACAGCTGGAGCCTGGGCCTCCGTTGCTCCACCCCCATTGCCCCCCACTAGAGCTGAACGCAGTGGCACCAGTAACTCATCCATATATCTCATTCTCCTCAATACCATATCCCTGTCTCTGCTGTTGCAAACCACTATCTTGGTTGCCTGAGGCGCATTGACCCCCCCATAAGACTGAGTCACGCAAGCAGAAAACACGAGCAAGTCAGAGAAAATCACCCTCCCCAATCAACTATCCCACCCTTCCCACTCCTTACCTCACTTATCCTGGCACTTGGTTGGAATTATATGTGCAAGTATGAACACCACCAAGGGTTAAGGAAGAAAATATTCCACTGAGAAAACCAGCCATGACCAAGGACCAGTCAACAATGGGCAAGGTGTTGTACAAGGTGTAAAAATACTTAGGACACCTGGCAGCTTAAGGGCCAAGAAAAGCTAGGAAGACGGGGCTAGGCCCAGCTCCTAGAACCCATGGAAAATTGCCACAAATAGAAAAAGCCCCAAGGGTAGCTCAGAAACAATGGGAAGATGCCACACTCTTGTTCCTGTAATGGTGTTGGCACGTAAATGTTAATATCATTGACCCTGGAACAAGCAAAGGAACGCTAGAGAGCTCCCAAAAAGAAAATGCCCAAGAGTGCCAGAAACAAAGAGAGGAGGCCACATTACTGTTCTGGTAATTGCACCAGCCCGTAAGTGGTAATATAATTGCCCCGAGGGGAAGCAAAAGGATGCCGGAGCGCACAAAACTAAAAGCTCCGGCCACAGGCCAAGGGAAGCGGCTGCTGAGTCAAAGTTTGTAGGTTCAAGCAGTCATGCATCCCTTTTCCAACAAGAAGCACCAACTACCACCTGTCTTAGGACGCAGCACAATGATGAGGCGCAATACAGCAGCGGTGCAAAAACAGGTGATCCTTTCGCAGCAGCACCTGCTGCGCAGCCTCAGTTGCTGGTTGAGGCAACAGAGAGTATTTGGGCGAGATGAGGAGGCAAAAAACAGAGCCACAATCTCCCTTGCCTTTTAATTGATGCCCTCTGTAGCCCAGTCTGTCAACAAATGGGGAGGCGTGCCAGGTGGCCATCTTACAATGGTGTCCGGTCCCACTGTGGCCCCCAATATCAATCAATCAGACGTTTGTTAAGCGCCATAAGGGTCTCAAGGCGCTGGGAGGGGTTGGGGGGGTGCTAGCAGGCTCCAGTTCATCAAGGGGGGGAGTTCTGTCAAAGAGCCAGGTTTCGAGGTTTCTTGCGAAGATGGGGAGCGATGTTATCTGTCTAAGGTGGAGCGGAAGGGCGTTCCAGGCTCCGGCCAGGAGGAAGGAGAAGGAGCAGCCTCCCAATCTGGGCTTTCTGGTGCGGGGGACCACAGAGTAGGAGAGCTGGGCTGATCATAGGGTCCTCTGGGGTGCGTGGAATTTAAGTCGGCTGTTCAGGTATGCTGGTCCGGTGTCGTGGAGGGCCTTGTGGGTGTGGGTGAGCATCTTGAAGGTGACTCTAGCTTCGATGGGGAGCCAGTGGAGTGTGCGCAGGTGGTGGGAGATGTGGCAGTGTCTTGGCAGGTCGAGGACCAGTCTTGCGGCGGCGTTCTGGATGTTCTGTAGCTTGCGGGTGAGAATTTTGTTTATGGGTCCGCATGGCCCAGTTGGGGCACACCTCATAGCCGTTTTTGAAATGCAGCCTGTTTTTCTTAAAGGAAAATGGGGTGTGTTTCAAAAGAAAAAAATGAAATATTTAACACATACTTTTTAGAAGTAGGCAGTTGTATTTGTGTTTACATTCTCAAAGGGTAAAGGTTCACATGGAGACCCCTTACCCTTTGTGAATCATTACCACTACCTTTCAAAAGTCGATAAAAATGAATGTTTTGAGACCTTAATTTGGTTGCAAAACATTAATATATACGAATGCGAATCATTATTTGGAAGGGACACCTTAACACACCTCTTCCAAATACCAATTTTAAAACCCAAACTCAGATTCTGTAGAATCACAGTTTGGTGTTTGTACATACCAAAAAGCATTTTTGCTGTCACATATGGTTTGGAACCTCAAAAACAGAGGGATGTAAATTGCCTACCTTGTGCCCATAAAGAATTAACCCCTTCCATGCTCATGACGAGCTCAGCTCGTCATGAGTCACAGAGGAGCTGTGCTCATGACGAGCTCAGCTCGTCATAAGGGCGTGGTCCGCCCGCGCGCGATAAATTCCCCGCCTGTGTGGGAGAATTAATCAGTAGGCGGGGCTGTGACGAGCTCAGCTCATCATGAGCACAGCTCCACTGTGAGTCATGACGAGCTGAGCTCGTCACGAGCACAGCGGCGCCGCGGCCCTCCCACCGCACCGTGAGGGAATTACCCTCGCAGGGAAGGGGTTAAGAGTAATATGTGGAAAGGTGTTTTTGTTGTGACAATGACTGCAATTTGCAAAAATACAGTGTTTGTGGTCACGAAATACCTTTTTACAGTGTATCATTGACTGTTTACAAGATGGAAAGTCATTCCAACTCATAAGTCATAAGAAGAATTTTTTGACCGAACTGTTAATAGGATAATGCATGAAAGAAACTGTTCACGAATCAACAGTCTCGAATAATCGCAAACTATTGAAAATGTACTGACCCTTGAGTAGGGTTGGCAACTCATTTGCAAAGGTGAAGCATTCCTTATAGGACAGCTTTCCCTTGGGGAATAATTGTGAGGGGCTTCAGAGGGGTTGAGGGGCCCGGTTAAACAGGCAGTGGTCAAGCAAGCACTGTACGCCCCCACAATGTCTTTCCTAGCAGGAAAGGGTTTTTCAGCAATGCCTGTCAGTTTACAGTCCAAAGGGTGTCTTAAAATATTTTGCTGCTATGAAATCAAAAGCTGAAATTAGGTTTACAGTCCCCTGGAGGCCACTATTTGCAGACATTTGCGAGGGGAGGTGGTGTAATGAAAAATGACTCCTGCCTACATAACATCCTTTAGGCAGGATATTTTCCAAAAAGTGAATACACATTTTAGGATGTGCCTGATGAGTACATCAGTCTGATCGTTAAAATGCTGGGCAAAAGTCAGGTGAGCGGAAGAGCGTCGCCGCACTGCTCTAAAGCATTGTGGCGAAAGGAAAAATAAAATATTAATAACTAGTTGTTATTATAATTTTATTGTTTCTAGCTGCTTTATGGGCGGGTGAGGAGTGGTTTGCCCACTCCAAGTGCTCATGACTGCTTGGCCAGCCCTCTGGGGCTGGCAAACAGTCATGCACACTTTGCACTTTTGCACACTTTGCTTGTTCTCCATACAGACTGCATTACATGCGTGGAGAACATGCCCAGGCACGGAGTCTCCGTCTGAGCACCGAACATGACGCTCAGACCAATCACAACGATGCATTGCAGTGTTGTGATTGGTAAGGGGAGCCTGTGTGTGCTTCCTTGTTGCTGTGGAGTCCAATGGAGGAGAGACGGAGCAGAGACGGGGGGCGGGGCGATAAGATAAATGTTTTTTTTTTTAATTTACATTTCCCTCCCCCTGCCCCTCGCCCCGCAACTCTTGATCCCTGCCGACCGCCACTGAGTTTACACCCTTTTTTGTGATCTGCTCAACATTGGCAGCTTCATACTGGAAACTGGGCTGTGGGATCTGGGCTTAGTTAACCAGTGGGAATAAGTGTTGGCATAGTCCCACTGTAATGCGCTAACTCACTGTGATTTTAAGGTCCTGTGTAAAATATGTAATTAACTAATATATATATATATTCACAGAAAAAAACATAGGTTTCAGGCACGTTATAGTTAGGAATTAGCATTTAAAAAACCTCAGAAATTCACTGAAAAAACCATAGGTTTCAGGGGTTTTCTAGTTAGCTGGACTTTTCACTTGTACAAAACCATTGAAATTCCCCCGTTATAGTTAGTTCAGCTAACTATAACTCGCGCGCCCGCAATGCACTGCTGATGACGTCACATATTACATCACTCATGACATGGTCAGTGACTTCACTCATGACATCACTGATGACATCTAAAATGACATCACTGATGACATCACTAGACTAGTGAGCGAAGATGCCTGGTTCTAGAATATTTGGTAGAATATTTTGTTTGGGTTGTGGAAGAGATTTCCAGCTGGAGGAATCATGTCCGGTTCCTCCGGTTGGAACTCCAACTTATGAGCTCTATGTAAAACATGGCGTAGGCCCTATTGCATATAACGAAGTGTGGATCCACTACACCAGAAAAGACGGTGTTTTAAAATGGCCCCAAAATGGTAGTTTCGATACCGATATTTTAGATAATTTGGAGATTAAATTGTTTAAAAAGAAAGCCCAGCCGGCGATGTTTGACACTCTTCCTTGCACCACTCCAGTACCTGTTTCTGCATCCTCTTTTCTCCCCTCTGTTTATCCCCCTGTTTTCGCCTCAGCTTCTCCTTCAGCGCGACAGCGCTTAGCTAATGTGGTTACTACATTAATGTCTCCTCTCTTTGAGTCATCTGGTGCGACTCCTGGTTTACAGCGTAAGCAATTGCGCAGTCAATTGCCTAACCCCGATGAGAAAAAGGTAATAGATCGCATGGCGCGTAGATGGATTGTTTTCCCTTCACTGTATGATGTGGAATCAGTTGTCAACGTTTTCCATCAATGGGATGCCCCAAAACAGAGATATGTGTTTGAGAAAATGTGCGAAATTCTCTGTGAAGAATTGGAGGATAGTGGTAAAGACCCGAGCCCGCAGGAGTTGTGTAGAGTGAGGTTTGATTTTGGAACTGGTACAATTGTGGACCGCGAGGTAGATAAAGCAGTTGCGGTTGTATTATCCTTCAGGAATGATGATTGTCAACAGTCGTTGTTTGAACCTGATGTCCATGTGGGAAAAAGGGTAAAAGCACGCCAATATCCGATGCGTGAGGTTCCCCCAGTTTGGAGACCTGCTGAACCAAATGCTAATCCACCTGTCGTAGCACATTTTCAGCGTATTTGGGTACATGTTCCATGGAAAAGATCTGAGGTGTTAGCACTTAAGCAGACATTGCCTGATCCCCGTAAAAACCCTACCGGTTATTATAAGGAGTTGTCACAAACTGCAGAATCCTGTGTAATGAATCTGGCTGATATAGATATGCTGTTTGGGAATGTGGTTCCACAGCCTTTGTGGGGATACATTCGTAATATGGATCATGCTGCAGAACTAGGGGACACATGGGCTAACATCATCGCTGCTGACGCTAGACAGATTGGTGGCGCGAAACCAGAGCCTTTAATAGCAGAACTCCCGGGTAGAATCATCACGTATATGAAGACAATAATGCCCGCGATGCGCGTAAATTGGGACAAGCCATCTGCATGTAAGCAGAAGAAAGATGAGACAGTGTCAGACTTCTTTACCAGGTTTGAAAAAACGTTTATTGATCACAGTGGGCAAGATATGAGTACTGAGGGTGGCCAACGGTTATTTGTGGATAAATTTGTGCAGAATTTACTTCCTGACCTGTGTAAAAAGTTAAAAGATTCAGAAAGTTCTTGGGCTGTTTCCTCTTCAGCGCAAATACTGGCTACTGCACAGTATTATGAAAACAGAGATAAAGACGAGAAAGATAGAACAGAAAAGAAAACGAAAGAGTTAAAAACGAAGGTCCTTTTGCAGCAGGCCTATTCGCCACGTGGAGGTCAGAATAATTATAGGCAACCCCAAGGTGTCTATCACCAACCCCAACAATTTCAGAACAATCAGCAAATGAATGGGTATTATCAACCACGTGTCCCTGTAGGTCCCAACCAATGTTCCTACTGCAAAGAGGAAGGTCATTTTAAATATAGTTGCCCTAAATTAATGCAGCGAAACGGTAATGCTTATGGCACAAGAGGTAGGGGTGGTCAGCAAGCTCCTAGCGGCAGAGGGCGTGGAAATGCTCCCCAGAACGCGCGTCCTCTGCCGCCTCAAAATACCATCAATAGTTTTGACCAGCAAGCTAACGGGACTAGTAATACAGCTCAGTATTACAATAAGGATTATGATGCAGAGGACGGCGATGAAGAAAATAATGATTACTAGGACAGCCGTAGACAGAGAGAGGGAGTTGTTTCAGTGCCAGTGGATCAGAGCGGACCGTATGTTGAGGTGACTACAGCAAATGTAACGGAGCCCTTTCTGCTAGACACTGGTGCTGCAAAGAGTTCAATTATGCATTCCAAACTCCCTGGCGCACCTTTGTCTGGCGATATAAATGTTTCAGTAGGTTTTTCTGGCGCCCCAGTTAGAAACCCGATTTCTAGTCCCATGTCACTTTCTATTTGACCTTGCGAGCTGAAAGCACCCCTGATTCTAACAACAGGTTGTGGTGAGAATTTGCTAGGGTTAGATTTGTTGAAAAGATTACATGCTACACTGTATTGTTCACCGTCAGGGGTACAACTTACATTAGGCAGGAAAGTGATTTCCCCGATGTACTTGTCTAAAAATACAATGCCACCTGAATTGTCATCCCTTCCGGATGTCCTTTGGGCTACTGGTCCCAATGATGTGGGCCTCTTGGAGATACCGCCATACGTGGTAACTTTAAAGGCTAATGTCAGACTGCCACGTATTCCCCAGTACAAGATCTCTAATGAACGCCAGAAAGCATTGTTAGACATTGTCAGCGATCTGATTAATAAGGGTGTAATTGAAGAGACAAGAGGCAACGTTTGCAATAGTCCGATCTTACCTGTCTTAAAACGAACGGACCCTTCACAGCCACCTGTTTACAGATTTGTGATTGATCTTAGAGAGGTTAATAAGATTGTTGTGCCACAGTTTCCAGTTGTCCCTGATATAACTGCCTTGTTAACAATGATTCCAGCCTCTGCTGCATGGTTTTCAGTGATCGATTTAAAGAATGCTTTCTTTAGCATCCCAATTGCAGAAGAGAGCAGAGACATTTTTGGCTTTAGTCTGGGAGGCCGAAGCTTCCGCTTCAAAAGCGCTCCCCAGGGCTACTGTGAGAGTCCATCCATATACAGTCAAGCTTTGAAAGCGCAGCTTGATGCACTTTTTTTACCTAGTGGCGCTATCCTGATTCAGTACGTGGACGATTTACTAATCGCCGCGGATACTGAAAAGATTTGCAAAGAAGCCACATTGTCATTGTTGCGCCATTTATCTGCTTTCCATCATAAAGTGTCTCTCTCCAAGCTGCAATATTGTCGACAAGAAGTGACCTACTTAGGTCATCTCTTATCGAAGGAGGGAAGGAAACTGACCCCAGAAAGAATTCAAACCATTGCGCAGTTGAGTGTGCCAAGAACACAGAGAGAAGTGCGTGCTTTCTTGGGCATTACCTCATACTGTAGGCATTGGATTCCTAATTTTTCCTTGTTGGCAAAACCTTTGTTAGCCTTAACATGCAAAGACACACCGAATCCTATCCCATGGTCTGAAGAGTGTCAGAAAAGTTTTGTGGAATTGCACAATGCATTGTGTTCAGCACCTGTGTTGGGTACTCCTGACTACAGCAAGCCTTTTACATTGTATGTTCACGAGAAAGATGGTTGCGCATTATCAGTGTTAACACAGCCTTATGGTGACAGACCGCGCCCATGCGCATATTTTTCATCAACCTTGGACCCTGTAGCGAGGGCATTGCCAAGCTGTCTGAGAGCGACAGCTGCTGCAGCTATGTCTATCCGACAATCTGCTGGTTTGGTAATGGACAACACATTGATCGTTATGGTTCCACATGCTGTAGACACATTATTAAACAGAACCAAGACACAACACTTGACTAGTGCGCGATTATCAGGCTATGAGCTCACACTGTTAGCAAACCACATACACATAAAGAGATGCAACACGCTGAATCCAGCTACGTTATTGCCAAATCCAGCAGACCTAGATGAGAATGAGCAACATGACTGTCTGTTCAGAACAGAAGAAGAGACGAAAGGGAGAGTAGATTTAAAAGATACTCCCCTGACTGAGTGTGATGGTGCTCTATGGGTGGATGGCTCGTGTTTCAAGCTCCCTAATGGTGATACGACTGCTGCATATGCTATCACGACGTTACACACGGTCGTGGAAACTGCACGAGTGCCACATAATTCGGCCCAAGCAGCGGAATTAATCGCCCTCACGAGAGCGTGCGTGTTGTCTGAAGGAATGAGAGTGAATATCTACACAGATAGCCAGTACGCCTTTGGCGTGGCTCACAATTTTGGATGACTGTGGAAAGAACGTGGGTTCCTGACGTCGCATGGAGCTAAAATTCAGAATGGCAAGTTGGTGAATGATCTCCTTGAATCACTGACCCTACCGTTGCAAGTTGCGATCATGAAATGCAGTGCGCACAGGAAAGTCACCGATGATGTTGGACGTGGGAATGCGTTTGCTGATGAGATCGCGAAAGAAACAGCACAGAATGTAAAGACTAGAATGTATGTTGCAGGCCCCGCAAGATGGCTTGATGATGTTGGGATGTGTGAAAACACAATAGAGAGTGTGAAGTCGCTTCAAGCTGAAGCTACAGAGAAAGAATTAAGCAAGTGGAGAGAAAGTATGGGTAAGTTAGATGAGAATGGTTGTTGGATTGATCTGACAGAACATAGGCGATGGTTGTTGCCCGATGCATATGTGCTTCCAGTAGTTACAATGGCACATGGGATGGCACATATCAGTACGAAAGGAATTTGTAAGTTGTTGGCTCCAGTATGGCAGAATGCTGGGATTCCCAAGTGTGCAGAGAATGTGGTCAAGAATTGCATGGTATGCTTGAAATACAACCCTGGTAGGGGAACCCCAACTCCAGCTGGTCACTTTGCACCCCCATCATACCCATTTGAAGTTTTGCAGCTGGACTTTATCCACATGGAAAGGTGCAACAACCTGAAATATGTGTTGGTGGTTGTTTGTGCTTTCTCCAAATGGATAGAGGCCTATCCTCTGAAAGATAACACTGCCCTATCCACAGCCAAAGCCCTTGTGAAAGAATTCTTCCCTAGGTTTGGGATGCCAAGGATGGTGTGGTGTGATAATGGAAGTGAGTTTGTGGGTAAAGTGATGAAGAATGTGTGTGAAGGGCTAGGTATAAAGCAAAAGTTCCACGCCGCAAATCACCCCCAATCAGCTGGATTAGTAGAGCGCTACAACGGTGCTCTAAAACTTAAGCTGGCCAAAATCCAGGCGAGCACCGGTCTTAAATGGCCTGATGCTCTGCCTTTAGCACTCCTGTCCACCAGAATGACCATACACTCACGAGTGGGACTTAGTCCTTACGAAGTGGTTTTTGGCCGCCCGGCCAACGTATGGGGTGTACCGAGGCCTACGAAATTTAGTGAGATTGAGCATCCAGTACTACTCGATTACCTGTATGATTTGACTGTTAAACTGCGTGTTTTGCACCAACAGGTACATGATACTCTTCCCCAAGCTTCTGAAACTCCTGGACACCCTATCAACCCTGGTACGTGGGTGCTGATCCGAAATTTCCAGCGCAAGAGCAACGACGAGCCTCGCTGGATCGGCCCTCACCTTGTGCTTTTATCAACAAGATCAGCGGTGCGAGTGAAGGGAAAGAAACACTGGATCCACGGCACCCACTGCAAGGTAGTTCCCTTGCCCCTGCCATATGACCGGTTTAGCCAGGAGAGTATCGCCGACTCTGAGACAGACACTGTACCTCGTTTTGTACCATTCAGTGACGCACGCATAAGAGACACAGCTTCAGACCAAGAGAGTGACAATATTCTGCAAGAGGCTGTGCCACTGTCAAATCGATTGGACACCACGGAGCCTGAACTTTTGTTCCAAGACCAAACAGCACCTGGCCGTCTCCGCTATAATTTGAGACCAAGGCCTATGGACAAATAAAGATTTCCTTACTGTTTTCTTTTTAACATTATAGGCTCTCCCATCTGAAGGACTTTCTTGATTTTTGTTTTTCGAACCACCATCCGGGTTCAGCCGCAGGGTCGCGGTGCCAAGACTTTGGGGTACAGGCCGAAGACGTTAGTTCAACGGTTCTGGTTGGTCTAGGGCGTTTCCCTGGACTGACAGGCGTACTCCTTAGCAGAAGAAACTCATCCGCCGCGAGCGGCCCGGTTAGAGGATGGAGTTTTTAAGATGGAGAGACCCGTTGAGGAAATGAACTTTAAAGCAAGAATATGTAGAATTGTAAAAAGTAAATGTTTTGTATTTTTGTGCCTATTTACACTGTGTAGTATAGTAATGTTCATCGTAGGATTTGTGTTTTTCTCCTCTCAAAAGACCATTGCACCCACTGTACAGCCTATACCTCTTTCTACTGCCTCCTCTCACTCTTTTAACCCTCTGCCTGAGCACGAACAAACCAGACGATCAGAGTTTGTAAATAACTCGTTTATTCAGCTCTTGCACCAACACCAACTAGTAATGAATACGACCAATTGCTGGGTGTGTGGGTTAATGCCACATACCATTAACAAGGGTATTCCCTATTTGGTGCTGCCCTTTAGTTACAATGGATCGTCATGGGCATTCCAGACCATGTTCCTCTATGCTCTAGATGCCTACTCCCCGCGACAACCGCGTTCCATCAGACCTAGTACAAATAATAAAGCCTTAGTGAGAGGAATTGCCGATATGAGTAGGGATATTGATGCATACTCATCCATTCCCAAAGAAGAGCTGAGAGCTTATGTAGGGTGGAACGCGACGGGGTATAGTATTAGTCTGGGTGAAAGACAGCAAAAAATCTCATCTCCAATCTGGGTCGTACCCCACATAGGTCGGTTCTGCTTACAGGGTAATGGTCAGAATCCTAGAGCTCAACTGGGGAGAAGTGACTGTACTGAAACGTACACTTTCCCGTCACAGTTTTCCCCTGCGTTTTTGGCTGCCAAGGGTACATATTTCATCTGCAATGACCGAGCATATACATGGTTGCCCCCTGATTTCTCGGGCACATGTTATATTGCGAACTTGCTACCGCCAACATTTACTGCTGCCGCTGACTATCACAAGACCAGAGTTGTGAGGGGCGTGATTAGTAAGGAGGATACTGCCGGTCAGGAAGCAGGAGACTTCTTCTTGGGTTTCCTGCCGTTTTGGGGACCTATGGTAAATAGTAGGAACCTGAGACAACTGACTCGTGTGGTTGAATCCACTGTCAATGTGACGGCTGGTGCCCTTGGTAATCTGACCGCTGAGCTCCAAGCGGATCGCCTTATGACTTTGCAGAACCGCATGGTTCTAGACGTTATTCTTGCAGACCGCGGTGGGGTATGTAAGGTTATCCAATCCAGTTGTTGCATTTTCATACCAGATAACGCTCCAACAGTCTATCAAGCCATCTCCAAACTCCATAAAATATCTGAAACCATACACGTGGATAAGGGAGACTGGTCACTGGTGGGGTGGTTCTGGGAACTGATATCTGCCTGGGGTTGGAAAGTTCTAATGGTCATTGGAATGATCTTAGCCATTCTTTTCCTGTTCTGTCTGTGCATACAGTGTGCTCCTGCGATATGTGGCCTCTGTGCTACCTTATGTGTAAGGAAACCTGTATCGAGGGACGAGCTAAGTAATAGGATGATGCTACAGCAACACCTCCATGACTTTGTGAACATTGACCTAGACTCGGATTAAGATGAGTATAGTGATTGCCTATGTAAGGGCAAAAGGAGGGTCTGTCGTACTTTAATCTCTGTGACCGCGTAGGGGACAGGGCCCTACCCCTGTCTATCCTGGTATTGGCGAACCTTAAATGGTTAATGCGGTATGTACGAGTGCTTTATATATCGTTCTAGCTATGAATGCACTGTGTACACGTTATTCTGCTTCACTACGCGGGTTCCATTTTGGAAGCGGTGGCCATCTTGTCCTTGCCCTCACATAGGCTATAATGAAGCAACTACGGGCCTTGCAATGCATGTGCTTTTCCTTGACTCTCCTGTGACCTGGGCAGCTTGGCTCTGCTGCCCCAGGTCAAACTGGTCTCACGAGCTCCCCTTCCTCCGGCCACCTGTGATTAGCATCAGGGCTCAACGCACCATAAAGTCCTTTCATCACACACAAGCCTCCGGCTAATCACTTTCGCACCTGCTTGTTCCTGCTTTATGACTTGTTTCCCAAAACAGGAGATGCTCATGTTTATTGGGGCCTATCGATTATCCAATGTGGGATCTGAACCTTACTGTGTAAATCATTGTGGGCTGGCCGAACTGGAATGTGGGATGGTCATCATGACTCTGCTCTTTTCTTTGTAATGTACACTTGTATATTGCCGTATCATAAAACCTAGGAATGTATGCCTGAGGCAGGGAAAACTGTATTTAAGATGAAGTCCGTTTCTATGATTTTCAGCAGTCTCCTGAGAACATACACGCTGTTGTACTTCTAGGATACCTGTAATTGGTCTGCAGCCAATAAACGATCTTTGACTTCACCCAGAAGACTCTGTGTTTCTGTAGGTCTGGAACAGGGTGAACCCAGAAGTCATAGGGTGTGTGCCCCTGCACCGCTGGGACTAAAATACCCAGTACTTCAGCAGCGCAGCTCCCTGGCGCATACTGGAGATGCCTGTTGGGCTAGTTGGCCCTCAGGGACCCTCAGTATTGAAGAGGAATTAATTCCCCAACTTACAACTCGCCAGGGGGCGTGTTTGCAGAGTGCTGCAAGGAGGGGGCATGCCCTCCGGCACGATGCCAGTCTTTTATTTATTTAAATTTTTTAAGAAGGGGGGCTGTGTGGTTCCCCTTCTTATTCTAATTTATTGGCCCTGATGACCCCATCCCCCAGGGCCTGTCTCCTAATTATATTTTTTTGACCAAATCCCCAGGGCCGGCCACTGTTTTTTATTATTTTAAAAAAATATATATTTATAGACACACCTAGGACATGCTGGACAAACCGTACGTACCTATCACCATGACGATTTGCGTGATATTCATTAAAAGGCGGCTATGCATACAATGAATCCACGTGGAATGTATTTACACCACTAGTGATGCTCTGACATGTCTGATGCCCTACTGTGCCTAATCCCGGTAGACACCCTTGTCGTTTATTTATACAAACATGGGTAGCTATTGACGGGCACATTTAATACACTTGCACACCAAGCCATTCAAAGGGGATTCGACAAAAATTCGACCAAAACTATGCAAGAAACCCCCCTCACGGTTAATAAAACACACATCCACTGCCGGATGTGTAATACTTTTTATTTTACTCTCTGGAAAGGGGACGAACATCACTTGAGAGTCACAGCGCGCTCCTGGCAGAGCCCAATGCTGTGTTACACCCACCATTGCCTGCCGAGTGCCACACACCTCTGTGTTGTATTCCACTAGCTAGTGCATATGCTAGGACACTCTCTAGCCCATGTGCACTGTAACACCACCCCGTGAATATGTCATGCCACACTTGTCTTCGCACAGGTTATATTGCCCCATCTAACGTGCCTTCCTCGATGCCTATGTTATAACGCACAGTGCTATGCCATACATATTACAATCTGGGATCCATATCTTTGTCACAGTGCATATGCAACGTTACACTTATTTTATATTACAACTTTAGAGACCAGTTAGGTTACACAACACTGCCCTGTGCATATTACACTCCAAGGCGCATATCGCATAGCACGCGCTAGTGCCTGTGCTATCTCGCGCTCTCCAATGAATCTGTCATTGCGCACAATGTATTGCATATTATATTTCATGCCCGGTTCATCTTATATCACACTTTTTGGTGCATAGTTTATACCATACACTATATCTAGTTTTCATTTTCAATCGTGTTCTCAGGACTATGTTCTATATAACACTGTGTTCACCTACCCTGTTCACGGGCATTACATTTTGCGATAAGGGGTGGAGGGTCAGGGGGTGTTTCTGCCAAGTGAGCCCGGAGTCACAGTCACAAACGTCCTCTTCTTCCTGAATAAAAGTGAGATTATGCTGCATACTTGTTCATATTTTAAGTAGTTCGCACATACACACGTTTTAAAAACAATAAAGTTCCTAATACCCGTCTTCTCTGAACAGTTAGCTTGCTGCCCCATCCCCCTCCTCCCTATCCTCTGTTGTGTGAATCCATGGACTAGCCTCCTCCCTCCTGCCATGCATGGTCTGATGTGCTGCCACTGCCCTCAATTTAGTATGATGTACCAGTCCACTCCTCCTGCCCTCCATTGCCCAATTCTATGCCCCATCATTGACCTCCTGCTTAAACTCTATGCTTAGCTTGCTGCCCCTATTCTCCTTCCCCCTGCCCTCCGATGCCTTTGTGCATGCCCCTGCTCCATCCTTTTTGCCCACCATGTTCCATGGACCTGCCACTCCTATCTACTCTGAGTGTTCTGTTGAGCTGCCACTCCCCTCCCACCTGCCTAGCATTGTCAGATTACTGTAACCTGTCCCTGCCACCTCCACCCTGCCTGTCCACATGCCATGCCCCTATCCTCTTCCTCCTGTCCTACATGGTCCATTGTACTGCCACACCCTTCTGCCCTCCCTGGTCTGTTGTGCTGCAACTGCTCCTCCTGCCTGCCCCGTGCGGTCTGTTGTGAGGCCCCTTCCCCTGAACTTTCTTGTCTGTGCACAGGTCCTGACCCTCCCTTCTATCCTCCATCGTCCTTTGTGCATGCCCCTGCACCCTCCTTCTTGCCCATCATAGCCATTGTACTGCCACTAACCCTCCCACTTGCCATGCATGGTCTTCTGTGCTGCCATGGCCCCTCCCACCTTCCCTGTGTGGTCAGTTAGCTCTCCCTGACCCCCTTCCACCTTCCCTCCATGGTCTGTGTATGTCATCACAGTCTCACTGTTGCTCTTCATGGTGTGTCTTGCTTCTAGTGCCCATCCTGCCTGACCTCCATGGCTATCTTGCTGCTCCTGCCCTGCCCCTTGCCCCCAGCCCTCTGTTTACATGTGCAGACCCCTACTCCCTCCCTCCTGGCTTGTCTGTTCCATTGTAATGCCCCTGATCCGTCCATCCTGCCCTTTATGGTCTGTTATGCTGCAGCTTTCTCTCCTGTCTGTCCATTATGGTCAGCTAGCTACCATTGCCTCTTGCCCCTCTGTTCTCTGTTGTCTATGTGCATGGTCCTGTCCCCTCCCTCTTGCTTTCTATGGATTGTTGTGCTGCACTCCCGTCCCGCATGCCCTGTGTGGTGTATTGTGCTGCTGCAAACCCTGATGCCTGCCCTGCAGGGTCAGTTTGGTGCACCTCTCCATGTCCCTCCTGTCCTCTGTTATCCAAGTCCATGTCCCTACCCCATTTCCTTCCATGATCCAATGTACCATACTTGCGAACATTTTGAACTTGGTAAGAGGGAGATTTTGAAAAAAAACTGGGGTATTGTTTTTCCCCTTTGAGTTACATTGAAAAAGAGGGGATTGTAGACAGGAGACAGATCAAATAAAGCCCATTTGAGCTTAAAAACATTGGACGTTTCCTGGCTGAATCGGGTCTGTTGGCATGTATGGTTGTACTACCATTTCCTCTTCCTTCTGCCCACAATGGTCTATTACATTGTCACAGCCTCTCTTGCAAGTCCTGTATTGTTGGTTTGTTGCCCCTGCCCCCCTTTCCACTGCCCTCCAAAGTCTGTTGTGCTTCCACGGCCCTTCCTGCCTGCTCAGTGTGGTTAAATTTTTGCCTTTGCACCCTCCTACCTGCCTTCAATTTTCAGAGTCCATGCCCCTGGCCTCTGCCTCTCAACAGTATCCTAATGAACAACTAGATTGCTAACATTCTATATTTATTACAAAAGTGTGGAACGCCTGACGTCATCTTGATGTAATCAAAACTGTAATACCTAGAGCATTTCCTTTAGAAATTACATATATGAGAGGGTCTTATTGGCATCAAAATTATGGTTAGTGCTCTAAAAGACTAAAATAAGGACATATTTTCTGAGTTTTCAAATAGCGACAAAGCACTTTTAAATTATTTGCTATCTTTATGTTTTATTATCCAGTTGACCACTTGATTAAATGTTGCACTTAGGGGAGAGGATGTGGTGTTACTTCCAGAACTGCAGACTTTGCAACTGGGGAACCAGGTTGGAGTTTCTGCTTCAGCTTGGCATTCTGTGATTCTGGTCAAATCACTTAGTCTCCCCATGTCTACAACCAAAATGAATTTGTTCTTGTGTGATGTAACCAATGCTCATGTAAAGCACTCCAATACCTGACAAGTCTGCACTATATAACACTGCAAAAACACAAAATAATAAGTGTTTTGCACACTTCTGTCATTGGGCTATATTTGGGCTACATTTGGGTGATTTTGGGCTACATTTGGGCTCTTTTGTCTCCGGTGGCCATCTTGGGAGATTTATTTGTTATGAAGTTTCCTAGTTTCCTCGTGTACTGCAGTCTCCTCAGTAGGAAATGCTTTCAGCTTTTTACTTTGATTCCATCATGATGGTATTCAGATATGTCACACATTTGCCATAAATTCTGAATGTTAGCACTCTAGTTGCTCATTAGATCACTGTAGTAAAACTACTGTTCACCATGGAAGTCTGCTCCTGGTATTAAAAGTGCATGTTTCAGTCTGCATGTCAGAATTTTTTTATGAAATAGAAGAGGATTTGAGAAGTCACTCAAAATGTGCCCTCATTTTCTTTCTTCAGCATTAATCATAATTTCTATGGCAAAATGAACCCCCTCACTGTGTTCCTTTTTAAATTAAATGTTTTAAGTGTTACCAGTTTATTCCAATCAAGATGGCTTCAGGTGTGCCATACTTTTGTCATAATGAAGAACACTCTGGGACATTCTGTCATTGGGCTATACTTGGGCTACATCTGGGTGATATTTGGGCTACATTTGGGCTCTTTTGTCTCTGGTGGCCATCTTGGGAGACTTATTTGTCATGAAGTTTCCTAATTTCCTCATTTACTGCAGTCTCCTCAGTAGGAAATACTTTCAGTTTTTTACTTTTATTCCATCAAGAAGGCATTCAGATGTGTCACACATTTGCCATAAATTCAGAATGTTAGCACTCTTTTTGCTCATTAGATCACTGTAGTAAAGCTACTGCTCACCAGGGAAAACTGCTGCTGGTATTGAAAGTGCATGTTTCAGTCTGCACGTCAGAATTTTTTAATGAAATAGAAGAGGATTTGAGAAGTCACTCAAAATGTGCCCTAATTTTTCTTTCTGCAGCACTAATCATAATTTTTATGGAAAAATGAACCCCCTCATTTTGTTCCTTTTTAAATTAAATGTTTTAAGAGTTACCACTTTAATCCAAGCAAGATGGCTTCAGGTGTGCCATACGTTTATCATAAGTAGGACTGTTAGCGCTCTAGTAGTTCTTTGGAACACTCTGGGAAGCTCCAGTAGAACACAAAGGAATCAACTGACAGTCTCTGCCCTTGTTGGATGTACATGTTTTACTGAGAATGTCAGACTTCATTCTCACATGACTGAGAAAGATAATGTGAATTTACAGAAAATAAGCTCTCAGTTTAGCTTATAGATCACCTTCCAAACCTCTGTGGGAAAAGCATGAGAACATATTTTTCTCTCAATCATGATATCCCAGCAGAAGGCTTTTTCACATGGTGAAATCACCTTAGAACATACCACAATTCCTAAAATGAGTATGGTACCATCAACAAATGATTTATAATGTAACTAAAGTCTTAAAACCTTCTATTAACTGCAATGCTTTTTAATGAGGTGCTATCATGTATATTGGTCCCAAGATGGCTGCCAACACTTCTTGGATGAAGTGCTGACAGCCAATCAGATCTCAGTATGAGATGTGTGGTTAGGCTCCGCCCACATATATATATGATTTTACTTTTGATTTTCTCAGGAACTACTGAACAGATTGACACCAGACCTGCAAAAGGCACTTCCCTGACCTGAGGACTACCTCTCTGCCAAATTTCAAGTAATTCTGTTCAGCGGTTCGGGCTGTACCTTCGACTAAAGGTCCTATGGAAAAATGCATGGGGAAAACGCGTTTTGAGACCCCCCTTTTTTATCGGCCCCCGCTTGACGAATCACCCCGAGACTTTCAGGGTAGGAGCGGAGTGGAGCGCCCCATCTATTTCAAAATTTTGCGACGATTGGTCAACCGGCGCCAAAGTTATTCCAAACAGAATGTTGCGGATTTCCTATGGAAACACGGTCCTAACTATAACTATCTACTGGCGACCGCCAGTAGATAATATAGATATGAATTGTTTTGTATATTTTTTATTTTTATAGTTTGCACAAGAGATAGGAAAATGGACTCTTGAGTATTTGTTATCACTGTAACGCTGTTATAAATAGTTTATGGGACCCTGTTTTTTTGTGGTTTGATAGCCAATTAGGTACTGACTTCTAATTCACATGCCTGGAAGCCGTCTGATGGATGCATGGATGCAGGTGAAATGGTGTCTATGACAATAGCTAATGACATAACAACAGTGATATATTCTTCATTAATAAGTGGTTATAGATCTTACTATAGTTCAATTTGGCTCTATATTCTTCGATTCGTCTTTTAACATACAAATATGTACATATTTAGAAAACATCCCCATCCGTTAGGAGACTGTGTACAGTATTTTTTCACTGTCACTTTAGGACATGCTTTGGCCCAGCTGTCTTGAAGCCCTCTGATTGGTTGACTGGCAGGACTGACCACCGCAAAGCCTCTAAAGATAAATATCCTCAACTATACACACGACCATCGGACTAGCTTCATTCATGCCTGACTTTACAGATGTTTTGCTGCACCTAGCCCACAATTTGTAAGAAAGTTGTTTGCATGTATTCAGCACTGGCATTTGCCAATTAATCACTAACACTTTTTATGTAATTACTCTTTGCTCTGTTTGATAACGTTTATTTTTTGTTCCTCTTTCTCTTTCTTCTCCAACGTTTCACACTTCTCTCTCATTCGCCCACTCTTTTTTGTTTCCCTCTCTTTTTGTTTTTTTTCATGATTTTTCTTTCTTCAAACCTTGTTTTACTTACTTTCCATCGTTTCTATCCAACCTCTCCAGATTAGGCCTGTCAAAAAGGGTTATTTTGATAGGGCGAATTAGCAGGTTAAAGTTTAAACCTGCATATCCAGGCTACTGGTGCCAGGCCTGCAGTCATGTTTGCATTGTCACTGCAGTGGGTGGCACAATGAGAGCTGCAGCCAACTGGGGACGTTAAACTTTCCGGTCCTGGGTACACTTTCTGCACCGTATAGTAGGGTCTTACAAGTACGTTAAATATGTCAATTAGGTGTATGCCAGTTCCACCATGTTAAAAGAAGGAGCACAAGCACTTTACCACTTGTCAACAGACGTAAAGTCCAAAGAGTTCTGATAAAGCCGGATTCTCGTTTCCACCCAATTATCTACAAGAACCCACTCTGGTCGCCAGGATCTTTTTACTTGCTTAATAGCGTAGAGGGAAGAAACACAATTATCAGGACGTATTTACCGCAACATGACATTACTCGTAAAGGATGATTCAAAGTCTGGGAAGTTGACCTTTTATTATCAGCACAAACATCTGAATATAAAAGCACCTCAATACAAGGCACAAAAGATAAATGGGAACTAACACAAATGCTACTCTACGAAGTATCCGCATTCGACTAAAGATGTAAAGGATTACAGCTTCTAAAAGCATCAGGTACAAAATGGCTATCGTGATGTCAAATTTCAAAGTCATGAATTAAAGCATTTCTGACCCTACTCTATTCTAAAGTGACATCCCTACATAACATTCCCTTTCAGGTGAGCAAAGCGTAAAAAGGTGTCAGCAGTGAAACTTCCTCAGAAGTCTTCACTTAATGAGAGCTCGATCTATGGTGCTCCTTCTAGCCTCCCTCCTAAGTCTCGTCTGCCCAACCCACGGGGCACTGTCCCTAATACGAAACCCCAAAACTTGGTATACGCCCTTCAGCACACCCCTTCAAGCAGGTCTTCCTTCTGTGATTTTCCATCCAGACTTTTTTCATCTTTCTTTGTTCATTTTATCGACCTTGGGTCCCAGGTCCCTTCCGTACCAGGAGTTGCGATTTCACATTCCAATTCACTCCCCTCCGGTCTACTCCTTCTGTCTCGATTCCTTCAACAAAGACTTATTCTAACTTAACGAGCTAAATGTCCTTGCAAATGGAATAAAACGGGGAATGGAAAAACCCAAACATCATGAAGTTCTACATTTCACTGCAATTTAAGCTTTACTAAAAGCCCTGTCAGCCTAATAAACAAAGCTAAAATAAAATACGAAGAGGCCTTCTCATTTACATAGACAATTAGGCCTTGCAAAATAAAACGCATTACAATCATTATTTCAATATACTTATACGAGAGCAACCTATATTCTAGCTTTTTAACATGATCTACAATTGCTTAATACATCGCATCATTGCAGAACTTAAACATTAAAACGTAATACAAATACATTTCGTAATAACTGATGGCCACTATTTCTTTCGAGGCCTGATTACATTTCTACATCTCTATATCGACGAATATATTTCTATGATGATTCTAAACACTCTCGGATATATACGGGTGCTGCCTAACAGTGAATATGGTGCACCCCTACAAATCTTAACACTAGTGACGCTCTCTCAGTTCTATAGCCAACAAAAATATGGTTCAGCAAAAAGGAAAACAAACTCAGGGTGGCCCTGCTGAAAGGGAACATTTCCAACAACCATCATTTGATCTATGAGTCATGCCTTATTGCATCACAAGAACTGGGACAGTGCCAACATTTCTTCTATTTTGAACCCCTTTGCTCTTCAACCAATATATTTGCCCACTATCTAAGCTCATTGACACTTTTGGATATACCCCTATCTCATCATAACTGATGGTCAGCTGATCATCAATCTTAACAATCAGGCACTAACATCAGTATGTTGCTGTACCCTCACGTGCGTCAGCACTGGGTATCATTGAAACCAAGGGTATAGTTCAAGTATCTATGACTGATCAATAAAGCTTTATTGCAATCCGCATCCTTACGTGTAAAGGCTATTCATTGTTGACAATTCCTCTAATACATAACTTTAGTATAGGTGGTTGATCTCCTGGACTCCTTGGACCTAAACGTTTAAACTATTTAAAGCCTCATCTGTGTCAGACAGAACATTTTCTTACTTTTAGAAAGCAACTCGTAGCACATCTCACTCCCTGATGTGGCTCTTCTCTGTTTCATGGGTAAGATGGATATTGTGTGCCAAGAAACTCTTGGGTTGTAATCACACTCTACTAGAATGAAAAACCCATCAAGCCTGTGCGCTTACTTTTACTAAAGAAAGGGAATTACAAATGTTATTTTTTGTACAATGGGAGAAGCCCCCAATACTTTCCACAACCTCATTTCCCTAATTGTAGCCTGCTTCTTCTGGAACACAGCCTGCTGTCAACCCATGTCAGGGTAGGCTGTATCCAGATACAAAACAAATCTCCCTGGCTCCCAAACCATAAGACTTCCTTGGCAAATGTTCAGTGCTCTCAGTTCCTTTGACACTCATTTTAAAGAGTGTGTTGGGATCTATTCACACAATTAATTTACATCTGCGATCAGCGGTTGTCAAGATATTAAACAATGATGCGTTCCCTGTAGACCTCATCCTTTTTCCTACTTGAACCCCACACACGTGGGCTATCAAACAAATTTGCATGCAGCTGACCCATTCGAGATACAATACAGGCCCATGAAGACTCAGTACCTGGGGAACTAGAAAACCATCTCTGAATCTGGACAATATAGCGGCCATGGCTCCTAAACGTTTCCCCTTATCCCTGATTATTACCATAAACCAATGGTGGCTTCTAGCAGCTGAAAAACCTCACGACGTAACATTTTCTGAAAGATTCTGTGATCCAGTCTCTTCATCCTTAATGAATTTCCTACTTTGGACATCTGAATTGGACTATTCCAGTAATTGTTAGTTAAAGCCTAAATCAACTGAGCTTGGTTGTTCTAGCTGGTGTGGTGTTTCTGTGCTTGCTCGGTGCTGAGATATACCTCCAGGTATGATTCGTCGTGCTATACCAATTAGAAATTGCATGGATAACATAACAGAGGCCCATTAATTGTTTTGCTAGATTTGCTTAGCACCTCCTGATATCATATCCATCGCTTTTCTAGACACAAAGCGTAAACAAGAGCAAAATCAAGAAGTTACAAGCCCGTCTAAGAATGTCAGACCTGATATCATAATAGTGAATGGTAGATTTAGATTCCATTAAAACGATGTATGTGTGGGTTAGTAAATGGTGGATTATTAATGCAGTTTAGTTTGCGTGAGAGGTACTTGGGCTATTTTTCGTTTTAATTGGTATAATCTATTCCGATTTCTAAACATGAATTTAGTTGTAGGCTATCATGAATAAGTTTACCGGAGTCATAAGATCCTATTTTAAATGCCTACATAAAAGTAACAAATGGATCGCTAGAAATTTTATAAGGATCAAATATATTTACACTTTACCATACACTGATGAATGCTCATAGCAGTGACATTGAAAGAGCTTTCCAGGAAGATGTCAGAGAGAGGCAAGAAACTATCAGTAAGCAAAATAGACCCAAATTGCTGCTGATTATCTGCTATCACCTCTACCAGTGAAAACTACCTCATCCATTAGACTGGGACACAAGTGATGCATCATGTCACATATCTTCCCACTATGGCAAGAAGTCAATTTCATTCACGTTAGCAAACTGATCCTGGAACCTCCGGTTTCCAAAAATGCACATTGAAAATTGAAATGTGTTTCTCAAAGATAACCCTGAGACTATGCCTATAAAATAACACCTGGGATTCCAATGACCAACCTGCTATTCTGAAAGGCCCATACAAATGGAAACCATTTCTCCATCATAGGTTTCACATAACACCACTGGACAATGCTTTTAGGAGCATCACATGTGCATCAGAAACCCACTACCAGGACCACATCAGTATTTTCAGCACTGGTACTTGTAAAACACTAAGCAACAGCCAGCTTTACAAGAATAGCAATAATACCATACCAACCCACCTATTACTGAGTTGTCCAAAAAGGAAAAGGTCTTACACAAAAAGCTGTTCAACAGCCACTGACATCAACCCAAGCCCCAAACAGACATGGGCCCGCCAAAAAAGCATAGCCCAAATTTAAGAGAGGTAAACTTGAGAGCACTTTATATAGTATACAACACTGTTATCAAAGGCTCTTTTTACAGAAAAATATGGGGCAAGTGCAGCAGAACCAGAGGTATAGCTAACACCCATGCTATCTTACCTCAACTCAATCAATGTGCCCCCTAAGCAAACTGTAAGTGATATAGCCCAACAATACAAACCTCTACTAAATAAATAAAAATAAATCAGTCCACAACAAAACCTTTAAACCACACCACCTGAATTTGTGATTACAGATAGTCTACAGCAGAATAGCAGAACTGCGTGAGGAGAGCTATAACAGAGTGTAAACACTTTTACACCCTGCTAACAGAACTTCAGTAACATGAATCAACTAGGTAAATCTCACCAGATACTAGCCCATCAACAAGCATCTAACATCACATCTTACAAAGTCACGTTAGTTACTCACAACGGAGTGGAAGTGCAGCCTCTACAAATAAAATAATCATAAAAGCCGGCTGAATGTGCAAAGAATTACACCTAACCAACAGGAAATCACCTCCACACAACTTTCCCTATATAGGCACCTCCTAAAATAAGCAGCAGGGTCAAAATGTAACTACCACAATAAGGTCTATAAGCATCATACCTACAGACAGATGAAAACCCCTCAATGAAACCACCATCAAAACTGGCATGAACAATCCTCTGCCCCTGATGAAGCGGTCTATGTGAGTTACGTGAAGGAAATAAGATACACATATTGCACTTTCTGGGAGTCACATAAAGTATGCATCAGACAGTACGCCTCTTGTCATAAAAAGATGGCTTTGCCAGAGTTACAAGATGGTAGCCAAGACGAGAAGTTCCAACAGAGGAAACGCTGTGGATATTAACTTCTCCAACTCATCATTATGCACTGAAACCATTAAAGCTCCCTGCGCCGCTATTGGGTACGAAGTGCAATACATCCTATTGAAACCGGATCTTAACTCAACCATCACAGAAGGATTTATAAATCTAAAATGCAGAGCTAGGGGAATCATAGTAAGAGACGAATCGCACTTCTGGGGAGGTAACAATACCCAAAGAGCAGAAAATGTTCTAAAAAACTAGTGAATGCAGAGTCAATCAAGCATCACAGTTTGCCTAGCCCTAGAACAGATATTTATTTGAATGAAGTACAGCAGCCTATGCTTTACTGGATCCAAAATACAGAACCATAAGACTGAACTAACTTCAAGTCACAATGACACTCACTTGTTCCCACTATCTCATACTTGGAGGAACGGAGGTATTCTGCTCTACCCCAAACTCTCCTCTAGCTGCTGGCAAACCAATGCTGTGGTGTCTGCAACACTACCGGCACCCCTGTGGAATGTCCTCCAGCTCCTTCTAATAGATCATCATGTTCATCTATTAAGGTCATTCTTTCTTTCTTTCATGAATGGTTGCTGTAGTACCACTCACGAAAGCCCTACAAAGAAACAGATTGTAAAACTCCAGAGGATCTAAAACAGGGCAGCACAGTGATGTTTCAACTTGGGAAAATGCAGTCATACAATACCTATCAGCTTTCGGCCCCAGTAGAACTGGGAATTGAATTCAAGATCCTGGGCAATATGTCCACGGATTTCTAAGGCAATACTGCTGCGTAATTAATGTTGTGCGCAGAAATATGGTCTTAAACAAACACTTCACCTAAATATAATTTACAAAACTGTCATCCTATTGAGCGTAGATTTTCTATCATTAACTGCAAAGGAGCAATATTTTGCAGAACAAGATTTAGGATTCAATATTTATTTCAGATGATATTCTGACTAGGATATCATGGTACCATATTCTCCATATCAGATTCCTGGGGTTCTGTCAATCTGCTCTGACCACCCAACATACAATGAGTAGGAAAGTGCACAGAGGTGGTTAATAAAAAGAAATTTGCATATAGGTCTGGAACAATTAACCACTGGAGTAAATCCAAACCATCAAAAATGTAAAAAACACAAAAAGATTCCTCACTACATCAAAAACTCCCAACCTAGACTGCTAATAGGGCCTCCCAATGAGCCCCTAAAATAACGCAAAATCATAGAAACCAGCCGGATCTTCTCCGCATATTCTTGTCTTGCATGGCACAGCAGCAATGTGACACTCATGAGATGGTTGTATAACCTAATATCACGATCTAACGATATTTGCTACTCGATAATCAATGTCCACAGCTAATGTGACAACACCTAAAGATTAACATATTATTGAACCACAGAGGCCAGCAGTTCCGCTGGCCATTAATGAGTGTTAGTTGTATAAACCCAGCGGTATACCTAGATTCAATAGCTTTGAAGTAATTTCTTGATGCTTTAGCCTAAAATATGGTTGATGAATGCAATGTTCCAATTTTCACTGCCTTTCTCCTTCGTGCTTTTGTTCGCTGGTTTGCTTATTTTTCTTGCTGATGTAGTAAATTAAGAAAATTATAGAATGCAAAAAAAGGGCCCAGGGGATCGGATGTTTGCAGTTTCAAGACCTTTTATACAGAAACCCACAATATCCATTTCCGAAATGCAGCTGAAGCATTTTTGAAATAGCAGAAAGGCAACAGGCTGAGGTGATGCAAAAAAACTAAATAAGTAAATAAACCAGATACTGCTCGGTAATCCCCAGTTTTCCCACTAAACTGGTAAACGGCCTCGCAAACGAGTGCATTCGTGTTTTACCTGCTCAGAGCAGCGAGTCGAAAAGCAGCTGCAAAGGTCCCTTAACTAACCCCCAGTGCTTCTTCAGTTCGGCTGAACAACAGACCTATTCTTAAGGTACATCGAGGTGGATTAAATATGAATATTTGGAACACCAAGCCACTCTCAGCCTCAGGGTGAGAAAAAAGTAGACTTTACACAAATATTTTCTCTACTGAGGAAACCCAAAAGCCAGTCTGATGAGAGCAGCTGCCCTACTGGTTAATTACAGGGACTGCAAGGAAATAGAAGAAAGGAACTCGTCTATTGGACAATTGATGACTCAACTACTAGCAATTCACACCCAAACACTGACCGAGAGAGGACGAAAGTCAGTCACAGGCAGTCACTCGTCCTCTTCAGCAGATCGGGTGCAGTACATAGCAAACTCTCACATTGTTGATGGCACCAGCAGTCTTCTGTGTGAAAGAGAGAAACCCATTGAAGCAGTGTTATCATTCAGCACAAAAGGCACCATCAGCAAAGTTTATGAGACAAAAATGCAAATATTCCCGGATGTAACTGATTGACAGATGGATTCGAATTATACATGCACTGCCCCATCTGCCCGCAGCCTCCCACATATGAACATGGGTGCACTCCTTTACAGAGCTGCCACCAGGTCAAGGAAAGCTCTAAGGCAATTTTTCTGGCAATATCCACATCTTGTGTGCAAAGTTGTTCATCGCCCTCTGATAAGTCTGCATCCCTCTCTTTCCATTCTCTCTTCCTCGCGCCCCATTAGCACACAAAGGATTTCATTTCCTGCTTTCTTGCAAATGAAGGGCGCGAAAAAAAGGAAGAAAAGAATTGATGACCTGCTCTCCCTCTTCCTCCTGCTTTATATATTGGAAAAAAGACATTTTGCAAGCACAAAGGGAATACATTTGCATTCTATACCTGCTCCTGCGTCATCCCCCTTTCTCTGTTCTGTCTCTCCTCTCTGATCCTCATCTCTTTTCATGCATTCTCCGTGCCTGGAAGATAATCATGGAGTAAAGTCCATTTATTGAACTTTCCAGCGTTAAACTTATCTCCACCAGGTTTCCTGCCTACATTTCATCCCACGATTGTTATGTTTTTGATGCTTTATGGGACATTATTAGAGGATATTTGTTTGAGCAAGAGACCCCTCTGCAGGCAGTAGCTGAACCCTCCCATATGATGGCTTTGTTGAAGGAGAGCCCCACATTTCCATCGCTGGAAGTAGGGCAGACCCCGGGCCGGCCATTAGTATGGGCGAGCTGGGTCCAGGGCATCAATTTTCTGATAGGCTCATGGAGCTGTGTGCATTATGGTTATGCCAACAGCAGCGCCCTTCTCATTTTGCTCCAGTCTTTTCCTTGTCCCTGTCTGTTCGTTTGCCAGTTTAAAGAGGTTTTAGTCCTTCATTATCATGTGGAGGGCAATGTTTTTATCACCCCTTTAGCCCCCTCCTTGCCCTCCTTTCACCCTCTGGCACCTACTGGCATACATCAACAAAACTATCATCTATGTGAGACAGCTAAACTATTGATGATGTAAGTGTGCAGGGGGAGGTTTGGGGATGTTTGTGCTCAGGGACCAGTCCCTGCTCATGCATGTACTGACCAGACAACACAAAAGGGACCCCCTGCTGCCTTGTTTAAATTCACTACCATCAGCAAGGGCACCACATTTCTCTTCACCCATGCCCAGGGCACTATCTTAGCAAAGGCCAGCTCTCGGCAGACCATTAGTCTCAAATAAAAATGGATCCTATGGCAGGAGGAGCTTTGTCTTGGCGGTCAAGTTTGAGAAAGAGTGAGGAACAACCCAATCTGAGACCCACCCAGAGCCGTCTGGTGCTCTCTACCTTCCTTTTAGTCTGCGGGTTGTTCATTCTCCAATCCCTGATGGTCTGTCCCATCCTCCTCTCTCCTGCACCCTGCCTGAGTCCTGTGCATCATGAATGGTGCAATGGTACCCTTATGGGACTCATCTCTGTTAGGTACACCGAGTAGTACAGTCATGAAGCAGCACCATGATTTAAGACCTGCCCACTGCGGCTGCTGCAATATAGGGCTGCACAGTCTTGTTTGTTCCTCTCGATTAAAAGGTCCCCAGTGAGAACTGGTGCCTTCCTTCCACCCCGGTGATCTTTCTTCCCTCAAGCCAGCTAATTTCATCTCTATTTTCCTCACTGTGTTCCTCTCCGCATTGGATCCTGCCATGTACCATGTTCTCCTCGACCTTCTGTTCTTTAATAACTACTCACATATGTGTCACTCTGCCTCATCCCACGGGGGCCTCTCTGCTCTTTGCACCTCTCCCTCCTGCTCTTCTTTCTTGTCCTTCCTCCTTGCCCTGGATACCGGTCTGGCTTCATTCTTGCTTCCCTTCCATGCTAATTTATTCCCAGTTTGATTACACCCTCCCCCGCTGCTCTCCAATTCAGAATGACCTCCACACCCTTCTTAGTGGGCCAGTGGTCCTCTCCCCTATTACACACCCCACTGCCTGCCTTCCTGGACATTGTCTGACATAACTCATAATCCTCCCACCTCCAAGGCTGCTTTGAAGATTATGGTTCAGAAACGGTCTTATCTGTGATGGAGGTGCATAGTGGGGGCGGAGGGTGCATGTAGTGCTCTCCAGACCTAGTCAATCTTTCCTTACAGTCTATGCTGTGCCATGTTACTTAGTGGTTGCCTGGTAGGGTTGGAGCAGAGGGGTTAAGTTGAGAAGCTGCAGTCTTGGAGCATTTATTCAGATAAGTACAATGCAGTGGAATAGAAGGGGGTGTAATCCTTTTGCAATTTCTGCTGCACCACAGAATATTCCCTTACCCTGTGAGTGTGTTCACCCTCTCAGTGTCTGACAACTCTGTTAGAACCTCACCCGCACAACTAGTGAGGCCGCGTCCAGCATGGGAGAGCAGGGCACAAGCCTGGATGCGATCGCGGCCTCGCTGGCGGCGGTGCAGCAGAGTTTGACCACCATCGATGGGAAGATCGACCACGTGAATCTCCGCATCAACTACATATCCGCAAAACTGGACCAACAGGCAACCCGGATTACAGAAGTGGAGGCTCGCGACTCAACGACCGAAGACACAGTGCACGAACTGAAGACCAAAAGCCTCAACATGGAGAAGGTCATGGCTGTCATCCAAGCCAAGAACGAAGAGTTTGAGGCATGCTCCCAACGCAACAATGTCTGCATCACGGGAGTGCCAGAGTCAACGAACACGGGGCGCATGGAGCACTGTGTGGACAACCTCCTTAAGGACATCTTTGGCGAGACGGAACTGTCCAACAAGTAAATAGTTGAGAGAGCGCACCGGACGCTGGCGCTGCGGCTCCCGCCGGGAGCACCACAGAGGCCAATCGAGGCCCGTCTGCTCAACTACAGAGACCGCGATGTGATCCTCATGCTGGCACGAGAGAAGGGCACTATTAATTACCAGGGAAATGATCTGCAATTCTTTCCGGATTTCACGGTGGCGGTGCAAACAGCGAGGCGAGAGTATCAACAAGTGAAATCCTGCTTGCAAAAAGCCAACATAAAATATGCAATGCTCTACCCGGCTCGCCTCAAAATAATGCACAAAGGCGTGGACAAGATCTTCACTACTCCGAAGGCGGCCATGACGTACGCTAAGTCCTTGCTGAAAAACGATCGACAGAGTCCGCACTCAGATACAGATGATTGAAGAGGTCGACAACTAGAGCGCAACATGGGGAGGCAAAAACGTGACCCATCTCTGACGCCACGGACCCAGCACTACTGCCTCACATCAGACAGATGGGGCCCTGTATAAAAACAGAATAGATCTGGCACAACACTGACTGTGGCCCTCACGGCCCTCCCCGGTACTACCAGGGAAGCATGTTGGGACTCAGGCGCACCCCCCGATGGGTAAGCCCCAAACTGTTGTATACAAAGTTGTAAGATTTCTTGTGTGTGCGGTTGGCACTACTTGGGGAGTTCTAGTTCCCAAAAGTTGTGGGGATATTCTCCAGCATAGTTGGGATGCGGGAGTGGGTGGGGGAGAGAACTGGCAGGTTTGCACGTTCATGCCTGTTCACTTATGGAACCATGTCATGTCAGTGCAGCATTGCGAAAGCCAAGATGCATGACCCTGCTGGCAATCGGTCACTAAGATGTCTGACTTAGAATGTCCGGGGACTGAACAACCCCAAGAAGGTGCGCCAGGTGCTGGCTTATCTCAACAGGCACCACATAGAGATAGCGATGTTACAGGAGACACACCTCACCACTCACAATGACAAAGCATTAGGCAGAGGCTGGGCAGAACTGACTGCTGCCTCCTTGTATTCTTCAAACTCACGGGGAGTCATCACCCTCATTAAAAAGGGGACATAATTACACCTAGAGCAAGTTCTAAGAGATGATCAGGGCCGCTGGGTGATGCTAACGGGTATACTTTGTGGCATGTGGGTGGGGCTGGTTAATTCCTACGGGCCAAACATAGATGATCCCACTTTTTACACAGACATGCGTAATCGACTCAGGGATCTGCATTGCAAAGACATCGTCTGGGGGGGTGACTTTAACCTCACATTGGACGCTGAACTGGATAGGTCGAGAGACGCGACTGAATATCACAGACAGGCTGCCAAGGAGATGCGGGCCTGTATGGACGAGCTTGACCTAGTGGATGTGTGAAGGCTTAGACACCTAGACAACAGGGAGGGCACATATACATCCATGGCACATGCCAGTTGGTCTCGGCTGGACTATTGGCTGACCACCACACACGTTCATGGATGGGTAGTGGACATCCAGCACTTTCCCAGGATGCTCTCCGATCACAAGCCGGTACTGCTCACGATGAACATACCTACGTTTGCGCCACCACAGTTCAGTTGGCGATTTATTGCAAAATCTCTGCTCGACCCTCTCTATAACGAAACTATACGGGGGCGATAGAGGAATACTTCCAGCACAACGCCGGTTCGGTTGATGACCCAGGGACGCTGTGGGAGGCCTTTAAGGCCACTATACGTGGGATGTGCATTAGCACCAGCGCAGGGATCCAGAACGATATTCGCTCCAAACTACGGAGTATAGAACTGACCATTAAACAGTTAGAGAACGAATATGAAACTACACACCATCCAGAGGTCCTAGGGCGCATAAAAGAACAACTCACTCAGTATAATGACTTCACGGAGGACAAGGTTAAATACATCTCGAAAAGACAGACCACTAGGGCCTACGGTGAGGGAGGCAGATCAGGACGCACTCTGGCCCAGAAAATACAACAGCGAAATGCGATACATACAATAACACACATCACTGATGATCACGGTGAAACCCACTAAGACAATGCAAGCATCTCCTCCACCTTTGCAACAGCTTACACCCGCATGTACACGTCAGCAGGCCCCACAGACACGGCAGCACTGACGGCATACCTAGAGGACATATCTCTGGTGTGGCTGGCAGACGGCCACAGGGACTACCTGATGCAACCAGTAATGGTCACAGAGATTCGAGAAGTGATCAGCTCCTTGCCAAATGGCAAAGCGCCAGGCCTGGACGGGCTCACAAACGAATTTTATAAGGCGTACACTGATCTGATCGGCCCTCACCTCATGGAGATGTACGCAGATGGGCATGAGAAGCAGATCCTCCCCCCCACACTCAGGGAGGCGCTCATAGTCACGCTTCTTAAGCTGGACAAGCCCCCAGATAGATGGGACTCTTACCGCCCGCTGTCATTAATAAACATTGATGCAAAAATCCTGGCTAAGGTGATAGCCACTAAGCTGACACCTTTGATGGCCACCATTGTGCTCCACGATCAATCAGGATTTATACCGAACGCTCGACCTTACACAACATTCGCACTATTTTTGCGCTACTGCACATTTTGAATCCAGAGATGGAGGTGGCCACCGTTCTCCTGGACGTGGCCAAAGCCTTCGACACAGTGGAATGGGACTATTTATTTGCCATACTGCATCGGATGGGATTGCCTGCAATGTTCCTCCAATGGCTACAGCTGTTATACACGGATCCAATGGCCAGAATTAGGGTGAATGGACAGGTGTGTGAACCGGCCCTTATCAGATGCGGCACGCGACAAGGCTGTCCGCTATCTCCATTACTCTTCACTATCGCACTGGAACTGCTCGCTTGCAAAGTCTGCCAAAAATATGCAGATGCGGCGCTTCAGTTTCACCAACGCCAGATAGGCATTTCTTTATATGCCGATGACATGGTCCTCTATGTGCAAGACCCTCAGCACAACCTGTCGAGACTCCTGAGAGAATATAACAGATTTGAGGGATTATCCGGACTCCAAATTAACTGGAATAAGTCCACCATAGTGCCCCTTACGGAGGGCACACACGCCTGTGCGCTGCATTACCCTCTGGAATGGCAATCCGACCCAGTCAAATATATGGGCATTTGGATTCACAGGGACCCTGAGGAGGTACTCAGGCAGAACTCCGGGAGGGCAATCGACACGCTCGAGGGGCAAGTGGACAGGTTGGCCAAGCTCCCATTATCACTGGCAGATAGGATAGCCATCATCAAAATGGTAGTGGGCTGGAAAACAAGCGAGAATTAGCTGGGACACTTTGTCGCTCTCCTACAATCAGGGTGGGTTTGCGGCCCCAAATTTCAAATTATATTACTTATGTGCACAGGCACATTATGCCAGTTATTGGTATCACCCAACACCATATCTACCCCACTTAGCGGTCGAGGAGGGGGACATGCACCCTATTCCACTGCACCACATCTTGCCACATGACCGGAGGGAGATCCCGTGCACTGAAATCAACCCCGTACAGGCAACCACTGAAGCCTAGCAGTGACTAGGAGACAGGGCAAATAAACTGCCTCTCTATGCCCCTGCAATGTCACTGGCTAATCATCGAAAGCTAGCTGCAACGCAGGACGCGGGCAACATCGTCACACTACGCGACATGGGTATAAGTACACTGGGCGATCTCTACACTGCGGGGCAATTTGTGGAGGCATCCGAACTGCACTATATAACCAACCAAACACTATTGTTCAGATTTAATTATCATAGACTGAAGGCGGCGTTACGAGTGCTGTTCCCTAGCTTCCCTGCGGAGCCCCTGGCCCTAGCCCCGCTACAAATGGTGATAACGGAGCCATCCCGACAACACCTAGTGGCCTGGCTGTACCGCTCAATGCAGGCAGAATGTGTGCGCACCGGCACAAGAGCCCTAGAGAGGTGGAATCAGTCCATCGATACACCTCTGTCAGAGGAGGACTGGACGACCTGCTGTGGTCTTACAGACATGTTGGCACCAAACGGAAACCTCCGCATAATACACCTCAAATACCTGCACCAGGCTTACCACACACCACAGAAACTCCAGCATCAGGGTCTGAGGTAGGATGCCACATGCCGCAGGTGCGGGGTACAAAACACAGATTTTGTCCACCTGGCATGGAATTGTGGCAGGGTGCAGGAATATTGAGTACAGGTGGTGACTGCTATGAGGAAGGTTGGCCAGTGCGATTTAGAGGGCTCTCCGCAGGAGTGTCTCCTGGGTCTCCTCCGAGGGGTCCCCACAGCAAAGAGAAAGCTGATGGCAATAGCGTTGCTCATAGCAAAGCGCAGAGTGTCACTGCATTTGGGACAGTAAGAGCAGTCCAGCGATTAAACAGTGGATGACAGATCTGATATATTACAAAGACACCTTAAAGACTTATGAAGAAGAATTGCCAGCCAGGTCAAGGCTAAAAGACTTTTGGGCACACTTAACAGCCTACCTGCTGGACCAGGCGGTTGAACTGACCCTAGGATGTGATCGGACTGAGAACGATGCTGAACAAACTGTGTAACAAATGTTAATTTCATTTGACCAGCCATGTATAGAATGTCCACTCATGTGTAGAAAAGAGCTGTAACTTACTGTATAATGTATACTGACATGCTTCAGCTTGTTTGACATGGCATTTTGAAAAATCAATAAAAATAAATTGTAAACTCTGTTAGAACCTGCCTGTCTGCCCTGTGATTCTGCCTGCCCACTCTGTCATGTATGTGGTTGTGTATAAAGTTGAGACTGGGGTTCTGAGTGTGTGTGTGCTCGTCTGGCCGTGTACAAGTGTTTGTGTTTGTGTGGGTGTCTGTGTGCCATACATATAGTTCAGAAATCATTTTCTCTATAGAACAGCTAAAAAGCAAACATGATTGACAGTGGCAACGCTCGTCCTTGATGAGAAAGTCTGATTCCTCAGAAAGACCGGTTGGGAAGGGGGAGAGCCAGTAGGTATCTTGTTTCTATTGTGACTGATCAATAGTTATATATGAGAATAAATGGACACAGATTCATGCAACCTCTACAGCCGCTATGATTACTTAAAAATGTATATGATGTACAAAAGGCTACTTTATACTCATTAAGTTAGGTAAGATGTCTTATAAGTGGTATTTTCAAACACAAAATGTAAAAATCACCTTCACTAAAAGATGCATTTTAACATTCTGAGTTCAGGTATACTAAATGTTACTTTCCTAACTGGTTCCCAGGGGTAGTTATGTTTATAAGATGTTATAAGCAAACTCCCCATTCTATCCTACGGGAACAGATAGCCTTACAATAGTGAAAAATGGAATTGGCAGTATTTCACTATCAGTACATGCCACACACACCAGGGCATGTCCTATCTTTCACATACTCTGCACCTTGCCACTGGTGTACCTTGGGCCTACCTTAGGGGTGACTAACATGAAAGAAAAGGGAAGGCTAGGGCCTGGCAAGCGGATGCACTTGCAAGGTCGACATGGCAGTACTAGACTGCACAGAGGCTCTGCAATGGCAGGCCTGAGTTACATTTTGAGGCTGCTTATGTGGGAGGCACAATCAGTGTTGCAGCCCACTAGCAGAATTTGATTTACAGGCCCTGGGCACACACAGTACACTGTACTAGGGACTGACTAGTAAATCAAATTTGCCAATCATGGAATCACCAATCCATAACAATAATTTACAAAGGGAGCACTTGCACTTTGGCACTGAACAGCAGTGGCAAAGTGCACAAAGCATCTAGACCAGCAAAAACAAAGTACAACACACAGCAAAAACACAACACAAAAAATACAGGGGAAGCCCACGCCAACAGTGTCTAACAGTGGGTTCATGTGGCACAATCCTCATCCTACAGTATATCCTGGAATTGATTTGGTCTGAAGTTTATAAGTACAGGTGTCAAAGTCCAGTAATCACAAACTTGATCCCGTGGAAGTGAGTTAGATCCACTAGCTGCTTGCTCCCAGTTCCTCCCAGGATCTCCCCCCATTCTTTATCATGTCTTCTAATCACCTTTTCTTCACTAGAACTTGCTTCAACTGGTTGTATGAAGAAAGAGCTATTAACTAGCGCTTTATGTATCAAATGATTCTCTAGGTAAGCTTTTCTATTCCCTGTATTCCTTTTACCTGGTGTTACATCTTTCCCCTCTCAAGAATCAATCTGGGTGTCTTTCTTAATGGACAGTTTCCAAATGATATGTTCTTCCCCTGCAATACAATATATAACTACTAATTCATGAAACTCTCCAGCAAACTCCCCAATGCAATGACTCTCGAGTGAATTCTCTCGTTACCCTGCTCCCGCTCCACCCCGCCTTCAATACTTGCTCTCAGATTTGCTACTTGAAGATTTCGGTGATTTCCTTTCCAGGGTGCTGATTCAATAATTAACCAGGTAAATAAACACTGTTAATCGTGATTGAAATACGCTCGCACAATTTAACATAAATTGTTTTGTCCCCCAAAATGCTTTCGGCACGTTGTTCTTGCTTGCTGCTCTGAATTCAGTCTTCAGGACCTCATCTCTTTTGTTCGAAGGTTACTATTCTCTCTTACCTTTCAAATAAGCACCACTCTCGCGTTAACCGCTTTCAGCAGGTTAAACGTTGCTTTTCTTTTCCCCACGGCTGACGATCTCCTATGAGCTGCTGCTGCTGCTAGGGCTGAAAGGAGCTGTCCAGTGCTGAACCAACTCCACCGGAGGAGAAAGCCTGCAGGGGGCTGCCGCGCGCGGCCTCTTCACCATGAAAGCAGCCAAGTAAAATAGAGAATAATAATAACTATGCTTTCGAGGATATATCCCTCACTCGAGAGAGATTTGGTAATCTCGAAGGCAGTGGTGGCTCCTCTGCAATGGCGGAGGAGCATCGTCCCACTGCCTGGCTCAGAGCCAACAATTGTAAAATAAAACTATGCTCTTGCATCATTTTATTTTATATTTGCTTGCTCTTAGTCAGAGTTGTTGGGAGGGGCGGGGCTTAGGCATAGGAGGGGGGAGGAGGAGTGCTACATGCACTCGGCTCCCTAATTGTGCATATGTGTTTTGGCCGGCCGTTTCAGGCTAACCAAAGCACACATGTGCACTTAGGGAGCTGCTCAATACACCTGGGCTGGAGAAACCTCACTGACTCTCTGGTCTGAGCAGGGCGTCTTTCTTGCCTGCTCAGACCAATCCCAGCCTTGCCACAGCACAGGGATTGGATAGGAGTCTGGGCCCCAGGGGCTGCTGGTACCCAGGAAGGGTAGAGGAGGCAAAGGCAATGCTGGAGACAGCCGGCAGTGGCAGCAAAAGGTAAGTTAAAAAATATATATATTGTAATCCTTCCCCCTGCAAAGGGCATCCCGCACAACCCCACCCATCCCACCACCCCTTGTTTATGGCAGCCACGGCTGAAGGAGCGTGGTTAAACAAAAAAGCATATTGAATTTAAAGTAGAGCATGCTGACCACAACCAGGTTCCATTCATGAGGTAATCAAGAGACTCGGAGACTCTCTCTGGGGAGACCAGGGCATTTGCATACCTGAGAACAGACCCCTCTAAGTCTGGATGTCATTTAACGGGGCAGTGGTTAAATCATGAGAGATTTTTAATGCAAGACCAAAGGCTTCCATTATATAGTCTTTATCAGTAGCTGTATCAAAACTACATAACTCATGAACCTTTATGACAAAACTACAAATGAGCTCTTATAGAATAACAACCAATGAACAGTCAGCATACATGACCACAATTGATTGCGAACAAACCCTCTTTTCTTGCTGTTGACAATCAAGATAAGTATCTTTTGTAGTCTCAATTTGAGCTATCTTGTTTTCATTATAATGATTTATTATCTTTGAATATTTTGGGGTTTACTTTACTGTTACAGAGAATTTGATTCTTCTGTCCTTTGTCTTCATGGGGGCACGCTGATTTGCCTGTTTAACTGACTGCTTGGCCCTTATATCGCTGTATGTCCCATCTCGAATGACTTTCATTCTCCTGCGGGTGATTGCTGGTACCGTGACTTGTATTGTAGGGCTCTGAGGGAGTGTGAGTGCAATAGAAGCCACTGGTTCTTCTCCCCTTGGTTGGGTTGTGACTCTTAATCATCATGGACAAGACTCCGCCTGCGTGACATCTCATTCATGAGACAAACAGTAGGCCTCCATATTTGTTTCCCAGCTTAAAACACGTATTTGGCTTGGTGGAGTTCAATCACAGGAATATTGAAGTCTGCTTTCAACAATTTTGTTTTCCAAAATGTTTACAGTTTCATTTGAAACAATAATTTGAAAATTTTTTGAACAGTTTACAATTACGTGTGTATTTTTAGAATAATTTGTGTTTAATCTTTGAGTCCGTCAACTCTCCTCCATTCCCTGTTTGCTCTGTTTTGGTATTCTGTCTTTCCTCTGCACTAATAGTTTTAAGATTGTGACACTACGTCTAATGGGGTACTGTGCTGTGTCAGGATGACTGGCAACAGATTTTTAAGGACAATAAGCCACATTTATTATGGATTAGGTTCAGCAAGTGGCGAGTAATCCTATGTCAGACATTTTTAAGAATTTAGAGATACAAGTTCAAAAAATGTTTTTTTCTAAATGCCCTCTTTACCGAATAAAATGCATTGAGGGAGGAAACACCTGTTGTCTTTGGATGATCATTTGAATATACTGAAGGGGTAAAACTATGGTGGTCATGCTGTTAATAATAACAAATCATTTTCATCATTGATAATGAATCTAGGGCTTTCTGACCATGATACCCCTTATCAGGGGTGTGGAAAATTCACGTTATTTGCTTTTGTAATATTATGAAACATATTGTGAAAAGTACATAAAACTGTGCATAATTATGCGAAATGTAAGTGTCATTTAATGCTATACATTAGGGCGCAATGCATCCTGGTATCAATTTAGACAGCAAGATGCACTTCAGCCTCCAAAATAGTGTGAAAAATAAAAGTGCTGCAAGCAACATCTTGTGTTCTGGTTACTCACATTGTTTCTGTGTGCACTCTGAGGCCACTTCTGCTCAGGACCCCGGCCCCTGTTCAATCTGCATACATTAATGGGAAGCCCATTGAGAGACTGAGAATGGCACCTCGCCCCCTTGGCAAAAAGAAGGTAACAGAGGCCCATCTGCGTCCGGAAAGACCGCTCAGGCACCCATCTGAACAGCACTGACACAGCCCAAGTCATCCTCCATTCTGCCCAGAAAAGTGGCCCACAGCTGCAACTCAGACACCCGCCCATCGCCTATTGCCAGAGTGCCCGTGCATGTGGTGCTCTGCAGACCCAGTCAATCTTTCCTTACAGTCAATGCTGTGCCATGTTACTTAGTGGTTGCCTGGTAGGGTTGGGGCAGAGGGGTTAATTTGAGTAGCTGCAGTCTTGGAGCATTTATTCAGATGCTCTGGATGAATACAATGCAGTGGAATGGAAGGGGGTGTAACTCTTTTGCTATTTCTGCTGCCCCACTGAATTTTCTCTTACCCTGTGAGTGTGTTCATCCTCTCAGTGTCTGACAACCCTGTTAGAACCTGCCTGTATGCCCTGTTATTCTGTCTTCCTACTCTGTGATACATGTGGTTGGGTATAAAGTTCTACTGGGGTTCTGCATGTGTGCGTGCCCGTCTGGCCATGTGCAAGTGTCTGTGTTTGTGTGAGTGTCTGTGTGCCATACAGAAAGTTCAGAAATCAGTTTCTCCATAGAATAGCTAAAAAGCAAACATGATTGGCAGTGGCAACACTCGTCCTCGATGAGAAAATCTGATGCCTCAGACAGACTAGTTGGGAAGGGGGAGAGCCAGTAGGTATCTTGTATCTATTGTCACTAATCAATAGTTATGTATGAGAATAAATGGACACAAATTCATGCAACCTCTACAGCCGCTATGATTACTTAAAAAATGTATATGATGTACAAAAGGCTACTTTATACTCATTAAGTTAGGTAAGATGTCTTATATGTGTGATCATTTATGTTGAGTGCTTAAGGAAACAATCAGACAATCCACATGCTATATTTTGTGAGAAAGTACATAGTTTCTGGTCTTCAATCTGGCAAAAAAGTACTCAGAAAAGTAATTTAACTTACATTTATACTGCACAACCTGAGGAGCAACTGTGCACAAGGTTATTTTCCCTTCTCAATTCACACAGAGCAAAGAAACATTGCATCAAATAGATTACCTGCTGACTATTGGTAAAATAACAATTGTAACCCCAGGAATTGTTGCCACTCATGTACTCAGAATGATCAAGGAGGCAGATATCCAACCTGCAAGAAGCTTTGAATGTATACTCTACTTTTGCTGTTGGTGTGGCATTGGAAACTACCAATATGTCTCTCTCAGTTGTCACCTAGGATTGTTCAGACTTGAGTGGTTGTGCACCAAAGATTTGGGTGTTAGAAATGGGGGTTTCTTGTTGGCAGAGCTCGTTACCTTTGTCCAAAGAGAGACCCTTACTTCTAGTCTGGGTAAGGGGGATACACTACTAAAATAACCCCTTCTCACCCCTTGGTAGCTTGACATGAGCAGTCAGGCTTATCTCAGAGACAGGGTGTAAAGCATTTGTGAACACATACAGTAATACAGTGAAAATGCTGAAAATGGACACCACACCAGTTTAGAAAAATAAGTAATACTTATCTAAACCAAAACAAGACCAAAATGACAAACATCCGCAAGACAGTAATAAAAATATGACTTTTAAATGGTAGAAATAGTTCAGTTCAAAACAAATGGCAGATGAAACACTTTTTACTAGGCCTGGGTGAAAATTTCGTTCCGTTCGCGGAAATTGCGATAATTTGACATTTTCGCGTTCCGCGGAGAGCGCGAAAATGTCAAAATTTCCGGTTTCCGCGGCTTGGCGATAATTTGTTTCTTGCTCGCGCTGTAAAATAATACATTCTCGCGCGTGCACGATCGCCTTACCTGAATCCCTGCGTTCACCGACAAGTTTTCTTGATCCGGTCGCGTTCTCCATGAGATGTTGTATTGTTTTAAGCCATTTGCGCTGTCTCGCGACAGTTTGCGCCCGCAGTGACATCATGCGTCGCGCGATCACGTCTTTCTTCTCGCGATCATGCACCGCGAGACAACTCAAAACAAGATGGCCGCGCCCGCAAGCATCCACATGGGTAAGTTGGCGACCCACAACCATGCAGAAAATCTCGCGAACATGCGGGAAAAAAACTTCCGCATCTTCGCGATATTTCCGCTTGTTTGCGATAATTTTAAACATTTTCGCGATAATTTGCGAAAGTTAATTTCGCAAATTCCGCCCACCCCTACTTTTTACACAAAGTACCTAGGATGCGTCATGCACAAAACCAAAAAGGGTCGCAAGGAAGGTGATGTGTCGGTTTCTTACACTCAGGGAAGGTGATGGGTCTGTTGCTTGCTCGGAAGGGGGGTGATGCTTCGGTTCCTTACCGAAGAGGAGGTGATGCGTCGGTTTCTTACTTTGTGGTGAGGTGCTGCATCTGTTTCTTACTGCATCTCCAAAAGAAGTGACAGACTTGGCACCTCGATTCGATGCGACAATCTGGGATGATGTGTGGGTTCTTGCAGCAGTACAGCAGGGCTTGCGTCGGAATCGGTGCAGTGATCTTGGACTTCGGTGATCGGTGCACTTGATGCGGCGTGCAGCGATTTCTCAAGCCGCGGCAGGAGCTGCGATGATTTCTACAGCAATGCATCAGAAACAGGTGCGAATGTGTCATGCTTCTCGAAGTTGCGTTACATTTTCCAGCTCCCAGCGGCAAACAGCCTCCAGAGGTCCAAAATTAAGCCTGGGCAAAGCACTACGCTACGCTCGTGTAGTTTGCGAAGTTTGCGCTACTTCGCACTACGCGAATTGCACGTAGCATAGTGCAAACACGTGTAGCGTAGCGTTGCGTAGTGCAGCGGTCATTTTTTGCTTGCTCACGGTCCTCAACGTCAAGTTGGCGACCGCGAGCAAGCAAAATGACATCCCGGCGAGACTTTTCCTCGTTCTCGATCAGCAACATCAAGTTGGCGATCCCGAGTGTGGAAAATAAACCTCCTGGCGAGAATCTCAATGCAGGGAGGTCAGGTGTCTCATTGCGAGTGGTCGCTTATGCTCGTGACCGCTCGCGATGAGAAACTACCAGTCCGCGTTGAGAAAGCTGCCGCTCGTAAAAATCTACTCGAGCAGCAGCAAAGTACATCTCGCAATGTGCAAGATACCGTTTTCAATGAATGCACAGTGCCGGATACTTGTCTGCACTGTGCAATCATTGAAAACGTCATCTTGCACAGTGCGAACAGGGTACTACGCAGTTTGCGAAGTGCTACGCGTAGCTTGCATAGTGCAAAGTGCACTTTGCGTAGCTTCGCGTAGCGCTACTTCGCGAACTACGCCCAGGGTTATCCAAAATGACATCAGGCACCTCTTAGCAGGTAAGAACTCCCAGCAAGGAAGTTCAGGGCAGCTGGTGGTGAAGTATTTGTGTCCCTGAGACTTCAAAACAGGAGGCAAGCTCAGTTTCAAGATCTTGGAGATCTTCATCAAGCAGGGGGCACAGAAAACAGCAAAGTCCTTTTCCCTTTCCTTGGCAGACCCCAGACTGCAGGCCAACCCCAGCCAGCAAACAGCACAGGGGCAGTATTCCTCCTCAGTTTCTCCAGCTCTTCTTCTTGGCAAAAGTTCCTCTTGATTTCTCAGAAGTGATCAAATGTTCTGGGGTCTGGGCCCCAATATTTATACAGCAACATCCTTTGTTCTCTGGTGGCGGAGAAGCCATGTGCTCAGTCAAAACCAGTTCTGTCTTCTCTGGTGCCATTCCTGGTAGGAGGTGGAGACAGCATTGTGGAAGGCCGGCCAGGCCCATACAGGTGAAAGGAAAGCTCCCCCCTACTCTAAATGCAGCCTAATAATAATAATAATAATAATAATAATAATAATAATAATAAATGACATTTGTAAAGCACAGCAAATACCCGGAGGTGTCCTGGCGCTAGGTCTGGGTCTATTCATCCCAGCCCTGACCCATCCAAACTCTCTGGAGACACTGCACCTCCCCAGCCCCTGTCACTCCAAAGCCAGACAGTCAATACACATTCTGGCAGAGGCACACTGGATGGCTAAGCAAAAAAATACCTACTTTCTGAAAGTGGTATTTTCAAACACAGAATGTAAAAATCACCTTCACTAAAAGATGCATTTTAACATTCTGAGTTCAGGTATACTAAACTTTACTTTCCTACCTTGTTCCCAGGGGTAGTTATGTTTATAAGATGTTATAAGCAAACTTCCCATTCTATCCTATGGAAACAGATAACCTTACAATAGTAACAAATGAAATTTGCAGTATTTCACTATCAGAACATGCCACACACACCAGGGCATGTCCTACCTTTCACATACACTGCACCCTGCCCACAGGGGTACCTTGGGCCTATCTTAGGGGTGACTAACATACAAGAAAAGGGAAGGTTAGGGCAGATATGGCAGTACTAGACTGCACACAGGCTCTACAATGGCAGGCCTGAGTTACATTTTGAGGCTGCTTCTGTGGGAGGCACAATCAGTGCTGCAGCCCACTAGCAGCATTTGATTTACCGGCCCTGGGCACACACAGTGCACTGTACTATGGACTGACTAGTAAATCAAATATGATATTCATAGAATCACCAATCCATAACAATAATTTACAAAGGGAGCACTTGCACTTTGGCACTGAAGAGCAGTGGCAAAGTGCCCAAAGCATCTAGACTAGCAAAAACGAAGTCCAGCACACAGCAAAAACACAGGAGGCGAACACGAAAAAGACAGGTCAAACCCACGCCAATGATGCCAGGTCTAACATCGGGTTCATGTGGCCCAATCCTCATCGCACAGTTATATCCTGGCATTGCTTTGGCCTGTAGTTTATAAGCACAGGTGTCAAAGTCCAGTGAACATAAACTTAATCCTGTGAAGCGAGTTGGATCCACTACCTGCTTGCTCCCAGTTCCTCCCAGGATCTCCCGCCACTGCTGTCTGGAGAGCCAGTAGTCATGGGTTACACAGCAGGAAAAAGGGGCATGAACTGAGAGAGCGGTAGAGGTGCTCCGGTGACAGGCTTCAGCTTAGATGTTAATTGGTAATACGTTATTTATCTTGTCTCCTAATCGCCTTTTCTTCACTAGAACTTGCTTCAACTGGTTGTATGAAGAAAGAGCTATTAACTAGCGTTTTATGTATCATATGATTCTCTAGGTAAGCTTTTCTATTCCCTGCATGCCTTTTACTTGGTGTTACATCTTTCCCCTCTCAAGAATCTCTCTGGGTGTCTTTCTTAATGGACAGTTTCCAAATGATATGTTCTTCCCCTGCAATACAATATTATAACTACTAATTCGTGAAACTCTCCAGCAAACTCCCCAATGCAATGACTCTCAAGAGAATTCTCTTGTTACCCTGCCACCCATCCCTCAATACTTGCTCTCAGAGTTGCTACTTGATGAGTTTGGTGATTTCCTTACCAGGGTGCTGATTCAATAATTAACCAGGTAAATAAAACACTGTTAATCGCGATTGAAATACGTTCGCACAAAAACCCTTGTTTTGTCCCCCAAAATGCTTTCGGCACGTTTTTCGTGCTTGCTGCCCTAAATTCAGTCTTCTGAGCCTCATCTCTTATGTTCGATGGTTAATATTCTCTCTTACCTTTTAAATATGCACCCCTCGCGCGTTAACCTCTTTCAGCAGGTTAAACGTTCTTTTCTTTTCCCCACAGTTTAAGATCTCCTGTGAGCTGCTGCTGCTAGGACTGAAGGGAGCTGTCCAGTGCTGAACCAACTCCACTGGAGGAGAAAGCCTGCAGGTAGGAGCCACCCGTGGCCTCTTCATCATGAAAACATCCAGGTAAAATTGGGAATAATAATAACCATGTTTTCGAGGATAAGTCCATCTCTCTCGAGAGTGCTTTCTGGTCATGATACTCCTAATCAGCGGTGTTGAAAATTCACGTTATTTGCTTGTGTAATATTATGAAAAATATTGTGAAAAGTACATAAAACTGTGCATAATTACGTGAAATGTAAGTCTGTCATTTAGTGCTATACATTATAGCGCAATGCATCCTGGTATCAATTTTGACAGCAGGATACACTTCACACTCAAAAACAGTGTGAGAAACAAAAGTGCTGCAAGCCACAGCTTGCATTCTGGTTACTCCCAGTGTTTCTGTGCGCAGTGTGAGGCCACTTCAGCTCAGACCCCCGGCCCCTGCTCAACCTGCACACATTAATGGGCAGCCCAGCGAGAAACTGGGAATGACACCTCGCCCCCTTGGTAAAAGGGGTTCTAGAGGCCCATATGCCTCCAGGAAGGCCGCTCAGGCACCCACTGAGCCACTGGCGGCATCTGAACAGCACAGACACAGCCCAACTCATCCTCCACGCTGCCCAGAAAAGTGGCCCACAGCGGCAACTCAGACACCCGCCCATCGCCTATTGCCCGAGTGCCCACCTTACCAATCCGACCCTGCCATTTAGTAACTTGTGTTTTTATTTGTTTTTCTGACCAGATTGATCCCACTGAACTTCCGGTAAATACTACTACAAGCTTCAGGTCTATTGAAAAGCGAGATGTTAGGACATGAAGCATAAAGGAAGGGAATGAGGAAGTCAAGAAAGCTGTGGCTCAATGATTAGAGCGGCAGACCCTGATGCAGAGGTCTAGCCCGGGACCAGGGTTCGGACCTGATAATTCTCGCCTCGTGCCTATTCCAATCATGGAGTGCAACTCTGGGCAATAGCTTGCTTAATCTCCACAATGGCCCCCACAACGCTAAGGATGCCTGGCCTCCACCTTGGGGGTGCCCAGGAGTGGACGCCTCACAGGGAAAGCCAGGATGGGTTGCACAGCGGTATTCATACAAGCGCCTTGAGACCCTTGCGGGTGAGTAGTGTGCTATACAAGTATCAATTTACATAATTGATGGAATATCGATTTCTTGTATTTCAACAATTGATGGCTTCATATCCTCTTTTTGATTCTAATTAGCAATTACATAAATAATATTCTGACTTTTAAAGTTATGTTCTTTGACTGTCGGACCTCAAGCGCTTGGAATATCTCTAGCAACATTGACAGAAGTGACAAAGGAGTAATTATAACTCAACCCATCTGCATAGCGCTTCGGCACCGCTTTAGGGGTAAGAAGCGCTATATAAATGCAATTGCATACAATACTATAAACTGTGCCACATCTGCTTAGGCTGATCTCATACTAACCAATCAGTGCACTAAAGTGTTTCGTTTTCCTCCATGCTCTGTCTAGTTAGTTCGCAAGCCTCTTCCAAGGGCCATAGACTGGCTTTCGAGGCACCTGGAGTCTTCTGGTTGATCCCCTCTGCCACGCATGGAAACTATGGATTATGCATATTTTCTCATACTGGGCCAGCAAGAGATGCTTATGGTTTCTTTTTCAAGAGAGAGATTCCTAACACAAAGTAAGAAATGGGGGACTTGCATTTGCAAAAAGTTGGATTGGCCAAGGTGGAGGTTTTGGCCTTTGCTGAAGGCCAAAGTCCTCAGGACTTCCTCAGAACCAGCGAGGCTGCCAGGGAACAGAAAAGACTCCCCGCGCTCTGGACTGTCTCCAGGGAGATCTTTTGTTAAATGGCAAAGCGCCTTGAGCCACTCACGGATATAGCCGCGCTAACAAGTACTGATTGATTGATTGATGGCAAGAGATGGATAGGCCATAGTTCACAAGAGGCTACATTGCAGTATTACAAGTGTTAAATTAAAAAAAATAGATGACTTGCGTATATGTCTGGTAGATTAATGTAAGATGTTAACTATCAGCAGATTTTATGACTTACCAAGCACATTTTAATATGAACCTTTACTATACTACTACTGAGAGCACAAGTTAACACTAACATCTACCTATGTTTGAGGTACAGTACTAATGGCCTCAATTACAATTCTGTTTCATTTAAAAAATATCATGTTACTGTTAAACAGTTTAACACACTGTCCAGCCATGACGTTGACTAAAGTCTTAAACACAGGTTACAGATTGGAAGTATAGTACGGCTAATGTGCCTTCCAAAAATATTATTAATCTGTGTTTGGGAGTTTGTGTCATTAGCACACGAGTAATGTTTAAAGTAGAAAGTCAAAGAGGCTTAAATGGTGACTAGAACTGATACAGAACCAAACTGTCTGTCCATAGGAGTTGACATTGTTCTTTTGAAGTTGATCTTTGAAGCTATATATTTTTTTGAGTATTCATGTGTTGATGTGTGTTTTAGTAATTGACTTCAACTGTTTGCACTATTAATTTTAGCTAACCCTGGAAGCCATTTTCCTCCATGTGTGTCCGTAGTTCTTAACTGTTATTCATGCTGGGTTCGTAACTCGAGGGCAGCCATCACGCTGATGAGAACTCCACAGCGCCGCCGTCCTCTGCTCAAGGATGAGGATCTGGTCGGAGACTGGTTTCTTAGTCCCACAGCTGCATAGGCTGTTACCGTAGAGGAGTCAGTCCATATTCTGGGCGTGCAATCAGTGCCATATTTGTGAGGATGCTTGCAGGTGCTGGGCAACAGCAGACATTTATTGGGAACAGAATTTATTTTGTGCCATCAGAGTTTGGCAGAGAGTAAAAGAGAGACAGGCAGAGGAGGAGGAAAGGTGAATAAAGGGAAATCTAGTGAACAGGGAGAAAGGGGAGAAAGCAGGTTCACCCGGGGCACCTACTTCACACTCAATGACCATATTACCAAGAAAACAAAGGTGGCCTGGCCCCACCTCTCTCTACTCAAGAAAGTGAAACCATTCTCCTCTGGAAGGGAATTCAGAATTGCCACTCAAGCCCTCGTACTCCCTCATCTGGATGGTAGTCACACCCTGCTCCATGGGCTCCCAGAGACTGCAGTAATGATTGTGCTTTTCTTCTGGCCACAGATATATCCTGGGTACCTGGCTCATGCCTTCTGCATTGAGGGCTGTTGACCCTTCTGTTGCTGAACTGATTCTGAGGCACATCCATTATGGGCATAGCTTTTGAATTCTTAGCTGTTAGCAATCTAAACAACTCGCCCAGTATTGGCTGGATTTTATGATGTTGTTGCCTCGGATTATTTGCTTGTTGTGTGTGATTGTTACCCCTATGTATGCCCCTTTTGATCCAGATTCCAACAGAGAAAAGTTAAGTGTTGAATTACACGTTATCTGTGATGGGTGAAGCAGCTACACAACACATTTGGTAGTCATGACTTCAACTAAACTACATTTTCATAGTGCCTAATACCCTAGAAACTTGACCCTGGATGGAGCTAAATGAGTGTACAGGTGATTCAAAGAGATCAGTAGGAATTCGTGGGGAGCCAGGGCAAGGCCGGAGCTGGTTGGGTTTTTGGATGCTGCTGTATTCAGGGTTAGATTGGCTTCTAGGGCAATCAGGCAGCACCCGATGGGCTGGACGGACAGGTCAGTGAGTGGGCCTGCTTTTTAGGTCTCGCCTGACCCAGCGCATGCGCTGGTCTGGCGAGACTTATTGAGAGGGCTCCAAAAAGTGCTACCAGGCCAGCCTAGAGCCACAGTGCATGTGCGCGGGCGCGCGCGCCGCGCTTTACCGCCATTACTTTCACTTTCACGGCCGCTTGCCATAGCCAATAGTTCTCGCTTTTGGGACCTTATAAGTATTTAGTTATGCAACTGTTGCATGGCTAAACACTTATAAGGTCCCAAAGGCGAGACCTACTGGCTATGCCAATGCTTGTGATATATTCTAGTGTTTATTATCAGAGAGTTGAATGGCAGATTCGCAGGTCCAGTTGTGACAGGTGGTAGAACCTTCCCTAAATGTATGTAGGGAGAGCATTTCTCCCGCAAACTGAAGTTGTACAAATAAGCGTTACTGAAAAATAGTCAAAACTCTACAGATTCATGAGACTGTTCTCAGCAATACCGAAAGTCTGTGGAGGTTGGGTTAAGCCTCTCTTCCGAATGCTAAGTAGACTTGTGTATTGCTCGAACCCCCAAAAAATCCATCACTGTCCAGATTCTACTAGTCAGAATATCATAAAGACCCTTTATTATCGGAGGAGCATTCTGAAAACTGAGCGGGCATTCCTTTCCCTCTGGGCTGGACAGCACTCTGCATCTTCCACCACCCTTAGGTGTGAGGAAATCTAACAAACCCAGAAGAGGACAAGTAACTCCGCGACCCTGCACCCGGGGCGTCCAGCTGCCCCCAGCCACACTAAAATACCACACGAACAATTACCTGGAGAAGGCCTTCTTCTCTGCAAACCCTATGACGCATAGAGGGCTTAAACATATTTACGACGTGTTTTTATTTGTTCAAGGCTAGATTGGTTTAACTAAATTAAGAGACCTCCAGGAACGGATGTGGTCATCTTCAGAATATAGACCAGTACATTTTGACCTCAGGGAGGACAGGACCCTAGAGTGAAGTGAAGCCCTCCCCCAGACCCACACAAGGGGGTATACTTCAATCCCATCCACAACCTCATGCAAGCAGTGGCATCTACAGCACCATTCTCAGCCATGGCCTGACAACGCTGACGTGCCTCAAACCCCTCCCCCCAACCCACCTCGCCACTCTGAAGTTATTTATGAGATCGCATCGGCTGCGCACATACCTTGAAAAATGCCTTTTAAATGACGTCACCTGCACCCATCACGGCACGCCCTAGGACTTACAATGGCAGGGAGACGGTGGCTACTATGGCCTCACGAGCAGGAAAAAGGATTGCAGCAGGTTTCTGTGACCAGCTACGTATTCGCCCTCAAGTAAGGGTGGGAGGAATGTTCTTCTAAGCTTGTGGAAATAGGTGCACCCACCCAGAAAGAAGCATGCGCACAAAGTGACATCAGGTCACCCAAGTGCTTTTTTAACCACACTGCACGAGCACACAAAGATTATCCTCAGAGGTTATTTCCAGCCACGCCCAACCTCTGTTCCGTAGGAGCCTTATACAGAGGTGCTGGCCAAGGGGAGCCTTACCAATGGCCCTCCTCCCAAGGTCAAGCCCTCAGGAGATGCCAGTGAGACTAGCATCTCTGGAAGTATGAGACACTAGCCAAACGACCATTCCCATTCGAAAAAGATATTACATGCTTACTAGATCCCATCATACAGGATCCACGAGGTCAAAGACAGGAGAATTTTATTTACCCAGGTGGGCCAAAAAAAGGGTCATCATGGCACTAGCCATCAAAATAGTTGTAGAAAAAGTAATTTAGAATGACAAGGTATAAAAAAAATGATGCTCTGGAACCTCTGAATGCTAAGGAGATGCCCCGTTGTATTCTGTGTGGGCACAAGCGCCACTCCAACTCCTGCAGCTAGAAATTCCTAAGAATCAGTCAAATGGACAACATTCTCTCCGAACACATTAACTCTTAAAACGGGTAAAGTGACCTTGCTTCAACAATGGCAAAGAAAAACAAAATATATATATATATCTGTTTATTTTCAGAACTTTAAGCAAAATAGGTGCAATTTACAGATTCATATAACATCCAGATTAGTTGACAGCCCAACCTGGTCCACCGAGCACCTTCGATTTCACGGTGTCGCCACCTCAGCTTTTCTAATAGGCAGAAAGCCTGGTAGTAACAAAGCGCGGGCCTATCTAGCGAGGATCACTAGCAGTAGCAGGCAAGGAGGCGCAGGAGGGACCCCCTTCTACCCCAAGCAGGGCCTGCCTTTACCACGAGCGAGCTGTGCCCCCGCCCAGGGCCCAGACCGTCAAGGGGCACTGTAGCTCCCTGGAGCAGTCTCCCAAAGACTTAGATCAAAAGAAGTGTTTCAACACTCATGAAGGCAGCTGGAGCCCTTGTTTGCTGTTCTTTTCTTGGCGCTCCTTCATCTCCCCCACCCCTCCTTCCTCCTACTCCAACATTTTCAATACAAAGACAATTAAAGAGGCCGAGTGCAAGGTGTGCCAAATTTAAATCCACCCAAGGCACTGAGCAAGGGCCCGCTCTGCCCCCAACCCTTAGGAAAGCACACAAAGGGTTTAACACACAGTGTGTACACTTAAGACTGCAAGGCACTGACTCCCAACACAAAACTGTAATTCCAAGTGACCACACTCACATATGTTAGGATAGTTTCAAAACCTGCTCCCACAAAGCCCCTTTTATTGAGTTCCACGCCAAGAACCCCATCTGAGCACAGAAAAAGCATGCAACGCCACATAACAAATGCTGGAAAGAAACTAAATAAACTAAATTTCCCAGACACAAATAGATTGACGCAATATCTGAAAAAGCATTTGCAATGCAATAGGTCTCGCAGTTGTGAGAGTTTGAGCTATTGTCTTTGTAAATGGCAATGCCTTTTATTTATACATATTGTTTTTAAAACATAAATCAAAAGGCATTGTCATTTACCATGCCAATAGCTTAAACTCTCGCAAATGCGAGACCTTTTGCATTGCAAATGCTTGTTAGTAGTTGTGGGCAAAGTTTATGGCCAGGTGGGCTAGTCTTTACAGTTAATTTCCCTAATATTACCACTTTTTTAGCTATCTGCTTTGCTAATCAGGGCCATTTTTATTTTGGTGGCCGGGTCTATTTTCGTCCCAGTCTGACCCTGGCAGCGGTGTCTGATATGTGCTTTACAGGTGGGCCTGGTGCCCTTTCACCATCTATGAATGTGTCTGACCCAGCAGTACACGTACCGCACACCCTCCGCTCACCACCCTTCTTACTCTTGATGATTGATGTAAAGTGTCTGCTGCTACCACTTGCATTAACTGTATTCCAATATGTTTTTTAAATGTTATACAGCACCTCAAAGTGCTACGAAGTAGGCAGCAATGCTATAAAAGCACTATACAATGCACAGAAATAATCAACTTCATATAATGCTTGTTTGCGGCTGGAGTTCACCATCCATGTGCCCAGGAGCTGAATGCACATTGTATTTTACAGTGCTTAATGTGAGCCGGTGCTTTCCGGTGCTCATCACCGGCACTTAATTGTCAACACCATACTTAGAACAGTCTGCCACATGCTGGCGCTGCTCATCTAATTTCGAGATGAGCAGAAGAAGGGTTGCTTAGGAATACAATATACATTAAAATTGCTAATACCTACTTCCCAAGCCATTGCTTTAGGTTTGGGAACTGGAAAACTGTTGCATTTACATGTAAGAGAGATGGTTAGTAGTTGTTTTGGCAGCGATGATAAGGGCGATGGGTGGTGCAAGCTGCAGTGGCCTTGTCAGAGCCCTGGCACTCAATATTTTACAAACTAAGCACTGGTATTTTAGCAGTCTCAAGCAGAGTCGATTTCTTGTAGGATTAATATCAATCTTGCCATGCGGTCTTGAATTCCCAACAGTGCCTGAAGTAATTGTCAGACACGTGTCACTACTATGAAAGAGGAAAACCAAGAGTGCTTTCTGTCTAGCTGTTGTCCTATGCGAGAGAGGCTCGTAACACATTTGTAGTGGTAAGGATAAATAAATCACATATTTAGCATTTAACTTAAAGCAGATAATTCTGTTTGTATTCTTTCATTAAGCAAAACCAAAGGGGATGATGGACGGAGTGTTCAACATTGCAAGCACTCACCCCCAGTCAACTGATCTGGGTTTAATCCATCATCATTCTTTAGCTCACTCTGCCACCCCAGTTCAGACATGGCCATATGCAAATCAGTCTGACCCTGTGCCTCATGTAAACAGTCCAGCCTAAACTGCCAAGCCATGTCTTCCCTGGACCGGAAACAAGCATCCTGGGGCCGGTTTCTGGCTAATCAGCCGTCATCAGCCAAGCTAGCTTGAATCCAGTGGCAAAGTGAGCAAGGGACACACACCTGGGCATACCCTGCCAACTTAGGGCGAACAAAGCAAAACCAAAGGGGATGATGGACGGAGTGTTGAACATTGCAAGCACTCACTCCCAGTCAACTGATCTGGGTTTAATCCATCATCATTCTTTAGCTCACTCTGCCACCCCAGTTCAGACATGGCCATATGCAAATCAGTCTGACCCTGTGCCCTGAGTAGATTTGCTGGAGCTCGAGTAAATTTTCTATTTAAGGGGCAGCAAAATCAACTTGAATGGCCGCGCGCTCTTGCACAACACATGGTGCCGTTCGCACTGATTTTCAGCACTGCTCATGCTACTGATGCTCAATTGAAGTGTGATGTGCATATTTTCCACTTTGGCGGAATTCAGCGGAATTCCATGGAGATTTTCTGTAACACCGGGGAATTCTGCGTTGTGAAACTCCACAAGTTCCACCCACCCCTAATTAATATTAGCCCCTGAAATAAGATAGTACAGACACGCAAAGTGTAGCTTAGCGAATTGAGAAATCCAACAAACCATCCATTTTGTGTTTCCAGGATGGCACTGGCACTTCAAGGCTGATCAGCCAGGAAGAAAATAACCGACAAAGCTAAGCTGATGCTGCTGAACCCTTCATTTATAAAACCGTCTCCTGTGCACAGTTAATATGTTTCCAGCTCTGAGCAGTCACTGTCCCAATCTTTCATTTTTTCATATCTATCAAGTTTGCAAGCGCTCCTCTTCAATGGATATTTGCTGGGTCCATTGGCCCTCTTAAGCTAATAATGCACAAAGGAACTCGCCTGAGTTTCAATTTATGAGTAACTAGCCTTTAGATGACCCTTCCTACTGTTCCATGCAATCAGCCAGAAATTCAATGAAGATTTATACAGGGGAAGTTTGTTCTTTCATAGAAACTAGGTTAACAGTGTATGTGTAAAACAGTGTTTTCCTTTAATGCCGGCTCGTTGTGAGTCAGTATGTACTCAGGCATACATGGTCCCTTGATTAACCCATTTTCTTATAAAGGATGGCTAAGAAATGTACTTCTTTTACTTTAATTGGGTTTGAAAAGTGTTTTATGAGACCCACAATTAGCATTCACTTATTAAGGGTTGAGATGCAGAGCTCATATTTTACTGCTCTTATAATACGTGTCAGACAGTGTCGGACAATTCTATAAGGCAATCAAGTACTGCCTGAAAGCTTGGTCTGAAAGTCAGTGTGTGGGCCGTTTTCTGGCTTTTTGTGTGCCTGTTTTATTGTCTGCTGTGCCGTCTTTTACCGTTACTTTTACTGATACTACCACGAACAATGGGGCATGTTAACAAGGGCTTTAGCTCCACTTTTTTGGCTTTAAAAGCCAAAGAAGCGGAGATAAAAATATAGCCCTATCAACAACAGGGTGCTAACATGCGATTTTGCATGTTAGCACCTTTTTTCACTACGCTTCCCCTTTGCAGCTCTAATGAGATGCAAAGTGGGCGTTCCAGAGCAAAATAATAGGAGAAATGTCGCTAAGTGACATTTCTCCTATTATCAAGCTTCATGCTAACCCTGTTAGAGACAAAACAAGCAGCGCTAACCACGGTTAACGCTGCTTTTTTACGTCTGCTAATTTTCAGACTTAGCCATGTAATCCAATGGGAGGTGGATTACATGGTGGATTACATGACTAAATCCACCATGGGCTATCAACAAGGATATCCCTATCCTTGTAATTTTATCGCTGCATTACCAGCGATAACCTCCCAAAATGCCGCTATCGCTGGATTTTTTATCTCCTAGGCGGTTAGCGTTGTTAATAACGCGATAACCAGGCGATATTATCCAGCGATAGCGGGCGTTAAACAAATTAACGCTAACCGCCCTTAGCGTTAATTTTCCCTGTTCCTTGTTAATATGCCCCAATGTCTGCAGCAAGCTCAAATCCATGCAGTCTCCCATGCCTTGCAAAACGCCTACACAACATGTCTTTATAAATTCAAAATTTCCTCAATTTGAAAATATAGGCCACTTTTAATCTATCTGATTCGCTAATGAAGCCACTTTTTATTTTGGATTCCCAAGTCCATTTTCTGTCCTGTCCGACCCATATTGTTTCCTATAAACGCCTGCCTGATCTTCCAATTTGAGTGTCTATTATTATAAATTCACAGACGTCCTGTTCTAGGGGAGACATCACCTACCCAGATGTATCCCTTTTGCTCTTTCATCCTTTACTGTGGGAATAATTCGTCCATTGTTTATATTGAAATTTAATTCATGATCCAAGTTTCCAGTGGCTACGGTGAAATATTTTGCTGGCACAAATAAGCATAATAAAACTCAGCAGCGGTGGCCCCAGGGGTTTCCAGCTGCATGTTTTGCTTTCCGTTTGGAAGAAGAGATGAGACTGGTTTCGGAGGACCCCAGGGCTTCAAGATGGAGCAAATCAAATTATTAGTTGTGTCAGAGTAGATGAGACATAACTCATAATTTAAGAGCTGCTGGACGAGAGGACATGTCTAATGACACATTGCTGTTCCCTGCCGGTCTGCATGAACAAAGGATGACACAGAGCGCAGTAGCTGTAAACAAGACCAGCCAGGGAGAAGAAAAGGACAAAATGATGCAGGACTTTAAGTGGGATGAAAAAACTGGGGGTCATCTCTCAAAGGGGCGTGGCCGATGTAATTAAAGGTGTGGCTTAAAAACATCTAAGCTAAAAATCGGTGCTTAGCATGGTGAGCCGCCCATCTGGTATTTTGCTGCTTCTATTATTGCATCCAGATACATAATACAAGTAACATTACACTTACAACAAGCCAGTACTATTGGCTTTGCAAATGGTTGTTAGTTGCATAAGATACGTAGGCAACAACTATGTCTTCGTTGTATATAATACTGAAAATGCTTCAGTTCTGAAATATTGAGACTGAAAGAACTATAACGAGTCTTTTTGAAGTTACATCAAAGGCAGTGAAGGGTGGTACTGCTGCAGAGTTAAGATTTATTTTCCATCCTGAGGTTGAGGACAAAAATGGAGAGCCCGATAGGGACCCGTCTCAGCACCTGCTTTTTAGGTCTCGCCTGACCCAGCGCATGCGCTGGTCTGGCGAGACTTATTGAGAGGGCTCCAAAAAGTGCTACCAGGCTAACCTAGAGCTACAGTGCATATGCACGGGCGCGCGCGCCGCGCTATACCGCAATGACTTTCACTTTCACGGCCGCTTTGATGTTTGATCGCGATCACTTTCACTTTCGCTTGGCATAGCCAATAGGTCTTGCTTTTGGGACCTTATAAGTATTTAGTTATGCAACTGTTGCATGGCTAAACATTTATAAGGTCCCAAAGGCAAGACCTATTGGCTATGCCAATGCTTGTTAGAACTGCCGGTGCTGAGCATCAGCGTGACCTGCCCACTTAAAGCCTGAAATTAGGTGTTCTTGCGACTTGAGCATCCCACTCCAAATCACCAGTGAGGGCAGGGCCTGGAAGACTGTGGGGTAAATAAAGAAGGATCCATGGCGAGGTAGGGAAGAAGTTTCTGCTCTGGATGTATAAAATACACACATTATGAGGTAAGGATTCAAGAATCTCCATCCCCATAGAGCTGGCTGACAGGCCAAGCCTAAATGACAAAGGAAAGCAAGAGGGAACTAGATAAGAGGTCCAGGAAAGGAACTGAAAAAAACCAAACTGAGCACTGATCAATTCCATGATAAGTCTTCCCATTGATGTGGCAAAACAAAAAGACCAGAGAACTGTCTCACATAGCTGGGTGGTGGCTCCAAATGCTGAAGTCTCGGAGCGCCCAGATGGTTAAGCAAACGTCTACCACAGAGCTTTCCAAACTCTGTGTCGGGACACAGTAGTGTGTCGCCTGCAATCTGTGGGTGTGTCGCGGGATGATGCATAGCTGCCAAGGTTTCAGATTGCCATCATAGTTCCCTCTACGCGCACTACAAAGGATTCCACTACATTCAGTAAATACTTCACGGGAGCCTCTGAAGTGCGGCTGATGGTGATGCTGCTGCGCTTCCAAATGCATTTCTAAAGACGTGTTTTTCATCTTTAGAAATGGTAATGGGGGACGTTTAAATACCTACAGGGCTGTCATTAAACAGCAGGAGACAATTCCCAGAGCTTTCGCTGCAGTCCGAGTCCTGTTTGCCAAGTCCACAGACCTCTGGCTCCTCCACCTTTTGTTTTCTCCTTCTCTGTCTGGCTGTGGCGTCACACGTGCTTGTCGGAGGCCTTACCAGTCGGTATGCTGGCTGGTCTCATTTCAGCAGCCTCTGCTATTTTTGCTGGCCATTCACCTCTGCAGTACTTGTTAAACTTTTCTGTACTAGACTTTTGGTTCTCGTTTATAAAACGCAAATAAAATATTTGGAAACAAAAAAGAGTAGAAGTCTGTGCTGATCTTGGAGGCTGGTGCTTTTTACCTGAAATGTTAGCTTTAGAAAAAAGAAGACTAAAAGGGTAACCTGATTTAGTCCTTACTAGACTGTAACTCACCTGTAACATCTGTACTTTGAGAATCCCCCCGAATCCCCTTAGGTGGTTTGGGCTAGCTCGCTACGCTGCTTTACCGTGTCGCGAAATGATGCATGTCTAGAAAGTGTGTCACCAACATGAAAAGTTTGGAAAGCTGTGGTCTACCATCTAAGTAACAGTATTGTGTATTTTTGTTGTTTAATGGACTTGTGGTAACTCTATATAAAGAATCCTTATTTTTAATATAAAAACCTGTGTGGTGTCCATCTGTAGTGTTGTCACTTGGTTACTGTATGTGTTCACAAATGCTTAACCTATAACGCTCTGAGATAAGCCTTGTCTGCTCGCGCCAAGCTACCTAGAGGGTGAGCAGGGGTTATTTTAGGAGTGTAACCCCTTACCCTGACTAGAGGAAAGGTTCCCTGCTTGTCACAAGTACCTACCTGTGCCAACCAGAGAACCCGGATTCTAACATTGGTGGCAACGGTGGGATTCTGGACTTGCATTTGTGACTCATGTACAGTAATTGGCGAACACTACTTAGTGAGTGCAGACATTAAACGCAACCAATACTTGTTGGTAGATTTCTTTTGGGACTGTCTATTTTTGAGCACTGCCAAGCTTAACCATGGTGGAGAAAGCAGCATCCATAGTCTCTGTTAATACTTAATTTGAATGGGAAGAAGAGAAATTGGATAGCTACACTGCAAAGCAGCTGAAATTCTTCTGCAAGAAATTTAATGTTTCTACAACTGGATGTAAAAACAAGGCAGAGTTCTACAAGGCACTGAGGGCCTTGGTAGAAGCAAGGAATGCCGCTGATGATTATAATGCAGAGGAGCAGCTGGATGGGCCAGTGGGTCCAAGAGAAAGGAGAACCTCTTCCCCTGCAGGTAGCAGTGTTTCTGGTAAAAGTCTATCTCCAGAGGAGTTGGCAAACAGGAAGGAAACCAGAGCTCACGAGATAGATATGCGAAACTAAATGGACAACTGGCAATGGAACAAAAAAGGCTGGAAATGGAATAGAGAAAAATGGAAATGGAGCATGAGTTGATCATGAGGAATCTTGACTTAGAGCTCGAGAGGCTTGAGACCATGAGTGTCTCAGCCCAGCAACAAGAAATGTGTGTAGCTCAGAGATTGAGC